>NC_087474.1:114540271-115140271 GCF_036417665.1 Passer domesticus
GTACAGATGGTTTAATACAGTAAGTTTTTGAAGGCTGGTATTTTTAATGAATTTTTACTGTCTATTCTCTCAGCACATGCAAGCTTATTTTGGTTACCAGCATTGCTGTCTGTGTGTTGGCTGGTAGGTTTGTGACTGCTACCCCACTAATAAAACTGCTCCCATCCTTGTTATATTGGCTGCTTCAGTGTGGTTTGATTTGTGCATTTGGGAGACCACAGCTTCCTCCTCTGGGGACCACAGTAATTAGTCGCTAGGCAATCCTCTGGGGTGATGGAAAATGGAGCAACTGCTTAACAGTTCAGAAGCTGGCTGGTCAGTAATCTGACCAGTGCATGGAATGCTTCCAGGTCAGCTGTTCGGCAAGACAGCAGCCTAAGTTTGACTGCCTCTTTTTCTTAGGACCTGTAATTCAGCTGGTTTATATTGGTGTTGAGCCTACAGCCTTGTTTATCCACATGCAGATTGGCTGTCTCTCCTTTACCTCAAAGCAAAGAATAGCAGAGGCTGTACCAATTGGCTTATTACCAAAGCTTGATTATTTTTACTAAGCTCACTGTTGCATGCTTACCAGCATGTTATGAAGTGTTCCCATAAGTGATTCAAACATGTATAATTGGTAAAAGATATAAACAAAGTATGGTTTGCCAAGCAGTATTTTTGCTTGCTAATTTGCAGAATTGGTGGTAGAATGTCTCTCTTGGTGCCATTTTCCTGTGAAGAAGCTAACAAGGCTAATTGCAATCAGAGGGTGAGGGAATCTCAAGGCCTTTACTAGCAGGAGGGAGGCAGAAATGGTGAAGTGATGGGGTACCCCTCTTGGGGTGTGCCTGTGCAGCACGATGGTGTTTGGGTACAGTGGTAGGGACTGGCACATCGGTGTGTGTTTTCAGTCCAAGATAATGACCTCATGGGCTTGAGGAGCTGCTGAACTCTGCCTGTGCAAGGAGAGGATGGAAAAGATAGCTTAGGGAAGCTCACCCATGCACGGGCAGAGGATGCTGGTCCTGTAGGTGCCACGGAGGATGCAGCAGCCACGGTCCAGCCCTGGCTGTGCTGAGAGCACAGGACTCATCTCCAGTGCCTGCGAGCTCTGCCTCGCCCTGCAACAAAACAGCCCTGAGATGAAACAGAGAACGCTTTCACATGCGCTGTGGTTTCAGCTGATTAGAAAGAGCAAGGGTGGAAGGCAGGGGGAGGATATTGCTGTTTGTCTCATCTCTCCTCCCTCTGGCAATTTCTTTCTGTAACTGCAATTTATAAAGCTCATTCAGATGTAAAATAGATTTAAGGCTTAATGTTTTGAAGAATGATTATTTTTTTTCCTGGGGTAGTTTATTTTATTTTATTTTCAGTTGTTTTTTATACTGTCAGGAATGTGAAAAGTAATATTTAGAGTTAAAATCAAATAGGAATTATCTTTGCAAATAGGAGATTTTAAATCTTTCTAAAATTAAAACAAGAAAGAACTTCCCTCAATGGCTCCTTTATCAATAGCTGAGGAGCATACAAAAGCGTGGGTGTTGGTGCGAGTGGGGAAAATTGCATATTTACTAGGTTTTGGTTTGGTTTAATTTTTTTTTCTTCTGAAAGCTTGGGCTAAGCTGTCATGGCAGATTACAGGAAGTTTTACTTTGCTGAGATTTTTTTATGATTTTTTTCTTTTGGCATGAAGGGAGGGGTATGGTGCCTTTTCTCATTATTATTTTAAATATTTTTTTTTCTTTGAGCTGTCGCGTTTCCAGACTTATTGTCTTTATTGTTCTTGCTGATTCCTAACACAGGGTGACTTGAATCATTTGTCTCGTCTTTCCTTCCTGCTTTTGTGTAGACTTCTTGGCGGTACAGCAGGGAACTGAGAACTTTTTTTTTTCTTCTCCCTCCCCTCCCTTGCAACTGATTTATTTTTCAGATGTCGGACACTCTCAGGATCACCCAGACCAAAGAACTTTAAGAAGGTTCATTTTATCAAGAACATGCGGCAACACGACACCCGGAACGGCAGGTACTGTGCATGCAGAGGCTGCTTCTGCAGAGGCAACCCATGGGATGTGAGGGAAAGGGGCAGGATCAGCAGGATCAGCATCCCCCTGCAACAGCACAGCCATTGCCACTCACCACCTAATGGGCTTGCAAATAATCTCTGAGGGTGCAGGCTGCAGTGCATGCTCCGTCCCCCAGGGAAGTATGTGTCAATGGAAGTGCTAGCCCACAGATTTCAAGACCTCCTTAATACAAATATCCTGCAAAAAAGGAAAATCTGTGATGGTGTTGGGTCAAACTAGGCATAATCTGGTTGCGTTTCTTCAAGGATGTTGCCAGGTTCTAAGTGTGAGAGGGGCACACAGCTGAACCTGCCTGGACCAAGTTTAGCAATGGTTCAAGGATACTACCAGCATCTCTTAGTGGGTATGGCATGCTGCTAAATGCACAGCCAGGGATCGTTGTGGCAAGATGAGGCATGGGATCCTGGTTTCCATGGCAGATGTAGGCAGAGTGGCTTCCAGGGGATGTGTGAGAGGTGCACCTGTGTCTGCAGCATGCCCTGAACTGGGATGTGCCCAGGTTACAGCCATAGGCACTGGTGGGACCTGTACAGCAGCCATTGCCTGAGACCTGGCTTACTGCAAAGGCCTATTCCCATCAGCTGAAGGTGTATCCATCAGCAAAATGGGTTCTCTACTGTGGTGTCATCCAGCTCAGAAGTGAAACTGGCTCCTCCCTGCTTATAGAGAGCATACCTGTTCTCTCTGATTTTTCCAAATACAATTTCTCCCTGTGCCTCATGATTTTTTTTATTCTTGTTCTTCCAAATCTGAGTCGTTTTGAACTAGGCCACCTGAATAGGTTGCATGTAGGCTAAACTATCCCAGTGAGAGTTGACCCTTGCACTTGCCTGTTCTCATAAAACCGAGGACCGTGGCTGAGAACCATGTATGCTCTGTTGGACTGATTTGTGCCTGTAGCCTTTGCCATCAGACATGGAACCGTGTCAGTAGAAATTCTAACATTGCATTGAACCACATTTATGAATTGAATTCTGATAGGTGTTACACTGTTATTCTCACACATACGATTGAATGCAGTGAAAGGTAGTAATCAACATGAATGTTGTTCAAGGTGGCCCTGAGAGATTTTAGAAACAGCTTTTACATCCAGCTTTAGTATCAAACAGACACATACAGAACTATTGAACTATTGACTATTGTCTGACTAGCTGCTGATTATTGTCTTTATAAGAAATACATGTGGAATCAAACACTGAAAAGCAGCCCTTTAATTTTAGTCCATTTTGAGCATAAGTAGATATATGCTCTGAGAATTACTCACAGCAAAATATACTTACATGGTATTATGGAAATTCCACAGAGAACAATTTCTGAGATGTGTATATAAAATCTATGCATAAACTTGATAGAAATCATACCTGCAAAAGAATGAATAAATATTTGATTTGTAAACTCCTTTCTTGATGTTTTGCAAAGAAGTATTTGTAGCATATATGCAATATTTTACCTTAATTCAAAGATCAGTCATTGTCTGACAATATAACTTAATACTTTTCTTGCTAAGAAAGCTGTGAGAAAGCTTCTGTTATTCAACTGGCTTCTTATCTTTATCCGCAGACACAGTTTTCCAGAATATTTCCACAATCATAATAAAGATCTCTTTATCTAGAATACAAATACAATAAGAATGAGAGACATAATTTTGGCAATAGTTTTCATCCTATAGTCGTAGAGCCACAGTGATGCTAACTAAAAATAAAATGCAGACTTAACACTTTGTGTCACCCCTATGTCTAGCAGTAAGTAATTTGAGTGCAGACTGTTTTTCCCAGGGATCTGGAGTTAATAGGTATTCTGACCTCTAGAAATACAGGTGGATCTGCTTTGTGTATTCCTCCTAAAATCAACAGTGGTTTTGAGTATGTTAAGACCTTTGAAGCTGGTGTCCTTTCCAGCTGCCTGTGACACAGAGGAGCACAGGTGTTGTAATGGATAGCAAACACTCCTGGGGCTCCTTTCCATGCCTGAGCCACCTTGTCCCAGGTGGCTCATGCATGGTTGTGCAGGCTAAAGATGCTGAGCTGGGCTGGAGTCAGGCTCTGAGCTCCCTCTGAAACCCTGACCCTTCTGTCACAGCATGTCAGTCTTTCACTTAAGATGAGGAACCCAGCTTTGAAAACATCTACACGGAATATATTTTTGGGTGGTGAATTTGGTGACTGGGCTTTAAGATAGCCAGTACTTTCAGAAGTTGTTTCACTGGCTTGTGACTGTGTCACAGCAAAGAAAACTGCAGTGTGAATGATAGCTCAGGGCTCCTCTCTCCAGTAGCTGCTCTTGTTTGTGTCTCTCAACCTGTAAGGTGATGTGTCTTTGTCCTGTGGCACTGAGAGCTCTTCCCCTCTCAGCCTCAGGCGTGACATGTGTTGAATAAAGATGCTCTGGGTCCAGCCTTTGGCAGTCCTGCAGCAAGACAGGACCTGCTGTGGTTAAAATAAGAGTTCAGCTATTTAGCACAGAGAAAAAGCTCATATAGAAAAATACACAGACTGGAGCTTAATCAGTGAGTCCTTGTAAAGTTTCCTGTTGATAGTTCTGATCACTAGTTAAACTGGTTTCTTTGTATTTCTAAGTTGTGGCTTATTAAAGGAGTTGGAAAATTAGGGTTCGTAGACTAGCTAGCAAAGCAGTCTTGTAAAACAGCAGAAAATACATTTTCCCATTTAAAGACAAGTAAACCCTGACATATATACTAGCACAGTTAGGCACCAGCATATGGTTTTACCCACTTTTCTGTGGGTTTTACCCACATGACGTTTATTGGTGATATCCTCCATAAACACTGAAGCAGAGGATTAGCAAAAAAGAGCCACTGAAATGGAAACCTGAGCCAGCTGAACAAACAGTTACTGGTGAGAATGGGACAAGAAGGACTCTAGAGTTATCATATATAGCAGGTATAAAAAGCAGTAAAATGGCGTTCGTCTCCCACCCCCATGCCATTGCTTTCTCAATTTCTTTTTGTTAGCAAACACATCTGAGTGAAGCCAAACACCATCATAAAATATCTTTTGCTGCTCTCTTAATTGCACACACATGCAGACTAAGAGGTTAATGATTGGCAGCACCCTCACATTTCATAGTAACTCTCAGCCACCTTCTAATTGCCCTTGAACTTCTGAGACTCCAAAATGAGGGCTGCTACCCTGACAGCATCCATGGTTTGTGTACTACCTTTGTGTGCAGGGCAGCAGAGCCCTGGCAGTCAAAAATCATCAATCAGGAATTGAGGCTGAAAAGAGGCTGCAATATTCCACATGTGGATGGTATATATGATATATATCGCATTGCCTGATGGCAGCCTTTTGGTGCAACACAATCAAACCTAGACAGATGCTGGGGAAAGCAGACATTATTCTTCAAGTCTATAAAATTACTGATTCTGTTGAGAGCTTCGTGCTCATTAAGGTTTTTTGCAGTATACACTTCATAAAGAAATTGGAAGATTAGCTTTTCTAGCCTTTTGCACATTGTCAGAATTCTCTTGCAAAATAATGGTTGCTCTGAACTATAATAATTAGTACAACTTCTCAGTGAAATGTGAGAATTAAAGAATGAAAACCTTTTTGTGAAGTGATTTTAAACATGTCTAGGTGGCACAATTGGAATTAAGGGATGTAAGCACTCTCACACAGCTTCTGAGATAACTGCTTCAGAGGTGTGCAGGATCTTAGATGCCCTTTGTTGAAGAGTTGAAATCCAGGAAAATACTTTTCTCCCATAAGCAATAATTTGATTTTCTTGAGCATCAATGGACTTCCACCTCAACTTCTTCTCCAAAGCTTACTTTGTGGCAAGTTTCTGGACTTTCTGCTCCAGAAAACCATTGTAGGCCTTCAGAAATTTTTTTGCTTCCATGCATGTCATGAGACCTGTACATAAAATGCCATTTTATCGAGTGATCTCCATGATGAGTATCTGGCCACTGCTTTCCCCACTTCCTTTCCAGTCCAGCTCCTAAAGCTGTTTTGCATCACTCTCCCTTGGCAGCTTTGCCGGTGAGGTTTTGTGGCATCCTAGCAGTGGAGGCCATGGGCTCCTCTCATGCTCTGCCTGGGAGATCTTTGTGTAAAGAGGATCTGCTGATTTATGGAAAGAGAGGCAATACTTGGGTCCCAAGGGAAAGAAATCTGAAAAAAATAGAAGCTGGGCTGGTGCTTTTTATTTCCTTTCTTGTCTGATTCCTTCTGATACACACAGTTCTATGGTAACTTCCTACTGTTGTCTTTGCTTGTGGATGTGGAAGCACCAGTTTGCTTTTCTTTTAAGTATTAAGGGTTGAGCGGTATTTTTAGGGAGGTGTAGGGCGTTGGTGGAAGAGCTGTATTTCCAGAAGCAGCCAGAGGGAGGGGGATAATATGCTTAGTGGGTACTGTGGTTTTCCGAATTCAAAGATGCTTTCTGATGTCAGCCTCGAAACCTGTGCCAAGTTTCATACATCAGCAAACAAGGCTTCCAGTGAACAAGCAAGCTGTTGTGAGTAGCAACCATTCAGCAGTAAGCAGTGGCAAGCACAAAATTAATCATATGCCAGGGTTTTTTTGCTTGTGAATTGCTGTTCTCAAATGGGAAAAATCATTCCTCCCTGTTCTGTAACTCACTGCCGCACCGTGAGACCATCTTGAAGGATCTGAGATTTCTCTTAGGTAAGGAGTGTTACAGCATTCAGAAAACAATGAAATTGTACTTCATCTGCTGCAGGAGAACTTCCTAAAGCTGTATATGTGTTTATTATTAGAAACCCTTCTTCATTAAAGGGTAAATCCCTCTTTGCCTTCAAACGGGATTTTAAGGAAGAAAATAGGATTGCTATATCGGAGTAATCCAGGAGAAGGAAAATCAATCATTCTGCATTTTTCCAAGGATTACGTGCAGCAGCTCTCTTGGGGAGCTAAACCTTTTCCAAGAACGATGACTAAGCTGGTCCCTTAAGGAAACAGTGTTCTAATAACACGGTAACTGGTATGAGATTCATAGGTGCGTGTGCTGGTTTTCAGACAGCAGAGAGCAAAAGAGCTTGCTAGGGTTTGTTGTCCAGCTTTGACCAGTGCAGGAAAAGGGATAAAAAATTCGGGTTAAATCCTCATGTACAGATCTGTGAGACACAATGTCAGAAAAATCAGTGTTGGAGAGCAGAGCAATGAAGTGCAATAGCCCTGACAGCCAACGTAGTGGTAGGTCCTAGCATTTTCACCGCAAGTGGAGATTTTTAGAAAGGTAAAATATCAGAAAATTCTAACACTAAGCGGGTCAGAAAACATCACAAATTGCTGTCACTGTGTCTTAGAGGAACTCAACATGGTTCAGCCTGTTAGTCAGCTTTAGAGGGAGGAAGGGTCAGTTGTACAATGGTACAATTCTCAGTGTCCTGAAGGTAATAAGGAAAAAGGGTCTATTTGTAAGCAATTACTTACTGGCATTTTATATCTTACTTCTTGACAAAGCTTCTCTTGTCTTCTTGCAAGTCTGCATCTCCCAAAACTTTAATAATGTAGCTACTGGCATCCCACTCTGTTTTATGAGAAGAGGGTCTTGACTTCAAGGTGGTTTTGATGTTGCATAATATGTCAGAGCCTGATGGCTGAAGGCAGCAGTGTGGCTGTGTGACAGACAGGTTGCTCCAAGGTATTTGCTTTAAAGGAGATGAACTCTATCTGAGCTGAAACCAGGACAGTATCACACAGTGACTTTGCAGATGTTGCAGAGATTTGCAGACTGCTTAGAAATGCAAGGCATTTGCTCTAAGACTGTCCTGGATTCTGAGATAAGCTTTCTGCAGGCAGATGATGTATGATTTCGTGTAGCCAAATCTTGGCTAACTGCCTATGAGGAGCAAAGGCAAAGCCATGCTTAGAGGAGGAGGGATTCAGCCATTGACTGGGACAGATGGGAGCTCTGGGGTCAGTTGTGCCTGAGTGTCAATGCAACATCATAACCAGGAGGGCTAATGTGGTTATTGAGCACAGACTGGCAGAGTGTCATGGCTAGACACTGATCTTAAAGGTAAGACTGGAAGATGTGCAACTTCTGAGGTCAGGGATAATGCCTGGAGACCAGGAAAAGTGATGGGGCAAAACTGGAGAAAGATTCAAAAGAGGAAGCTTGGAAACAGTGAAAGGATCTGAAAAGTCAGTGTAATAGCAAACCTAGCCTGATTGATGGATGAAGCCCATTTCAGGAACAAGAAGCTGACAATCAAGGGAACCCTTTGGTTTAATAGAGAAAGGTCACAACCAGCAGCCAGAGTGTGTATCAGTGGTATTTGTTGGTGTGTATCACCTGGGTTGCTGCTGGGTTTGTCTGTTGAGTTTCAGCCAGTGTAGTGAGTTGACAGAAGGGTCCCTTGCCTCTGTGGGTAGACTTCTTTCACTAGGAAAGCATCTGTCCTGCATTCCAAGTCACATAGTCAGGATAGTCTTCCTAGAAAGCTTGTGGAGGGAATGGGGCTCTACTACTCATTCACTGCTCATTTGCTGTGGCACAGGCTTCAGCACTTCTGTAAGGACTCCGTAGCACAATATCTGAGAGGTGAAAAGAGGATGGAGAAATCATCCATTATGGAAGTTTTATGATTGCAAATTCCTCAATGGTAACATCTATTGCTTTGCTTATTGTGGTGGGATTTTTAAATTTTAGTCTTTGATTTCTTTTATTTTCTTTTATATTTTAGAATAGTCCTTATCAGCAGCAGAAGATCCTTCTGTAGCATATTTTCAGTGCTGCCATATCGAGACTGTACCCAAGTCGGGTATGTATATTCATACGTGTACTGCATAGTCTTTCTGGGCCTGCATGTAGACCTGATAACAGAACACAGCATGATGGAGCCTAATGCTTTTACATGTCTGCTCTGAGAAGAGATAAATGCTCTTAGGTGTATTTGCTTTGTGGACCATTACCAGGTTAAAACTACAGCTCTCAGTCCCCACTTTATTTATATGTGTTGTGATGTCTTTGATTATTAAGCTGGAGAAAAGTACCCCCATGAAATCAATGTTCTTGAAAAAATGCACTTTTTATTGTTTCTTCTGGTTTCACTCATCTTTGACAAAACAAATGCTCTAGACAGCATGACTTAATTGTATTAGCCATCTTAGCTGTCTCTTTCTCCTAGGCAAACGTAGTTCTACTGTATGCAGATTTCCAGACCTATAAAGAAATGCTTGGATTTAAACAGAATACTTTTTTATTTATTACTTTTAGTAACTGGTCAGATCATTCACTCAGTGAAAGCATTATTTTGGCCATAATTTTATACAGGTTCATAGCTGTCCATGCAGCTGCCTCGCATCCCCTGATGTGCTGAGACACTGTAACTGATAGAAAAGTTCCTTTGGAATGAAGTAGCTCTCCAGAGACTGAGAAAGCTTTTAGCTCTTCCACTGAAACCACAGAAGTGGAAGAAACTGGATTTGGCTGGAGGACGTGGCCTGGCAGGCTCTGGTGGCAGCTGGGTGCAGTGCAAGGCTGGGATCGGCAGTGCTGGTGGCAGCAGCCCTGTGACCCTGGGACAGGGGGGAGTAGCATGGCCACCATGCTCACTTGCCTGAGACCTGAGAAGTCCTTGTGGTTGACTCAGTGACTGCAGAGCACAAAATGCGTGGGAAATAAGGCAGTTGATACACTGAGGGGGGTTTGAAAGATCCACAAATCATCTACAGTCAAATCTTTCCACTGTATAAAAGACAAATTTGGCTCATACTTTCCAGCCATCTATTTGGTTCTGGAGAGTGATTTGTCACAATCTCCTTGTGCACCAGTAATTCAAAACAAAGGGAGATTATTTTTAATACGCAAAGGAAAAGAAGCACCTTTGTCAGAAGGTTGACTCTGTCTGCTCACTCTTACAGTAAATTTTTTCCCTTAATTAAACTGTGATGACACATCAGGCAAATTCTTGACAGACTGGCAGACTTGTTCTTTGTTCTTGAGTACACTGTCATTCTTTTATGGTCATCATCCTGTGGAAATTGCCTCTTTATTGAAAATTGAAAACATTTTGAAATTCTGATGACTGGTTATACCTTCTAAATTACAGCAGTAACGAGCCCAGCTGCAAAACTAAATATTATTTCAGCATGTCATGTCTTGTACTGTGCTTGCACAGCAAGAAGAGGATGGGATGAGAAGGTAGCAAGTGCCAGTACACAACAATCCAACCCTATTCCTTTGGCTAAAAAGCCAAGATTTAAAAAAATGCCCTCTGTCTTTCTTCCAGAGCATCACAGGAAGAGGGAAACAATTCAGTGGCACCTCCTTCCAGGAACAGCTGGTGCAAAGAACAGATGAGGCAGTATAGCATAAACTGTAGCCACTCTGTTCAGGCTGCACAGTGCTTGCTCACTTGCACATTTTGGATGTGAAGTAGGAGGGGGGAGAGACACTGGATACTTTTATGAAGTACTGTAATGACAGCATCCTTTAGCTTTGCTTTCTCTGAATCCCTGGATTGCTGATGTCTGTCCCCAGGTAAGATGTCCCAGCTGGTTTGTGTTCTGCAAATATCACTGAACATTTAATGAAAAGAAGCAGGTCCTTGCAGGGAGCCATGGACACATCTGAAATTTGAACTGAAGAGAGCCCTGGCAGGAGTGGGAGAGCAGGATGGATGAGCAGGCAGGAGGAAGTGTTGCGTGTGAGAGGAGCACATAGTGGAGCTGCTGCTGCCTCTCCAGCTCTGCTCCAGCTCACAGGCACTGTGGCCAGTGAGGAAATCTCCAGGCACAGCTGTTTTGTGGAGGCTGTCAGCCCGTGCTGTACTTGAGGCAGTGCAGAAGAGCTGTGCTCTACCACTGCTGGTAGATACAGTCTGCAGGAACAGATCCATTATAAAAACATGGTAAAAGGCACTTTCTGAAGTCACAACTCTATGTACCTGTCCTGTGTGGTTGGAGCAGCATCACCCCTCACCAGTGAGGTGCGAGAAGTATACTCTAGACTGCAGTCTTCAATTGCCTGCCCTGCATGCAGAGGTCAAACTATAACAGCAAGAACTCCCCCCCAAAAATCTCTGAAGTGTGATTTTTAAGTGGTTGTACCAATACAAATGGAAGTATGGGGAGAGAGCCATAGATGTACATGAGGGGATGAAGTTTGAGGTGCCCCTGGAATAAGTTTCCTAAATGCTTACTTTTCTTCCTCTATCTAGACCAGCAGAGCAAGATGTAGCCAGGTGAAGGCAATGTAAGGAAAGCTTCACTGCAAGTCAGGAGCTGAAGGAGGTGCTGAGCATATCTTGGCTGCTGGCATTCCTTGCCCTACAGTACCTCTTGATGTTACAGCCCAAAGTCATCAGACCCTAGGCAGGGCTGAGTGATAGCTAAGGGGAGTGATACAGTGATTTGAAAGCACTTGTAAGAGTGTTATTGCCTCTGTTCTTAGTTTAGCAGACACAGAGAAAGATGACCTGAATGTCTGGCTTTATGACATACAAAGTCATTGTGTGGTGCACAGGTTAGAGGCAAGTGCTGGTACTGCAGGTTTGGCTTGTGCAGTTGCCTCTCGTTTTTGAATGCATTGGAAGCCTTAATGAATAAAGAGTTCCTCTTTCTTCTTTAAATATTCCAAAAGACGTAAGATCCACTTTGTGGACGGTGTTGAAACTGCCTTGGTATCCATTTCCTAACTTCCTTGCCCACAGATAAGCATTAATACCCATCTAGTTCTGTAGATGGGCAGAAAATTGGATCCCATTTTTAGCAGAGGTGCACCTTGTGCATCCCCTGAGCTGCTGTGGCACACACCTCCTCTGCCAGAGGCTGGTTGTCACTGTGGAAGCTCACAGCAAACTTGAGCCTCGATACTGTTCCACTTCCAGGACAGGGGAAGATGCCTGAGGTCAGCAGCAGGTACTGTCCTACCACACACAGCCTCAGTACACCCTGACACATGCTGACCTGCTCTGGGCCCTCCGAGGGGATTTGTGTCATGGCAAACCAAAGAGTGAAGCCATTTGCAGATGGATTAAATAAGACTTGGAAGGAATTATTTCTTTGGAGATGGGTTCCAGATGGTTTGAGGTGAATTGGATTTCAGCCCTTTGAGACAGGAGACGGGGATCAGACACAGCAGATATTATCCTTTTAGCCATTAGGCAGCTCATGCTCTGGACACTTGAGTCCCTAAAGAGGAGCTGTTACAGCCAGGCTCTCTGGGAACATTCCTGGGGGTTTCTCCCAGCATGGTGTGTGCAAGGGCACTCTCTGGACCCTCCATATGGCCCCAGCCAGGAAAGAAGCAGCTTCAACTCTCCCTTCTCTGGAAAAAAGTGGATATCCTGGGCAGGGGAGAAGGGAGACAATTCTCCATTGCTTGCCTGTTCTTGAAGCTCCTCTAGGCACCACTTCTCCATCAGCTTCCAAGGAGATGGTACAACTCTGGCAGTGCTCACAGGTGTTGTTGAAGTTGCTCCACGTGGCCAGCAGGATGTGTTGCCCTGCAAAAATGGTCTGCACATCCTTGCAGCCAAGTGAGAACAATCCAGTCCTCATTAGTATAGCCTAAGCAGTTTCAAAAAAGGACAGTGGCAATGTTTGTTTGTCACAGTTAGAGGTGTTAAAAAGGAGGAAGAAGGTACTGTGTTGTTTTTCACCCCAAAAATAAAAGGTATTGCAGTTAGTTTGCAGTACTGTGTTGTTTTTCACCCCAAAAATAAAAGGTATTGCAGTTAGTTTGCAGTTCTGACGTGTGGTTTGTTTTTCATCTTTGGCACACACTGTTGTGCTTCATGATTTAAAAATGTGCTTTGGAAGAGACACTTTTTAGGCTTGTTTTTATCAATGGCAAAAGCATCCACAGATTGAAATAGTACCTATTCTGATTATATTTTTTGTGATGTTGTAAGAGCTGTTTTAAGAGCTTCCAAGTTTCTGTGAAGTCCTGTCCAGAAGATGAATCTGGAGGACCTGGGGGAGGAGGAAAGCTGGCAGTATGACACAAATGCAGCACTGCAGCCTGATTAGTCTTACAAGAGCACTCAGACCTGGGCTCGCAGTGACTGACTGACAGCAGGGGCTGGAGGTGATGAGCTACAGGACAGAGAACTCAGAGCATCAGATAGTGCACATCCTTATAAAGATGGCCAGTTCACCTCATCTTTTCTTCTTTGTGGCATTGAATTCATTAAGTGTTTAGAAATTTACCTGCAGCAGGCATAGCTGCTGAATATTGCTGTCTTGACAAAAATACAGGTACTCATCTGACAGAACTTGCCTCCAGCTAAAGGAAATAATGCAGTATGAGTAATCAAATGGATGGAAGCCCAGGAAACAGACCATTCTTCTGAAGTAAAGCAGCAAGTCACTAGATAAAAAGAATTTGTGTCCTTCTCAGAAATGCTACTAACCAGCTTCATCCAGTTTCTAAAGATAAGTCACTGCTGAATTTAACTTCAGATTTAACTAAATGCTGGCCAGGACAATATGTTTAATGATGCCAGGAGCAAGAGGTTTTCAGTACCATCGCCCCGAATAATATCTGACTGAAATGATCAATTGCTCCACAGACCTGGCATTCCCAACAGCCTTCTTTTCCTAAACTCTGCAATCTTTGTTCATATTTAGTGTTTAAACTGGGTAAGAAAGCCATATGCAAAATGAGGCGAAAAGAAGGACTTGTGTGGTTGTCTTGCTGCCATCAGTTATTTGGCAGGTTAGTGAGTGTGGAAAACAGGGCAATATTTACAGGAGAAATGAGAGCATCTAAATTGCCATATGGATAGCAGCAATAAGCAGACAGCAAAGCAGGATACTCTGTTATATCCTTCAGATTTGTTACCGAGTTCCTTGCTGTTCTTCCCCAACAGATTTTGTATGCAAGGCAGTTTTGATTAAGTCACCAATCTTGAGTGCTTTTCCTGAGCATGTATTATTCTGTAGGCCTGGGGAAGAACAACTATCTGTTTTTGGCCTGTGACAGGGAAGCTGAAATATCCCTGCATTTCTTTACCATTTCCCATTTTCCCTGCTTCTCACAAATTGAACAAAAAATGAAACCAAGCAAATATTAGCTTTACAGAAAGACACATAAATCTGAAGTTTTTTTCCTCACAGTAGGACATTTCAAAACTCATAATCTCATGTATGAATTTTGTAGAGCCACTGTTGCTCATTCTTGTGAGTCCTGTTCCCTTAGATTGAAATTGACCAATGAATCTCCAAAAGCTAGTAAGTTTAAATTTTGAACTTTTACTCTGTGTTGGGCAAAACATCAGGGAAAGAGCTGGCATGCTGACAGCTAAATATCTTTGGAGAGAGAAAAAGGAGGCTGACCCATTAGAGCCATCTTTCCAAGAGTTTTTTTTGCTCCTTCTCCCTGTAAATTGCAGCTGGAGTTGTTCTGGAAACACTAATGGCATTAGGATCTGAAAGCTCTTGATCAATTATAGCAGGCAGTTTCAGGCAGTGGGAGATCTGCTGCTAGTCTGACTGGCAGTGCATCTTTTCCAGAGCTCTCACTGTCCTTGTCTCTATAAACAGATGATAAGTAGAAATTATTTACACTGACGGATGAGAATGGCATCTTTTCTTGATGTCCCATGAACCTCTTTTGCTTTTAGAATAAATCTTAGCAGTGTGAGGGGAATAGCTAAGCATAAAATACAGGCACAGAAGGCTGACATCTCTAAACAACAATTATCAGATTCCTTTTTGCAATAAGCAGAAGGCTTTTTCATGTATGTAGAAGTCTGTTTAATATTTCATGGACTCCTAAATTATTCACAGGTTAGAGTGCTCAACTGTTACTGTCATTTAAAGAGCAAGTGCCCAGCAGGAGTGTTGCATGGGACTTTGTAGATCACGTCGAAGCATAACATTTGGTTCATTAAAGAAGTGTTATACTTCCAAAGGTAACAGCATCCAATTTATACTCTGTTAATCCTGGCCTGGCTCATAAAAGACATGATGAGATTGCTTCTTTTGATCCTTATCTATCTGTGCAGTAAAACTTTTCACCATCTGACAACAAATCTGGGATCCCATGTCACCTGGTATGGTTCCCTAGAAAACCTGTGAACTCTGTTAGATGGAGAAACTGTCTTTTTTTTTTCTTGCTAAGGAAACTTCCCAGTCTGACTGCTCAGGAGAGTGCTGGTCACACTCCAATGTCAGAGACTTTCACTGCTGGCATTGAAACTGCTTCATGGTGGGTGGCTCCAGTGACCCAGTGGGTCCCCACTTGACTCCTAACATACCCCATTCAGACCAGGTTTCCTCAGCAGTTCAACCCCAGATTTCCCATGACAAAGTCCTAGATGTCTTGTTCCATCTTGTTCCAAAGCCATTAATTCACAGTGCAGTAACACAGGAACAGCCAGAGCTAGTGCCTCTGAGGGGGATTCCCAACCAGGGAGCCCCTTGGTATTTATACTCTCACAGTCTCTGGAAGTCTCCTCTTCCTCCTGAGTCTTTGGCTCCTGCCCCCCTCTTCTGTCCATCCACCTTGCTGGCTCACTGGTTTTCATCTCCTTTGTTACCCAAAAGGCTGCAATTCCCAGCTCTCCTGCGTTTCCCAGTGTCCGTTCACCTGGCTGGTGTCACCCACCATGATGCCCTGTGTTATCCCAAAGGCTGGCAGCTCTCTTCTCAGGCCTGGAGCTCTGCATTTCAATCTGCATCTCAGTCTGCAGCTTGTGAGCCCAGCTACTTGTACTTCATGTGTTCCTCAACATTCTGCTCTCATGGATAACTGAGACAATATGTTCAGTTTTGAACCTAGTTTCTAACACTGCTCAGTCTTCCAGAAATGGTATTCATGAACAGAGTGTCTAGAGTTTGACATTGATGTAAATCAGGGTAACTCCCCAAACTTTGTCAGAAACTGAGATCTAGCTTTTTGCCTCCTAAGGAAATGTTATCCCTGATCTTCTCATTTTCTCAAGCTTTCCCTGCTCAAATAAAGTGAAGGTAGTAAAATTAAGTTCCCATGGTTTATTTTTGGATTTGGGGTCTGCTTGAATTCCTTGAATTTTCCTAAAAAGCACTTTTGGAAATAAAGCAGGAAAATCAAAACTGAGTAAGAGGAGGAAGGAAGTTTTCTTTACTTAAATGCCTCTTTGGCAAGGACTGTTGTTCCTTCTCTGCATTTTCTAAGCACCATTTACTACTGGATAGTGGTTTGTGCAGTTCCTCAGTTGCATTGGTAATTTAAATAACTTAAACACAGTGAAAGCTTGATTTGTTTTTTCTATGAAGTACCTGTCCTCCCTATGCTCCTGCTTCATGGGACCCTTTGACTCTGATGCTATGTAAGGACATGTAAAAAACCTGGTGGCAGTGGGTGGCCACACCAGTGCAGTGGCTGTACCCAAACAACCGTCCTGACCCTTGCCCAGACACGACTCACCCATGTGGAGTGGTCTAAGGGAAAGCATCCCCGAGGTCTTTCCTAGTTGTTCTTGGGATGCTGGGGCTGTGTGAAGGACGCAGCTGTGCTGGGGCTCCCCCCAGCACGGGGCTGGCAGCCTTTGGGCTTGCTCTCCCACCAAGAGCTTTGCCACGACCTTCTTGAGCTCTTTGTCTTTAATAGAAGTGAGGGGAAAAAATAAAGGCTTGTCATGCAAAAAATTTTATTAGCTTGCTGTTGATCATACTGGTAGGGAACTCAAGAAGGATACAGTAAAGTTGCTTAGGAATTCCTTATGAGGTGTTAACCAAGATCTTTTACAAGAGAGAGGAAGATGTGTATAAGCCAGGATGAGCCTTTCCGTTTGTATGCTCATAAGAAACTGCACATTGTTTAGTACTGATTTTCCTCAAGAGAGGGAGTTTAATTCTGTGTTTTATGGACAGATTTCTCTCCAAACAGTAACACTTTATTACTCCATTTTACAACACAAGCAGTCATATAATTTCTAGAAATATAGAGCATATGTGGAGAAGGGGAACACCCCTAGTACCTTTTGCAAAACAGGGAGAATTACTGCAGTGTTGTTCACAAGGTCCTGAAAGGAGAATCCTCTTTAGAAACATCAGAAGGATGGGCAGTGGAGGCAATAGTGTCCATCGATCTTCAGCTGATGTCCAGGAATCATTTCTGTGTGTGCTCGTGCTTGCCAGCTGACCCAGCTCCCTGCTTCAAAAGCACTGATTTCTTTCCAGTCCTCAGAGCTGCTTTTTATTTCTTAAAGCTGCTGTGCTGGCTCTTCAAAGGGTGATGGATTTCCATTTGATGAGTGGCAGAGTTATCTGTCCATGTCTGTTAATTACATGGAAAAATTTCTCCATGACATGTTTTCAGAGTTGTAACAGCATAATTTCTTGCTCTGTATCTGTGGGGTCTTGAATGGAAAGAATGGGATGGAATGTTATGATTTGAGGTAGTTCAGATATTTGTTTTCATTTTGGGATTCAGAGGCTTCCTCAGGTTGTGTGTTTTGTTTCATAGAAACCTGCTGAAATAATTACAATTTGGTATTTATCTCTGTGAAAAATAGTTTCCTTAAGCACTTTCTGTGCAGGAGCAGAGAGGCTAATACCATGCTTTTGACAGAGAGCTATTTTTACACAATTATTAGTCCAACCCCTCAGTAACATGATATCAGGAAACAAGAATGATAATATGACACTGTGCTAAGTGAACTCAAATCAAGAAACTAAGAGGACTTTGTTGGGATTAGAAACTTGATACAGTCTTTTCCTTTATCACTGAACTATATTTTCCAGAAGATAGATGTGTTGGATTTTTCCAGCAGTGAGGTAAATAACTTACGGGGGGCTCAGGATGGCCACGTTTCAGAGAAATAAAATGTGTGATAGGCTGGAAACAGGGTGTATTGTATATCACAGCAGGAGATAGCCCAGCCTGTGACAGGGTGAAGAGTCTGCAGGGCTTCTCCTGGCGTCCATGTCATCATCTCTCCCACACGGAGTTTTGAGCACACACTTGGACCCCAGCAGCAGCCAGGCAGGAAAATATTGCAAGATAAATATTGTGGAATTTCCTTCAGCTGTCATTTGTGAAGCACAGATTTGCTCCTAGTCTTTTTTACCTCTGCTCACATTTTGGTCATGATGCTAAAGCATGAGATACAGCCTGCTTGTCTCAGGCATCTCATTTATCTCCAAATGGGAGATGCCAGGTGGGTCAGTCCTTCTAAAGTAGATCCCTGAGTTTCCATGCCAGGGTCATGGAAAACTGGCTTTCTCCTGGCAGCCTCCAGCAGAAAGGTCACTGGGCTTTGGCCACTCTCCTGTGTTCTTGAAAGAGCAGATATCCTTCCTGGAATCTTCCACAGGAAATTACCTCTGTTTCACATAGGGGCTGTGCTCTGGGAGCATCTGCCTGCTGGATATATGGCAGTCAAGTGTTCAGGCTGGATTGTTCTATCTCACCTGAAGTGTGTATGACTTCCAGTTCCTTCCCAGTGCCAGGTCCTGTCAGAGGTACCCAGCGATGGGGAACCTGGCTCTGCACCACAGGCTGGACTTGGAGCTGCAGCCGTGAACAAAGTGGGGCTTTTCTCTAGAAGGTGTTTTAGACAACAAAAGTGCTTCCCATAGGAAAAGTTGTCTGGTCTGTGCTTTGCATGGTGTGTCTGGATTAATGCTGCACCTTGTTTCAGCATTTGGTGGTGGGAGGTGAACACGGCGTGTGTATTAAGAGCTGTTTCTGCTCTTCTTTCTGCTTCCCAGGGATATGAAGCTGGATGGTGGACGCCAGTGCCATTCTGCTGGAGTGTGTCTGAAAGAGATAATTGGTCTTGAAGGTGTGGAGCTCGGAGCAGATGGGAAGGTGGGGATGCTTCAGTTCCTACTCCCTTAGATTTTATGTTATAAGGGGAAAAAATGGCTTAACTAATAACAAGCGCAAATACAACATGCAGCGTAACAGAGTGGTTAAAGCACAGAATGTGCAACTGTAAATAAGCTTAGCAGAAACTCATGAGGACTGCCCAAGCTGTCAATGCAGACAACTCTGTATCCTTGAAGAAATTTGCCTCTGGCAATGTCTGAGTGTGTAAAGTATTACTGAATTACACAGCCTTCCCCTTGCTCTAGCAGGAGGTATCACTGCAGTGATTGTCAGGACCTTGAGAATAATTTCTGGTGAGAGTTGTAGCTGTAATTCTATTTGCTTTCAATTGTATTTAATAACATTTTGCTCAATATTTTTCCAGAGAGCAGGAAGACAGTGGCACAAGGCTGATGAGTCTCTCAAAATCCAGAAGCTCATTCACTTGAATAGAATAAGCAAATATGAATCTTTAGGGAACTCATTGATTTTAAATAAATATATAGAGGAGAGACAGTTTTAATTGTAGAAGAAAACATTTCTTCCTGAAAGCCTGATTTACTTTCTACAGTCCAGTTTTACTCAGACTGCTGTCATCTATAGATTTAAAGGCCCTGGGTCAATGCTGCTACATGTGTTGTGCTCACCTAACCAGGTGTCAGGCCAGACCACAGGCTGTAAATTCCTGAGGACAATCTGTCTGCTTATAAATAATGAAAGCTCACATGCCACATGTTTTATTTGATACGTGTTCTGACCTCCTTGTAAACCAGTCTAGAGTCTCAAACTCATTTTTTTTCTTCAATGCAATGTTATTGTTGGAAAATGAGCCAACAAGAAGCAAGGCATAGCTTTTTCTTGGCCAGGGGTACAAGCAGAGAATCAGTGCACTCTAAAAATAATTATGTCACAAGTTACTCATTCACACTTAGTCCATGTTGGGGGGTAGTAAATGATCTCCCACAATGATTGCTGTGGACTGGAGCTCACTTATTACATCAATAAGACTCTGCCAGACAAAGTCCTGAGAAAGAAAAATAGCAGAGAAAGTGCTTCAATTTAGTAGTGTTTAAATGATTTGCCTCTGGCAGCTGTGTGCTGAGGGACCCATATAGATGATGCTAGTTCAGTAAAGAAGCTGCTGAAATGTGATACAGAGAAGGCCCACTGGAAAAAACCTGACCAAACTGATGTATTTTTAAATCTGACCCTTGAGTAGGATTTTGTAAATCCAGTGTATTAGAGCTTGTGTGTGTGTGTGTGTGTTTGTTTTGCTGAAGAATTAATGCCTTTGCAAAAGCATTTTTACATGAATAAACTGACTGCACTGAAGCAAATGTAGGTGGCTGGTTTATATTCATCTGTGCCTAGCTACTAAATCCAGAAAATCCTCCATTAGTTTGCCTTCTCTTGCTTTAAGTTGCAGTGCACCAAAAGCATCCCACTGCATCCAAGCTGGGCTGAAAGTAACTGTCTGTCCATTCTGACTTTTTTTTTAGACGGTTTCTTATACACAGTTCCTATTTCCCACCAATGCTCTGGGAACTCGGAGGAACACAATAGACTCCACGTCATCTTTCTCCCAATTTCGCAATGCAAGCCATCGTAGCCTTTCTTTGGGAAGAGCTAACAGCACCCAGGGGAGCATTGATGCAGGTAATTTCTCAAGTAGCTCTTTTTAATACCCTGTTGGTAGGCAGCTATTGCAAAGGACTGACGTGTTTTAGTCTCCCCATTAGCTTAAATTAAATAAAATACAGTCTTCTGCTGTGGGTGAAGCACAGCTTATTCCATATTTGCTTAGAAAGCTTGCTTGTGGAGGATAGAAGTTAAATAAACAAGCACGTTGGTGGTATTGAC
This sequence comes from Passer domesticus, assembly GCF_036417665.1. Taxonomy (NCBI): domain Eukaryota; kingdom Metazoa; phylum Chordata; class Aves; order Passeriformes; family Passeridae; genus Passer; species Passer domesticus. The sequence goes on from NC_087474.1 coordinate 114,560,932, forward strand.
AGCCCCAATGGCACCCAGCGTGCCTCCTCCTGTCATCAGCATCGTTTGTTCCTCCTGCATCAGGCTTGTCCTTACCTTCCTTTGCTATGGAAAATTTACAGTGGCAACACAGTAGTCATAAGCTGAAGGTGTAAATTCCACTTGTGACCTTTGTTAGGCTGGAAAGGGCTGTGTTTACAAAACCGGACACAAAACATAAGCCAAAGCACTATATGCTTAAAATATTTTGGCATGATAAATGAAACAAATCAAAACATCTGCTTGAACAGATGAAAACTTGTTGCCGAGAATAAAAGTCATTGTGGAGCCTAATATAATTCTGCAGTTCTCTAAGCCCTAAATTCACATTTAGCAGGTAATGTGTAAGCTCTAGGTCCTCTATGTCTTGGCAAATTAATATAGAAATATTTACAGTTGTCAAGACTTAGAACAATTTTTCATCTCTTTAAAAAAATCTTGCATGGAGGTAATATTGTGCATTATCTGTGAACTCATTTGCCACTTCTGTTAAGTTCAGAGATGTCTTGATGCAATGAATTCCTTTCAAAATTCTACATCTAAATTGTTATTTTATAGGTAGCGACCTCGGAGACTTTGTTGAATACGACCCAAATCTTTTAGATGATCCCCAGTGGCCATGTGGCAAACATAAGCGGGTTTTAATATTTCCTTCATATATGGTAAGTGACTCTATGTATGACAGAGGAATTCCCGTAACAAAGTTCTGAAGGTTGAGGTTTCATTTGGCCGTATTTTAAGAAGACTGTTATTATTTTTAATCTGCTAATAAGAGCTGTTCAGAGTGCTTTGTTCTAAATGACAGTTACTTCTCGAGGCATGTTAAAACAAACTCGTGGAGGTATTACAAAAGCAAACACTTTTATTACTGCTGTATTTCATAAATGCTTTAGATGAAAGGCTTGTTCAAACAATGCACTCATTCTCTGGCATTCAGAGGAAAATTTATACTTCCTCAAACTGGCACCTATTACAAAATAGGAGGATGCCCATTGGGGTTTTTCTGAAGTCATGAAGCTACGCTGTGTTTTGATGCTAATCATTCAGTCTTCTGAACAGCTTGGTTTCCCAGGTATTTATTTCACCATGGGATAGTCCTTCCTTTAATTGCAGCAATTACGAGCAGAGTCTGTATATTTCCCACTATATCCAAACCCTTAACAACACAGAGACATAATTGTTCCGTGGTCTGTGCTCTGACTGATTGTTTTCTGTGGTGAGATACTTCTGTAGCCTTTTTTTGATTGCTCCAAGTCTATAGATTATTTTAGCAGGACTGTTGCAAGAGGCAGTGCAGTCATACACATGTGAGCATGTATCTGCCTGGATTGTACATCCAGGGTAACAGTAGGCAGTAGGGATAATATTATTTTTTTCCCCAAAGTGGTGACCTACTTCTCTTATCTATATACAGATATGATAGGATTTGAAACACTGAGGTCTAAAGTGTTGTCCATGTTCTTGTTTAATTTGGAACAGAAGACATTATTTAAGAAACTGCTAATCTATATAAAGATACAGTTTTTGTATGTTCTCATCTGCCCCCCATCCTAGGGGTAATTTGGCTCATGGGTGCTCCTTCTTCAAAATAAGCTCTAAGTGCTTCATGTGGATGGAAGATTATCTCCATGCTAACAGGAATGTTCTATCTGTTGCCCACAGAGCCTTAATTGAGTTCTAAGGCTGTGTTTATTCTAGGTTTTCAAATGGGAAGTCCAGAGTGTCCTCTGCTTACTTGCTACCAGTTTTCCTTTAACGGCTGGCGAGTTACTTTTTGGCTGCCAACCCACAAAGTGACAACCTTTTATAGCAACTACATCTGTGTGGGAAAATATTTGTCAGGTTTTGATATGGTTACTGTCATGGACAGTCATGGAACTGTCTTCCCTCAAGGAGAAAGCCATTGTTAGCCAACATCCAAAGGGAACATAGCTGTAGCAGTTGTGGCTGTGTTTCTGACCTTCCTCAGGCTGCGAGTGTCTGCCAGGCAGTACAAGTCCCCTAGAATCACCTGAGACCTTTGATCCCCTTTTAGCTTGATGTTCTCATGGACATGGTTAAATGAGTGAAAATGAAGCAGGCAGGATGGCATCTTGCAAGGGAGTTCTCCATCCAGGAGTGGGTATTCAGTGCCATTCTTCTCTGTATGTTGGTTGTCCACAGCATTTCAAAGTCTTATATTTGTACTTCTGTTGTAAAAAGAAGCTGCCTGGGGATTTGACAAGGGGTATGACTGGATGCCCTAAAGGTGAAAAATTACTTCAAGGACAGTTTTTAAAATCAATGTCATTGTTTGTCTAGAATATATTTGCATTGACAGGGGTCTCCCTGCCTTTTAATTCTCTCTAGGGTTAATTACTGCTGTGTCTGAAATGATGTCTTCTTTGACAGCTGAGGGTTTTTTCCCTGAATGTACCCTTCCAGACATCACTTCTCAGCACTATCTGAGGGTCTGTGGGACTCCCACCTCCCTTTCTGAAGGCAGGCACTAATCTAAGAGAGGGTTGAAGGACATTAAGTGCTCTGTTTCTTTTGTGAGGTAGATCACAGGCAGGTGCCAAGGGCTCTCTCAGCCGGGGTTTTGCCTGCCTGCAGCCAAAGCAGCATAGCTGTGATCCTGTGCAGGAGCTGCATGGCTTTGCAAGGAACTAAGGGGCAGATGGTTGTTCTTCAGTGCTCAGCTGAAAGATTTTACAGGCTGTTGGTGCTTCCTTCAACCAAGAGAAGAGAGAAAAAGTATTGCTAGAGTATCCTAGGAGCTTGCAGGTTTTTCAGTTTGTGCAAGGGCTTGTGCACAGGGCTGAATATAGGGCCATTTTGGCTGTGTAGGAAACTTTACTCACATCTGTTTTAGACTTTCCTGACTCTCCTGACATCCCCTCCCCCTCTCCCTGCAGTTCTCTTCAGTGTGAGCAGGCGCGTAATAGCCTTATAATTTCAAATCATGTTCTTCCCCCTCAAATATAAAAATCAGCTCACACTGCAATTAAAGCAAATTGCAGTCTGGGGCCAGCGAGAGACCTGTGGTCCTTTCCTGAGCACGCACAGCCCCTGCAGCAGTGCCAGAGCTGTGCCAGAGGGGCGCAGAGGCCGCAGCAGCCGCCGGTGCAGGGCGGGATGCGGCTGTGATTGCTGCCTCGAGAGCTGCTGGCTCTGATGGCAGCGCCCAGCGTTCTGTTGTGCACAGAGAGCTGCAGCTTGTCATTAAAGTTTCGGTGCTTGGCCAGGATTTAGCATTAATGCTCGACAGCTGCAAGCTTGTCGATATTCCCCTCACCCCTCCTGGTGGATGTCAGAGCAATTAATGGGGGGAAGGTGTGGAAGAGGAGTGGATGCTGGGCTGCGTCACTGCCTGCGGGATAGAGCTGCATGCGCTGCTATTGCTCCCGTGAGCCTGGCTTGTGCTTCCTAGGCCAGGATTCTGCGCTCACTGGGAAAGCTCTGCTGAGGTCTGTGTGAGTGCTGCATCAGTAAACACTGCAGGCTTTATCCCGAGGCACAGGACAGACAAAATGTGTGGTCCGGTTTCGGCTTTACTCAGAAATACGTGCAGCTAGCACTCTGTGTGCTCGATTTTTGTGGAGCCTGAGTTTATCATCACTGACATTGACTTTATAGTCTTTTAATTTTACTGAGCTGAATTAGCCCTGACTCTTGGAGAGAAGTGTTAGCTGCAAGTCCGCAGCTGTTTTCAAGGAGAAGCTGAGCTTCCTCCTTGAAGAGAGCTCTGGGGAAGCAGAAGTTCTTTTGCTTTAGTCTGGTTTGGTTTTTTTGGTTTTTGTTTTTTGCTTTCTGTGGGTTCGTTGTTGTCATTGTTGGTTTTTTGGTGTTTTTTTTTTTTTGCATGGTTTTTTTTTTGTTTGTTCTTTTTTGTTTTGGTTTGATTTAGTTTTTTCTGTAGTGAAGTCTCAGGCTTAAGAGAGCATACACTTCCCTGTTGCATTTCTAGAAATAATACCCACAAATTGCCTTCTTCAGTACTTTCCCAATACCAACTGTATGGCTTCTGTTAATTGCATTAGTTGTATTTAAAGTCTAGTCTGCCCTGGAGAAATTATTTCATTTTGTGTTGTCTTTGTAGGAGAGTCTGCACTCTCTGCTGCAGTATAAACAGTAAGAGGTAGAAAAAATTCATGCTGGGGGGTGGGGGGGAAGGGAAACATCATGTCATAGTTAACAGATGTCTTCCTGGCTGATACTGCTAAAACAGGAATTCGTGCAGATTCTTAAATCTCTCTAGAACAGGAACTTTATCTACCAGACTAAGCATTAATTTCTTTCCTCGATTCTCATGTTGACTAGCATATGTACAGACTCGTCAGTGCCCCCCTGGTCTCTCTGCATTCTTTCCAGCAGAAACTCCTTCTGTGCTGAGGTACAAAACTCATTCTCAACAAAACTCGAGGCTGATCCTGCAGTACTGCTTCTTTTGTTGGTAACACAGAAGCACAGGAGCATGTTAGCTGGTCACTGTGTGCTGCCAAAACTTGCAGCAGAAGAAGAAAAGTCCAGATCAGCAGCACGTTGACTGTGAGTGACCCATTCTGTAGGTGCATCCCTGAAATATCCATTTATCTGTGCTCAGGGGATACATGTGGAATAGGCTTGGCTACTGAGCTACAATGTCACTGTGTTGGTTTAATATAAAAACAAATTGACATCTCCACACCACTAATAAGAGAAGCAGGTCACAAAACTCTGCAGAGCTGTTGCAGTGCCTGTGTGCCAGGCTGCACTTGCCAGGTACCGCGCTGGTGGCGAGCACAGCCGGGCTGCGTTATTTAATATTAGTCCTCCAGTGTGATTTTAAAATTAGAACTGCTTGCTGCCCTGGCCCTTTGGTCTAACAAAAGCCCTGCATGATGATATAATGCATCTGGTCTGCCGTTCTCTCGTTCTGTCTTTCACAAGGAGCACCAAGGTCAGGCAGACTCCACTTACAGCCAGTGTCCTTCAGTGCTGTCACCCTATTCTTCAAGCCTCTTCTGCAGCTGTATATTAAGTATCTCCAGACTGCTTCTTTATCAGCTACTGACCTTGTACCCAAAAGTCTCAGGGAGCAGAGGATAGAAGTGGTAGATAATCATATATAAATCCTGTGCTCTATGCATTTGATGCTATATTTGGCTGAGACACCAATAAATATCTATTTTGAGAATAATTCCTGAGTGTTAACAATATAAAATAAACTGATGTCCTTCCATGTACTTAATTTCAAAGAGGCAGTTTTGGGACTATTTGCCTTATGAAATTCAAAATCTTTCAGTTTAAGGTCCTTGAATGTTAATAACTTTGTAACAACAGAAACATCTTATTTTAGTCTAGCTTCCTTTTTTAGAATTTTAATTATAATTCAGAATCACTCCCATTTTCCATCACAGTTTGAAGTCTCTTGTCTATCAGGATTTCTCATATATATGCATCATAAGCCATAAGTGTATGAAATAGGTTACTGGCTGTTGATAGGTACGTGGCTGGTCATCTATGGGATGATTTACATTAGTCAGAGAGTGCAGAGTTATTGACTTCTTTTCACTTCTTGTGTGGCTGAGACCTTATCAGTGACCTGCCAAAAGTCTGTTTCAGGTATCAGTCTTCAGTCTGCTTTCTGTGAAGTACATTTATCAGGGGTACACAGTAACAGCATCTAAGAGAGCCTATCATGCATCTTTCATTTTATTCACCTATTTTATTCTGATTTTATCCTTCTTAAGCTAAGAGATAGAGGCATCTAAGGCTAGATCATCTTTTACTGGTTGACTGCCAAAGTAGGATTTATTTTCTACAATATTTCATCCTGCCAGTCTTACCAACCATTTCAGGCATTCTCTCTCCTCCCATATTTATGAAACTATATATACAGCTTTCCTATGAGAAAGCAGCTGCCTGAAAATGCTTGTGAATAATACACGAGCTGAGCTCCAAGTTCAAAACTGCCAGCCAAGCAAAAAGTGTGCAGAGTAGAGACTTGGGCTCAAGCATTTATCATGCTGTCCAGGCATCTGTCAGCTACCATCTATCAAGGTTTTCATTTGTCTTGTGCAGCTTCCATCGCCAAAGTAAAATATACATACACAGATTTGTACACAGAGAACATAGCAGAGCCCACAAAGGAGTATTGCTGAATGCTGAACTGAAATGTGTTCCGTGCAAATAAGCTGTGAGAAACAAGACAGACGGTTCTGGATGACAGAAGTTAAAAACATTGGAGATTAGACTATGAGAGAGACAGTTTAGTAGTTCCCAGTGCCTTGTTCATGTGTCTGACAGCTCTAGGAGTGCAGAGTGCCTGCCTGGTAGGGAATAATATTATGTTTAAGAAAGTATGTTTGGATGGAAAAAAGCTGTGCTCCTTTTAGGGAAATACTTACAAACCCTTCATAAAATTTTGGAGCATCATTATTGATCAGAGCCCTGACACAGGCAATACCAGAATTGTCCTGGACAGACAGTCATGTGTTTTTCTTCACATGGAACTTTGTGTGGGACATGCAGGAAGCTCAAGGGCAGTGGCCCTAAAACAGAAGAGAAGCTGAGCTGGGAGCAGGCAGAGGAGGATGGTGTTGTGTCCAAGCCCTCCCCTGTCAGATCCCAGCTGGTTCTTGTGGCTTCCTGGACCACCCCAGAGCCTTGCTCCACTCCCTTACTGGTGGGCAGGGGCAGCAGTGGGAGCTGCTGCAAGCTGGTGGTTGTGGCAAGCTGTTTGCAGGGCAGGGTCAGGGTTGGGGCCCAAGATTTCTGTGTAGCCTCACAAGTGTTGTGCCCCAGCAACAGGGATACTCAGAAACCTGTTCTGACCTGTGCCTGGTCAGAAACCATTTGAGAGGGTAACTGATTTGATCACTCAACAGATGCTAATTCAATTTTGCTTTTAAACTACCTCTCAACAGATATTTTTAGGGGTATTTTCAGCCTGCTTCTCTGCTGGGCAGGGTCCTGCATGCACAGGATGCCTTTCTGTAGGTACCAGCTGGACAAGCAGCATCCTGTTGCTCAAAGTCCAGCTTCTACAGCAGCTATGAAGGGGAAAAAAAATCAAGGGACAAAAAAAGAAGCAAACTTGCACAAATCCTTTTCTTGAGAATGAGGGCAGTTAGCTGAGCTCTCCAGCATGGCACTGACAAGATGAGACAGCTGCCTTAGAGCCAGTGTGTTCAAACATGCTGCCGTTATCCTGTTACATGAATCAAAACCAGCACACAGCAGCTTTCATCTGGATTTCATTATTGTGATTTGTATCGTAGAGACTGTTGTCTCGCAGGAAGCGGCAGTATTCAGAGTTGGAGAGGGGGAGATCCTTATCAACAGGACAAAATTGACAAATCTCTGTGTTTAAAAATAACTGTACCTCTATACTGTTCTCATTTTTAAGCTGTCTGCTTAGTCTCAAGCCTCTGAGCGCTTTGCTTTAAATGAAATTTTTAAAAAGAGCTTTTCTCCTTGTAAAGAGAATTTAGCTGAATTCTGGCAACCCTCCCAGAGGCTGGAGGAGTCCCAGGTAAAACAAGTCGGTGCCTGCAAAGCAGCCATAGGGAAAGGTGCATCCCAGGGGGCTGCTGCTGAGTGGCAGAGCCCAGGGCTCTCTGCACAGTGACCCCCAGAGCCACCCTGACTTGTCAGAGGTGAAAGCAGCTGAAGCTTGCTGTGTGGCACAGCTTCTGTGCCCTTTCTGTTGGGAAGTGGTTTCTGTTGTGCACATAAGCAAAAGAAGAAGATAACCTGGAGAGAGCTAAAGGCAAGTTAATTAAGATAAAATTATGAGCTCTGTGGTAATGAAGAACAAACAATGGGCAGTTAGGTTTGTAGTGAAGCATGAAATAAGGTGTCAAGTAGCTTTATAAGGTAACACTGAGCTCACTGTTCATAGAATTGTCCAAGACAACCAAAAAATACTGGTAGTAACTAAAATCATCTTTACATTTAATAGGATGTATCTGGTTAGTGTCTCTTGGCTCTGTAAGCAAGAGCAGCATGGACCCATATTTCTATACCATGAGTAGCAGACAGCAGTGGTCTAAATTAGATGTGGCTTATTTCAGTGTCCTCTTGTAGCAGTACTGAGAGGAAGCCTCTTAACACATAAAACTCCCAGCATATCTGTGCTTCAGCAACACCCAGCTTGCTGATGGTCCTTTGGCAACAATACCAAGGAGTAAGCAGGCCAGCTGCAACATCCCAGGGAAAGAAAGGAAAGTTGTTAAGATCTTAATTCTTCTGCTTTAGAGGTCTGAGCCCTGCCAGGTGAGGTGAAGCATGTGAGAAGCTGTCTGCACTGAAGAGCCCCACACGGTGTGTGCATACGTCCTTCCAGCCTCTGCAGGGTTAAAACCAGGCAGGCCCACACATTCCATTGAAAGCTTTCCCACCAGGGTAGGGCAAGGCTTCTCCTTGCTGTCTTTTCTTCTTTTCCTTTTATTCAGGTGTGGCAGCACATTGCCTGTTTCAGCATCAAGGCAGCTTATGAATTTTTAACCTCAGAGGCACTGCCCTGTCTGCCTGTACCTGCAGTCAGACTCATCCACGCACGTGGAGGGAGGCAGGTGTGGCTGAGGAGTGTTGATGTGGCAGAATGGCCCAAGTTTTAAAGCATATGCATGACCATAACAACACCCTGTGGCAAAAACCTGGGGTTTTCCTCTCTATTTTGTTTGCATCAAATACTGCTGGGCACTATTCAGGGGAAACACATGCTCTGCTCTGTTTTAATTTCCTAATAATTCAGTACCATACCTCATAAATAAAGTCATGAAAAGTTAGATGTGTTTTACTCTCCTTCATGCTTATTTTGGAAACAGAGAAAACATGATTGGATAAAGGGAATTATCTGTTTATTGTCTGTTTTCTCTCTAGAGCCATTGCACTTTGTATTCCCCAAGCCCTTCCATATATTATTTTAATGACAGAAAAAAAGCCTGAAAGCATATTCAGTCAGTCTTTTTGGCTGATTTCAATTCCCATAAGGATACATTACAGCAGAGCTCCACCTTCTTTAAAGGCATAACATGCAGCAAGGGTTTCACATACCTCCTTCCACCTCTGTTTGGTGTTAACAGCCATTTGCCATAATACAAATTAATCAAAACCAGAAATCAGAAGTGAAATATTATTTTATGAGCAAGAGAATGCACTGCACTGTCCAGTGCTGCTTTCTTACATGCCTGAAGCTGGCAGGGGGCTGTATGCTTGGGGACCAGCCTGCCCCCCTGGTGCCCAAGCTGGGGCTCCTCTCCACTTCTGTCCAGTGGGCAGAACTGCTAAAGCTTGGAACAGAATTGACACATTCCCAAAATAAAGGTTGGTTTGCTGTTGAGCTGTGAGATTTTGGCCAGGTGAATGGCGACAGAGGATTTGGGCAAAGTGCTACCTGAACAAAGACTAAGGGAACAAGAGAAGTGCTGGGCACCCACTGATGCAGGGGCTGTGTTGGCCAGGAGAACCCTGTGAAACTTGGGGAGATTCCTTAGGCTGTAACAAAAAGGAATAGGAAGCTCAAAGGAAATAGACTGTACACTTTGAATGTTGTCCTGACTCTTTTGTCCATTTACTGCCTAACTTACCACAGCATTCCTGCCTTTCACTCTACTGAGTGACCTGCCATATAAGCTGGTTACTTACTTTATTATCAATGTATGCTACAGCAGGCAAGGGTTTGTACCTGTGGTTTCTTTAAAGAATCAACCTGAGAGAAACTCACAGTGGGTCTCAGAATCACATGGAGGTATGCACCAAATATCAGTTATTGTGATGAATTTTTTTTTGCAAGACTTTTGCAAGTCTTGCAAGACTTTGCAGGTAGGTTTCATCCAGCCACATTCAGGATTCTTAAAATCAGTCTTAGCAATACTTAGAGGATGCTAATGAGGTATGTGTTGTTCAAGGCTTGTGCTGAACAGGTCACTTCTTTTGTCAGTCACAAGTAAACAGTTGCCTTTTTTCAGACTTAATTTTCCTGTCTGCTGAAAGTGTTGGGACTGACTGGCATTTGTTTGGCATGTCTTGCTTCTGGGAATCAAGTGATCTTCTTTGTTACAAACTAAAAGAGTGATTTTCTCTTGACATGTGTTACAGACCACGGTCATAGACTACGTGAAGCCATCAGATCTCAAGAAGGACATGAATGAGACCTTTAAGGAGAAGTTCCCTCACATCAAGCTAACCCTCAGTAAAATAAGAAGGTGTGTTGCAAAGCTCCATAAGGCTGCAACGTGATGCAGCTGTTTCACATGTCAGTGCAATTCCTGCTGTACATGGGGGAAGCACAGCACTGATTGATCTTCCAGGAGCAGTGACCAACAGAAGTGCAAAGTCAGATGACTGCTTGGATTACTGGGATGAGTAAACAGGATAGAGAAATGTGCAAACATCTCCTGGTCAGGTGTCAAACACAGCATCTAACGGATGAGGAATGAGAGCTGGGCATGCACTGTATTAAAATAGCCAGAAAAATAACCCAAGAGTCTCTAAGCTCATGGCAGTTGGCTTAAAAAGAGACTGAGGAAAGAGAAGTGCTGCTTTTGTGCCTTGGCCAGAAGCAAAAAGAGGAGTTGGCTTCACAGCAAAGTTGTAATATTCCATCTCTGTTTCTGGTGTAGCAGGCTAGACATATTGCTCCACTGAAGTAATAATAATTTCATTTGACCCTAGTGGCCAGAAGGACACTGAGCCACACTGCTCTGTAACCAGACAGGGCTGCAGTACACGGACAGAACTGTCAGTTTGGATTTGACCAGCCATAACCAGCTGCAAAAGCTGCATACAGAGCACCAGTAATCAAACATTGTTACAAAACAAATGGTATGCAGTGAAGGACCTCTGATAAAATATTGTTGCTAAAATTGTCAGAGCTTTTTTGGTTGCTTTTATAGTTTGACACAACTGTCTCTTGGGGGCAGTGAGGGTCACTGGTGATGTAAAAATGTGCCATGAAATGTGCCCCCAAAACAGCATAAAGATATCTGCCCAGTAAATTATATTTTCCCTTCCATTTGACTAAGCAGGAATCTCTGAAAACATGGCTCTTAGGGTGAAATGAGAAATGCTTTAAAACTCATCTCACAGCATACTTGTCTGGTCTCTTTACTCAGCTTGAAGAGAGAAATGCGCAAGCTTGCTCAAGAAGAATGTGGTTTTGAAGAGCCCACAGTGGCCATGGCCTTTGTCTACTTTGAGAAGCTCGCTCTCAAGGGGAAGCTGAACAAGCAGAATAGAAAGCTTTGTGCTGGAGCTTGTGTTCTTTTAGCAGCCAAAATTGGCAGTGACCTCAGAAAACATGAAGTCAAGCATCTTATAGATGTACGTATCCATAGGTTTCCGGTGTTCCATCCATGTGAAGTGCAGTGTGTGGTCTGTGCAAGCCTGTTAGTCAGTGGACATGCTCTTTTTTATGCTTCCAGATGTACAGCCAGCTAAATACCTTTTTTTGTTATGCATGTTTATGGAAGTAGTAGTGATCAATATCCCTGCAGAGGCATGGGAAGTTTGTTTGATGGGATAGAAGGTTCTAGTGTCAGATACTGTGAGGTTTGAGATGTATATGACCATCATTTTGTCAATACAAGGCAACAGGTGAACCCTCAGGAAATTAATTGTGCTTTTAATTATGTTTTCAAGAGTGTCAGTAAGGATTCTCCTTTGGGAATTAAATGCAGATGCTAATTTCAGATGGAGTCCGATAGACATTTGTATTTCTTTTATCAAGTTCAGCTTTTGGACAAAAAAACCTAAGGAGGTTTTCCCATTAGAGCACCTCACTCCAGAAGTTTTTTGCAGAGTAAGGTGTTTGGTCTTCTATGTACTCCACATGAAAAAGGTAACATGAGGGTGTTATGCCATAATCCTCTGCAAGCACTGAGGTACCAGTCTGATTTAATGCTACAGAAAGTTAGGCTGGTGTCTCGGTATGTGGCTACAACCAGCTCACTCAATGGAAGAGACATGGGATCGTGGATGGGAGCAGGACTGGACCCATGCCCTCCTCCCACAGTCACAGAGCTGGGTTGACAGTCAGTTTGTTAGAAAGCCCTCTGAATAATCGCAAAAAAAATCAGTCAAGTGGGAATTGGGAGATCTGGCCTCTCTTGGTATCTTGAAACATTGGTCCATAAGATATTGAACTTTGCAGTAGACCCATTGGGCAGACAAATAGCAAGCCAGGGAGATTCTAAGAAGAGAATGAGGGGGAAATATCCCTGAGCAACTGGTTGCCTACTTGTAGCATCCAAATCCAGTGAAAACAGCAGAGCTGTTTAGTTTAGTTTAGAGGGAGGTTAGTACATCACAGCACAAAAACAACTATAAAACCCATCTCATTCCCCCTGAGGACAGCAGTTTCTATTACTCACTGTTCTTACGACACCTTCTGCCGCTGAAGTATTAAGATCAAATTGTGGCAAAATAATTTCCCCAAAAGGGCGTTGTAGCACAGTCTAATGCTGAAAGGAAAACTAGTGATTTCAAGCAGTGCAGGAGGTTTCTGGACAATTACAAGATGCATGTCTTCCATTACACAAGTGATTTTGATGTTTGCATGATGCTAGGAATTTCCTGTTGCTGCAGTGGTAATCACTGTGATTGTTAGAAGATGTATCTGCTCACAGTGGAATGAGTGAAGTGACGAATGTGTCAGAAATAGCATGGCTGGCTGAGCTCTGTGAGTTCACCTTCACAGTAAGGATTCAGAACATCCAGTTCACACAGCTCTTATTTTCTAAACCTAGAGCCATGCAAATCCATCAGGACGGAAGTTTAATGATAGCAGCATGAGTGTTTTGAATAACGCCATTTGTGGGAAAGCTCTAAAAGACAAACCCTCATTCTGTTTTTCTTCATTTATATTTTTTCCCCTCGGCTGTGGTTGCAGAAACTGGAAGAGAAGTTCCGGCTGAACAGGCGGGAGCTGATCGCCTTTGAGTTCCCGGTGCTGGTGGCCTTGGAGTTTGCTCTCCACCTTCCCGAGCACGAAGTGATGCCGCACTACAGACGCCTGGTGCAGAACTCCTAGCGCCGGCTGCCCGGCGGGGAAGGGGCTCCCGACTGTTCCCGCTTGGCTCTCCCAGGCCGCAGTTACTACTGGAAATGCAAAATCAGACTCCTAACACTTCACTCTCTCTCCCCCCTCCAAAACAGTTTTTCTGGCTACAGGAAATACTGCGTTGACTCTTGGCTTTGACGAATTTATGTATCGTTACTTTCTCAAAGCAGGTGAAGACTGAGCTGTTGGTGAATAGTTCACGTGCTGAAACTGGGTGGCGACTGACCCTACCTGTAGGGACTACAGCTATAAAAGTAGGCAGAAATTAGAAGGGCAGCCTCCATGACCACCCCTCTGTCCATCACACAAACCCTGGAAGCCCACTGAGTGCATTCTCGTAGCGCTTTTTCTACAGACCTGCTGCAAATTCCAAGAGAACTTCTTAAAGTGAAAAAAGCTTTTAAAGAAGATATCTTCACTGTGTCAAAAAGAATGTGCCAATCTATTTTTGTATCAGCAATTGAAAGTGCACTTTTTCCTGTGGGGTATTTGTGTGTGTATCCGTGTGTGTGTGTGTGTGTGTGTGACACCGAACTGATCTCAGTCCGGGTGGTTGGCTTAGCTGTTTCCAAGTGTATCAGTTACTGATGGTGAAGATCAAGGTGACCTTACACGTTTACTCCTTGAAAAATGTAACTACTGGAAAAGTGGCAAATGGGATCATTGTTGGACACTTGGGTTTTTTTATTCTCTGATCTTTCCAACATTGTACCTTTGAAAGGATTACACTACTACTACTGCGAGAGAAGGATCAGCAATTGACCTTAAGTTTTCAGTCATGTTTGTGGTAAAGATGAAAGCATTAGTATAAGATTTCCATGTCATGTTTTTTAAAAATATCTTGTGTTAAGCCACATGCATATTTTTAACCTTCGCACTTTTCCCACTGTGGAGATGGTTAGACTTGCACTCTGTAGTGTTGTATTTCTGTGCTCTATGTTAGAGTGCGTAATAAGCACATTTATTGTGCTTTATCTTAAAACAGTGTTTTATTAAAAAAAAAAGTGTAGGGCTCAGCAATGTAACAGGTGTCTTAAGGCTCCAACAGCAGGGGCATCAGCCATTATACTTCTGGGGTTTTAATTAGGATTGGCTGTGCAAAACCTAAAATCTGTGCCCACTGAGATTCAGTTCCTTTAGACACTGCAGTGCTGGAGTTTTATGGTAAAACTTCTTGCAGCTTCCCTGGTTCTGACTGGACACCCAGAAAGATTAAAGGCTTTATCCAAGCTCCTGATGCTATGTCCACACTAAGCTAATGCCATGCTGATGGATATTGTTCAGTTGCTGTTATCATGTGGGATTCCACCCCTGTCCAATCTTCTCCTGTGCTGGTTCACTTAACAAGCCTTGTCCTCAACATGCCCCACATGGATCTGCTAAAGTCAAGTTATTACATTTGTGGTAATTATAAAATAAATAATAGTCTCAACTGTGAGATTTCAGCTGAAGCCTTACCTCTCTAAGTTTGGGAATGCTTGCTCAGAGTATGAAAAGGGCTTGTGAGCAGAACATAGAGAAGTGGGACATATCAGAGGATGCGAACACACTAATGCTTACTTTCTTTCACTGTTACTTTAATCAGTTTTATTATTTCCTTCAGTTAAGCCAGGAAACATCCAGTTTCTTTACCAGCTTTGACTCTTTTAAATTCTAATATTAAAAAAGCCTGCATACAATTGCTCTACAGGATCTATCAAGGTTACACATCAGGACAAATGGGAGTTTGTTTGATGCTGTTGCTCTCCCCCATTCTAAAGGGGAGGGTGACCATGCTAGCTTACAGTTATTAGTAATACTTACCTGAATACTGATATAGATACATTCCAACAGGATTGGGGAGGAGGGGGTAAAGAGAAAAGTATGCACTTAAACCTTCCCAGTGTAACGTCCCATGTCGCTGCAACCGATGCGTCACTCAGCCAGCTGCAAAGTGAGGGGAGGGGGGCCAATCTTACTCCCTCCTCCTCCTCCTCCTCCTTCTCCTCCTTCTCCTGGCCCCCACACAGCCAAGGAGCAGTGGAGCCAAGAGCCTGGAGTGCACCTGGAGCCTGCAGTTGCCTTGCTGGTTTATTCAGACCAAAAAGGCAGTGCGTGTGGTGTGGACCTACGATCCAAAACAGTTTGTGGGTCAGATAGGAGGGCTTTCACCCTTGGCCGTGTCCCTTTCCACCCAAATTGTGTATATACATTCAAGATTTGTTTCTGATTGTGGACATCTGTTTCTAATGGCAGCCACTCAAGGCTAAGCAGAAGCTTTACCTTTCCACGAAGGCTTCTACCTTTTGCTTTTGAGTCTGATTTTTTTCTTATATTGCTTTATAGCGTTGCAGGGAAAAAGCAAATTGTGATTGCAAGATGCAGACTAAAGAATGACAGTCTTAGAGTAGTCTTTAGAGATGCTATTGAATCAAGCTGTCACATCTTTTGCCTTCTGTGCTGCTACCCAGCCCTGATCTACAGTTTACACAGATTTCTGGATGAAATCTGATTGCTGGAGACTTTCTGCTTCTCATTGTTATTGCTGTTGTTTTGGGGGCGGAAAAGGGTTTCAGAGTGATGTTCAGTTACAGTTTGAATGTGGAATAAACACTTAAGGTGGTGATGATGTTGCACTGTTTACTTAGGAACGTATATAAAGCCATATGTTGCTAGATCTCAGAGCACAAAGCTTGGTCAGTACAATTATGATTAGGACAATGGGCAGGATTTGCCCCCCTTTTCTGCCCAACCCTAGGAAAATTCAGGCTGAAGAGGTAGAGAAAATCTGTACCAAACAGAAAACATGTTGATTGTTTTCCTTTGTCTTACATGGCAATGAGTGTTGATTTACAAATGATTTTAGGTTCAACGTTAAATAGTTTGGGAAAATAATCCATTCCATATAACTTCTTCTGTTTTGAAATTATATACCGTACACTCTACCATGCAGAGTTACTCCTTTTCTAAAAAAGAATGAATAAAAGTTTTAAAAAAATCGAAAAACTGACTGTTTTTCACCAGTGACAATATGTAAAATTATTCTGTCTCTCATCTGTCTGTGAAAAGGGTTTTGGTTTTGTCTCCCCCTGGGACACACAGCTGCCTATTAATAAGCCAGTGGTGGGCTTGCCAAAGGACCCTGGCCATCTCCTGGTGTTCAGCTCCCTGCAGAGCCCTCACTTCAACATTTTCCATCCATTCAAGATCATAACCTTCTTCCCAGACCACTGTTTTGGATTTGCTGGGATTTTAAGCACTTCTTTTTTGGCACCACCTGGAGCTGCCAGAAGCAGGGTGTCTGAGTCCCAGCTGTTGGTATGCCAGAGGATGAGGCACAGGCAGGCTCTCCAGCATTGTTTGTATCTCATGACCCCTTGTTCACAAGAGAATTTGGAATACACTACTTTGGGTTAGTCCAGGTGGTGGTAAAACTTACAACCAGCCCATGTGCCAGTTGTAGTTCACAAGCAGCTGCTTCCTCTCTGGAGGCTGGAAGTTGTGTTTTGGACATTGGTGTGTTGCACAGCCAATTGCCCACCATGTGTTTGCATTCAAGCAATGTTTTTTACACCTATGACACCCTCTAAATCCAATGCCTGTGTAGGTGGTCTCATCAAACACACCCATTTATTTGTAGTTTCATTCCATGTTAATAAAATTATGGGAAAGGTTTGCCTCCCTACCTTTACCCATCACTCCAGAGAGCCACAGCTTTAAATCATATTTGTGACAATGTGAACATTACCATGATTTGCACAGACTCCAGAACATGCAAACATACAGAAAAATACTTAGCAGTCATTTTCCTAAACTACTTATTAACTTGCAATGGCTTATTTGGGATAGTTTCTAACATATCTAAATGTTGCAACTTCAGCTAATTGCTCCAGCCTCCTAAAATACAGAGCATGAGACTTGTGTGGAAGCAGTGAGGAGTGGTTTGCTAAGAGATGATTGCACCTTCCCACGATGCTAAAGGATTTTGGCACCAGGCCCCACAATAAACATGTAAAAATACACAAACAAGGTAAAAGTAGTTGAGCGAGGCGAGAGACTGAGCAATCGGAGTTACAATGCCAACATCACTAGCTGAGACTGAAATCTGTCCCAGGTTGCACCTTTGGGAAGGGAGGAGAGTGTGGGAAGCAGATTTGAACTTAATTTGTTCATCTGCCACTGTAAACTCTGTACTGAAGAGGGAGGAAAAAAAAGGGAAAAAAAGCATCAGGTGCATCCTTTCACAGAATGCTGTGTGCAAAGCAAAAAGGCCTTTGCAAAATCCTAAACTGATGAGAACCAGTAACAGGCAGAGACCCCCACCTCAGCCTGCAACCTGATGGTCCATATGAGCTCAGAGGAGAGCTCGTCAGTCCCTGGAAAAAACCAGCAAACATACACCCTGCCCAGACCCAGCTGCAAATACCAGGACCACCCGGGAGAGAGGAGAAGCAGTGCTTATAGCATGGTACTGGGAAAGAGCTGGAACCATGATCCTGGAAAATGGCTTGCATGCCTTCAAAGCAAGGCAGGGGTGAACCAACAATTTGCTGCTGACTTGAGCATCAGACACATCCTGCCCTTAACAAGATCTAAATATTGGCTGTTAGCATACATTGCCTTTCCTACACATTCATTCATCTCTCCTGTCTTACACTCCTTTCCATAACCTTGCTAAACATTATCTTAAGCCAGCTAGGACCCTTGCCTCTGTTGCACTGTTTAGACAGATACTCCAGGGCTTAATTCCTCAAAGCTGAAGAAGTCTTCCAGTTTGCAGTCAGATTTCATTGGTGACCCGTTTGTACCTTTTTGCATTCATGTTAGTATTTCATCTAACTTGAAACTGAAATCTCTCCCCTAAGTGAATTCTGGGGTGTGGTGTTCCTTAGTAGCAGTCCTTAACAAAGTTTTGGAATTTAGTTAAGCAAGACACTAAA
This sequence comes from Passer domesticus, assembly GCF_036417665.1. Taxonomy (NCBI): domain Eukaryota; kingdom Metazoa; phylum Chordata; class Aves; order Passeriformes; family Passeridae; genus Passer; species Passer domesticus. The sequence goes on from NC_087474.1 coordinate 114,578,899, forward strand.
AGGAGAGAGTAGAGGCAAGAAAACCAATCCTCTCCCAGGGGCCTCCAAGTGTAGTGAAGTGTGGTCTTGGTTAACATCAATGGGTACAACCACTGGGGAAGAAGCTGTGCAAGTCAGGTTTTCAGAAACACTGACACAAGACCTAAGCTTCCCTCATTTTCAATGCAGCAGCATCCATGAGGAAGCCTTTATACCCTTCTATCCCTGCCTTCACCCAAAGGGCAAATTTCCCTCTTCTCCATTGCTTCCTTTTACCAACAGCTGGAGGATTTTTACTCTTGAGAGTTAACTGGGAGAGCAAAAGGATGAAGAGGCAGAATGGTTTAATTACAAACCAGTACTAAATCACCCTTGTTCAAAAACAAAGACTGGTTTACCAGGAGTGGGTTCTGCTCATTGATTTAGGTGAGGAATATTGGGATTTTCTCAGACAGAGCTTTAGCTAAACTTTTCTTTAGGCTTAAGCAAGGGTTTGGAGACATCTAGACTCACTTAAGCCACCTGTTCTTCCCCTGTTGGTGTACCATTTATGTTGCCCACAGGGATGAACTGTGCTAGGTTTTTACAAAGGACAATGGCAGTGTTTCACAGCACAAAAATGACAGGCATGACATCAGCTTTTATACTCCCACACCAGAAGACTAAAAGAACCAACCCTGTTCAGGTCCCCAGGTTTCTTCCCATCTGTTTGTGTATCAGGAATCCCTGGGAATGCACAGGTCTCAGCTCTTTCTCCTCATCTCACACTTCTCCAATCATCACATACATCCAAATTAAAATAAAAAGGAGGTAAGATGGCAAATCTCAACATATTTATGGAGTGATAAGAAAAGAACAAGCTCACCAAACAGTAAGCACAAGACTTTTATGTTGGTTTGCTCCCTTCTTGCAAGGAATGCTCGTGGCAGTCACTGGCTGGGGAAGCAGCACACTCGTGAGGCCTCCCCCAGCCCTTCACAACTCAACATGCTGTTAACTGAACAGCCACTCTGGATGGGAGGGAAGATAACATGCCAGGAATAGATTCAGAAGAATTGCAGAGCTGAAGAGTCTGACAGGCTGCGTGAGGGAAGGAGGAATGGTTTGCAAAATTATAAATATGCAGAAAACAACAGGAGGCTGTGGTTTCTAGTGGCATTTTTTGTTGACAACCAAAGAAGCCTGAATATTGGGGTGGGAGTTTTGTTAAATAAGAAAAAACTACCGGAGAAAGTAGCTGTGAAGTTTTAAATAAACACATAAGACACTTTTATTTCTAAACTGTTCTGATCCCACTCACTTGAAAAAGACTGAATTGCTACTATTTGAGTTGGATTAATGGTCTAGACCACACTGTTCCCCCAGTCCCTTGCCACTTGCCAGCACATCTGTAACCAGAAGCCTGAGCCCCAGACACCTTCTTCATGTTGCCCTGCATCTGTGAGTGAGAGCTCACAGCTCAGAGCTTCACAGCCTGTGAAGCAATTAACCTCTGTCAATTAAACTGCCTCACACAGTCCTTTTTAATTGGGAAAGATGCAGTTCTGTCCTCAGTGCAGGGCAGGAGTGCACGGTGGGCCTGGTTCCCACCTGGATACATTGGCTGCTCTTAGTTACATGCTGGGATAAGACCTGGCTGTGCACCCCCCCACACCCACTCAGCTTCCCTTGAAAAGGAGCCCACAGCACTGACAAGAAGGGAAGAAAGAGATCATCACCACAACTGTCCATGGAAACATCCCTAGAGGAAAAGGGAGGAGAAGGGAGAACTGAAGCAGTGACTACCCAGTCATCATCATTGTCAGCATGGTCAGCATCATCTTCACCTTCATCTCACTTTAAGAAGGGGGCCTCTCTTCTCCCAGCAGCTATAGGAGGACTAAGAGGTTGCTGAATCAACAGCATGACTGAAGTGCAACTGTTAGCAACCTTCTGCCTTCAAGGTCTGAAGTGAGCCCTCTTTGGAGAGGGCTCATTCTGAGCTCTGACCTCCCACAATGCAGCCAGGCACTGGCTGCACTGGGGCTGCTCATGGAACACAAGCATTTCAGCAAAACAGCAAAGCACAGACTTACACTTTTGAGGTGGACAAAGTCCAACACATCTCCAAACATCAGTAGGTTGCAACTATGTCAGTCTCTTCTAGGTGTGAACATTTTTTCTAGTCAAAGCTAGACCAACTCCAGCTTAATAAGCAACTCCAAGGTATTTACATAATTTATATGCAATCTTCCAAAAGCACAGCATGTTTTTGAAAGCTCAATATTTAATGCCTTCCTCCAGAGCAACATCCTCCCATGAGCAGCATGGGAGTGGTATCAACTGTGGTACCAACATCTGGGGTATTTCCGTGGGCCAAGATGACGACACACACAAAGCCAGCACCAGAACTGCAAAGTGCTCATCTCCCATGACAGCCCAAAAGGTTCATTCATATTTTCTGAATAAAAGACTCTGCAAGCTGCCATCTGCCTACCAGGGCAGCCTGTGTATCTGCACAGAATGGAGGTAAATTAAGACAACAACCCAAAAAAAAAATTTAAAAAAAAAAAAGAAGAAGAAAAAATTACTTTTCCTTCTTTTTTTTTTTTGTCTAGTACATAATCTTTCATTTCCTCAAACCTGAGATTTATCATGCCAAGTCAGACCTCCACCAGTCAGTGGAGCATAGGAGGCATTGCATTCAGATGTACTTTCTAAGGAACATTTCAGATCACAGTTTAAATTATATATTGTGCAGATGCATTAAGAACTGACCCCATTTCCTCTTTTATTCCATGTTATGTGCTTTTCTCTTGACTGCTGCTGTTTAGGCATCTTATTCCCCCCCTCCCCCTTTTTTTGTTCACATTTTATTATTTCAATAAGCACAAATATAAACAGAAAGAAGCTGATGCAGTGCTGGGAGTTGGGTCTGGCTGACTCTTTCACATGGTGCATCTGGAGCTGCAGACTCCACCCTTTGCCTGATTTATTTTAAAAGCCTGCTGTGTCCATTAATGGAAAATTGGACCCTGTTCAGGCTGTGATGGTGTCCATGGACAGGAAAATGGAAAGTTTCAGATTAAAGCTGCAGGAGACCAGGAAGAAAAATATCTGAAAAATTTAATTGATGGTGGCAGCACAATAATTGCAGACAGATATTAAAGAAATGGCAGTCTGTGACCCAAAGCAGATCCTTTGGTCACAAGGAGCAGAGCATGAATGTCTGCAAGGCCACAGGGAATTAAAATATTCCTCACCAGCAGGAAGTTCAAACATTTTGCAAAACTGAACACGTAGGATAGAACCACTGTCACTGGGATGTTACATTTGCTAACCATCCAAGTTATTCACCTCTTAAAGATGTGAGACATGTCTGATTTGAGAAAGTGGTAGGAATCGAAGTAGTCATTCTGCAGTTCCATTAGAATGATGAGCTTAGAGAAGTCACCTTTACTGAAAACCTGATCAGACACTGGGGAAGCCCCCCAAGGCACATGGAAAACAATCTACACCTGGGCAGCTGCTGTCCATAGAGCAGAAGACAGTGAATCAGTCAAGAGACTTTTCAAATCCCAACCAAGCTTAGAGCCTAGCAATGTGATTCCTAGGAGGAAAAATAAATACCTTAAACCAAGCAGAATTGCAGCTTTTAAACCCACTGATTGATATAATAACAATACTGTCTTCATATGATGGTTTGTTTTTTGTTGGTTTTTTGTTTGTTTGTTTGGGGTTTTTTGCAGTTAACAGTGTAGCAATAGAGTAAAAGTATCACTGTAATTATGGCTACTTATATAAAACACCCCCATACTCCCCCAGAAAAACAAACCTTAGAGAATGCTCTAGCTGAAATCTCATGCCATGGTCTTGCTTTATTGTTTGTTTTTAAACTGTTACATGGAAAATTATGATAGAATTCTATAGCAGGAACATATTTTTGGAGTGGTCAAAAATATTTTGGGCTACTTCGTACCTTCCTATTAAGGCAAGACAGCCAAATCTCCAGCCCATGAAAGAATTTGTCATGAAGTGAGTTCATGAAGTCTCTCAGAGAGACCAACATGGTTAAGGGCATGTTCCATTCTCTCCTTTCCCTAAGAAACACAAACACTTGCAAAACCTTTCCAGTCTTTAGTTTTGGATGAAATGATTGCAAGGGCTGGGAGGTGGTGCAACATAATATTCCATTCTTTTCCTCCTGCTGGCTGAAGGCACAGCCTAAGACATTCCCATCAGCACAGCCATCTGTTTACAGGAGCTGTATCTAGCCTGAAGCCCATACAAAGGGAAGAGAGGAACATGATTGACACAGAAGATTTAATTTGCATCAGTTTTAAAGATTTGGCTTATTAGCTTACGGTGCAGAGCAGGGTACTAGATCCAAGTTACCTTTACTCTAAAAAACTCTCCCTGATTTTGCACGATCTGTTGGAGCCCCAGATGCTGGCAGCAAGAACTTCTGCTGCCATCTCAGCTGTTTTCCACTGCATATACTCTTTTAAAACTGACTTTCTGTGGTTTCAAAGAGGGGTTTGAACCAGAATGGTGCCTCTGTGTCACATTTGCAGAAAAAAGAAGAGTAAGAAACATGCGAGGGATTTTGAAGGGAAAGGTGAAGTTATTCTATAGCTTTTACATTTATTTCTGTAGCAGGAGGTTAAGGGTTCCTCTGTCAAAATTTTCAGTGGCGCTGCCTTTGCAATTCAGCATTTGCTCTGGTGAGCTACACTGCTTCTCTCCAAACATTTCTGAATCACAGAGGGTTTGTTTTATGGGTTTGTTTGTTTGTTTTAACCCAAAAGAAAACACTGTAGTTGAGTTTTTTCCATCTGAGAGACTGCGGTAAGCAACTTACCCATACAGACAGCTATTCACAACAGGAGCCATTCAATTCTTTGCTCAGCAATTTTAATATTCCCCTTTGAATACAGCTGAACCACATGAAATTCTGTTGTGTAAGGCTCTCCTTCAAAGTAGAGATTTATTTTCTTTGGTAACAGCTCATCAAGTCTTGAGGCTACAACCATCTGTGTTAATCTCTGCACAGTCTGTTCTTATTCATCATCAATAATAAGACCAAGGAGCACCCATGCTGAAGACAATATGAACAGACAACTATAATAAAGAAATAAAAGCTGCCTTGCTGAAATTTTTAGCTTCTGTGTCTATCCTACATCATAATTCTTTGCCCATAACTGGAGACACCAAATGAGGGAAAACAATTAACTTCACCCAAAAGGAACATAATATTTGAAAGAAAGTTCAACTGTGTTTTCTGAGTGGCCATTATGGGAGTGATTTGCAGATCCCAGGCTTTGGCAGGGAGACAGCCAGCAGCAGAATGGAGAAGAGAAGAACTTGGAGGCTGTTTGCTTCTGCCTGCTAAAATTTATTGTGTCTCTTACACTGCAGCTATGAGGGTGTTCTCTACTAACTGTTGAAGCTTCCTGCACAAGTAGACCTGGTGGCAGGCGAGATCCAGGGCAATGCCTGCAGAGTCACATAATAGCAGTACCTCCAGCTTCATCTCCACTGACACTGAAATGGGGTTGTCACTTCTCTCATTCAGCTTAAATGGAGAACTAACTGTAAGGGCTGAGCATCCTTTGCAACATGCTGATAATCCTTTTCCTGGCATTGGACTGCCCACAGGGCTGCAGACTTATGGGCGTGAAGGGTCTCAATTAAAATTTCTCCTTCAGACCTGAAGGAACTTAATTTGCTAACTTGTGATGGCAACTGGCACAGAGACCTCTTCCCTGAGAAGGCAAAGAACAGACCAGTTTCTAGGTGATCAGTAAGGGAGAAGTGACTCCTTAAGAGATGTTTTCTATGTTTGAGGCCAAGCTCATCCCTTGGTGTCCCAGAAGGTATGTGACAGAGAAAAAGTAAAAAACCCTTTTGGTTTCTGTCTCTAGCCAGGGCTAGAAGGAACAATTAGCCAGACTAGCTTGGTCTCCACATCTTTCAAAGGAAGTTCTGAGAAATATTTGCCTCAAGGTGTTTCCCATCCCAGTCAATGAATGCTTTCTGCTTTTGCCATGTGACTGCTAATTACAGCCACACAGTCTTTACAGTGGACATCTGCAAATCTCCAAAACATTTCTGCTTAACAACAGCTTCATGCCAGAAACACAGTCATTTTAGCAGAAACTCCAACCCTCTTGTAGTGTAACTGGTGTCAGTGATACTTCTTCTGTGCTTATGCATGGCAAAGAGAATTCCCAGCTCTCCGCTTTTTCTTTCCGTCTTCATTGCCTAATGACCCAGTTTCAATCTGAAAAACCATTTCCTCCAAACAGCATCAACCCTTCTCCTTATCAGTTTCAAAAGGGTTGTGCTGGTTCTTTTATCCAGCCAGCTTGCTCCAGGCAGGTGCTGTTCTTACACGGTATCACAAGGCACTGGCTGCATAAACAAACTTGTTGGTGCACCAGCTTTCCCCATCGGCAGTGGTACAGAAATCTGAAGTTTAAGTGTAAACAGGGATCAAACTCCTACAGGAAAATGGGCCTGGCCTTTGATTCCCAAGCTGCACTAGCGCTCAAGTACTTGAACCAACATGAATCTTAGGGTAGAGCAGCCACTTCTTCACCAGCCTCACCTATGAATGTGCAAGTTTTCCTCCCTCTCAAGGCGAAGTTTGTCAGGAGTCAAGAAAGGTACAGGACTGCTGACGGCAAACAGGAAGCAGAAAAGCTCCAGCAGTCACAGGGTCTCCCACAGCCACATCTGTGAGTGCAGTTATGGGATTTTACCCATTGCCTGGAAGGGACACACCTATGTCACAGTATTCTTCTTTATACAGCCTTCTCTATATGGGCAGCAAACTCACAGCTGAACAAGTCCTGGGCTATATGTTTTCAAATATTAATGATAGAACAAAAGACAAAATTTGCTGATCATGTTCCTGGTGTGGCTTTCAAAGGGGTTTTGTATACCATCAAATCAAGAACTTAACATGCTGGCTGGCTACTCCCACATACTGTGGAGGCCAAGGTAATTATTAAAAGGTAGAAGAGTAGTGTGACTCCTTCCCACCACAGATACTGAAGACTTCCTCATCTTGGTGATCAAGAAGAGAGCGCAGATTTTTTTACCAGCATTATTACAAAAACCAGTCCATTTTCCAGAAGAAATCAAGGCTTACACAAGGACACTTTAGTTAATAAAAGGGTTAAGCTTCCCAAACCGGCCAAATAATATGGAAATAGTTACACAACCTTCATAGGCTCCTCTAATTCCTTTTTGGGACTAAACAGACATGTATTTGTAATACACTCTAATTTAAAAAAAGAAAAACAACAAGCCCACAAAGAAAAGCCCCAGCCCCCACCCCCCCAAACCTACGAATGAGAAACACATTTTCAGAAGCAAATCCCATCCTATTTTATCTCCTTGTACAAAAGTATGCCAGCCTCAATTTTTTTTAGTCCTGCCCCCAGTCACCTTCCCCTCACCCACGCCTTCTTTTCAACCCAAATGAGCCTGTCCCTGTGTCTATCCTCTGGAACAGGATTAAAGTTCCACACTGAGCCAGTTGCCAGGTTCACAGTAGCAGATGATCTCTTTGAAAGCTGTTCATTCAGCTCTGGGCAAGGCAAATTTGCCATGGAGTTTTCTTCAACTCACCATCTCCTTCAGCTTACAGGAGCTGCAGGAAACCTTTCCTCAGCTTTCAGCACAGCTCCCAGCAACAAACTTTTCTACAATACTTAATAAAGCATCCTTTTCAAAGCATGTGCTGTGCTGACATCACATTTCTTGAATTTTTTAGATCTTCTTATTAGAGGGTGGGAGAGGAACATATTATATATATATATATATATATACACTCATCCACCAACTCAGACACAGGTGTTACAAAGAGTAATGGTAAATCACAATTCTATCCCTCACTGAATATTTTAACAGGTCCAGAGCTTCTTTTAAAAATAACTTTAAAGGTTTCCCTATTGCTTTTTTTGCTAAGATCACTTGCTCTGCAGATTTTCAGCTTCTATTGAAAGATTGGCATAGATTCTCTGCCAACACAACACAGCAATAAGCAACAAAAGATTCATTTCAGTGTTAAGTATCAGGTTCATTTAATTAATTTAATAACATTTTCTGCTGGAAGCTATGTTACAGCTGCCAGATCCAGAAGATTGTTTCAAAACAGAATCCCTGTGGCCTGCATTTTTGTAATCCACTTGTAGTCCATATCAAGCAGCTTTACTCTTCAAGTCTTCTTTTGATGGCACTTGGCTTTAAGCAGATGCTCTCTATGATGAAGGCCAGCCATATGCATGAGTCATGTCACTGCAGTGGGTAACACAAGCCTTGTCTCCATTACTTTGTAAGGAAAGAAAAAAGACACTTGGAAAATAGGTGTAAGCAAGGTAGGATCAAAAAGGTATGACTTGATTCAGGACCATCTCTGTCAGTGATTTGATCAAAACCAGTAGATGGGAAAAGGGCATGATGGAACAGCCTCCAGCACCTGCTGCCTTTTAGAAAGACCAGCACACCCCATTTTTTCTCTCTAGTCACATGTGTTGACAACCCAAGAACAGTAAATTCCTTAAATGCTGGATACTGATAAATGTGTAGCTCAGCTGAGCTACAGACCCACCACTTTGCATTCAGGCATTAATCAGTGTCCTTGCTTCTCTGCAACCTAAAGGAGCTCCTCCTTGCTCAGAGCTGTGTGTTGGGCACTTTGTATTTTTGACTGACTCAAAAAAGGTCAATTAGATATAAATGCTCCAACCTTGCATATTCCTGCTTCAAATTACTTAACATAACTGTTCACAAGTCTTGCAAGAGCCATTTTAAGCTTGAACTTCTGAGGTTTTCTGCTTTTAAGATCACTTTAACAGCCCTGAAGTGTGTTCTTTATTATGCAGCATCCCTCCTTCTGTGGCAGAGCTGAATGAAAGACCAGGGCACTGCTTTCTCAGGAAATCACCAGGTTTGTACCTTCCCCTCCAGTCCCCAACCTCTGCAAGCAGCCAGTAGTACCTGCCCTGCCCACATTTCTCCTCTGCTGCCATCGCCTGCTCAGCCAGGGCTGTGAGGACCAGGGAGCCCAAACAGCTCTGTGTCTCTGCTCCCTTGGGTGCCACTGCTGGGAACACACACCTTCCCAAGGGCAGTGGTGAAGAGCCAGGGTCTTCTTGGTGCCCTCCCAGAGCTGACCTTTAGGTTTGTATGACCTGATCTGCACTGGCAGCTGAGATGCCATCTCAGGGCTTTGCAACTGCTGCAGGTCACCAGCTCCTGGCTGGCATCCCCAGCTCAGCACACATGTGTTGAGAAAGGCACCACTTCTTCCAACAGCCAGAAGTCCCCCAAGGGCTCTCTGCCCACCACTGCTTGCCCCACCACAGGGCTGACCCTTTGGCAGCTCACTGTGAGCAGCACTGAACCAGCCCTTGTGTCACAGGCCTCTCCCAGAGGCAGATGCCACACTGGAGCCTGGCCCTGCTGCTCCCTCTGCCACAGCCTGAGCAAGAAGGATGCCAAGCCATGCCTTCAACACCTTAAGACAACTCCAAATATGCAAAGATGGATTTTGAAGGCCACTGAGCTCTGTTTTCACCCTAATCTGAATTTTCAGCAAGACTATGAGCATCATGCTGCTCTGCAGGGCTCAGAGGGTACTGAACCAGTCGTGTTTGACAGAGGAACCCAGCTCCACTGCTACCTGTGGTTCTTTGATTTGCTTACGTAGCAATCAGTTTAAACCTGTGCTTTTTACTTACCTCAAGCAGAGTCTCAGAAATGCAAGCACATTGGACTAAGGCACAAAAAAACGCAAGCAGAAGGTAAACAGTTCAGTGTTGTTTAACATGGTGAGTTTAAAAAAAAGGCAGTTGCCTTACTGTGCAGGAGGATACTAATGCAGCATCTGCAGGCACTGAATTCCCCCAGAGCCCACACAACAGAAATTCCTGTTGCAGCCAAAAAAGCCTCCTGCAGCTATGCCAAGATGCCCTCTGATCAAAGTGCTATTGCAGCCCTGGCTGCTGGTTTGGCCTCTGCCTTTCCACTGAGACCACCAGCAAGAAAGCAAATGGGTGTTCTGCACATTGCTATGAACAGCACAGGCAAGATAGAGGAAGAAAAAAAACCAGACTGCAGCCTACCCTTGAAAGTTATGCAAGAAGAGAGGTACAAGATGAGCTTTTCCCACAGCGAAGGTTCCAGCTACGATTGCAAAACCTCGGCAATCACGCACGGAGTCTTCCATGAGGTCTCCTAGGGTCACTATTCACTTCAAAGTCAGCAGAAAGGTGGCACAGCAAGGATCCTACTGCATTGCCACAACTGGCTGGCAGAGAGAGTTGTCTGGGGAAAACCAGAATGTTGCAGCCATCACTCTCAGCACTGTCTGAATTTACAGACTGGAATGCCATGAGGACCCATGGCTGGCTGTGTCATGGCTCACTGGGTGGATGGGCCCAACTTCCCATGTGGTTCATGCTGGTTTCTGGACTCATGCTCAAGTTCAAGCATTTATTTTTTCATGCTTGTGCCTCTCTTCCCTGTTTCTTCCGAAACCTGAGTTTTACCACCTGGTTAAAAAATGGCTCATGCCAAACTCAAGCCAGAGTGGGACCCAACATACACAGACAACATGCCCATATGAAGAGACCTTTTGTGATAGACTGAGATAAGCTTAGGAATAATATTGACCAGAGTACTTCTCTTATAAGCTTCTCTTTGCAGCATTTTTTTTCCTGAAAACCAACTAATCTCTTATCTAAATTTCTCCAGTCATAGAAACTGACTGCAAACATTTGTAAAATTTACCTTCCGTGTTAAGCTATGGTGTTTTATTTGAAATTAAAATGTAGCCATATTTTCAAGCCCATCTGGAGGAATTTTTTAGATTGAAGCCTCCGGTAACTGTAGCCTTGCAGAAACCATGTGTCTTGTCTAGACTGGTTACCCAGTTTCTGTCTACAGAGAAATATGCACTTCCTAACACAGCAATCTATTCAAGAAGGATCATCTCTGTGAGGGCAACCCTCTTTCCATTGACTATGAAGGAAATTTGGTCAACTTGGATTAAGGGACTACAGTTTACATATCTAACATCGAGTGAGACAAGTCCCTTTCCTCACTGAAGATGTGTTATCAAGTTCCTTTTACCATGTAGACTTTTCCCACAATATAAACTCATCATTTAATATTACTTTCACATAGATTGCAGGCTCTAATATATCAAGACTAATTTCTAACAGTCATTAAGCAACCAGAAATGAAATTACTTTAAGAACTCTTGAGATTAATTTCCTTACACTCTTTATGACATTCATTCAAGGTTCATGTTCTTTGTTTCCTCTTGCAATAATTTAAGAGACAAGCCACTGCTGGGAACAGTACGTGTCCCTCCACCCCCTCCAGCTGACAAAAATTGGCAGAGTTCAAGAGAAATCTCAGTGAATGGGAGAGAAAAAAATTCACAAAGAGCAATCACTACAGATATTGAGATTTATTGCTGATTTTCCCTTTCTGAAAGGCTGTCAAAATGCCACAGTTCCAGAAGGGGATTATCTCCACAAGCCCTTTGGCCTCAGTCCCTGTGCCAGTTCAGACACCATGACTAGAGACCTGTGTGTGGCAGCTTGCTGCTTACAGAACAGTTGGAGGCAAAATCCAGCCTTCCAGATCCTGAATTTATACGTTGTTTGGTATGACCTGCTGTCTGCTTAAAAAAAAAAATAAAAAATCCAAAACAAAAAACCACCAGGGGCATCCAGTGGGGAATGCTGCTTTTCCTGAGTTTAGCTCCCTGTGCAAGAAGCTGCTACTGAGTGGTGCTCACACAGAGCCATCAGCATGATACAGTGCAGTTTTTTCTTTACCACATCAATCTGGTATAGTTGGTCTTGTGCTTTGAGGCAAAGGCTCCTTACCATCTCTGCCATCTATGCTGCTCCCTTACCAGCACTATTAATAGCATAGGTTCTTTTCTTAATTAAAAAAACCAAAAACAATAGATCCCTTTCCTCATGTTTGGTTGCACTTCTTCATTCCTGCTGCCACTTTTTTTTCATGATAGTGTCTCTAGGCTGCAAGTCAGCTCTGTTCCATCTGGTGAGATCTGGTTCCTCTTTATGTGCCTGTCCTTTCAGTGTAAACAAGCAACGCTTCTCCAACTCCACCGATCACAAGGCTGTAAACAAAGTATATCACAAATTTAGCATCATGCAAGTCCTTCTACTTGATACAAAAAAGGTATTATTTTATCTAAACACATTCCAACCTAGAAACAGTAACCCAGGTGATTTTTTCATTTATATTGCTAAGAAAATGCTGAAAGCCAAAATATCTCATTTAAATGATCTCATCAGAAACTACCTTTCTTGTATTTTAGGGCTGGTGCTATTCAGTAAAAATGCACAGACAGGAATCTAAATGGAGAAGGTTGCCCCTAGTTACAAGAATAGCTGCACACCCCTACACTAGCAAGAATAGGAAAGGAAGACAAGAGAGTTTGAACCTTATTAGCCTATTGATTCCCTCTCGCAATTTCTGTTTGTGTTCTGTCCTGAAAACTTGCCACTTGACAACATCAGGAGATGTAAAGCTTAGGTTTTGTGGACAAGGTGAAATCTGGGAAAACCTTTTTTGTGCTGGGGTGACCCCATTGGCATAGTGAGGCCAGTAAAAATTCCTGTGTTTGCCTCTCTTGGTGAGGTGAAAGGAGCTGCCCCAGCCAAAAAGGCATGTGTGCCCAAGCACTGCTTTCCTGTGCTGCTCACAGCACAGCCGTGGCACCAAGGCTGCTCCCTGAGAGTCAGCCTAGGAGCAGGGCTCCAAGTCAGGATGAATGGTTTTACAAAAACCTTCACTTAAATATGCTATCCACCCACTCAATGCATGCAATAGTTAATAATCCCCAAGTCTCCTCTGTTATCTCTCACAGCTGACAGGAGTATGGTAAGATGCCGATTCTTCTCCCCTTTTAGAACAGTGCAAAGCTAAGTGTACTGACCTTTCATCTTAGCCCCACGGCTTAATTAGCTTATGAAACAGAAAAGCTCCTTACTGAACTTTATAAACAAAACAAACTTCTGTTAAGTTCATTTCTAAGAGTATTCTTTTTTTTTTTCCCCTTGGAAAAAAAAAAAAAAAAGCATGTAAAGCTGAAGGCTCTTTGGTCTAATAGCATTATATTCACTTAAATCTTAGCTTTGGTGAGCTGTTTTAAAAACCACATAATTGCCCTTGTTCCCGAGAGGAAAAAAATATTGTATAACAACAGCACAACATCCTACAATTACACAGTAAACAGCCCTGGAAGGTAGGTGCTACAGGCAGTCTGTGACAGTCCACTGGGAAGACAGAATAGCTTTGGTGTGGAATTACCAACAAGGAGCAAAAGGCTGCAAGAGCTGCAAGCTTTTCAAAAAGGGTCTAAACCACTGAGTCTGGCCACCTGCAGTTGGTAACAACTTCTGAGTGCTTTTTTTTCTGGAGAGGGTTAACTCCCATGTCTTATTTCAGCTCCAGTACAAATACACCCTATGCATTAATTCCTTTGGAATCTATGGTTGGATAATATACCCTTTATCCTAAAGGGAAAAAAAAATCCAAAACACTACATACAGAACACCTTAGAAAATATTTTCCTGTTTCTATAGTTGTGCTGTGTTCTAAATTTTTAACAGAGATTAAAAATAAATCTGTCTCTGGCATACCATTTCAAAAATGAGATTGGCAATTATATACAAAAGATAATAAACTGCCCAGCCTTGTTCTGTAAAAAGATGCCTGTTCTTTAATACCATATGTCTTACATCAGAGAAGAAGAATCCCTTTCTGAAGCATTTGAAATCTTGGGATCCACATGCCCCTGCAGTCCAAATTACTAGGCAAATGGAAACCATTGTTATTATCTTCAAGATGAAGCAGAGCAAAAACCACAGCTAAATGCCAGCCCTTGATTTTACCTTCATTTCCCATGTGGCAAACCCTTCAGCTTCTGTTTATAGCGGGGTGACAGCTAACTGCACTTGCCCATAGTTCAAAAATTAACATATGATATTGTCCATGACCACACTGGAGCAGCACTAAAATCCTCAGTGATTAATGTTCTCATGGGTACTTTGCAGCTGCTATCACCCAACAAACTATTTCCAGAGCTTTGCTGCTAAGTCAAGGCCCTGCTAATGCACAAGCACTAACAGAATTAAAATTTTAAAAAGAAATAAATAAAAGAAATTGTTTTCTTTTTAAATTATGACAATCAAAGTGTAACAGTGGCCCAAGGGCTAAAGCAAATTTTCTTTTAAGCATACAGATGTGTTCATCATTTATAGAAGTTTCAGTCCATATAGGGCAGGTGACATATGTGCAACTCTATGTGTCCATGTGTTCACATTAACAAAGGTACACATTAATAAAGGTACACATTAATTTTTAGTGCATATGTCAGTGAATACAGATGTATAATCAAAGCCTGCCTCTAGCACACATGTGACAGACCTCTACAAACACATGCAAAACATGGTGAAGAGCAGCAAGTCAATGGCCTAGACTAGGAGTGTTTTGTAGGTGCTTTGACATTGGTTAAGTCTCTGACATGCACAGGCAGCATGTATTTCCTAGAGCTAAAAAAAATGCACAACTTACTTTAGCATTTGAGACTACATGTGCCTAAAATACAGACAGGAATCCATATTAACACATAAGTAAATGGGGCTGGTCTGAACTGGAGATTCTCCTTTCTATAAGTCTCTTATCACACCTGAAGAAAGGATATGCAAATTCCATTCAGTGCAGAGCTGAATCTTTAGGATGGCAATCAAACTGAATGAATCATGAATCCAGTAGAAAGAAAGAAGCTTAAAGCCTTTCAAAAGTAAGTAGATTTTTATTTCTATTAACAAATTTGTCCTCAGAGACATATGCCTAACTCCATATTGAGAAGTTATTTGCATGGCAGAAGCATTTAGGAGCATCAGCCATGCTCTGTGATTCCCTTTCATTGTAAAAGGGAATCACAGATCAAAAACACTGCCTTTGACCAAAGGAGTTTGCAACCCAATCCTTTATATTACTACCTAAAAAATTCAGGTTAGGTGATTTGTACTGTGTGGCCACACATTACAAAATCCAAATACAGCTCTGGAAAAAGTTTATTATCATTATTTTTCTCCAGTTTAATTTTATGCATTCACAGTGCACAGTGTGTTAGGGAAACTAGAATGCACCATCTTGGTTAAAAAGATACTGTCAGCAAACCTTAACTCCTGTGTTTTACTTTCAGTTCCAGAACTAAATTGCAGCATGACTTTGAATGGGTCATTTATTTGCCTATTGGGTCCATTTGCTTCACAGTAAAATGTGCTGAGTGAATTGTGGTTAGGCTTAATGTCTAAAATGTCCATGTTCTCCCACAGAGGCAGAAGCAACACTTTTCTGTTACTGTACTGCATCCACCATTGCACACCTGGTTCCCCTTACACGCAAAATAATACTGACAGCAATAGAACTTGACATTTAAAAATATTTCCACATGAAGCACTGTGTGAAAATTCATCTTTACTGCTAAACAAAAAGCTCATGTAGGCACTTACCAGGAAATTGTTAGTACATTGGCAGTCATGACAAAGAAGAACGGGGATAAGCTAGCAGTGATAACCTGTTAAATTGAAAAGAAGGAAAAAACACTTTGTGAACTTGTGATATCACAAATGAAAACTAAAATACTTTTGCTGAAATTCAATTTCCATGTGTGCAGTCATATCTTCTTCTTTTAGTTGAAGATAGTATGATAGTCACACATCACAATTCAATTTTGACTCCAGCAGAATCCAGGACAGAGCAGAGAACCAGAGCAGGGCATCCCTTGTCACATATCCCAACTGGCCTGGCCTAGCAGCCTGCTGGCTTTTACTTGTTGACAGCAGACTGGGGAGAGCAGTTGGACCCCAGGTTTGGAAAGCTTTATATTTCTGAGGAGAACAAGAGCTTGAAATATGTTTATAGGTGTACACAAACAAAACAAAAATTAAGGGTACAGGGTTAAGAAAAAACACAACTTCCGTAGGTTGATGTTACAAGTCTCTCATTACCCTCAGGTGTCCTGAGCAGAGAAACTTGAGACAAATGACTCTGCTTTCTGAGTTCTGATCCAGAAACAGCTCGATCCTGACGTACAATGGTTTGTAACAGATCCCTGCCTCAGCAGCTACGGAGCCACCACATCTGCAGCCTGCGTGCAGTTTTGGATGTTTTGCTGCCAGATGGATAATGTAAAATGGAAAGAGTTCAAAGAACAGTGACAGAGTCATTAGATGGGGGGATTGATTTTCAGTCAACAGTTAGGATAAGCAATGCCTGTGGGAAAGGAAGACTTGGTAGTGGTTTACAAAAACTTGGGAAACACAAGCACTGAGGAATGAAAGGAACTATTTAGGTTAATACAAAATTGCCCAAGGAAAAAGATGAAATTAAGAAACAAAACATTTAAACAATTATCAGCTAAGATTTCCTAATCATTGTTTGCCTAGTTGACTCCCAGGGGAGACAGCAGAAACTTCATTCTGTAATCTATTACTTGTTAAAGCATTACTATGTGTGCAGCAGGGAAGCAAATGCCATTTCAGAGTAGATTCTGTGCACCAGGGCTTGGACTAACAGTCTGTTAGTCAATACCTGCTACAAATGTTACGGCCACATTTTAAAAGGCAGGCTCTGAATCTGACTGGAGTGTAATCAGTGGAGGATCACATGCAGGAGTGGCAGGTGATGAAGAGAAGGTTGTGCATCCTCTCTCTAGAGTCCCCACCCTATGAGTTAGGTGGAGAGGGAACAACAATCTAAGTGCAGCAGTGAGACCATGCAATGGCACAGGAGCAAATGTGTTCAGTGGGGACTACACAAGGCGTGCTTCCTCTTTGGGGATATTTTCAGCCTCTTTGGGGATATTTTCTACTTTAGGAAAGTAGATTCAGGTGTGCAGGTGGCATTTTTCTTCCTAGATATTACCATAACTCACACCCTAACTGTTCTCCATGTGCCTGTAGCCCAGGCCCCTGTCAGAGGAAATGAGGCAGGAGATGGACTTGATCCAGACAGGATAACACATGACTGCAGGCCCACTTAATCCCTGCTCAGCAACCAAATTGCTGGTACCAATACAACCACAGGCACACCTCCTGATACAAACTTCATCTGACTTCAGTGTTTTCACACTGCCAGCCACAGCAGTGTACAGCACAGGCACTGCTGTATAGATCTAAGCCAACAGAAAAAGTGAGCTCCTACTGCTAGGGAAAATCAAAGATATGTATCTA
The DNA here is from genome assembly GCF_036417665.1 of Passer domesticus. Taxonomy (NCBI): domain Eukaryota; kingdom Metazoa; phylum Chordata; class Aves; order Passeriformes; family Passeridae; genus Passer; species Passer domesticus. Next base: position 114,596,160 of record NC_087474.1, read on the forward strand.
CACCTATAGCCTTGTATCTATACATGTAAGCAAACATACAACTTAACACCTATACCCAAAAGAGACAAGAGAGTACAAAGACAAGTCACAACAAAGAGTTACGCTTCAAAACTCAAAATCATATTGCAGCTGTGCACACTCAGTGGCCTGTCTCACAGCTATTTGCAGCCAGAGAGAGCTGACACCTACTCCAAACAGTAGAAGTTAACTATTCAGGAGCTGAATCTTTAATGCACTTTACCTAAAAGCCAGCTGTGAGGCTGAATATCCATTAGTTCAAAACCAGTGCTCTAAAAAGTTTGCATCTTGTTCTAGTGGGCTGGGTTCTCCCCTTACAAAAAGTGCAGCATATGCACTGACCTACAGGGAACTATTTCTCATTTACTCTGGTGTGAATGCTTGTGGAATTAACTGTACTGAGCTTATTTTAGGTTAATGCTAACTTATTACACAAAAATATACAATACCAATTACCAACCATGTAAACAGCAACTAACAAAGGATGGCAGCTGTGGTACGCACAGAGCGTTCTTTTCCTTAAGCTCATCTCCTCAAAGAAACTGTAAGTGCTGTGTTTGAGAAGTGGCACAAGTTAAAGTTGTGTCACCCACTCCCTTGTTGAGCCCTGTTTATTAGAAACTTGAGAAGAGGCCAAGGGCAGAGAAACAGGCATTCAAGAAACCTCAGAAAACAGGCCCTATCAGAAACAATACACCATTCTACTGTCATCATCCCAAAGCTCTGCAAAAATGCAGGCTGTAGCCTTTTGCACTACTATAGCTGAACACTGTTGTATTTTTGAGAAATTATGTAAGAGTCTCTCAGTGCCAAAGACAAACAAAATGTGGGTTGGAAGAGCGCATGAAGTAAGTGTGTGTAAGGAAAGAAAAAACAAATCACAAACAAACCAAAAAGAAAAGACATTGCTAAAATGTCTACTTTTGATGATTTATCTAAAAGAAGAATATGTTTAAAAATGGAAAACAAGTTTTCAGAGAAGCTAACAATATAATTTGTTCCAAGGGAAGAATCTAAATCCTAGGGACACAGTAGAGAAGGTAATTTTCCTTTAAGTACATTTCAGTATTATCTGAAGTGTTTTAAGTGCACATTTAGTTTGAAAAAAAAAACCCACCTACACTGATGTTCTGAATGGCCTTAAAAAAAAAGTAAAACCAACAAAATAAATTCACAACAAGCTAAGTGCAGTAATCTTTCTTTCTTCACTTTAAAGGTCATAGTTGTCCTCCTAGGCATTCAGATGCTTTAGTAAAAGGAATGAGCTTTCAAGACAAAAGAAAGCAAGTTAAAGGGCAAACTAAAGTTAATGATTTCCAAATATATTTTGATGCTGAATCTGTGAAACTAAGAGGTGGAAAGGAAAATTTTAATTAGTTATAATATGCCTATTTTGAACAAAGCTCCCCAAGATTTTGACATACAGTCACTAATTCTATCAAATTATACAGGCTGGGTGGTTGAATGCCAACTATTTTGGAAACAGGAACAGCTCCATGGACTCTGCCCGCTTTTAAAGGAACTGTGACCAGTCAGTATTATGAAAGCTATTTTAAAAACCTTCATACCCGGAAATTTTCTTACAAAATTCTGACACAGTTTTCGATGATTAGGAAAAAAATTCGAGCGTAGCGCAACTTAACAACACATTTCCATGTGAGCTAAAATTTTTCCTAAGAAGTCATTTCAAACCCTTCTTTGCATGAAAAATCAAAACAAAACAAAACAAAACAACTTCCCCTTAAGACTGTTATTTAAATCAGTCTAAGTTTATTCTGTCATTCCATTGTACTGCAAAAATAAGACCCATTTTAAAGGAACACTTTATTAACACCTATTTGTCTTGATTCCAGCTATTTCTGTAGTTCCAATCACTGAATTATTCACAAGTCATTTTAAAAATAACCAAAAATCTTGGCATTTCAAATTGTATTTTGTGCCTCGACCAAAACCAGTTCTAGTTCCTTACAATGTATATCAGCATTGCAGGAAATAAGTGTATCCTTGTAATGGATATTTAGCTGGGATTAGGTCTGAGGAGAGTGGGCTGATCCCCTCCACACAAGAGATTGAGCCTGGACAGGCAGGTAAAAAACCACATAAATACTCCAATATTCTTCACATAAATACTCTAGTAAAAGGGCTAAACAGGAACCAGGAGAAAAAACAGAGAGCAACTCAGCCAGTTAGAGGTTTCAAAATTATTGGTTACAGGAGATCCCCAAATTCAGGTACCCATATAAAAGGTGAAAACTTCAGGTGTTCCCATTATTCAGGGAAAGAGAGAAGGGCTCAGGTGCCATAAAACATTCCACACACTGCTTACATTTCCATTTACATTTAACCAGCTCCTATCAAGGACAACACAGCACTCAACCTCAGGATCCAAAGAAATTGATCCAATTCCAGAGCTCTAGAGTTTGCCCCTTACCAGGCTGAATAATGGCAACTAGAAAAACAATGGCTTCATTGAAATGCTGGGAAACACACTAAGATCTATGAAGCAGAAATATCCCAATGTGTGGAAGAACTTGTTGCACAGTAGGGACAAATTCAGCACATAAAATCACCTTTGCACAGGAAAACAGTAGGCATAGCAAAAAATGTGCTTTGATGCATCTGCTTTTTGTAAATCTGCTTTCGTGATTCCTGAATGGAGGGAGGCACAATTGCCACTAGCTTTAAAGGGTTCCCAAGGAACTTAGACAGATCACTGCACAATTCATGATGTGAAGGATTTCCTCCTTTCTTCCTATCACTGTATGGTCAGATAAGAGAAAATTTACAAAAAAATTTTTTACTTTCCAAAGAAAGTAAAATTTGTCTCATAAGTGTTGTTTTAAGAAAATAGGGGGGAATGGAATTTATTTTAGAATAAGAGATTATTTTAGAATAAGAGATTAATCTAAAATAAAAAATAAAGATAATTTCTTGCTGTACACCTTAAGAAAAGGCAAGATAGTTATTGAGCCAGCTTCCCTCTTAGATGTTTTTCTTGAGCATATAACATCAGAAAACTCTGATAAATTTGACATGTGGCTTGATGACAGGAGATGGCATCCTAAGGGTTCCTGGTCCTCGGCAATGCACAGATTTGGATTCTGAGAATAGAGGAATGTGGAACTCTGCATTCTTTGCTGCCTTGAGTTCTCCACTGAGCAGCTGTGGTTATACCACAGACTCTGGAGTGTCCAATTTTGATTGGTTCAAACCAGACATCACTGGCCAAATAAAAGTGTCATTCTTGACCAAGCTATCATGGATCCCCTTCAGCCCTGACTTTGCAATCACTTCAGAGAAAGATTTTCAGGCTGCAGAAGCTGGCTGTAGATTTTGAACATCTAGCATTTCAGGAAGATGTTGTTTATATAGCCAAGAAACAGATGAGGACATTTTCAAAATTTAGATTCTGATTTAATCTTTCTATCTGGAATGGAAAGATATGGTGGGGATTTAGTCCTGACATGACTGTGATTTGTTAATATTACGACTGTACTTGTACATTCCATATAAAACTATGTTTTCTCTGAAACTTCTAAACTGCTAAGAAGTTAAATGTCATAGTTCTCACTGTGAAGTGAACACAGAATACTTCACAAAAGTTTTCTTTAGTTTGTGTACACAGAGCCAATCCTTGTAACTTCACTTCCCCAAACTGCCAAAACCTCTGTCCTTACAAAGACGCGTATTTTTTTCCGAAGAGAGTGTTATGAAACAGCTCATCAAGTTCACTCACTGTTCAAAATAAATCATTCTATTTACCATTGGGTCATCTTCTCAAAACATCAGGAAAAAGATTCTGATGTACGTAACCTTTGTTTTCATTCTACTGTCGGAATTAAAGTAATATGAAGATTTTTATAGACATAATATTTGTTCTGTCCCTCTTCTGCGTGGTTTAACCAGCTGCTAAGATAATCACCAAAAATCACCAGGGAAATGGATCGTTGTTAGTGTCACTGAAAACAGCTACATTGAAATAATCCAGTACTACCAAAAAGATAAAAATTACAGTAGTCAAACATCAATAACATCACATATTTTTTTTCTTGATGGAGAGCCACTGAAATAATTTCCCAGGTTTCAGAATTATATCTCTTTTTTACATATGTTTACTTCAGAGTAAGCATATGTTTCATGAGCATACAAAATGTTTCCATGCCAGGAACGGAAGTATATCAAAAAACCACCAAAATCTTCAGATTAGAAAAAAAGAACAATTGATATTTTAATGCCATCCTCTGTATTCATTAATTCACATGAATTTTTTAAGCTTTTAATACCATTTCTATTTGTCTACATACATTTTCCATCTCAGGTGGTCTACAAACCATTTCCATCTAGCTCTCCTCTACTTTCCTTCATCCAAATTTAAGACAACGAAACATTGCCAGATGAGTAAATTCTCTGCACCTTAGCAAGAATACTTTCATTCACACACATCCAGCAGCTACAGATGAAGGCATTGACTGGGACAGCCAAATACATGGAAGAACACTGAGGGACTGGGATCTCTGCTGTCCAAACCCCGACTGATGTGGTCCAGCATGTACTGGCAAGTCTTTTTAAAATAACCCAGACCTGGAACATTTTTATAGAGCAGGTGCTGACTGTGAGGTTTCGAGCTGCAGAAAGTCAGCAACATTTAAGGAGAGGCACCAATGACCACCTGTAAGCTCAATGATTGTGCAAGGCTGGTACTGTCACTGGAAATCTGACATGAGTTGGCAGCAAAAATCCCTGCTAAGTATGACAAACATGGTACGTGTTCTCCCTGACAAGAAAGAGAGGATGGGACTAGAACTAATGTCAAGTCTGGCTGGATTGTTGGCAATTATGGCAGGGAAAAAATAAATACAAACAAAGTGTATAGAAAAAAAACCTCTCTTTTTTTCCTATGGTGATCAAACAAAATAAAGCAGCAGATACTGTGCACAGGAAATGTCCTCCATTGTGAGCAGAATTAAGCATCTGAATGCATCCTGCATGCAGAAACAGACCAAAATCAAAGTAGCATTCCCTATTCAATTTAACGTCAGCTTTGGAGATGATCTGTCACATGAAAAAACTTCCCAGGAAGCTTTCAATTATATTGTCTACTGCAATGACAAAACTTTCCATGAAATCATTAGAAGCTCAAAGGCACTTCACAAATCTGTTTTACAATACCAAGGTCAATCTCTGGTTAAAAAAGATACAGCAAATTTAGGCAAAATTCCTCTGACCAACTCTCCTTTAAAGTCTCTTGTCCTAGATATTAATTTAGTTGTATTAATCAATACAATGAAACAAAGTCTGAGACCTTTCAACTTTGTTCTGAGGGTCTGTTGTTGCTAATTAAAAAGTAAGACAAAATTTGCTGCTTAGTATAAGGGCTTCAGGTCATAATGCAGCCCCTGAAGGAGCACTACTGGTAAATGCACTGACAAGGAAGGGCTTCAATCAGCCACACAACTTTTCCCAAAGAAAGGTAATGAAGCTTTAACCTTGAACCACTAAAATAATGGCTTTTCCCAAAACAAACAACAATGCCATGATCCTGCCTGAATAGCTGAGGAGCCCAAACAAGGCAAAGAAACAATTCAAAGTGAAATAGATTGGAGGAAAGGGGAAAGCAAAACAGGCTTCACTCTCAATTCTGCCCATCAGTTTAACACTAAATCGAGCACATGTGCTGTGTTACCCTCAGCCTGACCGAAGTGTAGACATACCCTGGGGGATTTCATCCCCTGACCGACTTGACTGGAGACTGTCAGCCAATAAAATCAGCACACAACGCAAGGAGTTCGTGCATTACCGCATACTTAGGTGCACATTGCTCATAGGAGGACTCTGCTCCACTCTTCTGAAGGAAGAAAACCCTTTAACCCTTCTGAAATACAAGCTGCTCCTTAAAGGATAACCTGGTGATGCTGGCACCATGGCAACAGTGGCACCATGGCAACAGTGACAGTCAGTACCTTCATGATCTGCACAGCTTTGATCCAGCCACACAGAAGTTTTTTCAGTTGCTGTAAATTTCTTTGAGAATGTTTATTTCATAATCGCCCAAATGCCTGCACTCATCTCCTTCTCTAAAGCATCTATTTTCTAAAAGGAGGTTTTGGTCACTGTCTTCTGCCCTTTCTTTATATTTTATCTTTCATCTTTTTATGTTTTTTTTTAGCATTATAAAAGCAATGATGGTAAATTCTGGAGGTTAAGAACACAATTAATTCCATGTATTGTGACTCAAAAGCAGCCAGAGTTTCAACAAGCCTTAGCAGTCAAATGCTTAATGGTAATGGTACAACTTATTTCTAGTGTAAATGATTTTTTTAATGTAAATTTCTAGTGTAAATCTGTTTTTCATAGGAATAAATTCTGACAAAGCTTAAAATCACCTACATGTTACATTTAAAATATAGAACATACTAAAAGCAGAGGGAGAGGGTAGATCAAATGACACACAATCAGCAACTTGCCCTTGAAAACATTTTCACAACAAAAGCAGGACAAATGCATGCCTCTAGAAAAATCAGATATTTTAGGGTGGTTTCTCTTCTTTACACTACAAATACCTAAACCAATAATCTCTGTACTGCAGATGAGTATTTCTATATATTAGCTTTTTGACTGCTATGAGAAAACAGATTTCCTAATTAGCTCTAGTCTGTGCTTAGAGAGAAGATAATCCTCTGCATTTCTGTGGCTGAGTACCTCTATGCAGTTCCAGTATTTAAAGAATTAATTTGTGACGATTTTTTTCATTGCTGTTTTCTGTAAGTTCTTTCTGTTTCCAGGATTTGATGACCAATACAACCATGATGCTGATCCTATAAGTGCAAGGTGGGACCAACAGGTGGTTGCATCCTTAAAACTTCCTTAAAGTCATTGAGCATTCTGCCTTAGCAGATTAATACATGATCAATGTACAATCCTTTCAGATTATTATGCTACAGTAACTAGTTTTTAACCCTGATCATCATGTAAATATCAAAAGAACTGCTGAACTGCTGTCTAACTTCATGATTTTTTAATTCTGTATTAGAAAAAAGTGGCCAAACTATTGTGCTTGCACCACATGCATCTCATCAGCAGTTTGGCTGCAGGAGAAAATGAACCATTAAGATTTCATTTCTTGCCTATGAATCACTTTTAGAGAATCCTCTGCCTTCATCACTTTGAGGTATGTCCCACCTATGTTGCTGCTCTCAGCCATACCAAGACTTTAAATATACCTCATAGATGGCCATTTTGACTCCTGGCCTTAATTTTAATTTTGTCTCTTCAGTGTTGCTCTCTTTTTTAATCTTTATAACAGCCACCACAAAGATATGATGATTATTTTATGTTGCAGAAACATCTTACAATGTTAAAGTACAGTAAGGAAAGGATATGTGGATTTCGGAGTGTAATTAATAGAATCTATGTAAGAAAATTCTCCTCTTATGAAAAACAGGATATCATGGTCACAATCACAATGATCAATGAGGAATTTCCTTTTCAGCAAGACCTACATCTATCAATGTATAAACATGTATCTATATATGCATTTACATATAAACGTGTACTATATATAGACACTGCAGAAATACATAAACATACATGTATGATGAGATAGGACAGAACTTAACAAGCAAATTATAACTTATTCTGCTTTCCTTAAAAAAAGAAGTCATTCATTTAGAGAAAATCAAAACTCTTTGCTCCTTGGAAAACACCACACTGGGTTGAAAATTATGGTGATTTTCGTGATTTCCTTCTGAACATCAAGTAGCCACTTCACATTACCTTCATTCAGACATAAAGATTAGAATTTCTGATCAAAGACAAAGCCATAAGATGAATAATTTGCCCTCTACTATTGGAGATAATAGCCAAGACATCCATCTTCCCTTCTAAGACTAAGAGCTCGAGCAGTGATGCCAATCTTCAGCCTATAAAGTGTCTGAAATGGTACAGAACCCAATTTTAACAGTACCTCTGCTCCTATTTTAAATATTTCTCTTACTTGTGCCCATCTGTAATCCAGATACTGTTATTACTTTCAGAGTTCCAGTTCTAAGGACACGAAGGGAACAGCCTGCACAGTTCTTGTAATTGCTGTTCCTAAGCATGCTTTGCTGATATGGAAACATGATCAATCATGATTCAAACAGGTGTGTGCACATGCTCCAGACTAACAGCATCTGTTCAGGTCAGTTCTGCAAACAAGAGGCACAATCCATACAGCTGAAGCTTTGCCAAGTAAGGACAACAAAATTCATTTAATGGGGGACAGAAGAAGGCTTCTTTATACCAAATAAATTTGATTTTCTTTGAATTTGCTGAGAAGCATTTTGCCCATTCTTGCTATTTCACCAAATTTAAGACCCAACGCCCCCAGCTTCCTGTAGATGCTTCATGTGTTATAATGCTTAACTGTACTTTTCCTGTATCTTTTCAGCCTGTCAAGGAGTCCCTTTTCTTCTATGCTGCCTCATTTCTGCAAAGGTCTTAAATGGCTCCTGACATTTAGCCTCTCCCCTGAAACTTATAAGTTCAGAAGCTGACAGGGCAATGTGATTAACCATCTTGCTAATATTTTATGAATTATTAAATATTTGTGCAATGGAATAAACATTTTAACAGCAACAACAACCACAACTGTAAAGTTCTACCTACTAGGACCACAGACAAAAACTGGATTGGACTAAGATAAGGTTTAATCAAGTATTGGATGATGGCAGAGGATTTGGGAGAATTTATGATTCTCCCCTAATGCAGCAAGTCTGGCATCAATGTGCACATCAGAGAAAAGGAGGTATTTGTATCTTGACCTTAGCTGTTACAAAACTTACATCTCATGGCATGAAGGTTCTTAATCTTTCCCTTTTTCTCCAAGAAAAACTTCCATATAGTGTCTACTACTGCTGAAATTGCTCAGTCCCTGGAACTTTTTAAGCAGATCCAAGCCTGTAAAAATATACACCTCTCTTTACTTCTACTCAGTCTCAGTATTATCTTCTCTTTCAGACACTGAATTTTACTGATCAATAATATGGTACACTGTGTAAAACAATTACTTTTTCTATCTGTTTTGAGAAGTATTGATTTTCAGTTTTGAGCAGCAGTCAGCTGTACTAACCCTCTGCTGCTGCAAAATACCACAGTGAAATACACTTCATTTTATATTAAGCTCAGCAAGAGCTAGCCTTCTGGCATTCCAAGTTATTCTTCATCCCATGAGATCGTGAAGATAATTCAGATGAAACAACCACGATTTTTGTTGTCACACTTAAGTGGTGAATTTAACAGCCAAACTGGCAGTTTGCTATGTATATCTGGCAAGAAAGGAGCTGGCTCCTTGGGAAGGAATGAGCTGAGCATCTGCCTATGCCTATCTTTCTTCCAAGTGCTGGATGCCCATGAGTGGGCATCAATCAGGAGCAGTTTCTATAACTGCCTTGCAGGAGAGGATGCTCTTCCAAACAGGTGAACCATGACCTCCACAGCAGCAGCTCAGTGGTGGTTCAGCTGGCATCCAGGAGAAAAGAAAAAGCTGGTTCCAGCAGACAATGTGTACACTAGATAAAACCTTTACAAAACAGACCAGAAGCCTGAGAGCAGTAAATGCCTCCTGAGCAGCCTGGGAATCCAAGAGCAAAATTTCTTTACCACACAGGCCGTAGGTGAGTGAATACTCACCCAGCTGTGCACTCTGAAGTCATAACTGGCCCAGAGATCCAGATGGGGACTAGCCCAACACTGATCACATGTGGAGCCCTTTGCCATGGAGGGGGGTGTTGAGTGGGATGCTGCACACATTCTCAGAGATTGCTCTTTCCATGCCAGATTGCCCGAAGTTCTCATGCTGAACTTTGCAGACTGAGCCTATTGTCAGTACAAGAGCTGTGCATTTCTTGAGTGCTTCTTCAAACCCCTCCTTGCCCCAGTGTCAGTGCTACAAGAGAACAAGTATTGTGCATGCTGCTTTTCTTATATTTGGAAAGCCCAAATGCTGCTGAAAAGGTTCAAGAGGGCTGTGAGAACCAACAAGGGTGCCCAGCTTAAGGGGAATATTTTAGTGAAAAGAAATGCAATGCAATTTTCCATTGTTAAAATCTATAAACACACCTGAAGTGCCTATGTTCCTTGTCAACATTATCAGATGTAAAACATTTTTCTGTCATGACTAATTCAGAACTCTGTGGAGGATATCAGTAGTATCAAAATAGCAAAGGAAACTTTGGAATGCGTAATCAAGGGGTTTTTTTTTAAATCTGTTAGCAAAAATAGCAAGTTTCCATCAGCCTCTCTCCCAGATGACACTTACAGTTTTGGTATTTCTATGCATGTATAAAGTCCATTTCCTATTGTATTTCCCATCTCACAGCTCCTTTGGGAAAACCTAATTCATAAACAAACAATTCCCAGAGAAGATAACTAAATGTCCCTCCTGACCCCTTTCCATACTACCAACAAGAATAACAGAGGCACAGTCTCTGCATTGCCATTCTTTGCTGTGTTTATGCTGTTTTAGTAATGATGTAATGGAAAGAAAGTGACATGCTACTATTACTGTTGTTATGCTAAGGACTGCAAGGAAGAATTGATTTTCTTTAAGGTTTTATTTTTCCATTTAAAAATGACAGCCTTTCCAGCACTTTCTAACCATTAAACATTACAAAAGGTCAAAATATTCCATCAGAAGCTTTAAAAAATGTGACACTTGAAAAATTATATTTTTAAAAACATTTATTTAGCTGATCAATTTTGAGCAATGCCTTTTATGAGCAATGTCACAAGGTTACACACTCAGCAGTCTCTGTGCGTCCCATGCACAGGAAGACAGTGACAGAACTGACTATAGCTCACTATACTCCAAACATTTCCTGCAAAAACAGTTGGGGAAGCCTCTGCAAGGGAGGTCCATTCCCTTCTGGCCCCTTAGAACAACCATGCACAGCAACATGTATAAAGCTGGACTCTGCCCTCTTCCTCTCCATGCTGGCTGTGCATAGGTCAAGAACAGCCCACTGCCACCGCCTGACATTGTCTGAAGCCTATGTGACTCCCCTGAGTACCACAAATTTCAGAAACAGAACACAATCCATTTAGTCTGCCTTCCCTAGAGCTCTATGGCTGTTTTCTGACTTTTGTTGAAAGTCAAAATCGAATCCTTAAAGAGATGTATGGAGTTGGACTGAGAAATGAATGCACTTGAGGTTGGCAAAGAGTTGGTATGAGATGGGGAGGAAGAGAAAGACACAGAGACCTGTTTCAGAGAGCAGCATCTGAAGTTTCTGAAGGAAGACGCCTGAAGTGTGACGCCCAGTGCCTACCATAGAGGTCAAGGCTCATGATCTGTGAGACAGCCTGGAGACATTTCACCCACAAAGGTATTTAAAAATCAACAGGGAACATTCTGAAAATAATAGAGAACCAGCAAAGCAGAAGATTGTGGCTATATCTTTCCTGATTTTAGAAGCCCAGCCTTAGCTAGCTTTGGAGCTTTCTACATTAGTATGTTACAGAGTGCACAGTGGTCTCATGTAATTTTGGCATTTACATCAGAGCATTAGCAACGGAAATGACTTCCAAAACAGTTCTCATTCTTTTGATTTCTCTTTGTGACAATAATGATTCATCTTCCAGCCTCAGCTCTCCATATGCTAGTAACTCCAGGAGACTAAATAAAAACATGGGAGACTAGCAATTTATTATTCAAAAGAACAAATAAACCTGCATTCTCTGCAATTCAAAATTCTGTTAGATTTGAAAAAATTTCCTTTTGAACTGTTGTTTTGTACTGTCAGTCATATAGAGATGGTTTGTCAAGGCTAGGAATGAAAAAGTATCTTCCAAAGACATACTCCAAGCTCATGGTTCTGCCTTTAGCTTTACATTAAAGAACATGCCAATACCAAACATACACTTCAAATGGATATCATAATAGATAAAAGGAAACAAATTATTTCAGAGCATCTCTTAGGGCTTGAAGTTAATGTCTGCTGAGACTGGATTTATTACATTAAGCACAGCTGAAAAATTATTCAGTGATACCATCCCCAAGTCACAACACATAACTTTGTGCGACCCAAAAAGCAGTGTAGCTGGCTTTTTCAGTGGATACACAATTGCAGCCATTTACACCACCCTCACAATATTAAAATTTTCCATTACCTGGCAATTCAAAATCTCCAACAAGTCTCAGCTGTTCTTACAAGACAGCTTCCTTAAATTGCAACAGTGCCCCAGGGAGCCTGTCACTTAGCTTAGTGGCCATGCAGCACACAATGAAGTTGTTATGGAGACTGACGTCTCCCCAGCAATTATATGGTGTAATTAGTGTTGGCTGCTACAACGTAACTATGAAGCTGTCTCCATGGGAACTGCCCTAAAACCGGTATTTTTAAGGTTTCAGCAACTAGTCTTTTTTACAGACCCTTACAATGCAGTGAAGTTCACACTGATTGCCTTCTCTGCTTGAAGCTCAGCTGAGAAACATATTTTCTTTCCCAAGGTATTTGCATAGTCCTCATGGTGACTCACATGAATCAACTATATGTAGCAAGAATAAATGTACATATTTCATACAGTGAGGACCAATCAGAAAGCAATAAGGATTTTTACTATTTTTAATTGTCTTTATTCATGTATGTGCACATCCACATGCATGACAGTGCACAATGTGTGTAGATGGAACAAGTTCAGTTCTACTTTTATGAGCCTCTTCTTGGAATCCTTGAAAACTTCAGGGTCACAGAACCTTCCTCTCTCAGATTAGACATGCAGTTCTAACCACACTGTTGCCACAAAGAGCTCCTACCAGTAGAGTCCAGATGGGTCTAGGACACAATTCTCCCTCTCTCACAGGGTTTTGTCTTGTAGCTGCACAGTTTTCCCAGGTTGAGTGAGCAAAGATCTTGAGACAGTCTTGCAAAGTGCAGGATCTTTGCTGCATGAAAACTCACTGTGTTTATGGAACTTCAACGGGAGTTTATGACATTTTTGCCTAAACTTTTACAAGGTCCAAGCCAAGAAGGAAATGGGATTTTCAGCCAAGAATCTCACTGTCACTTTTTCCTGAGCCAGCAGCATGCAAAGAAGACACTACTTCAGTCTACAATATAACATAGTGGGCAAGTGCCAGAAAACCAAATACATTCTTGTTCTAGTTATGATATTCATATAAAAATTTTTAACAGGCTTTTAAATTCCAGAATCCTGTTCCATTAAGGCAGAGAAGAGCAAGGGAGAGACATTTACTTCAGAAGGTACCCATGGCAGGACTCTTTTATAAATTTCTTGCAAGTAAATAGCCCCCAGGAGAATATTTTCTAGCATTTGCATACTAAGAAGCAGTGAGAAAGGAATTAAGAGGTATACAAATTGAAGCAAATGTTTTGGCAGAGGCTTTAAGATTGCAACAATGTGGAAAAGCATGAATTCATTTTATTTCTCTTGGTTGTTTGGCCCTAGAATTACAGCAGATAAATTCTCATGTAAAATGCTATATGTGAAGAGAGGTGCAGTGAGCATAACAAGGCTAGGAGCCCCAGAAGGCCTGCAGTTGTGGCTCTCCATTTTATGAGAAGCAGAAAAAAAGAGAATTTCTGCTTTAATAAAAACATCAGCACTTTCCCAACCATTACGATGGATATCATCAATTATTTTTGCTCTGACATGAAAAGGGATCTAGTCTATCCATTCTCTTAGAGACACCACGGGGAGCAAAGAAACAAAAACACAGACACAAAATATAAAATCCAAGACTACAGGAGTCATTCTGAATAGCAGGAGGGATTCTGAACAGCCATTATACATTTGGGAGGAGACTAAACCTGCTGGGGTATAAGTACAGTTGGTACACAGAACCCACAGATAAGAGATGCTTTCAGACACTCCTGCAAAGCTGCTTTCGCAATGTCTGGCAGCCAGCATTAAACACAGGATGACCTGGGGCATACACATCTAAAGTTAACAAACAAGGAACCAAAGCAGCTGTCAGAGGATGCTTTTATGTACTAGGGAGCCTCCAACACTGTTCAGATAAATTATAGATTACATAATAGTGCCTGGGATGTTTATATAGAAAATAGTTGCATACTCCTGATCCAATTATTCTATATTTCCTTCCAACCCATGCATAGGAAAATCAGTAAATCTCAATGCAACTTAATTTCAGTTATTGAATTTCCTTTCTTCAGGTGAGGGAGAAGAAAAAGAGAATTCAAAATCCACTGAACTTCCCATTTGTTCTTCCTGTTTATAACAAGCTGCTTCAATAGGTTCTTACTGGAAACAAGCTGAATTCCCTACTACAAATTTTTTAGGATAACACTAAACATGATATGGGAATACAAATTCACAAGTAACCAGGATCTTCCTGAATTTTTCCATTCTATTAATGATTTAAATTATTTCTGCTGCTTAACTTTTAGAGACCCAAACAGACTTCATCACCAGATATAGATTGGCAACCTTAATCAAAACAAATTCACTGACAGCACTGTTAGAGCTCATTAGCATTCTCACCAGATGCTTCTGTCTGTATATTTGAGCATCTCCAGTTTTTTCTTTCCAGTACATGACCCAGGATACTAGCACAGCTTTCAAATTAAAAGAAATCTCAGTACAGCTTCAAATCCTTGCTCTTCTGGGGATTAAATCTGTGCAAGGCTATGACAAAGCATTTCATATTTCTTGGACTTCTTAAAAACTTTCTTTTATACAGATCACTGATGTTTTTGCATTTCTCAGGAATTTATACAGATATGACTAACACATGCACTATTTGCTTTCACAGAAAAAGTGCAGAGAGCATTTGTCACTATAATTATCACACAGGACTTTATACACAGATGAAACCTGTGCTTCATCTGTCTCTGTGCAAAGCAATGCCCTAACATGAGAGCTGTCAGAAATCATTACAGGAAAGAATTTAAAAACCTCATGCATTGATTAAGTTGCCACAGCCAAAGTAAAGATCATAAAAACAAGTTACGACCCAGCTCGAGTTTTTAAGTGAATGAAAAATTAGAGGGTAGGGAGGCCAAATATGTGGGCTTCACAAAGAATGTGTCCTTGGATGTGCAAAGCAGAGCCGATCAGATCTCATGGTTAATTTATTGGAAATGAAGCTGTGACAACGATCTCAGCCCCAGCTCATCAGTCACATAGGTACAAAGCATCCAAATGGAAAACAGATTTTCCGATTCCCTGCACCTCCCTAGAGGCCTGTGCTGCTGTCTGAGGACTACAGCAGTCTCCTTTCTTGGCTCCTTTGCAAGATAAACATATTCTGGCCTCAAACGCTGCTCCTTTCCAACTGCTGGTGAAAACTCCAGTCAGTCTGAGAGATTAGGAGGATGATCTAGGGCACTACTCAATCCAAGAAAAATGCTCATGTGGGAACACAAAGCTGTTGTTGTGACCAGAGGTGGTTTTTTTTTTTTTCCACTGAATCCCATTCTGCAAGTCCAGATACAAATACTTTCTATCTTTATTCTTTATCCACATTAACTTCCTTCCTTTTCTGGTTTTTTTTGGGGTTTTTTTGTTTTTTATTTTTTTTTAAGGGAGCCAGACACTTAAACAGATTTTTACAGTGCTAGTTAAATGCTGCTTTTCTGCACTTACGATGATTTAAGATGTGACTGACACAGCCCTCATACCTGGGCAATGCTGAGCTGGATCAGTACATAGTTTCACCATTTCCAAACACCTGCAGGAAGTAGTATTAACGATCAGACAGATGGAACTCAAATCTTAACTACACAGTACATAAAATTATAGTTCCTTGTAGATATAAGGTTCCTTGGGAGAGTTTTTTGGGAGCCAGTAGATCAGCCCCTACCCTTAAGGCAAGCTCCAGTTCAGGTCTTGCTTTCTGCCTGTCTGTGTCTGTCTCTGCTTTGATTTCTGTTCTAAAACTGATGTATGGCACTTCCAAACTTTTCAAGCATTCACTGACTTTTAACCCTAAATCAACTGCATTTCAGCACTTGGAGCAGCAGTTCCTCCATGCTCCTCATGCATGCTTTAATCGATATTGTAGAACCCTAAAATAAGTCACATAGCAAGCTTTAAAACACTAGTGGAAGACTTAGGGAAACTGCTAGTGTTGCTAAAATAATTAGTGCTACAGATAGATCTCTTGTATTCATTATTATTGCCCTCTTCAAACTCAAGATAAGACATATAATTTGAGCACTGGGTTAGATGCTACAACAGAAAAAGGACTAATTGCTCTGTTACAAAAACCTTCCAATCAAGATAATTTAAAAATGTACATTTAAAAGCATGCACTTTAAAGGCTAAAGAACAGATTAAATTCTTCCAGTGACACAGGGACAAGCTTTTAGTTGCTATGAAGGCACATAATTTCATTGACAACAGTGGCTAAAACAAACTTCATATCACTTATTTCTAGGGATGGCCAAACCCCCACAAATCTAGAAACCTTTGAACTCTGGGAAAACTTTGATCCAATCCAGACTTTATGGCTCTGATCCACTTCATCTGGGATGGACCCAAATGTGCTTAAAATATATTTCACAACACATTTTTGCTTGCATTTTTTTCCAGTAGGTCATAAATACCACACGTAAAACCATTTACCCTCATTCACAGCACCTACTAGCAGAGCCAGCTATTCCAATCTCCAACCCAGAATGTTAAACAAAAAACAAAAACCCCAAACTAAAACCAAAACAACCCCACAACAACAACAAAAGACTCAAGAGCAAGTTTTAGATCAGTTGACTTTGCTACCAAGCACTAAGAAGAAAGCTGAGGTACTAAAATCTGCATGCTCAGAATGTTTGGAAGAAATTTAAACTAGTGAGAAACACTGTGTGACTTGTACATTGGGGAAGAGCTTACAAAGCACAAACCAAGTCATATCACTCCACCCTTGTTATCCCCACAAAAAACAGACTCATTAGACGACAGTTTCTAAAGAAGCATATTATGCAAATCTAGGGTTTGGGGTGGGGAGGGGGTGATAATGTAACAGCTTCATTCACTGTAGTAGGAAAGGTGAGATCAGAAACCACATCGGAAGGTTGTGGTTTTCAGATGATCTAGATGAAAGTGATGAAACTAAGTAAAATCTAAGCAGGGAAAAGGAGTCTGACAAGCTCTTTTGACTGCATTCACAACCAATCATTTAAAAACTGAGTTGTTAATAGCTTAAATCAAGTACAGCCAGACCCCAGATCACAGGATAATTCCACAAGGAATGGACCTCAGGAGGTCAGACTGGGTTACTTAGGGCTTTATCCAGTTGGGTCTTGTAAACCTTCAAAGTTGGAAACAGCACAGCCTTCCTGGGCAACCTCTGCCCTTGGCTGACTTGTCTTTGGGGGTGAAAAAATTTTCCCTTGTATCTAATCTGAACCTCTCTGTTTATTTTACACACCTAGATATCTGGATCTGTCTTCAGGATGATTTCTCCATAGCTACTGGGTGGCTGCTGTTTCTTAGGTGCTCCCAAAGGTGTCCCTCTTCCAGGCTGAACAAGGCTGATCCAGTAGCCATTCCCCAAAATGCAAGTGATCCAGTCCCCTGACTTTCCTGGCAACCCTCCGCCAAACTCATTCCAGTTTATCAATATCTTTCCTGTACTGAGGTGCCTGAAACAAGGCTCTCTATTCCAGATGTTGACTAACAAGTGCTGAAGAGAAGGTCATGATCACTTCCACAAATTTGCTGTCTATCCTATTATAAGTGCAGCCCAGGATATTTGGGGTTTTTTAGCTGCCAGGGCACACTGCTGCATCATGTCCTACTTGCTGTCTACCAAAATCCCAGGTCCTTTTCCACAGAGTTTCTTCCCAACTACGCAGTCTTCAGGCTCTATTATTGCCATCAACTCTTCCTTCTCATGTGCAGGGCTTCACATCTGCCCTTGATGAATTTTCTAGGATTTCTGTTGGCCCATTCCTCCAGCCTGTCCAGATCCCTCTGGAAGGCAACCCCATCCTCCAGCATTATTGGCAGGTCCTCCTAATTTGGTGCCCCTTGGAAATGTGAGTGCACATTCTTGCTTCTCATTCTTCAATAAAGATGTTAAATTGGAAAGGACCCAGGACAGATCCCTGTGCCATTCCCACTTGTCACAAGATACCAGTTAGACTAGGAATCATTAACTGTAGCCATGATATTTTCTGAAAAATCCTTTCCTAGCATTTTTCCCTCCTGAGAGCTGAGTGCCTCAGGAAAGAAATGTAAACAATAACTGTCTGCTGCTGTGGAATGCAACAGGTGCATCTTCCATTGGTCCATGTGGATTGTTTTCAATTGATGACCAATCACAGCCACCTGTGCCAAGGCTGTGAGCAGTCACAGGATTTTGTTATGCATTCTATTCTGTTCTTGTTCTTTGTAGTCTTCTGATCATTCTTTTCTCTCTATTCTTTTAGTATAGTTTTAATGTAGTATTTTAATATAATATATATCATAAGATAATAAAGAAGCCTTCTGAAAATGGAGTCAAGCCTCGTGTCTCCACACATAGGGAGTTCTCAACAATTAACCTCTACCTTCTGAACCTGATCCTCCAACCATTTTTTTACCCATCTAGTTATCTGCCCACCCAGACTGTAGTACTCTAATTTTATATAATAATATTGTGGGACATACCATCAAAAGCCCTAGTAATGTCAAGGCAAATGACATCCTTAGCTCTCTCCTGCAACAAAAACAGTGAGAGTTCTGGTATTGAACTTCAGGGAATTAGCTGTAACTGTTGGCTCAGGAAAGACACACTGCAAACTGTGTATAAAATGGCTGGTGCACACACTCATAGAAGATGTATTCTCCAAAACACTTTGGAAAGTGTATGTTTGCATTACCGGGATGCCGTAGTCCAAATCCTTAGCTGCAATAATCATCCTAGTTCCATTAGGCTCAGTCTACACAGAGTATTTCATCTCAGATAATGATCCTGGGATATTACACACCTGATATTTGTTGTCACAGCTCTACACGCAGTTTGCACAAACAGGACCAAGGAAGCATGAAGGAGGAATAGCAAGAGAAACTAGAGAGATGCAGAAATTCCTCAGTTCTCCTGGGAAATGCACAGATCCACTGTGTTCCTGTGAGGGTCTTTCTCTTACCTTTGCAAGGAAACTCCAGGCTGCATACTGCCCTGAGGTTGTGCTGCTTTTTAGCTTCACTGTGTGCAACATCAGAAAGAATCCCAACAGTCCACTGCAAAGGATTGGAAAAGCTTGTTAATAAAATCTCTTAACTTCAACTAAACAACCTCTTACAGACCTCTTGGTTTCCCTGATGAAGAACTACATTGTTAATCCCATTTGGAGAATGAAAGCTGGCGGACAAGAAGCTTACATTATGGCCAGTACACCTAGTGTTTTGTTCAGTGACTAGAATCTGAATAAAGTAAGTCTGACACTCACGGTTGGTGTCTAATGCACTTGCATAATCAGAAAAGTAGGGATTATTGAAAACATGAGGTGAAATATTAACTTCAGGCATTGAGATGGCTCTGAATAACAGCAATGCTAATTTCAGCAGGAGCCACACATATTTGGCAACTAACTCACTTCAACCTCCACAGAGTCTTGAACTGAAAAAATAACCACTGGAAAGTTTCTGCCTGAAGCTTTTAAGCTGTTTAAACTTCATGAAGCCAAAATTCCAATTAGGAAGTCAAATACATCTCTACTGTATAACAAATAGATGGCTCAGTAGTGCTGGGAACAGAATACTCCAAAGATTTCTGCTGACAATTAAGAGAATTTTGATTCTCAAGTCTTACAGGACAGCAGTTCACAGCACTCCTATAGCCAAGAATACCCTTGAGGAAATTTTGCTCCACAGACTCAACAGACTTTATGGAGTTCATGAGGTTTGGCTCTGGATTTTGTTTCAATTGTGACATATACACAATCCACTGATTGTGAACCGGTGGAACAGTGTAAACCAGCAAGCAGGGAACAGAAAAGAACTTCAAAATATATAAGGCACAAATTACTGTGAGGCATAAGACATTACAAAGTGCTGTGGGAAGCTGCATGGGAAAGGATCAACACAGCACATAGGTGGTGAAGCAAAAAGTGCCTTGGAATTCACAGAGGGTATGATGTTTTGGAAAGAGATGCCATGCAGTTGGTCCCCTCTCTACAGCAGCAGGAAAGGTGGAAAATGGTGGCTCCTCAGGTCAGAAGCTCTGTGCTGGGCTCCAGTATACAATCTGTTCCCCGTGCAACACATGTGGCCATGTTCCAGCTCAGCTGCATGTCCATACACGCACCAAAGAGCAGGGTAAGATAACTTCCCAGGAGTAGAAGGCATTGGGAATTTTTGCATTGAGCCATAACACAAGATCCTTTGGGATGTGTGTGAAGTCTGAAGCCAAGGTAGCAGATGCTACCTTGATGACAAAAATTGGCCTAAACTCAGCAACTTGTTGCAGAGGATGGAGTGCTGGGCAGTAGAGCATTCCACTCTGAGAAATGAATGAGTTCAATGATCCAACATTGCCTATACTTTTAAGAGTCCAGTAGCTTATTTCAGATCTTCTGCCCTGCTGTGAAGGGCTTTCAGCCATGAAGATTTGAAGATATTTAGTGCAACTCAAGAGATAAAAAAGTGAAACAGCAAATTATAATACCTAAAATATTGATGCCACAATTAACAGCAATTTATTTCATTAAATAAATTGAGCACTTTCCACCTTACTGCTTCAGACACTTTCCAGAGGCAGTAGATTTAGCTGCATGAATTGCCCTTATCTTACATTGCATAGGTTTTCCTCCAAATCCCACATATCTACAAAGACACTCGATTATAAAATGTAGGAGAGCAACTGAGATGGTTTTTTCTCCACCTAACCATTCCTTTCCCCTTCCTTTGGTGTACAGCGCTATCTACTACACATGTGCTGAAGGTGGGCCAATGGAAACAGAAGTGAGAAGCTGCCACAGAGGTAAATGAAGTGAATGAGAAGAATATCTGGGATAGACTGATATCCGTTGGAGCCTGCAGTTAGACCTCACACTCAAGAAATATAGATTTCACCTACCTACAGAATACCTAATTGTGAGTTACTTGTTCTGTGCTTAGACCACACTTGGAATAACATAACAAAAACCTGTGTACATTGGAAATTATTTAACAATCATTCTCAATATACCCTTTCAACAGAAATTCCAGGTACAAGTCAGAAAATGCCTTTCAAGAAATATTTTTGCCATTAGTTAGCAAGAAAATATCTTTCTCGCCCTCTTAAAAAAATACTTTAATTTGGTAAAAGACTGAGGGGGAAAGACAGGAATCTTTTAAAAATTAAGATCTATGGGAAACATATTTATGTTGTCCTGTGAGAATTATGCCAATATGCAGTGAACTTTTGCTACTGAAAATAATTAAATGCTTGTTAAAGCTTTTCCTTTTTACCCAAACCAAATCACAAGATGTACAAGCCAATAAATCCATGTACATCCATATACTGCTGAAGACTAATACTTAGTAATTGCTGCAAAAAGCAAGTTTGGGTTAATCTGACTTCAGAAGCATTTGAGAGATGCTATGTATCAAAGCTTTGCTACATTGGGCAAACATTATTTTACTGGCGACTGCGAACTCTCCCAGTCAGAATGCACTCACTCAAGGAAACACATACTTTCAGCACATTTGAGTCTCAGGCCACCAAATACATATCCACAGACATGCAAAGATTTGTTCTTTGCAATTCTACTGGCTTATGGCAGCAGAAACTAGTATAAGTAAGGCTTTATATGCTACAAAGTTTTTAACTGAGAGTACAGGCTGGAAGTCAATGGAACCTCTTATTTTGAAAACATTTTCATGACCTGTTATAGAGAGCTTACCTGGCACAGCAGCTGCTATGAAACCTGTAGAAGTAAAGGAATGGAAAATCCAAGGCACTGAAGAGATCACCTGAGGGACAAAGCAATACACTCAGTAGGTGGGAAAAAAATTACCCACTGTTACAAGCAATGCGACAGCAATTACATGAACATTACTAGTTTAACATTCCTTTGAGCCTTTACAGCTGGCTGACTTTTCATTTATGATGCTTTCCACATTTCTGGCTTGTTTAATGATTTCTCTCTGACCTTGCTTCTAGCCAGTTCTTGCCTTTGGTTGAAAAAGGGAAAAGGGATACCTAAGAGTATTTATTCTTTTCCAGTATTCAGAAGGTCCTTCTTAAGCAACAGTTGCCAGTGGACAGACATGTATCATATCCACTTCTTTTATACTGCAGCATGTGATAGCTCCTACTGAAACAACAGGAAACACAGACATATGGTGGCTGCTTCCCCCTCTGGCATTTGAACTCCATAACATGTTGAGAGGTTTAAAGAGTTCTCCTAGGTCTAAGTAGAGCTCTTGAATACTTGCATTTCCAGAAACCTGGGCTTGGGTGCTCTTGGTGGCAATTCCAGGAGTTCTCTGGCCTTCAGGCTCTACAGATTTGCATGAAGCTCCATCTTTCACTTTTTGAAATGCAGGACTCTTTCACTTAACATGTATGTCTATCCTGGTGGGGGTTTCCTATATACACAACCTGTACCACCAGGCAAAAGGGAAAATTTATGTTTCCTTAAATGCTTCCTTCTTTGTTTTTCTGGTTAAACAAATGTAAGCAACAGATGATCACCTTTACCCTCCTAATTATGAACACACCAGAAGGTAGGAATATTAGCCACCATAAAATTTCTCAATTTTTACCACCTGATGTGCAATGGGATCCATGCCATTAAAGCAACAAAACAACAACTACTCAGTCCTATATGGATTTCTGGGACACTGCTCTGAAGAGGACATGTTGGCTTAGGGAATTCTTGTTCTTTACCATGCACCACCTCAAAAACTGTTCTTTGTTGTCAGTTCCATACTGCTTGTTTGCAAAGGACAGCTAAGAATAGTATTGGGAAATATCATGCAACTTACACCAAGTTATATACCCTTCTCTCCTCTTCCTACATGGTAAGATATTATTGGTCATATTCAGGGCTAAAATTCTAAGGGTTCACTAAAAACATGCACAGAAAGCAAAAGCAATATGGAAACCTAAGAAAGGAAGAATTCAGTTCACTTTACCTGCTGGATGGGATGCAGAGGCCAACAGCACTACACTAAAAAAGAAAAATTAATGGGATATTACAGAATTTATGACATGGGCTAAAGACTATAAATTGACAGTTTTGTGTTTGTTTTTTCATGGTGAAACTTATTCCAGTTAAGTAGAATAACTGAGACACAAATACTAATTAAAAGAAAATACAAGTTGATTGGAAAGGAATGTCTGGGGTCACCTAATAAAATTTCTGACCTGAAGCATGACTATCACGACTATTTGATTATGCCCTCTGGTTCTGTCTTAAAAAGGCATGTCTCAAAAATCTACCAGCATAGAGATTCCACACCTCTCTGGGTAACTTTCCCAGGGCCACTCTACCCTGCCAGCAAAGCTTTTCCTGGTGTTCCATTTTTAAACCACCAAAGTTGCAATGTATGGTTGTTGCTCCATATTATGCTGAATATTGCATGTAGACAAGTTTAAAAACACATGAAAATAAAACCATAAAACCAAGTACCAGCCAGAATTATTCACACTTTCCAGATATAAGTGAACAAGAAAGCCAGCTGTGACCACTTCTTTATCTGAAGTATTATCACTTACGTTTTCTGAGGTCTTACAAAGACCTCACCCTTTTGAATTTGCAGTATAGGTTGTACAGAGCCTTTTTTAGTGTTACTGATTTTTCTTGTAAATTTATCTCCTTTTTTTTGCAAATTTTTAATTCCAAATTGCTTCTAAGGTTAGCGAGCTACAAAAACATTCTGGGGTGCTGTGAGATGGGATAAGTATACACGTCTGTAGAGCTACAACTTCTTCCAGTTACCCACAACATACATCCATGACAAACTCTAAGGCCAAGTGGAAGAAGAAGAAAATAGTATCTCAAGAGTTTGCTTCTTGGTGAGCAGCAAGCACTGCACTTACAGAGGGTAAAAGACCTTCATTAATGTTATGAATGCTCAAGCATTCCAGGCCAACTCCCTTTTCCAGTGTTAACACAGCTACCATTTCCAAACCTGTTCACTCACAGCTGGTCCCAGCTCTCTACATGACCAAGCTTCCATGCTTGGTGACTGCCCTTGGCAAGCTTTGGTGGACCCCAGCATTAGTCACAGAATCACCTGCAGCAAAAGGAACTGCAAAGAGCATGAAAATCCCACGGCCAAGGAAGCTCTGGGGGGAAGCTTGTCACTGAAATCAGTGTAACACAATAGGCTGAAGGAGAAAAGGGTTTATGAGGGACAGACAGGCAGGTATGTTAGGCTTCACGTTTTATAAGTCTTTGAAAGGCATCAGATAGTATAGTATGTTCACATTCTCGATATTTATACATGTTTTTAAAAGATGTTACCGCCACAAAGGTATTAAACAAGGCAAAGCAGATCACTTATAGTAGGTAATTTGCCCTACCCCTCCTCCCCACACATGGATGCTCTCCCTGTAAAGGGATGCCAAGAGTAATTCACAATAAACAGGCCCAGTTCCTCGGTTTCCTGGTAAAGAGAGCAAAGGAAGCAAAGGTCTACTGCTTTTGACTGAATAACAGAGAAAATAGGAAAGTGACAGGGAAAGTGAAACTGTATCAACAGTGATGAGAAGTAGGGCTAAGCCATGTTTCTCCACTTGTTTTTTGAATTATTACAGTTAAAACAAAAACCCACTGAGATTGGGAAATAGTCAGAGAGAAACTTCCTTCTGCAACCAAGAGAAACTGATAACCCTAACAGACATGCCAGGTTTTGGTTCAAACAAAACAACAGGAGAAAACAAAACCTTAATTGTGAAGTGCAGGGCAGGTTAAGGCAAATGGATTAGATGGCATTACAGTTGCTCTGTGGCCCTGCTCTGAATGAAGCATCTGTAAAAAAGACACAATGATGCTGTAAAACCAGATTAGGGATCAGAGGTTTCTAGCAGGACAGCCTGGATACGAGGATGCAGCAAAAACAAAATTTCATGTGCCGGATTTCTCTGCTCCTCTCTTTTTCCCCCTGTACTAAATATTGAGGGCTGGGTCACTCGTGGTTTCCTTTCTGGAAAAAAGAGATTTTGTCAGCAAGAAAAGCAATTTATGCCTGCAAAACTGCTCTCCCCTATTGCAGAAAAGCTACTGCAGCATTTTTAATTCACAGAAGTGACAGATTAGCAGCTCTTCCAGAAGCCAGATGTAGTTTTGCTGCATAGAGTAGAGCCTTTACCTCATAACTTTGCCATTTATTCACCATTTGAAATTCTCTTGTATCTGTTTTCTCCTCATCAATGGCTGCCAGGCATGCCTTTGTGGACAAATTTCAGACAGAGACCGGTATTGGGATGCACTGAAACTTTCTTACAGGTTCTTAACAAGAAGTAAAATATCTCTACCTGCCTCAGCATAGGAGAAAGCCCAAGAGGAGCTACAACCTGCTTCTAAGACATTTATTGTCTCCCTCAACATGCCAGACAGGCATTACTACTCCTCCTCTCATGCTACCCCTCACCAGCTAAGGGGGAGAAATCTGGCTCCCCCTTTGATAAAATGTGGGGGAACAGAAAGGAATAAAAGAAAATGTAAGATTACAAGGAAAAAAGACACACCTGAAGTAGAACACTAATGAAGAAGTCAGAGGACAGAGAAATACAATACTGCAGTTTAAAAAGGGGGTGGGATCAAGAGGATTGGAGGATTAGAGGCAGGATCTTGGAAGTGCATTGACCCTCTTCTCTTCCTCCCTGCCCCAGATGCTTAAACACAAGGGAGAGAGATGATTTGGATGGGGCTGGGCACTGACAAGCAACATTACCCCTCCCTTCTCTGCATAGCACAGCTCTGCTTTCCCTCCTACACTTGTTCCTGGCCTGGCTCCCTTTTTAAAAGCCATTGAATAATCATGTTGGAAGTGATGAAGTGAGAAGAATGCCAGACTTTCAACATCAGCAAATATTTCTTCAGATCTGTTTGATTCTGGAAAGTTCCCATTCATATACATTTACTTAGGGTGTTCTTTTCTTCCAAACTGTTCCAGATTTCAGAACAAGAAATAGTGCATGGTGTGTAAGGACAGCATATGTTTGGAGACTGCTCATTTCAGTTGCACTTCTGGAAGCATCCAACAGAGCCTTCTCTTTTTTACTCTAACATATTGGTATATTCTAACATCCAGTAATTTGTGGCAAATCTTTTAATCTGCTTCTTGCAGGCAGTCTCTACACTCAGTAGAGCACAACTGTGCTTTCATACTGAACTGAGAAATACTTTGAACATAATAACATGAACATTTTGAACATAATGAACACTTTGAACATAATCCTATGTATTAAGAAAAATTTCTTCACTAAAAGGCTTTTGAATCAAACACTGGAATAGGGTGCCCAGGGCAGTGTCTGAGTCACCATCCTCAGAGATATTTAAGAGACATGTGGGGCTTAGGGACAAGGTTCAGTGGTGGGCTTGGTAGTGCTTGCTTACTGCACTTAATGACCTTAAGAGTCTTCTCTAACCTAAAAGATTGAATGGTTCTAAACACTATCTGGCTGTGCCCACACAGCTACATGTCTGATCTAGGCTAGAAATAAGGAGCTTTAAAGACCAATTGATCATAGTTTTAGGAGGCAAAAAATTGCACTGATACCACACTAACAAGTTCCTTCATAAATCATAGAATCATACAATCATGCTTGTAGGGACAAGACCTCCAGTACACATTAAACTGTCCTGTCCTGGAGGTGGAACTGTGATCCTGTCATGGCCAGAACAGTTCTTGAGAAGGCCTGAGAAGAGGAAGCAACATGTGCTTTAACACCTGCTAAATCACAAAATTTACTGCTGGGCACCCTCTGACAGAGACAATCAGTAATTCTGACCCAGAGCTGCCTGTGAGGAGTTAGTGCTCATTCAGAGAACATTCCTTTAGTCAGTGATGACTTTAAAAGTAGTTTTGATTATTTTCTACAGAAATTAAGTTTGTGCAGTTAAGCTGGGTGTACACAGCTCTCAAACACACTAACAGCTTCATCCAGATTTGGGAAGTGGCAGTGGTCTCTGAGATAACTACATGTGCAGGGGTCTCACACAGACACAAACCCTGCCTGTGCCTCCTGCAGCAGGATTCCAGCCCCGTTAGACACTGGAAGAGACATGTCATGGAGATTGCAGACCAGGAGAGAATTTCTGCCAAACTTTACACCCTTTCAAACATCATTAGCTATTTTGACAAAACAAAACTCTAAAATAATTCAGGTGTCACTTATCCCATTGCCCATGGTACTGCTTGTTTTCCCTAGGCAAGATGAGATCCAAATGCTACTTCTCTAACACACAGAAATGTATACCTATACAGACACATAGACATATAGATGTACACAGACCCAAACCAAACAAATAAGCCTCCAGTTTGCCATCTCCCTTAAGCCATCTGTTTTCCAGCATGTTGCTTTGCACCATCATCTTGTGAGCTACA
This sequence comes from Passer domesticus, assembly GCF_036417665.1. Classification (NCBI taxonomy): domain Eukaryota; kingdom Metazoa; phylum Chordata; class Aves; order Passeriformes; family Passeridae; genus Passer; species Passer domesticus. The sequence continues at coordinate 114,623,667 of NC_087474.1, forward strand.
CTGACCTTTAAGCCTCTTCTTGGGGAAAAACTTTGGAAGTTTTGATAACAAATGTTTGCTCCTAAACAGATGCTGAAAATAGCCATCTTCCAATTTGCATAAATCCATTGTTGGATTGTTAGTTTCTCTTCTGTAAAAAGAAGAGTTTTATATATATATATACTGCTGCATCTCACAGCTCCTTAGCGAGAAGTTTCTTCCTTTCAAAAGCTTCCAAATAAATTATCATATTTTTCATGTAATGTGGGACTCCTGCTCTCTGCTGGACACAAGTTCAAAGACTTCAAAGGGCCAAGATCATGAACTAACAGAGAAACAGCCCAGCCCTGACTTTTCAATCAAAGCTGAAAAATTAAAGACTTTTGGCCAAAATCTGTATTTAAAGGTTCAGGCCTAGATGGAATTTTCAACTAAAATGAGAACTGAGAGACAGTCAGGCAGCTGCCAAACGACAATCAATTGATTTTACTGCTTGGTTATGATTTGCCTTCAATACAGAGAGGTAGCTACATCTCATTCCAGACTTCATAGATTATTTCTGCATGTGGCAGCATATTTGCAAATTCCATGACTAATTTTTCCAAAATTTCAATAAACACACCTACCTTCTTTGTGTAAAATTGATTTGCTTTGCATTTCATAGTAGATGCAAAGCAACAACTGACTTAAACAAGAGCCTACTTCAAGCAAACTGATATCCAGATATTGTCCATTAATGGGGCCCTGGTGAATCATAAAGGCAAAAGCAGAGGCCTGCATTACTTATTTACGGAAATAGGAGATTTGATTGAACTAAGGCAGAAAGAGATACAGTGTTATCATATTGACTATGCTCACAGGACAAATGGGAATTGAAGGAAAGAAACTGTAATGCATTGGTGTCCCTGATGTACTTTTATCAAGGAATTTTCATGTGGCCAGACAAGAGCATATATCCATTTAATCAAATAGACTGGCACAACTTCACTTTTGTTATGCTTATTCCCAACTTCTGCTCTCTCTTTCACTCCTTCTGACCACAGAAGGAATTTCTTTGAATTTATTATTCATACTTTGTGTTCCCAAATGACTTTAGGTATGAACCCAAGAAAAGAGGCCAATATACATTAGATGTGATTTTGGATGGAAGAAAATTGAATCAAGTCTCTAGATGCTTTACTTGAAATAAAGCCTCACAAAAACTTAGCAGAAGCCGTGTACTCTGAATGTCCTGGTTTGTGGCTCTTTGAAGAAAAGACTGAATTTAAAAAAGCAGGGGAATCTGGTCAGTGACTCAGACTCTTTCACTAGCTACAAAATAACAAGCCACTCTTCTATCTCCAAATCAGAAAAACAACTGAAAGTCAGAATTACTCAATCCCACTAATAGCACTCTGAACAATCAGTTACTGCTCATGTTCTTTGCACACAGTACTTTTGTAATCACTACCTCCTCTTCTGGCAATTTTGTACAAGTTTTATTTTCTGAAGTGGGGTATTGCCAGGGAGTTACTCTGTAAATATTATTTCTGGAAGTGATAGATCACTTGTGCACGTGGTGATTTAAAAATTCATAATTAACACTTCGTTACCTCCTCAGGTGTATATTGGCATGTCCATCTACAACTGGAGCCAAAAAAATTCAGCTGCTAAGCCTTTCAGCTTAGCACTGTTCTTTCAGTGAATGTCCTGCTAAATAAAAGCATTTAAGTAGTGGTAGGTATGAGTTTCTTCAACAAGCCAAGGTTGAAAATGAAAACATATACCACATAAAACCAGCCCCAGTGTATCAAAGACTTATTCATTTTACCTGAACACATAGTTGATGTACTGTTGGTCCAGATCACTGGGAGTGGAGGCAAAGAAAAAGTGGTTTTTTTAGCAGTGCACTTCATTTGATGTAACAGATCAGTATATTAAACAGTAATATACAGTAATGCTATACAGTAATATTACATTATATTAATTTATTGTAATATATAACAAGGTTAATATTAGGTAATACTAACATTATATTATAATTATATACATTATAATAATTTTATCAACACAAATAAATTAATTATCAATTGACCAACATATTAATTTACACAGGATCCACACATTATTTCTGTCATTACTGTCAGTAGGAGTTTCATTTAAAGTGAAGATAAAGTGAGACTGATTAAAATTTAGACCCTTTAACCAGAGATGGAAAATGGTTTTTAAATAGATAAGCTTATCCATGCATGTATATTACATATCATATGCAGTGCCAACATACCCATCTCCATCCATAAAGAAAAATGCAGATTACAGACACTGTGAACATGCAGTGCCACCTGATTCCAAGACTACTATTGTGTGGTTGCAGTTCTAACATGCACATGGGATTAGTGCAAGGTTCCAAGGTGTTTAAGGTACTCAGCCATTCCCATCCTGTGGTAAGCCACCAGCTGCTGAACACTTTTGAGACTGTGTCACAAAGAGAGATACTGACAGATTCAAGCCATATAGCTTTCCACATGAACACAGACTAATATTTCCTCTTAACACCTGTGCCAGTAATTAGGGGTTCTTTTTCCAGGGCTGGTCATCTCCCTTGGATAATACACTGTTTAATTCAATGTTCCAGTTAGCAGTATAACTATCAATAACCACATGCTGTTGCTACCAACAATAAATAAGGCTCGTCTTGCAAGAGAAGTCATTAATGATTAACCAGGAGTGGCCCAGCTCCTGCTGATCATGCACAGCTCCCTACATCACAGTCATCTCTCTTTATGAAAGAATAAGAAAACACATTACCTTAAAGATCCAGGTTTCCACAACTTGTGAAATACTTTGTAAGCCCCTGTAATTGAAATGACATGTGTAATTGCCACATCGTGCGATCATTCTGACAAACAACATCTTGTTTGGCTGTGCTACTGGCAGACGTGGAACCCCTCTGAATTACAGTTTAGCAACACAGCACAAAGGATTCCTAAACCATGAGTAAAATGAACCTATTGCTTCAAATTAATGGTTTTCAAAGTGTTATCAGCTCTGAGCGCAGTCACGCTTCGTGATTCTGCCAGTCCTTCTGAGGACATCTTCTAGTTCACAGCAACCACAAAGGAGAGGTTGTGTCTTTGTGCAGAGTTTTATGTGTAAATACATACAGAAAATTGTCACAGAATGGGTTCTTAAGCCCACACAATTTTGGAGGTAAGTTCTATGATATATACGATCACCTACATAGAGCTGTTGGGTCTGAGCCATCTATCCTATTTAAAGTTCTCTCAACTTTAGTGTCTCCAGGTTCTTTACATTCTTGACCCACCCATCTACCTCTTGTTAGTTTCCATTTCTGTGCTGGGTAAAGATTTGAGCACTCATGGAAGAAATGACACTGTTTCAGGCTCTGTTTTTTCAGATCCTTTCTTCCAGGCTTAGGGGTAATTTTTTTTATTCACAGAGAAAACCAGAATATGAAAAGTCAATTCAGTAGAAGACTATGAAAGAGACATCCTCTATTCTGCCTCCATTACACAAGTTGAAGGGTAGAACACATGTCCTTTCTGTAATGCTCTGTCTTGATTTACTATGCAGTACATTAGTTCATCTGTTCGCCCTCTCTCGTAACACCTTCATTCCAGTTGATAGGAAATCTAATTACACAAATAACTCCCAATAGTGATATCAACAACTCTCAAAACCAAGGGAAATGGAAGGCAGCTATATTTTGAGCATAAACATTCTGTTGGCACTTCCTACACATTTCAAACACACAAATGAAGCATTCTGAAGACTCTCTAAGCAATTTTCCACCTCCATGACCAAGCATTGCTTTACAAATGAGACTCCTTGGCTTTGAGAAAGCAAGAACATCACGCATCACAGCAAAAAAGTATTTGAAGTGGAAAATCTATAGCTTTTACTCTTATATAAATGAGCAAATGTTTACCATATATTTCTCAAAAAACCTACCAAAATGATTTCTTATTTGTATGTTTGCAACATTTTAGATGGGGATCTCTAGACCTTCCTATACAGGAATACATATAAACACATCACCTCTGCCCTGAAAGTTTTACAGCATGAATAGAAGAAATAAAGAAGGAATCATCCTTAATCTGCAGACAAGACTTAACATGAATGAGTCACTCAGTATATAGGACAGATAAGAATCAAATACAAGTCTCTTATTAGCCACCAAAATACTCCAAAAACCAAAAATCTCCTATTAAATATTACTGCTCTTGTTTTCTTCACATTTTCTAGTCTGGCTGTTCTAGCTTTTCAGGGAGCAACTACAATTTATCCAAATCAACATTTGGTCTGAAAAAAAAAAAGACAAAAGAAAACCTGGTAGGTTATGGAACTAATTGTTAAAATATTTTTTAAATGCATATGATTGCCTGAAAAATTCCAACATTTTGACATCCTTCCTCTGGGACCATAGTCCATGACATTTTAGTATATTTTTGAGAGTTTTTAAATAAAATCAAAAAACAAACAAGTGCAACAAAGCTCCAAGTACAAACTATTGCTTGGTTTTTTTCATGTTTCTTCTCCCCTCAGAAAGAAGTCTCTTTCAGTAGGCAACCATCAAAAAACAACCAGAAAAGCTTAGTGCTGATTAAAATTGTATGTGCATTTTCTCATCCACTGTTAACAGACTGCAATATGCAGTGTGTTCTGTTATTGTTTTCAACATAAAAGCTATAAAAAGAATGCACTTTCTTGTATTTACTGATCTCCATTCTTTCCAAGTGTTTCTTATATATAGAGTCTCAAATATCAGTAATTTCATAATAAATTGGTTTCTCCAACACATTTACTCTTCCTAATTCTTTTTCTAGAAGAAAATTACTTACCAACACAGATCAAGTGAATTAGAGCCCATAAATATCCATTTGGATCAAACTGCAATAAAGAACATCAACATAAATAAAAGCATGATCATGTAAACATACATATTGCAATTTTCCTGCACTTAGCTTTGCAAAGCAAGTACAGCAAGTGGGAGCTGTGCTACAAAGAAAAGCAAGATGACTAAAGAAGATTAGGAAGACTGAAATTCTTCCTGTCACACTCAGAAACTTAGTATATGCCAGTTATACGGGCTCTCAGCTCGTATCAGCAAGGATAATTCTATTTCAGATGTGTACACCAGTTTCCAGACTTGTCTGACTTCAGATATCAACTGAGGTATCTAAAGCAAGGAAGCAGCTTTCCTAAGTCTCCAAAAGAGAATCTCCAATGATTAGATCTTTCCTGAATGGACAGCTCTTTGGAGGCACCTCCTTTCCTTCTCGGGTAGCTACAGAAGGTGTGTACAGTGAATACAAAACTAATTCAGGAAATTCCTGAAAGTACACACAATTAATTCAAACCTAAGTGATTCGCTGTGAGCACTATTAAGAAGTAAAACTGTGGTTTCCCCAGCCACCACCTTCACTGTATGTCCACACTGCTCAGAGGTTTTACCATGACGCAAACACAGTAAACCCAGCAAGACCACAACACAGCAAAAGAAAACATTTACAATTCCCTTGTAGGAATCCTACTCTAGCTTACCAGCAAAAGCTGCATCCCCCATATGCTAACAAGATGTCAAGCATCAAGGCCTAGCTCAAGCTGCTTTATAAAGCAGAGCTCACCTGTGTGTCACACAAAGGAAGGCACACTGCTGCTGCCAGGAGGAACAGCACACTGTGGAGAACAGAAAGAAAAAAAAAAAAAGGCAAGACCAAAAGCTTTCAACCTGGATTTCTACTCCCAGCAAAGTGGAGGCAATTTCACTCCATTTTACATTGATGTTTCACTTGTTTAATTTTCTTATTCCATGTTTAAAAAATAATTTTTACCACCAAAATTTTTACGTAATGCATTCTTCATAACTTGTGCACGGCAAAGTTTTACGGGAAGAGAAGCAGCACAAACCACCTCAGAAGTGATAAAAACAAGTTTTTTTTTGGTAGAGAATATTTTTCTTCACTAGCCATGTGGCTTCCCTAGACTTTTTCAAAGAGCCCAAATCAGCCAATATCTGGCTGAATGGCTACCAAAAAGTTCTTTCATTGAGACTAATTGCCTGTTACAGCAATTCCAGCAGATGTGACTCCATTACAAGTGACACTGTTACTCCAGAGCCCAGAGCAAGGTGGAATTGACTGGCATATACTGGAAATGTCTTAAGGACAGCACAAGTCCTCTCCTAGTCCACCAACTTAAGCTAAATAAATTCTTAATCTGTGGCTGAGTCAGTATTTCTTTAAGCTACAGGGAATACACTGTGGAATTTCTGTGGACTGTCACTATTAATATTAACATACACTTGGTTTTGCAGCTTATTTTCCTACTCTCTAAGGCATGGGAAAAGACAGAATAAAGATTATTTTAAAATTGGTATCCTTGACAATAATCCAGTGGTGAAGACAAGGCTACATAGTTAGATAATGGAAACAACAGGAAGAAATTAGGAAGATAATGCCTCTAAGTACACTACATAATAACCCAACATTATCCATTTTAAAGTACAGCTAAAAGATTACAGGATGTGGAAGACAGCAAATACAATTCTTCAAGGGGATGTGGGGGCACAGAATTGAAATTTGAACACATGACTGGTTGATTTCTGTTTGTCTATTTCCATCTCCTTTTTGAAGCCTAAACAACCAGGGCCACCAAGGGTTGGTAGTTGTGCAGCTTAATATCACAGAATCACAGAATCATCAAGGTTGGAAGAGACCTTCAAGATCATCTGTCCAGCTGTCAGCTCAGTGCCACTGTAATCACCTTAAACCATAACCCCCAGTGCTTTGCACATCTTGAACACTTCCAGAGATGGTGACCCCACCACCTCCCTGGGCAATTTCAATGCCAAACCATTCTTGTGATTTTTTTTTCCCATAATATCTAATCTGAACCTTCCCTGATGCAATTAAAGGCCACTTCCTCTTGTCCCTTCATTTGAGACATGGCAGAAGAGACTGACCCCCACCTCGCTATGAATGATTCTAGCAGAAATGGATCTCATTTACCTTTCATTTCTAAGGAAGGGAATTTTTAGCTACTTTCTAACACACTAATTATCTTTCTCTTACTGTTTACGATTACCTACTGGAAGTTGAAACCTTTCAAGCCTTTCCAAAAGCATTGTTATATCATTAATTTCATTTTTACAAGGAGAAAAAACATATCAAACTATGCAAGCAATTGCTAAAAAAGACCTAAAAATATTTAATTACTCCTATGTTGCAACTTAGGCTCACTGCCCACAGGAATGTGCCTTACATTCTTTATTGTTTTGGTGTGCCATTATCTGAAGCAAATACAGGAGTTGGAGCCAAAACAAGTCTGAATTTGAATCTGAGTAGTTTTAAAAGCTTACCTACAGACTTTCAGATGAGAGGTCTGCTGTAAAAAAGAAAGTATGATTAAAACATTAAAATTTAATCATAAAAATGTTAAAACAGTGTTTTCTCATTCCAAAAACTGGAAAGTGATGACAGCTGATTTACTGCACCATACACATTAAAACTTCAATGAGCAGCATTCAAAATTTGAGCACTGCTTAGCAAATTTAATTTGATAAAGAAGAATCAGGATTATGGATCAGCCCACTGCACCTTGATTTATATTTTCAGATTACTTACCAGCAAGTAAACTTAAAACCAGACATGAACTTAATACCTGCTCCTCAAACTTGACTTGAATTGTACCAAAACTGTGTAACATATGTACTCAAATGTTGAGTTTTCCTAATTGGGTACTACCTCATACAAACCAATCTTGATCTAAACTCATGAAATTTTCCCAATTCTTTGATATGAAATTATTCTTGAGGAGCTTTCCATTAGGCCTGTGTTTGCATTATCCTTGTCTGTAGTGCTTTTGTTTTTAAAGAGAGGAGTCATAAGCTTGTGACATAGAAGGAAAATATGAAACACTTTGACAGGGAGACTAATCAGAGGACAGTGACACAGGGACATGCCATGGTTCACACTGCTATGTCCTTTAGGCATAACCTTAGTGATCTCTTCTGTTTGTTAGATGAAGTAAACAGCTATTTATCTGTCTTCTATACAAAAAAAACCAGTTATAATGAATGGAAGATGCCTTTCACAGCAAGCCAGAGGCCACTGTAGAAACAACTTTGTGATGAATGATTTCCCAGTGTTAGTTCACACAACAACTCTGTAGTCAGTCAGAAAAACATTTCAAAAAAGCCTTAAAAGAAGGCTCCCCAATGTAGTTTGTACTGAAAAAAAAAAAAACAAACCAAAAAACCCAAAACAAAAAAACACACACACACACAAAAAAAAAAAAAACAAACCCAAAACCAAACAAAAAACACAATAAACCAGTTCTTACAAAAGGGTACAAGAGTTATTCTCCTGACATTATAGGGGCAAAATCTCAAACATTCAAAACAGATTCAAAAATGCACTGTTCCTCCTGCATTTTATGTGGAGATGTGACCTATCTGTAAGCATACAATACACAAGATCTATTTTACTGATTAGATCTAAGGACATAGTCCTCATTCCTCTCAGCTCAAACAATGAGACTTTTATGTGGGGCATGAGAGAGAGGGAATATTAATTTTCAAAAGCAAAAATAAGAAGGGCCAAGCCAGTCTTAAAAATGCAGATCAGACTGGTGATATGTATTTGCAGTATTTCATCAAATAAGGGGAAAGGAAACATCAGTATAGATACTTGTCAACAGCAAAAAACTCTCTCAGGGTTCTCATTAACGAATTGCTATTACAGTGAGTCCAGAAAAGTACATGGCACTAATGTCTGTATTAAGAGAAATTAGGTACCTTGTTCTGGGGCAGTTCTACCACAGGAGTTACCTTGACTAACAGGTCAATTACCTCTTTCTGCACGAACTTCTGGAACCCGCAGGTTATGACTTCTGCCGCGTTGTGCACAGTGAGGAACACCGGGATTGGCTGCCATGGGGAGACAACAAAAATGCTCAAATCAACCCAGAGCAGTCACACTCATAGGAAGGGGCACTCCTCCTAGAAGCAGCTGTCCCACATGTCTGTGGTTTGGGGTTTTGTTTTTGAAGCTGTAAACCCATGCCACATCACCTAAAAGAGCCTTAACCCATTCCAATCACTAGCACATGGGCACAGGCATCTTTAAATGCAGACCCTCTGCAGACCTGCTTGCTGTGTCTCCCACTGCTGAGTGCTCAGTCAGTTTGTTTGTACCCAGCTACCCCAGTGAGATTTGCTCCAGGTTTCAGCCTTTAGTCTTCCCTCTCTGATCCAGGAACTTCAGCTTCCACAGTAAACAGTTCTCATTTGTTGTCCCATCTCTGTCTGCTGGTACTAAGAATACAGTGTGACTCCTAGCAACAGATTTATCGGCAAGACAATTTTAGGTGATTGCTTTCAGTTACTGCTAGGAAGAGCTGCCCAAAATTAGGATAGAAATGCAATAGTTCATACACAATGATGTTGAAATTATACCCACTGAGGTATCTGGACACCATCCCAACATGAAATCATTAAGAAACAAACCCTAATGATAACAATAATGAATCAAACACCCATTGCTCCAGGCAAACTCAACCAGAATTAGTGGTTCATAATACTTCCTCCAAATCAGATCCATGGTCTCTCAGACAGCTGAAACAGAAGCAATTCTCTGCTCTGATTAAGATAATCTAAAGACTAAGCCATTTTAGGAAGCAGTGTTTCCCCACTCGTGTATGGTATTTAAAGCACAGTAGCAGGGAATGGATTAACTCCTCAGTGATGTCCAAACTTTTAAGCACTAGGTGATATAAGCAGCAAATATCTCTCAAATGTGACTTAGCATATTTTCTGTAATTTTCTTTTCTTTACATGTTAAAGAAAAGAAGCCAGATAAGCATTGCTGATTAAACATTTAAGTCTTAATGACAGCTGGAGTGGGTCCATAGTCACAAGAATTGCACCAAAATAAGAATGGAAGTCACACAAACACAACTGGCATGAAATTGTTGGACCCAGCTTCATTGGTACTGAAAACCAATTCTCACCCCTGTTGCTGGATAACTGAAAGCATAAACCCAGAAGTATTAAACACAAAAGCGCTCTGAGCTTGACACAGTAATAGGAAATAGAAGAAATACCCATAAACAAGGAAAGTTGACAGCAAAATTTACATTCTTCCCTTTGTGAAAGCCAATTTGTTGGGTTTTTCTTTCCTCCCTTCTGGTTTTGGCTCTTCCAAATGTGTTTTGGAGCCAACAATGGCTCCAATTTGCCTAGCCCACTTAACCTTCTCCATATGCTTATTGCCTTTGATGCAAGTGTTTAATTTGTGAATAGGCTTAATGCTTATGAAAAGAAAGGTTTACTGGTTGGGCAGGTAGGGTGAATACACTCTGAACAAATCTCCTCTCATGGCTTTGCATACTTTTTAAATCACCACAGTCCAGAGCTAAGCAATCCTCCTCCAGTTCTAGCCCTGAATCCTTGGTCTGGGGAGATTGCCAGCACCTCTAGGAAGAGGCACAAACAGATTAAAGTTGCAGATTTGCCAGTATACAGGAATGTTTGAAAGTGGGTCCCCTTGGATTTGATAATAAAAGTATGCATTATTTCTGCTTAGAAATAAACCCACTTATTTAAAATATGCTGTTGAGATGAGCCAATTCAGCTATGAGTTTGGGAGAGTCCACTTTCATTTTCACTGTGTCATAAAATTGTTGTAGACAAAGTTATTGTAAGTAAAGCTTCTACATAGGATTGAATTTAGCTCCACTACAAGACAGCACATAAGAATTATGGCCTAAGACTGCTTTTCATTTTGCCATGCCTTGTAAAATGGCCACAGAATTACATCTCTAAATCCCCATTCATGTACAACAAAAGCCATTAAGAAAAGTGAGATGCTCCTTAAGAAAGGTTTGGGATACATATCAAAACCCTTCACAGCCCTTCTGCCACTCCAGTGCAGTTCACTCATGAAGGACCAGAGCAGGAGCAGGAGGTAAATACAGTAACTTTCAGGATGATCAGGAAGTAAGAAGAAATAACAGAGAGGTTGTGATTCTTAACTTCTCCACCACCCAGGTGAGCAAGGAGAAAAGAGGCTGCTGCTATGGCTTTATTGGTGCTTCCAGACAGAGTTTCCCTATGGGACTTTTCTTACCTTACACTAAAGAAGGTAAGTGGAACTTCCTTTGACAAGGAAGAAAGAGGAAGTAAATGCAAATGCAATCACACTGAGAGAGAACTGATAACAGAGCATGGGGCTTCTGAACACATGCTATCCCAAGATTATTTGTGTCCAAGATAAGGCCTCCAAACTTGCTTACAAGGACAGAGACCTCCTCTTCTTTTCTGCTCTATCTGTCTACTGGGATTTTCAAGGGATTGCTACAATCAGAATCTGGTAAAAACAGTCCCTTTTGATTCTGCTTAGGGCTCAGGAGGTGACAGGGACAAGCTGGCTCTGGAGCTACATTAAGATGCATACACAGAATGCAGAAGGGAACTCATGCAGGATCTGAACTTGCAGACTGCGCAACAGCAGCAAAATATTGTTATTTTTAAAAAATAAATGCCACCAATTTATTTTACTTGTTTTAGAGAAGACTATATAATTTAAGCATAAAGCATTCAAGTTTCATGAAACGAGATTTGACATTTTGTAAACATTTTGTAAACATTTTGTAAATTACTGTGATGTGAATGAATCCTAAAATTGAGTAATCTAACCCTTCCCATAATCTCTTTCCAGCTTTCTATTTTTTTTTTTTTTAATCCTGCAAAGAATCAAAACCTTCTCATTGAAATAGTCTTCATCAGTTTCCTGGAAGGATTTCCCACAGATCCCACAAACCCATTCTTCCTTTTGCAAAGTTACAGCTACTGATTTCTTCAGCTTCTTCCCTACCTGTACAATTCAGACCACTGAGGATCTGTTCAGCAAAACACGAAGTACTCTGTAGAGATGCTGAGTGCTTCAGACTGTCACACATGCTGTTTGATACTTAGTAGGATTGGACCACTGCATTAGCTCCACTAACAATGGATCTATTATTTAGTCCTCCTCCCTCCTTCTCCCTCAACCCAGGAACATCATTAAACACCATGTATGAAGGGAATGGTCTTTGTTTACAAAGTAGAGGTAATAAAGACCTGACTTCTACTGGTTCATTTCTTACCAATCTAGACAGTGCCCTGGAGCCAGCATAAATAATGCCCACAAAAAGTACTGATGCAGGAAGCCATGACAGGATTTCAGACCTGTGAAAACAATTAAAATCCCATTATTTCACCACATTCTGTTTACATACAGAAAGCAACAGTTACTTGCAAGGAATGTAATAATATGTACATATGTACATTAATTTCAAACGTGCATGTAAAAGGCAGCATCAGATTGCTCATTATTCTTCCCATTTACTAAGGAGTCCAAATTAGAAATTATTAATTTTGTCTAATGCAAGAGAGGAACTAACTGCAGATATATTTTCTTTATTTTACTCTTTCCCCAGCTCCTCTCCCTCTAAAATCATGTTGTTTTTTGATTTTTTTCCTCCCTTAGAAATTATTCCCATTGGTATTAAAGGAAAGACATTTCAACTAATTTCTTTGATGCTCTGTGAAAGGAACGAAACCTGACAAATGAAGGCATAAAATGGCTCACATGCACAGACAGCACACATTTTCACCATGTACAAATACACTGGGCCACCCACACATTAATTTCTCAGCCAGATTTACAAAGAGATTCTTCCTAAAGATCGGATTGTCTCTGTGGAAGCCTATCTCTTGAGATTTCCTAATCGTATTCCTTTGACTAAGCCAAACTCCTAGAGGCAGTTTGACAACTAATGGAGGAATGAAGTCATCAGATTGATCTGATTAATTTTTTTTTTAGCCATGGTTACTGCAGTAGAGTCAGGTTTCAGTTCTGAGAAGGGGCTTCAGAACCTGCACTTCTATTTTTGATCTTGTTACTTAAGGGATCAGGTAAGTGGTAAATTTCAGAGAGAATAATGTAAGATTTCTGGCAAGGGAAGAAAAGAATAGCCGTGAGGTAAAGGCCTGAATTGAGGGTTTCCCAGGACTGAAGGCATGGCTGTCTCACTCACTCTTCCCAACCTTTGAATTAAAGTGGAGAAAACATTAATGGGCAGTGCTGGTTCTCAAAACAAAACCAAACTGCTTGTAGTTCCTTAGTTTGCATTACACTTCAATTAAGATGTAAGACTTGAAATGTAATTGTAGATACTGATACACCAGCACATTTTATGGAACACAAGAAAACAGACCACTAAAGAATTAAATCAGAACAGTATGAACAAAGATAAAACATGCACAAAGATTCATGTAATCACAGACAAGGGAAAAACCATTAATACTACATTTCCTCTGTTATTATATATATAATTTTCCAAGACAACAAAAACCCCGGGTCACAAAAATAATGTTTAGATCCTTTAACTGGCATAAATATTTGCCCTGGGTTTTCTTGACTAGTCTCCATAAATTTTTATAAAAACACTGGTTTTTTTGAGGTTATTGACTTCAACTGGAATTTCATCAAGTCCAAGATCTAATACTGTCATACTTCATTAACAATGAATTCACATCAGACACCAACAAAAATAGCCCTGCACTATTTGAACAGCAACAAACTGAAGAAAGAGGAGGGAAGAAAAAAAAGTAGTTCTGGGAAGATAAAAGAAACACATGATAAAAAACAAATTTTCATTTAGAACATAAAAATATCACTCTTTCATGTTCCCCACCACTAAATTGTAGGAATCCCAAATATGTCTTTATCTCCAATGCAATTCTGCGAAGTGCAATGGAAAAGGACTTCAGATGCTTTTTCCATGATGTAAGGGTAGAATTTTATGCTGCCAAGTGGGAATTTTAGGACTGAAAAAAGAATGCACGGATGTTTGAAGTAGCATGTCAGCATCAACAATCTGTCTTGTATGTAAACCAATTAGCAGCTTCTCCTCTTGGCAATACAGTAATGTACATGCAAAGTAGGAAGAGAACTGATGAGTTTGTGGTTGTTAAAGGGCTAACTCCAAATCCCACAGTAGGCAATGGGTAGGTTCACCCAAACAACACTCTAAAAAAAACCTCTGAGCTGCTGCTTAGCTGTGGGTGAAATGCAGCACTACAAGAAATGCCAATCAGAACACATCAGATTTATGTGCCTACAACAGTTAGGCAGCAGACTGGAAGCATTATGCAGATGCTACATGTTGCTGTGCTCTCCACAGAGCCCTTGTTTTGGATAAAAGCTTTGCAGACAGTCAACATTGCTGTTTAGAAGTAATGAGAGAAAGTTCCTTACAGTATGTCCTAGGGGGAAGCAGAGGCAAAGTAGGTTATCCACAAAACCTGAGACTCTAAATAATATGTTTTTATTTGGTCTTTATAGTGAGGTTAGTATTCTGGACTTTAGACAAAGGGCAATGATCTCTATGTAATAACTTAATTTTGCTGACACATTTTGGGATAACCTGAACTGGCTCAGAAAGTATATGAGATCAGTCCATGTGACAGAAAAATCAAGACTTTGTGGACATGAACGAACAAATGGGTGGCAGTTTATCATTTTAAGCATTTGAGACTGAAAACTGGCTGTGATATTCCTCAGTATCCTACACATAGACAAAACCCTCCCCTCTAACCAGAAGACAGATTCAGAGACAGGTATTTTGTCAGAGGGGATGGAAATCCCAGTAGTAGCATTAAAATCGCCTTTGCATGTCATGTTTGTTTGTTTGTTTGTTTGCTGGTGAGTTTTTCTTGTTGGTAGTGCTTTGGAGGTTTAGAGGGCTCCCATGTTTAGATTTTCAGTCTGCTTTTTGTTTTGGCTTTGATTTTTTTTTTCAGGAGATAAATGTTACAAATCCACCTCTGCAAAGCATTAAAGCATGTGCCCAGTCTTTGTGAAGAAAGGCAGGTTTAAACTCATGCTTAAATAGCTGGATGAATTATAGCCAAAACATGTAAATTAATTCTGCTTGTTCCATTCAGTCTATACTAGAACAGGTACTCTGTATTAACCAAGCTAACAAAGAGGTTTCTCAAGAGGGATTTCAACCCCTTTCCCTACAGTGTGCTGACATCTAGTGGCCTCAAGTCTCCAGGGTCAAAACATGAACTAATTTTTCATCCAAGCCTTTCTTAGACAAAAACAACCTCTTTAACATCAGTGAGTGGTTCTAGTCCTCTATTTTCTTTAATGTCTTCCCAAGTTTTGAAAAGACAAAAGTATTTTTTCCAAGCTGGGAAAAAAAAGATCCAACTTCTTCAATTTCATTAATTGAAGCAGAAGTAATCATTGGTGTAGAAAAGCTGAACTATGAAAGGACATTACTGTATTCTTCTGTTTTGTGACAACAAAATCTGCATAAACAATATAAATTTGACAATAATATATATATGTATCAGTAACTGCCAGGAAAGCAAGATTTGGACCCTAATCCTGTCTCTGCCAAAGTCACTGACAGCTTTTATGATACCCTCAGTTTATTGCAGCTATAAAATAGGAAACTGAATTCTCTTTTCATTTACGACCTCACTTATATTTCCATAGTGATGTAATCACTTGTATGGACATGAAAATAGAACACAGCCTGGTTTTTCTGACATACTCACAGGATTTCATTCCAAGTGAGGAAATTCAATTTTTCAAGCCAACTGTTTGAATCTCAAAGAGAAAGTTCATCAGTTGTCATCACTTGGTAATACAGAATCACTGGGAAAGATTTACATTAGAAGGGGTGTCTGGCAGGCATTTAGTCCCAACTCTCCCAGCTTCAGAGTCAAGTCACATTACTCAGCTCATTGCCCAGGAAGGTTTTTAGTATCTCCTGAGATGAAGATCCAATGATTGCTGTGGGCATACATCTTCTAAAAGATACCATTTTGGGCAATGAAAAAGATGCTGCATTCCATACTGCAGATAGGATCCACCTGAGCAGAGTACAGCATGATGACTCTTCTGAATTGTGCTGTCACACTCAGCTCAAGCAGATGATCTTTGTCTGCAAAGCACCATTTAATTTGGAGTTTTATTGCTAACATTAGTTAGGAAAAGGCAAATGATCTTCATTTATGCAACACAGCTATCAGAAAAAGGCAGATCACATTTGTAGACTTCACAGCCCTGAGGGTTTTGCATAAGATTGTGTCAATACTCTTAACTAACATTACCAAGGTTTCTCTTACAATACTAAGAAACAATCCAGGGAAAAGATTGTTTCTTAGGGACAAATGTTTGGATAAGACATCCTTATTGTTTTCACTATGGGCTTTTTAGTTGTCTTACTAAGGTTAAATTAAATCCACTTTATGTAAGTAGTTGGTTTAAGTGTGTGTCATTGAACACCCATTTAACTGAAATGTGAGTTCTCTTCTACATCTGTGAAGCAGAACACTGACATCAAACTCTATTTTAGCCAGTTAATAACATCCATGACCAACTTAGCTATGTTGTAATCCAGCAACAGAAAATAAGTGTTTGGCAGATACCAAAAAACCTACAGTACCTTGAACACAAGTTTATCTCCACCCAGCCCAGCTTCCAGGAGATGTGAAGCAGAAGTCCACCCACCAATGTTTGCCACCTGAAACAGAATGACACTGGGAAATAAAACGTGAGGCCTTGGGAATATGTGCAGATAACTTAGAATAAGTAGCAAGTAATGCATACTGATTTCTTTTACATTTTAACACTTTCTTTAACACTTTACAAGTTATCAGCTTTCTTCTTCCTTAAGCTAGTGGTTTTCAGAGAGGTGTTCCATGTTCCTTGGGTGAATATCCTTGAATATCTAGCACAGTTCAGACAGAGATACTGTATTATAATGTTAATACCATTTAACATCCATAACAGGTATAGAAGTTGGCTTATTTATTATTCCCATTCATTGCAATGCATTTCAGCAATTATTTAAAATCTTTCTCACACATTCACAAATAAACAAATACTCACTCTATGCAGTACTAGTGTATAGTGGTAAATATTCAATGCTACTATCACAGCTTTTTTTGGATGAAGAGCATATGAGAGCTTAAAAGCCAGGTTTCCCTGACATTTGCTGCAGGTTTGACTGTGCTGTATCCAAGCCAGTGGTGAAATCCCATCAGCTTTATTGTGAAAAATTTCCTCATGTCTCAGGTTTTAAGGACGGAAGTTTGTGACAGTTTCAGATGCTTAGGACTATGCAGTACAGTCTGACATTATACAGGGAACAAAGCCAAGGACAATGAACAGTAACATCATGAGCTGAGAATAACATTCTTTTCCTCTTTGATCACCTGTCACAGGTCTAAATGAAAGTGTATCTGAGCCATAAAAAATTTCAAGGAAAGGTCATTTTTAAAAGCCAGAACTTATGGAAAAATATTAAGTTGTTGAAATGTCTTTCCAAATAATAGAAAAAGGAAATAACTGTAGCAACACAGATGCCAAAGGCAGTTGCTTGCCATTGAAGTACACTTTTCTGTTGATTTACCACATCTATTTTACACAAATTACTCAAAGTCCTCTCCCCATATGATAAAAGCCTTATGCAAGATACAGTCTCTGTCTGTGTGCCAAAACTGAGAAAGCATTCACTGCATATCTAATTGAGCTGAATACATTCAAAGTAAGTGAAGATTCCCAAGGTAATTATTCCTAGAGTTGATTGCAGTCCTGGGACTGCAAGTCAGGCAAAAATGTAAGCCATGCTAAGCAGCAGAAGAGGAAGTAAAGATACCCAGTGTCTGTAGGTTTTAACACCGTATCAAAAACAGGGAAAGACTTGGCTCTAAGACACCAGATTTTCATTAAATGTCTCATCAACAGCATTGATGGTGTATATATGGACATTTATCAAAACATTAATTGTCTCATTACAGCCATTAACATGATTGTGACTCGTGATGCAGACTTACAACCAAGACTAAGCATGAAAACAAGGAACATAGTATTTGTGAATGCCTAAAGATGGTTTTAAGGTTGGTTTTCTCTAGCACAGCAAAAGAATGCACCATAAATACACATTTTCCTCTCTTCCAAAGAAGAGAGATTGTACTGAAATTGTTACTTTTCTATGCTGAAGCTTAGGATTTTAAGGAAAATGAGAAATTGTGGACTCTACATATCTCAATTACATCAACCCATGATGTTTAGAAATTAACCAAGACACATTAATGAATGCTTTATTGAGAGTTCATGAAGCATGTTCTCTAGACAGCAAAATCCGATAAGAACAAGAAGTAGTAAAGTTAGCTTCAGCATGGAACAGCAAGATGTTAAAGTCATTTTTAAAACCACTATTCTTAAAACCATACTTACCCTTGAAAAAGGGTAGGGTAGGTAAATTGCAGGACAGACAGGACATACTGGAAAACAAATAGCAAATTAATGGACATCAAACACCTACAGTTCATAATATTAACAAACAATCACAAGCAACAAAGCAAACACAAAAAGTTCTCATTTTGCTTTATTTTGGTAGAAAAGAGAAAAAAAAATGTTTAGCAATTTCACTTGTTGTGGTGTATTTCCTCCCCCTTCACTCACAGGGCTGCACTATGATCTCTGAAATGCTTTATAGGCCTCAATCTCAATTAACAGCATCTGGGTTATGTTCCACTTGAGCTCATCAGAAACGCTGTCGGCTCTCAGGAACTTAATGCTGTCCAGTGAGGTCCTGCTTTTTAACAAACAGCCCTGGAGATTAATTTTTCTTGCCTATATAAGAACCCAAGTGGATCAACATTTTTGTTATTGAACTTTCAAAGAAAGTTACCAACTCGCATTGAGGTCAGGAAGGAAAATCACTCTGGTCTAAAACCAAACCTCTTGTGACCCTATAAACAGCAGTCCTGAGTGTGACCCTTTAAGCTCTCCTGGACCACAGCAGGATGCAACCAGCAACCTCTCTCTGAGTGGGACACCTCTCAGAGCCAGCTAGTTTGCTACACTTGGAAGATCTCTGAAGGACAATGATGGATCCTGGGCTGATACCATCCACTCCTCAAGATTCAACCCTTTGCCTGTGAAGAAGATGCAAGCACATCCAAAGTGAGTACTTCACTGAATTTGATGGGAATTTTTCCTGGGTATACCTTGTACATGTTCCTTTAGGTCTGACTGTGTGTGAATGTGGATATGCTGTAGCAAATTCATTATGCATATTGCTGTCTTTGATTCTTACATACATTAGGTTTGTAAGTAAGATTGAGAGCCACTACTGTGCCTATATTAAATTCTACATTAATCTTTTGTTAAATTGTTTAAATTAAGCTTTTGATTAAGAGCTGCTATGTTTAAATGCTGTTATAACCTTTAGACTAAACCATTCATAAAATCTGGGGTTAAGTTTGGCAAATGGGTCTACTATGAATACTGTAACTCAGTGTATATTATTCCCTTTTATCCTTGCCCTTTCTTGTTCTTACTTCCATGTAGATAATTTTAGATTGATTGATTTTTAGATTGATTGATTTTAGTTTGATTTTTCTCTCTCTGCTTTAAGCGTCTAATAATGATGCCATAGATGTAATGATGTAGTAATGCAATAATGATGTAATAATGTAGTATTGATTGCAGTAGAATGAACCTCACCAACAAATTTTATTGTGATTTCACTTTAATATTAAATCTGCTTTTGCCCATCCCTTTGCTGGTGATTCTCTGAGTGATCTAAACCACTCATTCATGATACTTCCCACACCAGAACCGCTGGATGCTGCCTCAGTCACTGTGGAAAGGAACAGACACTAAATGAGTGTCTGAAACCTCCATGAGGCATGGAGGGGACACACTGAAAAATGGAGAAGGCTGGCATCTGAATTGCACTTTCACTTTCTGAACACAGTCCATACATCACATGAAAGGAAAAGGAGCAAAAAGCCATAAGCACCAGTCAATTAAAATCATATCATACCAAACAGGCAATATTTGGTAGAACCAAAAGCAATAATCTAAACATAACTGTCTCCTTATTGCTAATGTATCTTACAGACTTAAGATTCTGCTTACACACTATTTTGTGTAAAATATTAAGCAGCCCATAAAGCCCATCAGAGATGTAATACATGGGGACAAAAAGCAAAATCTGTGTCATTGCTTTAGCCTGCATATATGGATGCTAGTGTCTCTTCACACTAAATATGTATATATGTAAATGTGAGGAACAAATAGATGCCTTCCAGGTCTAACAACTTGCCATGATGCAGTATATAAATACCACTTCTGCAAAGGAGAAGAATGATTGAAGCTTCCTCAGAGGAAATGAAAGAGGAGAGATGGTGCCCTCTGCTTTCCCTGCCCTGCTCAGCTCCTTCCAGGAGCCAGCAGAAGCTGTCAAAGGCAAAAGGAGAAGCTGAAAGCTTTCAGCAGAGAGAAAACTGTGCTCAGCACCTTGCAAGGTCCAGTTTTCAGGTTTGTGGGGTGTCACTAAGAAGCTGGCATCAGTACAGAGATGTCATGTGAATTCACAACAGGTCCTTTTACACATACAGCTGTCAGAAATGCCAAGTGCATTTTAAATCAGGGCAATCTACCTACACGTCTGTGCCCCTGCTTGCATTTGCACACCACCTTCATTCTGGTTATTTTTAACTTTATTGCACTAAAACCTACATGCAGGTTTGAAAATGGAGGCCCTATGTCAATGTCCCTATGACCTCCTCTCAAGCAAGTTAAGCCAAATAAATACCCTTCCCAATCCATGATGCAACCTGGCAGTTCTTTTAACCCCTTTCTGTTAAACTAATCACTGCCCCCAGCAGTCTGCCAAATCAAGTGCATTATCTCTCCCTACAACTTTGCTTCCTGTCTGGACTTCAGTCTACTTCTGGGCATCCTTAATGGCAAATGTATCTTGGAACAGAAACCACTGGCCAATGCCCAGAAAGATTTCATTTTCACGTCTGAAATGCTGCTTTTCTCTAATTCTCTCACAGAATATTCATACTATGATTGCTTCACCATTTTTTTTTCTTTCAGAAATCTGTACCAGAAATAGAGACATGCTCTCTGACAAACAGGATAGCATGGAGCAGTTACTCTAACTCCTCCTCCCAGAGTGAAAAAGCTACTTTCAAACTATACTTAAACAACAGAATTTTATTCACAATGTGGCCATCTTCAGCCTCTTTCTTCTGCTTAGACACTTGAGCAACACTCATAAGAAATTGTTACAGGGTGGAAAACAAAATTCTTGAACTTAATTTGGTGATCAATTGTCAAAGTAACAATGTTGCTTTGCTTGCTATTTGTTTCACTTCTAAATTAACACTTTGAATATTTCACATTTTTCCCTCGCATAGTTGACATCATTGTTCCAGTTAACAGATCTTTTGGCAGTTGCCATATACCCAATAATGAAATATATACAGCATCAGCGATACATTCATTGCAGTGAAACTTCTGGCTCTATAACACTTCAGTCATTGGAACAATATGATGTCAACCTCCTTGCTCTCCTAAACAAGACAATAATGGAACTCATTTGTCGTGGAAGGGTAAAGCTGTCCCACACCGAGCAAAACGAAACCGGCACCCTATCCGCAGTTTCGGGAGCACGCTGGGATGGGCGGCGGGCTGGAGTGCCACGGACTTTTTCACTCGTGGGATAGTCCCGCGCGGGAAGGGCTGGTCCTGCGGCTCTCGCTGAGCAGGGCAGGGAAAGCAGAGGGCACCGTCACCCCTCTTTCTCCTCCTCCCGCTCCGGGATCCCTGCACTTCCCTGGCCCCGGCTCCCGCAGCCGCGGACCGGCAGCCAGCGCCCCGCACCTCCCCGCGCCCCGCCCGGCCCGCCCGAGACCGGGGCGGCCCCGCGCCCGCGCTCACCTTGTTGGTGAAGCTGGAGGCCAGGTAGAAGAGGCAGAAGGCGAGGCCGCCCGCCGGCCTCTTCAAATACATGGGTCAGCGCGGGCGCGGAGCGCGGCGGGCGGGCGGCGGCCATCGGCCGGGCCAGCGACACGTCGCCTCAGCGGGCGCCGCCTCTGCGGGGCCGCTGCTGCCGCCCGGCGGCCGTGCCGGGCCCGGGGCGGGCGGAGCGGCCCGCAGCGCCGCGGCCCGGAGACAGCGGCCGAACCGTGACCGGCCGCGGGGCGAGAGCATTGTCCCCCCTCCTCTGCCCTTGTGGGACCGCACCGGGAGTGCTGCGCCCAGCTCCGAGGCACTCGGCACGGGAAAGACCTGTTGAGGCAAGGCCAGAGGAGGGAGGCAAAGATCATCAGAGGGCTGGAGCACCGCTCCTGTGGAGACAGGCTGAGAGAGCTCGGGGTGTTCAGCCCGGAGAAGAGAACGCTCTGGGAAACCTTACACCTTTTAGTACCTAAAGAGGACCTGCAAAAGAGCTGCAAAGGGACTTTTTACATGGGCATGTAGAGGGAATAGCTTTAGACTGAAAGAGGGCGGATTTAGACTAGATATAAGGAAGATATTTTTTACGGCGAGATGGTGAGACGCTGGAACAGGTGGTGGATACAACCATAGAAGTGGCCAAAGCCAGGCTGGACGGGGCTCAGAGCAACCTGATCTAGCTGAAGACGTTTAGCAAGATGCCCTGCCCTGGAATGTGGTCAAGCAACTTGGACAATGCCTTATTTACGAGGCTATTAGTCCAGTGGTGGACTGAGAGAGGGCATCAAGCTGGTTATGGTGTTGAATTATGACAACACCAGTCTGACCCATTAACCCCAAATTAGCATCCTGACCGTGAGGTAAAGATTTGGCAGACAAGCTGCTAAGCTGACCTGGAGATATATGACTGACAGTCAGTCACTGTACACTATAAAAGTCCAATCCATTTCTATATGGTTAGGTTCTTCTAACATCTTCCTTCTTGGAGTGTATATGAAGATTCCTCCTTTGGGTGGGGACACCCCTCAAAGTTAGTCCTTAAGGCTGAGTGAAAGAGCTTTTGCCCATGGTCATTGGCATGGGTGAATAACATCAATCTCTGTTTTTATAACTATTTCTTTCTGCTAGTTTTAATAGAATTGCTTCAATGTTGTTGTTTTGATAGAGTGCATTGTACCATTCTATCCCAGTAGTTTTATCTTCTATAGTGTGTAGTAAATAATTCTCAGTAAGATCTCTTTGTCTAATAATTTATCATAATATTAATTTTTATATAAATAGATCTGGTTTGCCATAATTTATCCTACAGGACAAAGTTGTACAAAAGTTCAATCACACCACTATAATTTCTTAAAGTTAAACCACTGACAGTCTGAGGCTAAGACTGGATTCAGCTGCACCTTGGCTCCCCTCTGAGCAGGAATTTATAAAGCAAGGGGGTCCTTTCTGCACCTCATGGCTCAATGGGAGGGCTTCCCTAATAAATTTTGTCTGAAACTCACACTCATGAAAAGAGGCCCCTGCTTAGGATTAGATGGTTAACTTTAAAGGCCCCTTCCAGCCAACCATTTTATGATTCTATGATTCACTGGTGATGTGTGAACTATAAATATCCCATGCAGGTGAAAAGAAACGCCCTGTCAGGTCATGGTTACTGGGTGATCTTTTATTATGGCCTAGGTAAGCCTTGTTTTTCCCAGTCCTGGTATTAGCAAGGCCCTATGTTTGCAGCTCTTACCTAGACTTTGTTCAGGTAACACAAAGTACAGAGCACTCTCTGTACATGTACACCCTCTTTTTAGAGGACAGAGCAAAGCAACATAAATAAGGAACTTTATTTATGAGCACGGCTTAAACTTGGGAGGGAGGGACGCACTAAGTGGTCAAATCCAGGCCATAAAATGAGCCTGTCTAACCTGCTATGTTTATGCTCAAAAGACAAGGTCAACAGAGTGCAACAGCTGAACAGCTGACCTGCACCAAGATAAATTCAAGTATTTTGGTGCATCAGACATGATCCTATCTGGTTTTTAAGGCAGTGGCCCAACATATACATCGATTTCCAGTGCTGAAGTGTTTGGTCCATCCAGGCTCACAGAGATCGCTGATGAGCCACTGTAAGGGATGTGTTAGGGATGGCAGGGTGAGTGATACAGCATCTCCACTTTGCAGAGCACCTGTTTATGTACAAATGTCAAATGGGTATTTGGCAAACTTTGCATTGTGCCACAAATTCAGCCTGTAAAGCTTTAAAAAAGAGTAAGTAAAGTTTATGGATCTCTACAAAGACTAATGTAAGCATGCAGTAAGAGTACTTTTGACTTTTATTACAGTGGGTATCACTTTCATGCAAAGATGATATATTTTCTTACAGCCAAATACAGAGGCAGGTTTGAATTCTTGTATGCCATTTGCAGTGATGAAGATGCAAATTTCTGCTGATGTTGTTTATCAGGACTGACTTGTATTACATACAAAGTAATCATTATGCAGCTTTGGAATTATTTTGATAATATGAAGGGGAGTTTCTGCTTTATCTAGATTTTTTTTATTTTTATTGGGAGGTATGAATGTGTTGCAAATTATTTTGTTTACACATCACTTCACAGAACATTTCTTTTTAACACAATTCAGTTCAAAGCTTGATCCATTCATATCAGAGGTCATGGGATCAATGCCTAATCAGGAAATATTTAAGAGACTAAAGTAGAAGACTTATTTTTGAAAACTTAAAAAATGTAAAAACTTAATAACAAGACATAGGAATATTTAGTGACTGTTCATGTCTTTCTGAATCAAAACCTACCAAAACTCATTTTCTCAATCAGTGCTTGTACAGCTGTGCAAGAATAATGATTTTTCCCAGGGCAGCAGGACATTGCTTTGATATTCTGCTCATATATAAAACTGTTAATTTTAGACAAAGAAGATAGAGGGGAGCATGACAGTAATCTTCATACCCCAAAAGGCAGTTGCAAAGGAAAATAAATAATCTTTTTTCACCAGGGCTAAGTGCAGAGAGGATAAGGAACATGCTGGTACTGCATCACCAGACAAAGCCATTCTCGCCAGCATTTGGCACTGCTGTGGTAACCATTGAACCTGACGATCTTAAAGGTCTTTTATAACCTAAATGATTCTATGATCCTAAAATGCCTTCGTGGCACAAGCCTGTGTCATGCCTGCGGGTTGTGTATTACAGGCTGGGTCCCTACCCTCTTCCAAATGGTTTGTCTTTTAGCTGGGAACTTTCTGGGGTAATGAACTCTGGAACTGAGTGTCTGAGGAGATTGTAATGTGTTACGTCATTGCAGGTTGCTAAGGACAAATAAGAGGAACTTTGGCCGATGAAGCTGATTCTTGCATGGCTGAGAATTGATATGAATGGCCCTTATTGGGCCTGCCTGGCAGTACAGGCTTTGCTAGATGTAAAATAGGGAACTCACTCCATGCAGGCTGGGGGATGCCACAGAACCCCTTACCACTTCTGCCCTTGCAGCCACCCAGCTTTCCCAGGCTGGTTTTCAGATTATCACCAGTGACTGCGACAGCACATTTGTCTGACTGCAGACAGATACCTTCAACAGATTGTGACGACCCAGCCAGAGGAGATTTCTAGGCATTGCTTCCTTCCTTTTAGGAAACTTGCCCAAGTAGACCTAATGTGTCATAGCAAAACACTATCCCATTGTTGCTGTCCTGGAAATAAGGCATTTTAGTCACAATACTATGTTCCAGATAAACATTACATATAAAATTGAGATGTAAAAGGCAGCAGGTCACACACAAAGTATTTCAATTTATACCTACAGTGACTTACAGGATTGGAATAAAATTAATTTATCTGCTTATGGTTTGGTTAATTTGTTTTACTTTTTTTCCTGTTCCCTCAGTTACTTCCTGTAATAAAAACAAATGCCAACTATTTCATTTCACGCAATCAGTGAGGTTGGAAAAGACCTCTGAGACTGAATCCAATCTATGACCAAACACCAAATGGACTGGACCATGGCACTAAGTGCCACATCCCATCTTTCCTTAAACACCTGCACGAATGGTGACTCCATCACCTCCCTGGCAGTCTATTCCAGTGTCTAATCACCCTTTCTGTGAAGAAACTCTTCCTAATGTCCAATCTAAACCTCCCCTGGCACAGCTTGAGGCTGTGTTCTCTGGTCCTTGTTGCCTGGGAGAAGAGGCCGGCCCCCGGCTGCTACACGCTTCTTTCAGATGGTTCTGGAGAGCGGCAAGGCCGCCCCCGAGCCTCCTTTTCCCCAGGATAAACCCCAGCCCCCTCAGCTGCTCCTCACAGGACTTGTGCTCCAGACCCTTCACCAGCCTCGTTGCGCTTCTCTGGACTCCATTTCATCCATTTCTTTTGCCGCTGGCTTACTGTTTGATTTGTTGGGGTTTTTTTTTCCTCCCACCGTTCCCTTGGTGGGAAATTAAATTTCTCCCTTTCGCGTTACCGCCAGCCCGGCGCTGTCCCTCACCCCGGGCAGGGGCGGCCGGGCGGGGGCTCGGCCGGCAGGCTCCGCACGGAGCCGCCCCGGTGACATCACCGGAAAGGCGGCTCACCCCCGGCCAATGGGCCGCCGGAGGGCCGCGGAGGACCCGGAAGGTTTCGCAGTGGGAGCGTTGCTGCCCCGCGGAGAGAGCCCGCTGCTGCCGCCGCCGCCGCCCGCCCCTGCGTGCCCCATGGACTCGGTGGGAGTCGCTGCCGCCGCGCCCGACGCCGGGCCGGGCCCCGCCTGGCAGAGCAAGGTGAGCGCTGTGCCGGCACCGCGGGGCCGCGCCCGACGTGTCCGGGCTCCGGGAGCTGGAGGAGCAGGAGGAGAAGCACCGAGGCCGCGGAGAAGGCGCTGCGAGGCGGTGCCAGCACCGCCAGCGTCACGGTCACTCGGCAGAGCGACCCCTGCGCGGTTTGCTGCTACCGGCAACTATCTCCGTGGTGGTGAGAGCTGTTGTGACAGCCTGATAAGTGAGCTGCTTCCCCCCGAGGTGTTGGAGCTGAGCGAGCTCGGTTGTCCCGGCGGTAGGCAGCGAGCTCCGGCTGGCTGGGGTCGTTCCCCAGCCGCCGCCTCCCCGAGCGAGGTGTTGTGTCCCTGTGCGGGTTTGAGGTGTTGTACCACGGCTGACCTTTCAGGGCGCTGGGAGCGGGGGAGGAAGCTGTGCGTAAGCCACTGCTCTTGGGTTAGTCCAAGAGAAGTTTTACATTGCTTGTGTGTCTGCTTGTGTGAAAACCTCCTGGGGAAGCTTTACCCCTGTCTTTAGAGAGTACCGACACTGACAAAGTGACTTTTTGTCGTTCATTAGTAAGTGACTATCAACAATTTTTCAACCCCCGTTCTCCCTGTTGCGTTTCTACTCTTTGAGTGTTTCCCCAAGTATCTGTAGAAGAGCCCTTACAAGATTACATGAGCTTATTTTGGAGCCATTAATAGCTAATTATCCTGATTATTGTGTTGCCACTGCACAAGTCTTGCTGACTTGAATAAAATGTTTATTTACAGTGTCCGTGGGGAGCCCCTAGCACAACATCAATATCATGTTCTCTTGCTGATGTAATGAGTGAACAGCTGGCAAAAGAATTGCAGCTGGAAGAAGAAAATGCTGCTTTTCCCGAAGTGGTTGCGTAAGTTTAAGCCCTGGATTAGTAATCTCCATAGTTGTGATGCCATCTTCTCTCTCTTGTGCATTTTCTTACAATGTGCTCAGTGCATAGCAATATAGTAAATGACTTGCCTGTTGCCCCAACTCTGCTTCCTCAGATCTTCTTCAGTGAAGATGGCTTCCCCAGCTAAAAGTCTTCCTTAGATTCTCTTCTCTGATGCTCTTCCTTCCTTATTGATGTTTTCTTTGCATTTTCTGGGAGTGTTAACGCAGTCTGTAAGCTATATTTAGAGACATGTCAGAAATGTCTTTTTTCTACCCTTTTAGGAACTCTTGTCAACAGTGTACAGTGTTATTTTGAGAGCTTTCAGGTATATCACCTGTATTCTCCTACTACCTGAAAGCTCTAAACAAAGGCCAAGAGCTTACTAGTTCCAAAATTGTAAAAATTTTGGCTATCTTTCCTGTGAAGCAGAACAAAGCAACACTATTTGGGTTGTTTTAAACATATAAATAGGTGTACACATGCATACACCTGTATGCCTTCTTTTTTTTTTTCCTGAAGGACATCTTAAAAATAGAGTTTAATGCTTCTTGCTGAATGGTAAACAAGCAAAAATTTAAGTAAAATTTGCATCGTAAATGAGTGGCAAAGAGAAATGAAGTCATGATCTATTAATATTTAGTGTTGGCTTGAAGAGGAGGCAGACAGCTGAGATCCATTCCTTTCTGTCAGCTCTGCATGAAGTCTGTTGTATAGAGTGGGAAAGTGGTGTAAAGCAGTGTTTCTGCTTAGATTGCTGTGTTTAATTTTTTTTTAAATTCCTGTTTTCATCTTATGTAGTGCTGCTGAAGGGCCATTTATTACAGGAGAAAATATTGACACTTCTAGTGATCTAATGCTAGCTCAGATGCTGCAGATGGAATTTGACAGGGAATACGATGCACAGCTTCGGCGTGAAGAGAAGAAGATCAATGGAGATAGCAAAGGTACCTTCATCAGAAGGAATATTTTTGCTTTGGAGCTATTCTTGGCACTTAGCTTAAATTGGCAGAGCTATGAGGAAGTAGCAAATCCCTGATAATCACAGACATGCTTATTTGTTTTGTTTCTCAAGTCTCCATATCCTTTGAAAATTATCGGAAGGTGCATCCCTATGACAGTGACAGCTCAGAGGATGAAGTTGATTGGCAGGATACCCGTCATGATCCATACAGAGCAGGTATGTGACAGCTTTAAACAATACAATTTCTTCAGCCAATCGCCCTGAGAGTATGACAGAGTTAAATTAGGTCTTGTTTTAATGTAAGGAGAGACACCAGCTACATTTAAAATCAGGTCACCTCAATTGGAGGTGTCAGCAGGAGGTTGGGTGGGTAACTTCAGGCTTCTGTCTGCCAGTATATTGGCTTCAGTGGCTGAATCTTGTAAAATAACCAGTATACATGGGAGGTATTGTGGGATGTGCTCATCTGTCATCTATGTTTGGATGATATGGTTACATATCATCTGCACATGATATTGAATACTCCTGTTTTAGCAGGCCAGAAATGTGTCTGACATCGTAGAGAAGACAGAGAAGTAAGTTGTAACATAGCCAAAGAAGCTGTCATGCTTAGGATAGGAGAAGACTGTATTAAGATCATGCAATTGAAGGAAATTATTGTGTTTTATAAATAAAATTATATTAGTTTTGTGGATATTGTGGGACTTCTGTGAGCATTGGTTATGTTTGTTTAGATTTAAAGTTTGGTTTCTTTTTCTCACTGCTGGCAGATAAACCTACTACTACACCAAGAAGGGGTTTCATAGGAAAAGGAAAAGACATTACTACGAAACATGATGAAGTGGTATGTGGAAGAAAAAACACTGCTCGCATGGAAAATGTAAGTGAAAACCTAGGGAAGCTTATTTTGTGTGTAAAACTGGAACGCTGCAGTTCAGCCAAAGAACTAATGCTTGTCCACCAGTGCTGCTGGGTAGGGTGCTGACTTTTATTTTTTCCCTGTTGGATGAAAGCAACGCAGTCTTTGCTTTATTGATTATTCACAATGACAGTTTGAATTTTGTGGGTTTTCTGTTTATAAGTAGTTTGTTATTGAGCAATTCAAGAATTTGCACAAAACTGTTTTGGGAAAACCAAACTATCAGCAAGTCTGGCACACAAGCAAATAAAACACAAAAGCTATTTTTGAAAAGGACAGATGTTGTGTAATCTTTCTTCTAATTAATTTTGTCTGATAAACCAAGTAACTTATTTTCAGTCAATTGTTTTACTTACAGCTTTTCAGTCTGTTTATCTTTAGTACATACCTTTCATTGTTTTTAAGGTAACTGGTTCAACTTCTGTAAATAAGGAAATAATGCAAGTCAGGATGTTAGGTAATCTCATATCAATTTGGGCAGAACTTTGAGTTCTGAGTTTAAAGCAGTGTGTTTGTGCAATGTTGTCATTATGTTAAAAAAGTGGGTTTCACATAGGTCCAAGTCTATCATGAGGTTTTCCAAATCAGGATGAGAAATTTCTGTTTGTGCCAACTTTTGGCATCTGCTACTAACAATGCTTAAATTCCTATTATTTCTGCTTGTAGTTTGCACCAGAATTCCAAGTTGGGGATGGAATTGGGATGGACTTAAAGCTGTCAAATCAAGTCTTCAATGCCTTAAAACAGCATGCATACTCTGAGGAACGTCGAAGTGCAAGGCTCCATGAGAAGAAGGAGCACTCCACTGCTGTATGTTTTTAATAAAGTCTCTCTATCTACTCCTTATCTTGTGTAATAGCTAAACTCTGCTGGGCAACTTCTTGCAACATTCCATTTTTAGTAAAATAGCTAAGCAACATTATGCTAACGTTGCTGAAGGAAATGGTATCAGCCAGCTCCTACTAGAAAAAGGCTCTTTGTTTGAGCTGCATTACTGTGAGAACCTTGTTGAAGTAAGAGCAAGCAGCTACTGTTTTTTAAATCTTTGTCTTTCTAAACTTGCCTCCTAATCAAATACAATGCATAAACTGCCTGGAAGTTATTTATAGAAACATCCAGAGGACTAATCCTCTGCTGTTGAACCATATGGCTCCAAATATTTGTCTTCATAACAAGTTTCAGGAGCATGAGGTGACCAACTGACCTAATAATTTAGGAGTTTACTTGGTAGACTGTATGGGTGAGTTTGAAGTAGGGCCTCTAGTAATTCCTGATGTGGACTTCTTCAAGTTTGTGTGTTTTGCTTTGCTTTATTGTTACTTCTATCAAAGAAATATAATACTTGGGATATTGTGATTCATGATTTGTAAAGACTTCTTGAAAACACTGTAGAAAGTGCTGTTGAGCCACAGTTTATATGTGCAATTAGTAAAATATTCTATGTGCTGCACAGCTGATGGGAAACTAAGAATATTAAATCATTAAATCAGTCCTTTGCTTCAGATGTTTATTTTGGTTTGGCTTTTTTTTTTCTCCCTTCTGTCAGTTGAAAGAAATTTTATTAATATATTATTCTTTCCACTTAGTTGAGTTCTTGTAGTATATAAATATTCTAAACTCATGGTAAAGCAAAGAATTGCTTTATTGAATTGAGTATTCATGTCTTGCCTATTAATCTTGTTCATCTCTTGTAGGAGAAAGCAGTGGATCCTAAAACACGTTTACTTCTGTACAAGATGGTCAATTCTGGGATGCTGGAGACCATCACAGGCTGCATCAGCACGGGAAAAGAATCTGTTGTTTTTCATGCCTATGGAGGAAAGTGAGTATATTGTTTGTTACTGATGATAGCTTTAAGTAAAAGAGATTATTTAAAAAGCAAAAAACACAAAAGTATTTAAACATCTGCACCTGTTTTTATTTCTGAGACTTAAAGGCTGTATTCATGTATATGGAGATAATAAAATCTGAAAACCAAATTATACCAACCATAAAGTAAAGAAATCCCCACTTTCCTCCTGGAGGCTATTAATGAATGGGGACAAATGCACCATGCCTTTCTGTGGAAAAATATGTACTTGTTTTATAAAAAATAAATCTTGAGATTTTTGAGATACTCTTTCCACCTACCTGCCCCAAACCACAAAGCTGTTGTGAGGATCTTGGGCTACCTGAAGGTTCTTTCCACAGAGATTGCTCTATTGCCAGCTCTGTATTTGCAGCTCAGTGAAGGTGCTGTTTGTTGCTTTCAGGTTAAGGATAGTGTTGGGATGCTGCTCACTTCTTCAGTCCTTCCTGCCATACTGGAATGATTGGAGTGTGTTATGGCAATTGCATTGTGTTTAACTGACTTTAAACCAGTGATGTTTGAGAAAGAACTAATAAAACTCAAATACAGATAATGTATTTAGTGATGTCAAGAGAGAAAGTTGGAATTAGGGAGAGAAGATGTGCCTTAATAAATTGGGAGAGGTAACCTATTTGATAAGCAACTTGGAATCAAAATGCCAAAACCCAAATATTAATATAGAAGTTTAATAATGAAATTGTTATAAACTTAAGTTTGCTTGTAAATGTGATAGAAAATTAGATCCTGTCTTATATTAAAAATTGCTGTATGTTGCAACGTATAAAAACCCAAACTCATGCATTTGCTTGTAAATAAGTGAATAGTTAACTATTTCATATATTTGTCTTTTTCCATGAGCAGTGCAACTGAAGATAAAGTTATTCCTCCAGAATGTGCCATCAAAGTGTTTAAAACAACTCTTAATGAATTCAAGAACCGTGACAAATACATTAAGGATGACTACAGGTTTAAAGACCGCTTCAGTAAACTGAATCCACGAAAAATTATTCGTATGTGGGCTGAGAAAGAAATGCATAACTTAACAAGGTAAAGAAAGAAAAAGAAAGTGTAGTTGCCAAATGCCTGTCAGTTTCCTGTTCTCTGTTTAAGGAAGGTACTCTGTGTCTGGGTATTTAACTTTTAGGCCAAAATAATATACAACCTGGCACAGACTGAATAAGCCCCTGGGTTTTTTTTACAGTTTAATAAGCTGTGTCAGCATCTTCAGTGATTTTGCAGCAGAATTTACATGCTCATGAAGTTAACAGGTTCCAGTTGTAAAAGTGATTAGTATTTAGTGAGCATTTTTAGGTTAACTTGGAACTTGAGAATCTGAATTTTCCTGTGTAAAATACTGTGCAATATATATAATTATTCAGTTTTTAATTATTTCAAAGACTTTGTTTACTCTGGATCAGGTTTTTCAACAGCTCTCAGATTGCAAATGAGATAGCAGGAACTAGAACTTTGGAGACTTTGAAGCTTTTGTTCTGTTTTTCTTAATCAGTATCTATTTTCTGATCCACAGAATGCAAAATGCAGGAATTCCTTGTCCTCAAGTGGTTATCCTTAAGAAACACGTCTTGGTTATGTCTTTCATTGGCCAGGATCAAGTCCCAGCTCCTAAACTAAAAGATGTTACACTTAGTAGTGAAGATATGAAAAAGGCCTACTATCAGATTCTTAATGTAAGATGATGCTGATTTCTCCTTCAATTCTGGGTTGTATTTTCTTTTAAGGGAATAACTGTAAGGACAAATAAGCACATATTTACTTTTCAGGATGCTTACATAATTGTCAAGATACTAAGTCCAAAGTCTTATTTCGCTGCTGTTTAATGTGTGACTTAGAATCAGTAAGAAACTATGCACTGAAAAGAATACAATTAAATTTCATCTTAATCTGAGTGGAAAACATACTGGAATTTGATGACAAACAGATGCTTAGTAGCAGAGGAATTGTGAGCAAGTAGTCCTCCTTTTACAGAAGCAGTATGTGGTTTAGAAAATTCTCTGAAGTCTTTCTGGGCTTAGCAAACATTTAATTTACAATGCTTAAGCACTCTTCAGTGGATCGCCCGCCCCCTTTTCAGCAAACCTAGAAACTGGAGAATTAATTAGAATATTGCATGGTGGATGCTTTAATTTCCTATTATCTGCTTGGTTCAAACACACCAGCTGCTAACTCTCTACTAACTTTAATGTTATAGATCTTAAAAAAACCCAACCAGGCAACCAGCCCCACAGCTTGGTAACAGGAGTGGTCTGGGTCTCAAATGAATGAGGCCAGTGAGCAACACAGCTGTGTTTCAAATGAATTTGTGTACTGCTTAGAACTCAGTCTCTACAGCTGTGAGGCTTCCTTCCCATGTGGTAGCAGTGAAAATGACAGGTATTTAGAGAATATGCTTATCTGTCGTCTGCACTTGGACTGCTTGGCAGAGCTGACTTCAGTTTACCACAGTAGCTCTTCTGACTTTGCCAAAGCTAAGCTCAGTGATAAAAGCTTAGTTTGCTGGCAGTTTGCCAAAACTGGAATTCCCTGGATGGAAGTGTATTGAAGACTTGGGTAAAAATTATGTAAATTATGTGGGTGATTAGGGAAAGGTGGGGTTGTTTTGGCTTTTTTTTTTTTTTAAGTCATGCTAGCAATATTCATTTGGAGTATAGCATACTTCCTTCATTAATTTGGTTCCTTGCAGATGATGCAGCAGCTGTATAGGGAGTGCAACCTGGTCCATGCAGATCTGAGTGAATACAACATGCTTTGGCATGATGGGAAGGTGAGTTTGTTCTTAATTTGGGGGAGAAAAGTTGTATCTACTGTGAAATACTAATACAAAGCAAATTGCTGTTTCTCTGTGACTACAGGTCTGGCTCATTGATGTCAGTCAGTCTGTGGAGCCAACCCATCCTCATGGACTTGAGTTCTTGTTCAGAGACTGTAGGAATGTTTCACAGGTAGGACCTCTTTGTCTGACAATCTTCTGTTATGCTGTATGTTTTCTAAGATACAAGCTATCTTAGAAGATTACTCTTGCACATTTTCCATGCTGATAGTGTCCTTCTCTGAAAGTGAAAAAAATGTGGAAAAGTAAAATTATACTACTAGAACGTAAAACTTCTTTCAGTTATGTTTATCTGTGGGTCAACAGAAACAAAAATGTAATTTTGGGTAAATGTAGTAACTGGAAAAAGTCGAAGGAATATTCTGTTCTGTGTAGTGTGTTTAATTGTGCTCTTTATATTGATTAGTTCTTCCAGAAAGGAGGCGTGCCAGAAGCACTTAATGAGCGCGAACTCTTCAACGCTGTCTCAGGTTTAAATATTACAGCTGACAATGAAGTAGACTTCCAAGCAGAGGTATAACTTTCTCTGTCTAACAATTTAAATTTGGTTAGCTGTGCTAGCTATTATAATACCTTAACTTTCCAGATTAATTGTGTGATTGGTATGAGTAAAATTTCAGTAGTCATTCTGCATCTCTTTTTAAAACCTTGAATATTTCAATCTAGTACAAACATTTACAGAGACTCAGATTGACAGACCTCTCCACCCCCTTTCCTGATCCCCCTGCTCACAAGAGAAAAGACTTCATGTTGAATATAGTTGTTTCATTTCAGCATTAAGGCAAATCTAGTGATCTGTTTTAGTTTAAAAGCTGTTGTCTTGCCTTACATACATTAGAGGTTGTACAAGAAAAGGAAAGTTGGGTTAAAAATAATAATTATTTTACTGCTTATTTTTCATGGTTTAAATGTTAATTTATTTGAGTTTAAAGTTTAGGCTAGCATTTTTAATTTTGAAGCTTAAAATCATGCTAATGTAAATATGGACTTAAAAATCTTTGGTCACTGTTGGCTTTTAGTTTTCAGCCTTTGGCTGCAACTCCTCAAGGCCTGCATCCTGATATCAGATTTAAAAAAACCAAGTTATCAAATGTTTCATATTTTCTACTTAAAGTAAGGGCAATGTAGCAATTCTACTCTCCCTAATTACGAATGACATTGCAGGTTTGTGCTAGTCCAGCATGGAGTAGGTGGGAGCTGGTAATTAGGTGACTCCTGGGGCAGGTGATCAAAGTAAGAAAGAGATAAAGGGAACACAGTTCCATGATCTGTGTCATTGGAGGAAGGCACACATCTGTCCTTTGAGGAACACAACTGAAATCTTAAGAAATCATCCAGTCCTCCCTGAAACTGGTTCATTTTGGTTACATAGCTTCAAACTGTAAAGGAGTGCTGCTCATTTTAGTTACTTATTAAGAACAGATGATTGAAGGTGTACCTGGCTGTGTTTGAGCTGTTACATGCGACTGAATCTTTGAAACAGCAACATTGTACATACCTGCTCTGGCTTCAAAAGCTACTTTTAATGCTGTTTAGAAGGCTTCTGCTACTGGCATGGTTTTATGATTTCAGCATGGTTTTATTTTTGGCTCTCTAGATTGAAGCTTTGGAGAAGATGAATGAAGATCACGTGCAGAATCATGGAAAGAAACTGTCAACGTTTTCCAGTGATGGAGACCCACCTATATATGATGAATAGCACTGAGTTTGTAGCTGCTGACGAAACAAAACACAAATTTACTGCTTCTAACTGCGTTGGTGCAGTGGTAAATGTCAACTGCCAATGTCAAGAGAGTGGTTGGCTGGGAATACCAAAATGGAAAACACAGCAAGCATATGGTGATGCCTCAGTGGTTTGCTTTTTTTTTTAACTTGTCCCACACATCAGGCTGGCACTGTGAGAACGGACTGTCACTACCACTTTGAACAGACTGACAACTTCACCAATTGCCCAGTTACATTAGACTAATGTAGCTCAGATGGTCATATTTTGCATGATTCAGAGCTTACATATCTTTTAGTCTAAAAAAAAATTTAAAAATCATCTATATTGTCCGAAGTGTCTAGTGGGAAAGCACACTAGAAGAGTCCCTCTCTTTTTTTCCCTAATGCAACTTGGAAAACTCATGAAACATTGTTTATGGACACAATGTCTTTAATCCATCTCCACCAAGGGCAAAATGAGAAGGCAAACTGTGCGCTGCAATCATATGAAAATGTTAATTTAGCAAAGTAATATATTTATAAATGCAAAAGTCTGGACTTTTTTATTTGAAGTACAGGGAATGTGGCTCCAATTATCTCTGTAAATACTGTTGAGTATTACATGAGAAACATGTTTGAAATCCAACCAGCAGAGGACTTCCTTGGTGACATGCCAGGAAATCCTGAGTCAGTGATGCATAATAAAGAGTCAGTTCAGGTAGCTTCCCTCTTAATACACAAATGGTTCCAAGAACTTGGTGCAAGCCAAAACTATAATAATCCTGTCTCTACCTAGAATATAATTTTGGAGCATCAAATGTTCTTACCCTAAAGATAATCACAGACAAATCTGAGTATTCTTTTTGCACCTGTAGGCAAAAAAAGCTTTGTTTAGAAATAATGATGACTGATACTGTTTCCACAGTTTATTTATTCTTAATGTCAGTCTTTTTTTTCCAGCAACTTGTAAAAATCTGCTGATGTTTCTCTCCAGAAAACACATTTAAAGATGAACTGATGTGGTGGGATAGTTTGGAATTAAGGAATTCTAATCAACTTCTTTTTAACTGATTTCTGATTTCTAGTTTCTGATGCTGCTCTTTATCAAGCAGAATATAGTGATGCTACATGTGACCTCACAGTGTGCTGTGAAAGTGACTTTTTAATCTCTTTTTGTTGGAAAACTGGTGGTGAAGTAAAAATTTAAGATCTTGTGGTGGTATTCTTGCATGGTTCTTTGTATCACAGAGACCTTCATTGATCTTTGGTGCTTCACTAGAGCAGTCTTAGGGTAGGGCCACACAAATTCCTTACAGCAATATAAAAATTACTCTTTGGGTGGGTACTACATGAACCTTGGTTTTGCCAGTTTCATCCCAACACTTGGATCCTCTTCCTTTTTCTAATTCAGATAAGTATCTTGCATTTACCCCTTACTTTTGAAAAAAAGGAGCTTGTATCTTTCAGACACTTAAGTCTCTTCTGAATTTCTCAGTGAAACAGTTTCCCAAAATATTGGTGTCAGGGAAAGGACAGACTAGGTACTGCAAGGGAAGTGCTAACTACAAGCTGCTGTTGTGAAAGATTCCTACCCAGATCTCCTTCAGAGGAGAAGGCCTTTAAAAAAAGAAAAAAAAGATAGTCCTATTATTCTTGGCTTATAGCTAGTTTTAATATTCTTAACATTTCTTAGGGGAAAAAAAATCTCAGAACAGTTGCCAGTGCCTTAAAATGTTTTTGTACAAGGAAGTTTTTGATTGCTACAGCTATTTGCATAAAGAGGGAGGAAGAAGGCAGAAATAACAGGAAGTGAGGGTGTTTTTTGAGCTGTTCTTTGAAACAGGCCCTTGCTTGTATCTCTGTGCTTGAGCCAAAGCCTCCGTTGTTACTGTCATTTTTAATTTCTTGCTAAAATATGTCTAGCACAGGCTTAAGAAAATGAAACACGGCCCAAATAAATGGAGCAAATTTTCTTGAGTCTAATTAAAGCTACTGGGCCCAAATATATACTATATATTATGCACTATATAATATATCTTATATATTAATATATTTTCACTTCCAGCAGTAAAATTGGATTAGGAATTTGATTTGAGATTTTAAGACACCTGGGCACGTTTCCACATAGTTGAAAACACGAATTTGCTAAAAGAAGCATTTTCCTGGACTCCTTTGAAATAAAAAGTTCCAGGATTATTATTGGGCAAATAGAATCTTAGCTTTGAAATTGGCCATTAAGATTTATTACTATCAGAGAGTTGCAAATTGTGTGTGTTATTTACTTGTCTGCTGCTTTCCCCTCAAAGATACCTCAGTTTCTATTGCAATTGTAGGATGTCCATGCTGGTTTTTAGAGAAGTAAGAAAGGGAAAATGTCAGTAGAGTTTCTTAAATTTTCACCTTGGATTAACTAAACTTCTGGCTAACAAGCAATAAATTTTGTTACTTTGCAAAAAATTATAAACTTTAAGGTACTTCAAATGCTTTGAATATACTTGTCATCTCCAGTAAACAGAATTGTTTGATGATGCAGGAGGGTTCTGCAGAACAACCAGCTTACTGTAATTCTTAGTTGTGACTTTAGTATCTTTATGTGAAATCTCTTTAGTATCTGATGTGAAATTAGTGCAGGTGGACTAACTGGGTCACAAGTCATCTAACAGTTGTTTGCATGATACCGTGTTACTATCTGGTACTTAAATTTCTCTTTCTCCCATACTAAACTGTGCTACCGTTTTTAATCTGAAATTTTTTTAATTGTTATGATCTTAGTCTTTTTCCCCCTCTCTTTTTAAATTTTCCTTTCTAAACCAATATGCAAATATATAATTGATATTCTCACACAATTTCTAGATCATAATGTAGGGCTTACAGTGAGCTAAGGCATTAGCCAGTGCATCAACAAAAAAAAAATAAAATAATCCCATCGCTGTTTTGTTGTCCAAACTAAAATATATGCTCAGCATAAATGCTGAGAACCAAGCCAGACTTTGACTTTGATAATGCTTTATTAATATTTTTCCTGAACTGTGTTTCAACTCTAAAAAGCAGCTTCCCACTAAGGAGCAGGAGTGACAATGATGATATAGTAATTGTGGACAAAGAAAGGCAGATCTCAGAAGCAGTCATTTCTTTTTTGTTTGTTTTGTGTGGGGGTTTTTTTGTTTGTTTGTTGATTTTTTTGGGTTTTTTTTGGGGTTTTTTTTGTTTGTTTGTTTGTTTTTTGTTTTCTGCACATAAAAGTTTTGGGGTTGTTTTAGGTCTGTTGGTTTTAGAATCGTTACAAAAGACTGGGCCAAGAGCCCCAGTCTGCTGCTGCGGCCTCCACACTTGGTTAAGACAGTGGTTTTGCATGCCCAACATTTTAAATTCCACCAGCTTTGCTTTTAAAAGCAGAATAAATTCTAGGGCACCCTGATAAGTGACACCGGTTGGAGTCAGGGCTTACCCTGGCACCTTAATTCCCTGATTTCCCTCCTCTCATACGTGCCCTCCTAAATCTTTGCAACGTGTTCCCTCTCTGTAACTCTACGCTCATTCCACGTCTTTCTTTTCTACCACCTTGCCAGCACTCACGCCTTTCCTGAGGCCGATTTCGCAGCTTCCCAGCTTGCTGTGTCCGTTTGTTAAGCTCACGGACACCTCTCATACAGCGGCGTTCAGAACTGCCGGCCTCTCTATCCCTGATCCTGGTCCCGCTCCCGGCCGCTGCGCCTTTAAGGCGGGAGCGTCCCGCGTCACGCGCGGGGGGAGTGTAAACAGGAAGCGGCGGCCGGGAGCGGGGTGGGCCATGGCCGCCGCCACGGGCCGCGACCCGCCGGGGCCGGCCGAGGACGAGGCGCCGGCAGCAGCAGCCGCAGGACGGGAAGGAGGAGGAGGAGGAGAGGAGGGCGAGGGGCGAGCGCGGGGCGGCGCGGAGGCCGGCGGCTGCTACCTGGCGCTGTGCGCGCGGCCCGTGCACTTCGAGAAGGCGAACGCCGTGAACTGCGTGTTCTTCGACGAGGCCAACAAGCAGGTGGGGGCGGCGGGCCCTGCCGCGGGCCGGGCTGCGGGCCCGGGGCTCGGCCCGGGCCGCTGCTGCGCGCCCGCTTGGCTTTGCTTCCCTGCCCGGCTGCGGTTCCTGCCGTCCCTCGGCCGCCCGCATGAGCACGGCTGTTCCCCTTAAGGACCTGTCATCGTGCTAGAGGCGGTAGAATGATATATTTTTTTCCTTTGCCGATTTATTAGGTTGGATTTCACCTGCCTTACTCTCACTGCCGTAAGGTCTTTCTGGAATTCATCGGAGTCAGCACTTTTTCTTTCTGTTCCCAGTGTCCCCACCTGACTTGCAAACTTTGTCACTTTTGCTCTTAGCTTAATTTCCCTGAATTTTTCACACCCCTTTCAATTGCTGAAATTCAGTATATTCATAAAAACTGAATAATTACAGCTTTCCTTGTGGCACAGACCCAAGTGGCCGTTTCTTGGCTTTAGTGCTTTTAAGCAGGCTCTCCATCATATCCGTGTGGGCTCCTGAGAGCTCAGCTCAGTGCAGCTAAAAGATCCACAGGCTGTTATGAGGCTTATACAGATGTGGATACATTCCTGTCTAATTCCTGTAACTGTTCTTTGACGTTGCCATTAATGGAGTCAGAACCTTCGAGCTTTCTTCCCCATGTAGCTGGCATGTGTTATCCCACGTGTGGACGTGATCAGTGGCGTGTTTGGAGAGGGAGCAGTATTTCTGGGGTGTGTTTCTTGCTGTTGCACTCTGCTCAGAATGATTACAGGATCCTTTAGGTTGGAAAAGGTCTCTGAGATCATCAGGTCCAACCTTTCACTGAACACTATCTTGTCAACTAGGCCATGGCAATGAGTGCCACATCCAGTCTTTCCTTAAACAGCTCCAGGCGTGGTAACTCCACCGCCTCCCTGGGCAGAATATTCCCCTGTCTAATCACCCTTTCTGGGAAGATATTCTTCCTAATGTCCAACCTAATCCTTCCCCAGTACAGCTTAAGGTGATGGCTTCTGGTTCTGTCACTGGTTGCCAGGAGAAGAGTCCAGCCCCCTCCCTGCTGCAGCCTTTTTCAGGGAGTTGTAGGGAGCAATAAAGTCATCCCTGAGCTTCCTTTTCCTCAGGCTAAACAAACCCAGCTCCCACAGCCACTCCTTATAGGACTTGTGCTCCAGACCCTTTCCCAGCTCTGTTGCCCTTCTCTGGACACGCTCCAGCACCTCAGTGTCCTTCCTGAATTGAGGGGCCTGGAACTGGACACAGCACTTGAGGTGTGGCCTCACCAGTGCTGAGCACAAGGGGACAATCACTGCCTTGGTCCTGCTGGCCACACTATTGATGATCCAGGCCAGAATGCCATTGGTTTCTTGGCCTGGGCCCATGCTGGCTCTTGTTCAGCTGCTGTCATTCAGCATCTCCAGGTCCTTTTCCACTGGGCCACTTTCCAGATATTTCTTCTTATAAGCCATTATCTTTGAGGTCTACTTGTAATACCCTATCAGGAGACACTGTATCATAGTGTGGATGTGATATAACTACATAGAAACTGGTTGCTGAGAGCTTACTTGAAAGATTCATATTTTCTAGTGTAAATTTATTTCTCTGTGTTATCTTGTTAGTTAAAATAGTTTGAATTCTAGTGTGTCTCTGAATCATTTGTAACCAGCATTTCAATGACAGTTTCCCATGTGAGAGATGTGTCCCTGCAGTCTTCTCATCTTGCAGAGATTAAGAGAGTGTTGCCTTCTTTTTCTATCTCCATAATACTAAAAATAGTTAAACTAAGTATTTATCATTCTAGTAAGACTGTGGACTTGCTTGCAATTTATAATTTCAATATGTTATATTTCCTGCCTGAGCATAGCAGACTGGCAGCATGGCTGATATTACAGAAAAATGTCCCTGTCACCCTGAGTCCTGATCTGTGTGCCAATAAGGCATTTGCCTGACTTTCTTTTTCCAAGCTAGGTGAAGTTTGTAACAGCATGACTCTTCTTTTTTTTTTTCCTTTGTTATCTTATTCCGGCTCAATACGTGTCATATCTCTAGCAGGTTTTGCACACTTATATGTGAAACTGGGCTAAAGGAATTCTCACTTGCTAGGGCATGTTGGCTGAAACTCCTTAGGTAAAATCTATTGAAAATCTCTATGAAAATCTATTACTATTAAACTATTCTATTTAATAACATGTTCTGACAGGATCAGGCTTCTGGGTCATTGAGTTACATTGCTTCCCAGTCTGAGGTTCTTTTTGTTTTAAACAATGCCCTGATGTCGTAGATATTTTTACTAGTACGTGACTTAGGAAAATATAAAAAAAAACAAAACCAAGATAATGGTTTATAAAGATTTTTACTAATTTAACTTGCCCAGTAGTTCAGAATATGCCTGAAGACTGTTGCAGCACCATGTAATCTGACAACTCAAAGTAAACTTGGAATTCCAGATTGTCTCAATGTGAATTGTCAGATCTGCAGAAGAACAAAAATTGTGTGTAGTAAAAGAAAATTAAAAGTTGTGACTTATAGAAGAGGAAGCAGGTGAAGATTATGACTTTGAAAGAGTTAAATATATGTTCAAAACTTTTCTTGTAGGTTTTTGCTGTTCGATCTGGTGGAGCTACAGGAGTTGTTGTTAAAGGTTTGGAGGATAGAAATCCTATTTCCTTCAGGTAAGACACCTTTATCTTGGTGCAAGATAAAGGTGCAATGATGCAATCTTCAAATTATGTGGTGGTTGGTCCTGATCCACTGTAATTCAGGCATAAAACTGACAAGTTATTGTGATCATATTTCTTGTTCTTAGATATAATCTTGTGATTAAGAGGGTATGCTTTTCCCTCCCTATGGTCTCTGGGGGGGAAGAAGTAATTAGGCTGTGACTTCTTTTTTTTAAACAACAGTCTTTTATTATAACATGCTATACATGTGAGAGGGTGATTCCTACAGCAGCAATGACCTATCCAAGGATACACTTTAGCAAGTGATGTCTGTGATTCAAGCACAATGTCCAAACCCAGATGTAGGTTTTTCATGCTCTGTTCCTTGTTTCATTTGAATTGGCTTCTTATATGTCTTCCATTTCTTGTGAAAACAGTTCTGCAGAATTTGACAATAGTAAACTATTTTATATATGTCTCTCTTAAGAGTGATGCCTC
Organism: Passer domesticus; assembly: GCF_036417665.1. Lineage (NCBI taxonomy): Eukaryota > Metazoa > Chordata > Aves > Passeriformes > Passeridae > Passer > Passer domesticus. Next base: position 114,666,571 of record NC_087474.1, read on the forward strand.
TTTGTACTCTCCTGTGCATATGTGAGGAAGTATTCCTTTATTCCATATCAATCCAAATATGGATGAAGCAATTTGTAATCAAGATGTGTTTACTGTGATCTCTTGGATATTGCACAGGGCCTGTCCTGAAAGTTGCTGGGTTTATTTTACTTTTTTATTTGATTACACTTGTCAATCCTGAAGGTGCTGAAAATACTTAGTAAACTTCGTGATGTTCCACCATTTGCATACTTGACTGTCTCTCTCATTGGACTTAATAACACATGCCAGAGGAACTATGTACCATATTCATGCTGATGCTTGTTTGGTAGAAATACTTTTAAAATTTATTTTAGTGGTGTGATAACAGCCTTACTCTCCTTTTTACATCAGAAGTTCTTCCAGTGGCTGTGTCCTAGTGGGAAAGCAAGGAGGCTTGTGTCAGCTAGCAGTAGTTCTGGAAGTAACAGAGCAGATTGCAGGATGCTGGTGTCACAGCACTGAGGATGCAGGTTTGGAGAGTCCCACAAGTCTTACAGTTCCACATTCCAAGCCAACAGAGCTGTGCATTTGCAGTGATTTCAGGTGCTAATTTGTGTGAGCATAGCCATGATTCTGCAATTGATGTGTTCAGGACTTCTGAAGATTGAGCTCCATTTTCTGTCAGTCTGGATCTTGAATATATTAGTCAGGCAAGAGTAATAATCTGTATTCACAAGCATTTGCATTACACTTTTTTATCTCTATCATTGTCTTTTTTAGGGTATATTCTTTAAGAAAGTATTTTAGATTATATTTCCATAACTTCTGTTTCTTTCTGTATAGGATGGAGGACAAAGGAGAAGTGAAGTGCATCAAATTTTCCTTGGGGAACAAGATCCTGGCTGTGCAGAGAACTTTGAAAAGTGTGGTAAGAAACCTGCGCCCTGCAGCTAGAGAATTGGAGCTGGAAATCCTCTACTTCCAGAGTAAAATTCTTTGAGACAAAATGTTCAAGAGATCTGTTTGCTAACAACAGCTGTAGTGAAAATTCTTCCATAATCCCGAGGGGCTGGTCAGGCAGCATTGTTGTCTTGCTAGTATCATAATTTAGACAAAAAATGTAAGGGGGAACCAACTGTGGTAAGGGTGAGGTGGAACAGAAGTTGTTCTTCTGTATATATATTGCACCTAAGACAATTTGATAAACTAATATCTATTCTTTGCTATCTATGTATGTATCTTGTCCATGCTTCGTAATTGCTAATCCACTTACTGGGTGTTTTTGCAGGATTTTTTGAATTTTATTCCAGATAGCCCTCAGCTAGAATATACACAGGAATGTAAGGTGAGTTAAATGTCCCAGGGTTGTATTCTTAAGTGAAACTGATGTTAGTTAGGCTGGTGACTGCAGGAGAACTAACTGAGGTACCTTTCAAAACACTAGCATCGAGGAAATGAGAGATGTAAGCACTACTGCCTATTGAAATTGAGTGAACAAACAGATACTAACAATACCAGAAAAAACTTCCTGTTTGGTGATTGTAATTGTTTCCTAGAGGGATCAGAAATGCTGTGGGGACAACAAATGTCAGGGTTTGGTAAGGAGAAGAGACAAAGTGCTGCTGATACAGAAACAATGGACAGTGATTATATTCGTGCCACATATGTTAATGTGGATGTTCTTTCCTAATGTCACTAATCAGTAGTAAGCTATTACTAGTTTTCATATTATGTCTGCTATTTTTTAATAATCTTTCTAATTTTAGACTATTATTTACCAGAAACAAGTACCATTGTCATTCCTTGATATTTTCCAACTTTTAACTAAAACAAATGACATTTTTGGGTAATAGAATGCTAAAGTAAATTTTTATACATATGATTTACACAGATCCTTTTATCCCTGTAGTCTTTAAAGCTGAAACACTGTCTGCTTCATTATTTAGAATTACGAGTTTAAGTAAACCATTCTAGCAAAACCTTTATAGTGATAAAACTTCTGAGTATAATAGAAGTAGATTCTGAGTGTAGATTCATGGCAAATTTTTCCATTTAGTTTTTAGTTTCTCTCAACATCTCTTCCTGCTTCTCATGTCAGGAACTAGTTGAATTGGCAGTAGAATTTGAAGCAGAGGAACTTAGTTTTATCTAGGATGAAAATAAAATTTGATTTTATAATAAACTTGTAAATCTTACATGCTGCTAAAAATCCAGGTCATACAGTAATTGTGTTCATGTGTAGTTTGGGAATGCTTTATTAAAGCAACTGATGCATGCTGGGTGTCTGGTTGGCCAAAAGTATTAATTCCAGAGATTGGATACCTGAATTGCCTTTGGTCTCATGTTCTTCATTTAGTAATATTAGCTTACCTGAATAGTTAATTTTTCCAAGTAAAAGAGTGTTTGTTTGCTTCTTTGTTAAAAGACAAAGAATGCCAATATTCTAGGATTCTGCTGGACAAGTTCTACAGAAATTGTCTTCATCACAGATCAAGGAATTGAATTCTACCAGGTAATGCAAATAACTCCCGTAGGACATGCTTAGAGATGTGATAATGTAAATTTGTAACAGCATATTTGAATTCTTTTCTTGTCTCTGTAACTGAGAAAGTGTACTGCTAAGAAACCAATTTCTGCTGTTTGGTTTGCAGACTACAATTTAATTTTTTCTTTAAGAAGAATACATTTTTAGGGCAGAGCAAATTTATCCTTTACAGGTTTTAAGACCTTGTATAAAGGAGCACTCACCTAAGCCTTGGGAACTCTGGATTAAGAGATGCTCTTGGCTTGTATGGAAATGAGTATTTAAATGTAATGTGAAATGTCACTTCACACAAAACAAATCAGCATTGGGGAAGATGTGTCAATGCTTAAAAGGTGGCAAAGAACTATATAATTGACCAGCTAGTACCCTTCTGCAACTTGCAGCTTTCTCCTGTGTTGACCTCACTGAGTTCTTTTATGTAACATGTAATTTCCTTTGCATGTATTTTTAAAGATGTCTGATGAATAAATAACTCTTTTTAACATTCATGATGAGGGATATTTAAACACTTCCTAAAAAAAAAGTTGTGCACTTCCCACTAATTTCAGTCCTGTAGCTTAAGACACAATGTTTCTCTTAATGACTGTTGCTAATAACCAGTACTAAAGAAAGTAACTGAAAATGCAGCATTGTTTCATGCTGATTGAGGGGGACAATATATATTTACCACCTGAAAGGATTATGAATGTCAACCCTGCAGGTAAAAGGACTAAATGAAATAATGTCTTTTTAAAGAGAGGATATATAAGCCCTTGAAATGAAGAGAATTGATTTATATACTTAGTTGTCAAATATAAAAGATTAAGGAAGCTGGGGAGTGAAGGCAGAAAGAATATTGTAAGGAGAACTTTTTAATAAGACTTCACTAGTTGTATCAAGCAAGGTGTTTTCTCCACTTATACTCAGATCTGGATGAGTGGGAAAACACAGCACCTTTGAGCTCATTAGTACTTGATGTGTATTCTTTCCTTAGCTGCAATAAAGTGGGGCCTCAGCTGTGATTGTCAGGTTTCTGATTTTTAATTCTAGCACAGTAAATGTCTTTACACTTATCCATTTCTTGCTTAACATTCCTTACTCCTGTGCATTAATTACCATTTATGCTGTTGAAATCCTGTGGTAATATAATGCTAATGTCCTGTGTTTCCAGGTATTGCCAGAGAAACGAAGTTTAAAGCTTCTGAAGAATCAGAGTATTAATGTCAATTGGTACATGTATTGTCCAGAGAGCTCTGTTATCCTTCTCTCAACCACTGTCCTTGGCAATGTCCTGCAGCCATTCTATTTCAAGGTAAAGGGATATGTTCCAAACTTGTAATTTTCATTTTTTTCCTAAACTCTTCATCCAAATATTCTATTACTTGAATTTCTTCCAAAAGGGGTGTGTGTTTTCACATCCCTGTATGACAATAAGCAAATCTATAAGGTAGCTCCTAAGTGATGACTTAAAATTAGGTAATTTGCTCTTTCTTACATGCTTTTTGGAAAGATGTATGTCCAGACAAGGCTGGACAGTTGACCTTGAGAAAGGAAAGAAAAAATTGGTGGTGACTAAATATTTTACAATTTAAATGTCTTTAAAGAATTTTTTTTCACTTAAATAGGTATTTATGATTTACTTTAATATGAACATTTGCTCTCTGCAGTATGATAAAGAAAAAATAAGGGCCTTTCTCTTGTGATTATAATTATAACCTCCCAGATATGACTGGATGAAAAAGAGATAAAGAAAAAAGGTAGCACTTAAGACACAACTGTTGTCCCAAGCCAAAGGGGACTTTGTCTACAGTAGTTTTTTCTTTTGGTGTTCTTCGATGTGGGCAACACTTATTGTTCCTGGGAAAATATTTTTCTTTTTGTCGTGGAAAAAGTGTGTTGTGAAAACCAGAATCTGTTTTCAGTTAATGATGCAGTCAGGTGATTTTAAAAATTAGGACAAGAACTACTGTCAATGGATTAGGAAGATTTCTGTGGCAGTTTAAGGGAAGAGATTAAAAAGCATCTTATTCACATGAGTTTCCTGGTTTGTGTTAATCTTGTGTAGGGTCTGTACTGCATCCTGAAATGATGTTCCCTTAGGTGGCTGGGAGGAATCTACTAGCCTTTCACTGTTTTAACAACTTAGGTTATGGTTTCCCCTCCTTCACATTTTGTGTCAAGTTGTAGGTTGAAGCAAAATAATTTTTCTCTTGTGTTCAGGAAGTCGTATTTAAAGATCTCCTGAGAAAGGTCCTGTACTAAAGTAATACTTGAAAATAGAGATCTAGCAAAGAAAATACTTCTGTAGTATTCACACTTCACACTCAAGAATGAGTCAGTAAGAATAGGAAGTTAATTTCAATAGAAACTTTGGAAACTGTGAGAACTTGCTTAAATATAAATTCCATAGAAAAGAGGAAGAGGAGAGTGGAAGCCTTGGGCAGGAGATGTGCTGTAAGTAGAAAACAGGAACTATAGGAGACTGTGACTCGTAGGAAGTAGTGATATTTTCTCCTTCCCAGGAAGCAATTATTTAAGAGTTGGAGCAAATACCTTTCTGGAAGAGGGAAAGTAAGTTAATGAGAACTGCTGTTTGAGATCTCCAGACCAATTGTTCTTGGGATTTGCATACAAATTTGTTTGACTGAATTGAAATAAAAATATTTTTGTAGCTGAAGTCAGAAAATGAAGACGATAAAGCTTCTGAAGTTACAGAAGTGTGTGTTAAGAATCAGTTGGGGGTTTTTTTAGGAAAGCAAGCACGAAACACTTTAATTTAGGCTATGACCGCCCTTTGCCTCGTGGGGGCGCTGGTGAAGCAGCTTTTGGGCAAAGGCGGCTCATCCCTTTCTGATTCCCGTCGTGACTGTTCTTGTTTTGCCGTTTAACAGAGCGGGACCATGTCAAAACTATCAAAATTTGAAATTGAGTTGCCTGCAGCACCCAAGTCATCCAAGCTCAGCCTTTCTGAAAGAGATATTGCTATGGCTACAATGTAGGTATCTCACATCAGGTCTTTCTTGGGAAGGCAGGGCAGTTTGGGAATGCTGGAAGAAGGGAAGGACCTTATAATGGTTGCACTTGTTTCTTGTTTCAGCAGTGCTGTTGCTTTAAAGCATCTCAGTTACTGCCTTGAACAAAGCATTTAAACAACCCTCTTAGGGCAAGGTGGGGAGGGGAAGCAAATGGAGAAGTCTTACATGACATTGTTCTGGATTACCACAGAAGTCTGGAGAATGTTTCATTTCTTAGTTGATATTTTGGTAGAGGAATCATTCACAGATGCCAAACTTGATAAATCACAGTGCATGGCCTATACTCATGCAAGTACTGCTTAATCTTTCACTTTTAATTAAATGATTACCTGACTTAGAGTCAAACATTTTATCGCAGAAGAAGGGATGTGATTACCTAAGAGACTGGTAGAGCTCTTAATTGAAAATAATGCTTTAATCCTGTTGTCTTGTTAGATACGGGCAGCTTTACATTCTCTATTTGAGGCATCACTCAAGGACTTCCAACAGTACAGGAGCAGAAGTAGTGCTCTATCACTTACCCAGGTAAGAGCAGAATGAAGAATGTTAGTGGCAGTTCACATCTGTGTCAGTGTTGTGGTTTAACCCCAAATGGCAACTGAGTACCACCAGCTGCTCCCCCAAACCCCTGGTGGGAGGGGCAGGAAAATCAGAAAAAGGTAAAACTCATAGGTTGAGATAAAACCAGTTTAATAAGTGAAATAAGGTAAAAAGTAATAGTAGTAGTAACGAAAAGCACGTGGAGGAGGGAATAAAACCCATGAAAAGCAAGTGACACAGTAACAATTTCTACCACCCAGCCTGTCCCAAGCACTGATCTGTGCCTCCTGGCCAACTTCCCCCACTTTATACCAAGCATGATGCCCTAGGGTATGGAATATCCCTTTGGCCCGTTCAGGTCTGCTGTCCTGGCCCTGCTCCCTCCCAGCTTCTTGCACACCTGCTCGCTGGCAGAGCATGGGAAACCAAAAAGTCCTTGACTTAGAGTAAGCACTGTTGAGCAACAACTAAAACATCCGGGTTTTATCAGTGTTATTCTCATACTAAATCCAAAATACAGCACTCTGCCAGTTCCTAGGAAGAAAATAAACCGAGTTCCAGCAAAACTAGAACAAAAACACATCTTGTATAGGCTTGCTGACCAGTTCTCATTTCTCTTTGTTTCCATAGAGAGGGCTCCTGTAAGAAGACACATATTTTAAAGCTGAACAGAACTGGGAAGTTTGCACTGAATGTAGTGGATAACTTGGTGGTAGTACATCATCAGGATACTGAGGTCTGATTTATTTCTATTGTGTTGTGCCATAACTTTGAGAAGTTAGGAGCAGGTTTTAGTAACTTAATAATTTCATTTGGAAATTATTTTTCTTTGGGCTTAGCTTGGCCAAAACCCAGAATATTTGCAGGAACAAAACCAGAACACTGTAAGAGATTCAAATTTATCCTTTTATCCTGATATATATAATCAGGGCTGCTGGTAATGCCTGCTTTTTTCTTACACTCTTTTTGCTTCTTGTCAGTTTCTTATGATACTTTGCTGCTCCACTGTGTAGGCTTTTAAGGCATTATACAAAGGGGTAGAGTTAAATTAGATACTAAATTATCAATCCTGGGAATCTTATCATATCACATTTGAATGATAATGTTTCTGTGACACAAACTTGCACTCCTTTAGTCTGAAGGCCTGGCTCTCTAAAAACTGGTATGAGCACAAACCTTCTTGTGCATCTGGCAGCACAGATAAAACTTCTTGTCTGTAGTTCCAGCAGCAAGGCTTGGTCAGTGGTTAAGCTAAAGTGGTACTCTGCTCTTAACTTGGGAAAAGGCTTGGACTTCTTGTATTATCTTCTCTTGGACAACTTCAAGAGCTGGGGCACATTACCTCTTTAGGAGGATTACTTGATGTTTCAGTTATATTTCATGTCAATTCTACACATTAACATTTAACCCAGAGCATTTCCTCCCTGGCATTTTGGTCAAGCTATAAACATGACTATAGAGACCCAGAAAATATTACTCATTTTGCCTTTGGGAGACACCAATAATTGGAGTTTTATTGGCACTGAAAGCAAGGCTGCTTTCCCTGGTGGTCCATACTGGGTTAGAAGTGTTAGTGACTTGAGTTGAACAAGACTGAATGGTAGAAGTGTGAGGATATCAGAGGAAGAAAGACAATTTTCCTCAGAGTTTCTAGCATCCTTAACTATGCACTGTCAAAGTCATGTGTTGTGCAAGACAGACTGAGAGAGACTTTTTTCTAGGGCACATAGTGACAGTTCTAGGAGCAGTGGTTTTAGACCAAAGAGAGATAGATGGGATGCAAGGGATGCAGCTCTTTACAGTGGGGGTGGTGAGACCCTGGAACAGGATGCCCCATTGCTGAAAGGGTTCAGTGCCAGGTTGAAGGGAGCCTTGAGCAGCCTGATCAGTGAAAAATGTCATTGCTACATCCCCCAGTATGTCCCTTCCAACCCCAACCACTCTGTGATTCTAACAGAGAATACTAGATGAAAATGTGGAAAACAGACCAAATGCATGTAAATGGGTGGTGATTCACATCTGTCAATACTAACTTCCTCTTTTTAATTGCAGACTTCAGTTATATTTGACATCAAGCTCAAAGGAGACTTTGATGGGTCCACAACCATCCATCAGTTTGTACTTCCACCTCGATCAATTCAACCCTATCAAATACCTGTAGCAGGTAGAACCACTATATAATGAATAACCTAACACTTAGCAAGAGTACTTAAATGTAACAGCTCACATACAGGAGTGCTTCTGGTTACTAACACTTCAGTTATACATATTTGAGAGGGTGAGGAAGGAAGAAGGTAAGAAGCAATTGAGCAGAAGTTGGTGTTCCAAATGTGTGCCAACTACAGAAGAGTTGCTGTTTAAGGTGCACGTTTCCTATAGTACTTTGCTTTTGCACTTGAAAAGTGTTGGGTGCGGGGAGTTTTTTGGCCATGGCTCTCAAATCTTGTGGGTGCTCAAAAGCACTTTGTGCTTTTCTGGCTTAAGTCAGGACTATGTGACTTACCAAGTTAGAGGCTGAAAGACAATACAAGCTCAGAATCAAGGTTGAGACCAATTTAGAAGTAATGCTATAATCAGTGTTAGAACTCCAATTCTTAAATTCTTCTTGGATTACCTTTCTGTTCTCCAGTCCTAGAAATGTAACAGGTAGTTACCCTCAAGCTGGGAGTATAGAAATAGCCTGAGCATAGTTTCACTAGCAGCTGATAAAGCAGTGAGGTTCTCTTTGTAGAACAGAAAGATGCTTCTATACAAAAAGATTGCACATTAAAAGCTCTAACATCTGATAGCAAGTATGATAAATCTGCAGATGGAGATTTGTATTAAACAAATGTTAGGATCAGAATGTACAAACCACTTTTCCTTTTAAAGAGTATACATTTAAATACAGCAAATGGAATCTGTGTATTTAGAATTACTGTACTAAAACTGGAATATTTCTACATGCATTATTTCACCTGGCTGAAAAACAAAACAGTCATGTTTTGAAAGATTTTTTTGCCTTCTCAGTGTCAGGTTTTCTTTGTAGATCTGGCTAAACAAATGGATCTTTCTTTTTGACTGCATGCTAGAGTGTTACATTCCATAGTTAACTTTTTGACATAAAATACTTGGTATTGGAGAGCTGCCAGAGTTACTACTGTTCTTCACCTGATGTTCTTTTTTTCTGCAGGCCCAGCTTCTGTGACAAGTCAGGCTCCTGTTCCATGTAAACTCTGTATCCTTTAAATCCTCTCAAAAAGTAAGAACTTCATTCTATGTATCAAGCAGGGAAGAAGGTAGCATTTTTTACCTTGACTCATTAACAGAGCAGTTTTAGCTGATTATGCACATGTACTTCAAGACAAAATATGCTTCATAATAGCCTCATAATGTTTTCAGAGAGTTGTAAATACTGAAGTCTAGTATAATACCACATTTCTTGATTATCTGAGATGTGTATGAAATTACTGAATAGGTATACCATAAAACTGAAGATTCATTCCAACAGCATGGTTCAAAACCTCAGAAGTAGAAGTGACAGTAAATGAAAGTATGTTAATGGGATCTGCTTCTCTACAGTAATGTAAATTCAAGAGAAACAGTTTAGCATCAATGTTAATATAGGTGTTAAAACCTTAACATTTAGATTCTTCTTCTTGGATTGTCTTTCAACCTGATATTATCATCAGTGCAAGTGAAGGTAAGTGGTGAGCTCTTGGACTCTACAATATTCTATATCAGAATGGCTGGTTTTCATTTGCAGTGCACAAAGCAGCTTAAAACTGAGGGGACTTACTAGGTACATCTGCTGAGTTGATTGCTTTTGGTAGTATTAACTAGAGGATTATCTATCTCTACTACTAATTTTCAAGGGTAATGCTGCTCTAAAATATGGGCTTAGAAAGGCAAATAAACAATCTCAATATGTTTTCATTTAAGGATTGAAAAGTTGTATGTTTAGGCTATACTGTACAAGACAATTCACTTTGTTTAATCCTTCATTATCAAGGTTACCTCTGGAGTCTTCAGGTGAAACTTGAACCTGTGGTTAACCTCTTGCTAGATAAAGGAAAACTAATGGATTTCCTTCTCCAAAGAAAAGAATGCAAAATGGTTATCCTGTCTGTATGCTCTCAAAGTAAGTTTAAGTGTGTTTTCTGTATCTTGAAAGTACAATACTGCTTATTCATAAATACTCACCCAAGTTAGCTTAGCTGTTCTTAGATATGGGATCACCCCTGAAGCTGCCTTGGTCCTTCAGATGTCATTTACCTTTAACTACCCTCAGTCATTATTCTGAAGGAATTTAACAGCATGAAAAATTCAACTTTCCCCCCACATTTCCATGACTGGAAATGTTTCTTAAAAGTTAAAAATTAGATAGGGAATAGAGATCACCTTTTGAAAAAGGCAACATTTAGGTGTCTGGTTATTTTCCCTCATAGTTCTTTCTTTGTATCTTTTCAGTGCTCAGTGAGCCAGAGAGAGGATCACTGTCTGTGATTGCAACTGTTTTTGACAAACTGAATAATGAATATAAGAAGTACTTGGAAGCTGAGCAAAGCTATACGATGGTAAACAATGTTAGCTATGGCAGCTTACAGGACAATGCTGTTTGCTTTTCAGGTGGCATCCAGGTGAAGGCATGCTCCTTTCTACTTAGGAAGTTTGGGCTTACCCCAAAAGGTCCTGACTGCCTCAGTCTCACAAGTAAAAGGCTGCTGTGGAAAATGCACTAAGACCCCCACTTGACACTTGTGTGCAGGTGCTGCATAGCCCGTCTCTAGAGTGATGGGTTAAGGTAGAAGCTGAAAAAGCAACTCTAAATCAATAACTACTGCCTTGGTTTCCAAAGCACTGATTTCACTGCACACTGTATCATGGCATAACAGGCAGTCCTGATACATCTCAGTTACTTCTGTTAAAGTAGCAAATTCAAGCACTAACTCAGAGTACACTCACATACTCAAACCTCTTCTAAGCCTGAGGGCCCATGTCAGTGTAGTTAGATTCATCTGCTGGCTTTGAGGAATATTAGAGCACCTGTATTTACAGAACTTTAAAAAGCAGTTTTAAATTTAATATGAAATCCCCTTTGAACAAAATGCATCTAATATCACATGACCACAGATATGAATTTCCTTGTTAACACAAATTCATAGTTGTGTTTGAGACAGAAAACAGTCTGTACAACTGAGACTGACTTGGAACTGTACTACACTACGGGTTTCTTTTTAAAATACCTTTTTTTCCTCCTAGGTGGTAGAAACAGGCCTGAGTAGAAGTAATCCACTCCTGAAACGTCCTGTCCGCACTCAAGCAGTTATTGACCAGTCTGATATGTACACACATGTTTTATCTGTTTTTACAGAGAAAAAGGTAAGTTAATTTTAAGGGCTAATGAAACAAATTTAAGGGCTAATTTGGTAGCAGTCTCAGATCAGCCAATTTAACTTGATGGCTTGAAATTGGCTGCAGGAAGCTTGGTCAGGATTAGCATATTTTGATGCCTATTTTTATGGGGTTATTAACAGAGAAGCCATGCAATTTCCACCTACCACTTTCTTCTTTGTCCAGGAAGCACCTCACAAGTTCACCATAGCTGTCTTGATGGAATACATTCGCTCTCTCAACCAGTTCCAGATTGCAGTTCAGGTAAATCACTTATGTGCTAAGTACATGGCCCCACTCCATGAAATTTTAGTCCAGTCTTAGTCACGTGTGTAAATTCTATACTATATATGTGTTTTTACAATCTACAAGTCAATAGAGCCATGCCTTTGATTGTCTTCTTCCTACATTCACAGCACTACTTGTATGAGCTGGTCATCAAAACCCTTGTTCAACACAACTTGTTCTACATGCTCCATCAGTTTCTGCAGTACCATGTGCTCAGTGACTCAAAGCCCTTGGTATGTAAGACAAGTAGCTCCAATAAGCTAGTGAGGGAAGGGGGAAGTCTTCAGAATTTTAAGGTTATTTCTACTTTTGCCCTAGGCTTGTCTCTTACTGTCCCTGGAAAGCATTTACCCTCCTGCACATCAGCTCTCACTGGACATGTTAAAAGTAAGCATTTCTGACTCTAGTAACTCCATGTCACATGTGGGTTAGACTGGTCAAACAGCTTCCCTGACCAGGCTTGAAGTCATTAACTAGCATCAATCATTTGCATGCATTAGAAGCATTGTCTTACAGCTGTGATTGACTTCACAGAGACTTTCCACAGCAAATGATGAAATAGTGGAAGTTCTACTGTCCAAACACCAAGTTTTGGCTGCCTTGAGATTCATCAGGGGTATTGGAGGACACGACAGCATTTCAGCCCGCAAATTCCTCGACGCAGCGAAACAAGCAGAGGATGAGATGCTTTTCTACACCATATTCCGGTTCTTTGAACAAAGGAACCAGCGGTTACGAGGAAACCCCAGCTTCACACCAGGTAAGCAATAAGCAGTTTGAGCAGGATAATCAGTTGTGCAATCCAGTTGAGCCTGTATTAGATGATAAAACTCTTGGCACAGTTTAGCCTATATTTTATACTCACCTTTAAGCACCGTTCCAAATTAACTTGTCTTACTCCTTCGTCTACTGCACCCAGGAGTAAAGAGGCTGAACTAAACATAAACTTGCAGATGAACCTGTTTGACTTGCAGTTGCTCTCACTGCTTAGGTTAGCAGAGCCATTATATCCAATTAGTGTTTTCTCCTGAAGTCAGCAACCAGGTTGGGAAACCTTTGAGTTTAATTGTCTATTTCCACCAATTACAAAAATTCAAGGCCTGTTTTGTGCTACAGTTCTTTCTTTAAAAGCCAAGCCAAACTGCTTGCACCAGCAACATGTTTGTAATCACCAGACATTCTGTAGGTGCAGAATCCCACCCCACACTCTTGCATCTTGATATAAAGGGCTCTCATGCTGTGAATCTGCTGCTTAGATCCATGAACTAGATCAAAATCTGCTTCACCTGAAGAAAACCCGTCACAGGACTGGAAATACCTCAGTATTCCAGTGCTTTGTTTGTTTAACTCTGGTACTTGCACACATTAAAGATAAGAATTAGTACCAATAAATGAAGATAAGTGAAACTACACAACCTTGGTTCTTTGTTTGTGAGTTTTAAAGTGAACATGGAACTTTGGAACTTCTATTTTGTCTCCTGTAGGTGAGCACTGTGAAGAACATGTCACCTTCTTCAAACAAGTTTTTGGAGAACAAGCTCTCATGAAACCCACAACATTCTGAAAGACTCTTCAACTGAAATGTATAAACTTAATTTATTGCATTTAAGTAGATTTTTGAACTACAAAATTGCTATTTTATAATAAAGTATATACAAGACATTTTGGCAAATAGTACTAAAAATATTACAACTTGTGATGGCTTCCCCCTAAAAATAGAGACAAAAATTGCATTGACCTGCATTTAAAATTAGTGTCAGTGGTTTAGCAGTCCATTCTCATACACATCACCTCAATTTCATTGACAAAATGCTATTCAACTTTCACTACAGCTGGTTTAGGTTTCTGAAGGAAAAAGATGCAACCTCTTGAAAACAGAAGTGTTTTAGTAATCTTATTAACACATCTAATTTTATAATACTGTTACTTGAGCCACGCTTAGCATTTCCTGAGTTTAAAGCTATGTCCAAAGCTGCAGCTGGTATCTTCTAGTTGAATCTGTGCAGGAGTCAAGTCTGTGGTGGTTACAGTGTGATAGTCATAGAACACTGCTGCGCTTCAGTTCTTAGGAGTTGGGCCTAAGCCACAGTTCAGGCAGTCCACTGAACACTGTTAAAAACTAGAAGTAGAGGAGTCTCTCCCGTTCTGTACCTCTGGTCCTCTCTTGTGCAGCACGAGTTTTAGCTTTATTTACTGATGGGCCTGAGTGAGAGAACACAGTTATCCAAAGGCTCCACATTTCAGCTAATCAGTTATCAGGAAGCATGCATGATCTTACTGTCTAAGGCCAGCTTAAGTCAGAAACATGCTTCAGCTCAGCTGTTCATAGCTCTCAGCCCCAACAAAGGCAGTGGTAGATGAATCCCCATCAGTCTTAAGCCCATTAAAGGTAGACTTAAACTGAGCCTTACTTAAGGACTACACTATACACATGCATTGTCAAATTCAAGAGGACAGTGCTTGGACCATCCTCACTGAGAGGCAAGATTGTTTCTGCAAATGCAGGAACAGTGACCCACAGGAGCTTTGTTGCTGCCACCCACCATCCTGGCCCCAGGTTGAAACATGCTAATCATGCTCTCTGGGACAGCAGCCACCTTCACAAAGCACAGCAAAGTGCAGTGCTTGCTTCATTCAGCAAGCCCACAGCAGTGAGCCTGCAGTGCCACCAGTCAGCCTCTGCTTTCCAAAGGACAGGCCACTTAGATGAGAGAGGCACATTGCAGTGCTGCTTTTCATCTCTGCAGACCTTTCCTGTCATGGAACAGCTATTTTTGTTTGAAGTGTGGTATAGAGCAGACTGTCACATCTTACCTATGTAACTAAGCAGAACTGGAAGAAATATCAGTCCATGTGTTGCTCCCAGCACAACCATAGCTAGATACATCCTGAAGTAGAATATCTTGAAGATTTGAGATTTGGAAAAAGCCAATACTACAATTCCTCCAAATTTGGTCAGCGTGATACCACTGAATACCTGGCAATAAAAACAGTATTTAAGTGATCAGTAGGAGTTTAGGTAATCCATTTCCTTCAAGTATTTAGCATTTGGTAACATTTTTGTGTGATCTAAGGCTCCTGTATGCAGTATACCTCCTGCCCTGCCAGTCTAGGACCAAATCAAGATGCACTCAAGAGTTCATCTTTTTAGTCCCACAGGAAAGGCTCAGTATAATTAAAAATCCACTCTGATCTATGCAGCCACCTAATTAATTTTTGCTTCAGGGAGATACAAGTGGAAACCATTACTTAACTCACATTCCATTTAAGTTCTGTACTTGGGTGTGGTACACACATCACAAGAATTTTCCATTCCAGTCCCATACAGGTCACCTAATCTGAGACAAGTGACATGAGAGTACTGCCTAAACACCGAGTCCCGCTTATTCTCTACAAGCTCCAACTGTATCCCCTATTCACAAACACCTTTCCTAGTCACCTCTGACTATGTGGAAGAGAAACACTTGAATTTTAATGGGATAATTTGAGGTTTATCCAAACTACTAGTTCAGCTAAAGCATTTAGCTCTCTTCTATTAGGTAGTTCTAGCATCAGATTAAAAATGAGTCTTCATCACCCCTATTACTAGTAGAAGCCTAAGAGCTTACTAGTAGTTGACCTTAAGAGCTTTAAGCATTCCAAAAAGAAAAAGCAAGGCCATCTTTATGACTTAAGACTGTCACCTATAACATTTCTTAAAATAGTAGGGCTGTTACTTGGCTACTCCTTTTCCCTTCCCCACCCAGCAGATACTCACTGAGCTGCCCATGTGAGACAGAGCTTCTTCCGCACGCTCCACTCTACTGCCCTTGGTACTGATGGTGAACGCTCTTGTCACATGACTGCAGAATTCCACAGCGATTCCACAGCTCTGGAGAGTGAAAGGAAACATGTGAAAACTTCAGTTAGATGAGCACTTTGATGGCAAGGTCTCTACTCAGAATTCTGGATGGGCTAGAAAGATTCCTAGCAGCTATCATCAGTCCGCAGAGTTAAAGTACCATGGGAAATTACAAAACTTAGTGTTGCTTCCCAGAGGCTGTTGCAGGTGTTTGCCACACAGGTAAAACACTGTGGTGTTTTACCACCAGTCATTACTAGACAATCACACAGGAAGTAGAACATGAGGTTGTTTCAGGTCAAGTTTTCTGAGGTTAAAGCAAGCTGGCTTTGATGTAGTTCACATAGTGAACATTGAACATTAGAATCAGTTTACAACTATTAGCTGCAATAACACTGCTTTAGAATAACACTGAATATACATCCTGCTTTGATACCATGACAACTCAGCTGATCAATCCTTTACAACACTAACTGAACACTTGGCTAATCTAGTAGAGACTTGCTTGAACATACATCTAATTGTAACATGGGCCAACAGTTTACACTGACCCTCAGACCTGCCACAAACCTCTCGAGAAGACAGTAAGCCAGAGCAACCAATATCTGCTTGCTGGAGCTAGTTCTGGAGTGCTTTACCAAGGCTCTCTCTACTCAGATGATTTCATCCACTTATGCGGGAACAATACTAGTGCTAGCACATCCCAGATCTGCTCTGTAGAACATAAATACAGCAGACAAACCTCTGCATCCTCCCCTTCAGCATGAGCCACCGAGTGTTGATGTGGAGCAGCACCTAGCCTAGACAGCAGCAATGCAGCTGTTGCTGCAAAACAAGAGTGACCTCCACCAGATGCAGTATAGCTTCAGTTCAACTGCTGTATCTTATTAGTACAAGGATTAGTCATCAGAATAAACTTATTTTCTCTTCTTCTAGATGTGTTACAGTAGTTCCACTACTGTTCAAAGGCCTGTCAAAGTTTAGCAGCAGAATACTGCCCAGTATCACAAGTACACATGTTGCACACAGAACTGTTCAAAACTTGGAAACAGAAGCAAAGAGAGGTCATGTTGACTTACCATGACAAGATTTACTAAAGAAACTGCATTCAAGCTGATGCCCCAGAGCCACATCACTCCAAACATGTTGACAATTATCATAGCAATAGTTATTGAAACCACAACAGCAGCCCATACTTCAAAACCAAGAAGCACAGTTGTCACCAGAAATATTGATCCCAAAGAGATGCAGAGGTTAAAGATAGCATCGTGCACAATTGTCAAGTATTGTTCATAGAAGACATAAAACACACTGTAGAAAAAAGAGAGGTTGTCATTAGCCATCTTCGCTTTTATATGCTAATATTAGATTATCTTCTGTGCTAAGGATAAAGTAGTTCCCCCACCCCCCACAGAAGTCACCAACAGAAACTGGCTTCCTTGTATCAGTGGAACATCAGGTATCAGCCAGCATTCTGTAGGAGTTAACTCCTCACTAACACTTCAAATGAAGATCGTGGTCTCAAAGTCAGTGTAATTCCCATATTTCAATATAAGCAGCTGCAGCAGATACCAGAATGTAGGTGCTCAGATCCATTCTGATATCTACAGGAGCTACTGCATATGGACCATAAGTACAGGTAGGATCCTTTGAGGCAGAGATCAGTATTTCAGGTGTACAGATACCAACTCCAACTCAATCTTAGTGTGGTACTCCTATACTTGACATCTGTTGCATTTGCTTTACATTTAAATAACTTATCTGAAGTCAATACGTTCACATCACAGCTTGCAATTACCCATGTCAACATATCTACTTATGTTTGAACTATTAAACCCTACTATAAAAGCTAGAAAATGCCCCAAAATGGAGTTATATCTACCTTTGTAGTGAAGGATTTAAAGTAGTTATCATTGACAGTAGAAAGAGGCCAGTGCTATGGATACAAATTATATCTTCCTAGTTTAACTAGAAATCCCCATGTCTCTGCATTATCTTCTGTTAGACAACTCAGGTTTCTAACATGTTATTAGCCAGCACATTTTCTGCATTGCTCAAGTATTTGTCACCAAGGCAAGAAAGATCAAACCATACCTGTAAGGAAACACGCGGTAGTTCTTCTCTTTGATGCCCATAGTTTCAGTAATATTGTCTGCAATAATCCGAGCTTTCCTCATAGCATCAATAAAATCAGATGATGTTTTCAGTACAGTATGGTAAGTCATAAAATAAGTGGCTCCAACCTCAGTTTTGTTGTTTATAAAGGTGACAGCAGAGCTATATGCAGCATGTCCTCTATAAAAACAGGTACGTATCAGATGTCAGCACTACTCAAGTTTATTAGCTTTTATAACAAATAATCTTATGGAATCATAGAATGGTTTGAGTTGGAAGGGAGCATAAGATCATCTATCTAGTTCCACCTCTGCCATGAGCAGGAACACCTTCCACTAGACTATGGCTGCGCACATCCCATCCCATCCCATCCCATCCCATCCCATCCCATCCCATCCCATCCCATCCCATCCCATCCCATCCCATCCCATCCCATCCCGTTGTGAACACTTCCAGGGATGGGGCACAGCTTCTCTGGGCAATCTGTTCCAGTGCCTCACCACCCTCAAAGTAAACAATTTCTTCCTAACATCTAATCTGAACCTACCCTCTTTCATTTTAAAGCCATGCCTTCTTGTTTATCACTATACCCCCTTGTAAAAAGTCCCTCTCCAGCTCTCTTGTAGGTGCCCTTTAGAGGGCTAATAGCTGGTAGTTGTTTCTAGCAGTTTCCAAAACTATGAAAGCTTCAGAGCACAATGCATTTCAAGATTGCACAGAACATTTCTAGAATGGACTGACCATAGATATTGTCTCTCTTTGTACAGGGGAAAGCTGCTGTTCCATTTAGTTGACGATGCATTTGGTTTTTTTCAGAAAATAGTACAAAACTGGTGAGATGTCAATGTTTGTATGGCTTTTAGGAGGACATTAGATATCTAACCTCCAGACAAAACCCAGAGCAAATATCTCTGACACATTGGTCTAAGCAGGGTCTGTAGAATAAGGCTCTTACCCTTTGCCACATTTAGGATTAGGGTTGTCTGATAGGAACATTGGCAAAAAGGTCATGAAGTCTTCACCCTGTGGTCTCTGCTTGCCTTCCTGAGTCAGTGGTCGACAACGAGTGCAGGATGGATCGCTGACTGAAGAAATACAGGAAGAAGGTCATCTACAGGGTCAAGCATTCTTTTTCCTAACACTAGTAACTTCTGACTTGCATTACTACAGGCAAGTAGCTTTTTATTCCATAAAAAGCATTTTTACTGATGAACTAACTGATCCATCCTGAAATTCCATATAAGATTTGTAGTCCTTAATTTGATTTATTGCTACTAAGGCAAGGACTGTCAGAGAACTCTTACTTGTGCATTTGTCTCCATTAGATCTGATGAGAACTACACCTAGCTGAAGGACCTAAACAAAAACAGAGCACCAAGTTTTGTGCTGTAAGAAAGCCAAGAGAAGGATCAGAATTTTTACAGCAAGTCACATTGGCTGTCTAGGTAGGCTGTTTTCAGTCTGCAAGATTCCAGTAGAATATTTAAGCTCACTCAAACAGCAGTACAAATAAATCAAGAGGACAACTCAAGAGGTCCCCACTTAAGAGTAAGAAAAGGTATTTACTTGACTCATACCATGAGAAAATGTTTTGGCTGTGAAACTTATAAACCAAGCTAATTCACTAGCAACAAGATGAATACCAATACCTGAAGCATTGCAAAACTGGCCAGTGGTATTGTAGACTCTGCAACAGGACGACTGTGGCTTCACCCAGTCAAAGTAGTCATCAATCCAGGATGATGGGGCATAGCCTATCCTTGTGCTAATAAAAATAACACAGCATATCCATCATCAGTAATTTTATGTTTAATTCCAAAACATATCACTTGATCTCTCCAATGCCAACTTATGTCATGCCAACTCATTCTTGTCAAATCTACTCAGCTCTTCATATAGTCCCATGCTCCAGTACCCCATCCAAGAGCTGTAATGCTCAGGTAGTTCAGAACACTGCATCTAGAAAACAGCAAGAGCCTTTTCTCGGCATCCTGTTCTGCTGCCAAGCTCAGTTTTCCATTCTCCTGCCCACTCTGTTTTCTGTCCTATACCAGACCCTGTTGTCTCAGCTTTCAAGCAAAGCTCCTCCTTGTTTGGCTGAAATGAACTACAGTGGAAGGAATTGGGAAAAGACTTCCTTGAGTTGTTAGCTGCAGATAAAATTCCTGCTTAGCCTCTCTAGGCTAGCCTAGTTTATTCACCAAGTTTAGAAGCTGAGCATGCAGCCATTTTCCAGAACATCATAACCCTGCTGAGAGGTTTTCACAAGTTTTTCTTACTACCATTCCAAAATTCCTTAAAGGATCAATCCCCTTTTCCAAACCCACGTACATCAACGTATCCCATCAGTACAGACAGCTTTTATCCTCACTCTAGAACATTGTTAGAGCTGCTTCCAACCCCTTTCCCTCCAAAACCCACAATATAAAGCCAATAAAATAGAATGTCAGTTTACAACCAGCAGCTGAACCTGAACTAAATCAGGAGGACACACTGCTCACATACATTCTTTCCATGCAATTATGCAGAGACAAGCATGAAAGACTTACTAGCTACCAATTTCCGCAGCATTGAAGACTTGCTGGACAAGTGAATCATTGTTACATCCCGTTCCACCACACACCATGTTCTGCCCTTCCAAAGAGGTGTAGTTGTGTCCTTCTTCTAGGACAAAGTAGACAGGGGGACCCACATGCAGGTACTCACTCATGTGGCTGAAGTAATCTATTACATAGGAGTCCTCCAAGGGAAAGTTTTGAGTTACTATTATGGAATGTTGAGGCAGCACAATAAGGTATCAAGGTTTCAGTTCAGCCACAAACTGCTGAACAGTGACACGATCATAAGACTTACATCTGGCATTGAGAGAGACTGATCCAGTCCAATCTCTACATTGTGCATAACTGCTGCACTGAATGACAGGATACCCACAAACACTGCTATCTGCAAAAAAACCAAATCCATGGAAGTGAGAACTGCACAGAAACAACAGGCAATAGGAGTCATTTGTTAAGCTAATAGGAACCACACAAAGAGGCTCTAGTTATGCTAAATATGCTACCCAGGCTTAATACAGCAATGGTAGTACAACATAGCTACTCAGGGGTCTCTTTGGAACTGCAAGGAAATTTGCTCTTAGAAATCATCAGTGAAAGTTACAAACACCTTCTGTAAATAAGCATGGTAACTTTAAACTGAATCACAGATTCATCAACAATGCTCTGGATTAATGCAGTGTAGAAGCCAATACATGCTGGGTTTTTTACATAGTCTAAAGTAATTCGATTGACTGCAATGCAACTCTTAAATCTGGGCTTTAGACTATCCACAATCAAGCCTCTATTTAATGAAATACTTTTGCAGTTACAAAAACTTATTTCTATTCTTATGCTGAGAACAAAAAAACTAGAAGCTTCATTTGTTTCACTGTATTGAAGATTTTTCTTCCCTATTTAGGCCTTCAGGCTCACTCCTCTTTTGCTCAAGTTTAGATGACTGCTTACTTGAAATAGATTATACATACTACTATTGGTCTCATCCAATCCTTAAGCAGATATGGAGAAAACAGATTTTTGAAGAACAGAAATAACATGTTCTCAGAACGCTGGACTCCACTCATTTCTTCACTGCTTTTGATGCAACACAGAATATCCAGTCTATTACTCTGAAAATGGATTAAATGCCAGAGTTAGAGCAATTCTGCAGATGTCGTCATCCCCATGACACTGCAGTTACAGGTGCACTTATACTCACCTCTTGACGTTTAATATCCAAGCCCAGGAGACTCACGAAGCAAGTGACTTGAAGAATAAAGTCTATGAGCACAGCCATTCCAGCAAACAGGGAGAACGTGCGAACCGCTGGCATCGTAGACAGTGTCCCTGGAGGAAGTGACCCAGTTTGTTACGAGAGTTCCCTTCTCCTAGAAATGCATGAGCATTTTCTAGACAAACATCCAATTTATATGGTAGCCTTACAGCAGGACAAAGAGCCTTTCTTTCCAGAGCAAAGGAAACAGCCCATACAAGCCTGGCTACTGCTCCTGTCTTTGACCTATTTAACAGCACTGAGGCTGTGCAAAGGAGTGACTAGTTCTAAGCCATTTCTCAATTCCAAATTTAGGTGCAGACTGTGTAACAAGGTAGTTAAGAAGTGCTGTCAGGCAACATCTTGCTTCAATATTAAGCCACTCCAATGCAAGTTGATCCAATGACAAATTACTCTGCAGCTGAACAAAGCCGTTATGAAGAAGGCCAAATTAAACTTGTAGGGCAACAAAAGATTTACTTCTAAAACATTATAAAGTGAGCCTCAAACATAAATCTGTCATAGAAGCATTTTTCCAACCAATGGGCATTTTGTCAAGATGAATAAACACCATATAGGAGTTCATACACCTCGGTATTTGATCTATTCCTAAGGTCAAATTCAGACTTGTCAGTCACTGCAAGTCAGTAAAAACCTCCAGTCTTTCAGGCTGAAAAGCTTAACAGATTCAGAAATAGATCTTATAAATTATGCCACGCTCCTAAAGTAATCCATTGCCTATCCCCCAGCAGTTTAATTTGATAGTAACAATGAACAACTAAGCTAAACAGCCTCTACAAATTCGTATTTTGCTTTTATATTTTTGTATTGCATGTATTCCTGAAACACGCAGTTATGATAAGGCCCTTATCTTAAAATATGAAAGGCGTCTTACCAAGAAAGAATGCCACAGTCTCCGAAAAGGATGAGAGAAACATACTGGGTGCTACATCTCCCAAGACTCTGCCAATCTGTTTATCCAGAGTTTCACCCTGAAGGCGTTCATCTCTCTGTTTTAAGGCAATAATTTATTATTATTATTAGGAATCATGCAATTTATAAAGCTATTTCATATGGCTTAAAAAAACCTGAAACTTTAAAATATCCTAAGCTATCTTTTGTTGTTTCCACTGCATTAACAAGAGTTAGATAAAAAACACCTAAGACTCTCTAAAACAAGAGCAGCCTGAACATTACTTGCTGTCTTGCTTCAAATATAGTACTAAGTTCAGTACTTCAGATAAAACTACCCATTTGACAGAGGCAGTACCAGTTTCAGTGGGTGATTGAATCTGTCAAATTAAAAAGCTTGTTACCCACTAAGACTTAGTGTCAGAAGCTCCTAGTCTTAAGCATATAGTTTAGTTCATGACTACAGCTTACAATATGTTTCAGTTACAAGTGATCAAAATACCAGTTGAGCTCTACAAATATTTTGATATCAAGCACCAATATGAAAAATGCAGAGACATAAATTAGGGGTTTTTTTTGTGAAGGTAGAATGTACAAGAAGATTCTTGGCTCTCTTTCACAAAATATCTTGTGAGAGTCCAGAGCGGCTCACATTGACCTAAGCATTGGAACAGAGAAGACTTCCTGCTCCAAGTTTACAGCCTTCCAAAATGACAGGAACTTGCAGAAGAGTCTGTATGCAAGAATAAATACCTGAAGTGTCTGAACCATAATGAAAATGTTGTCCACTCCAATAGCCAGCACCAAGAAAGGAATTACTTCTATCACAATCAGTGTCAGTGGGATTCCAAAGTAGCTGAAAATGCCTATAGAACATGCTACTGAGCTCAGTACAATCAGGATGCCTGCAATGCCCAGAGAGATCTTCGAATCCACCTAAAAGAAGTTGTACTGAACGTCAGCCAAACAAGCATCATCCCACAGAACAGATTACTGCAAAGGCAAAAGCCATATTCTAACATTTAGTCTAGGTAGCAGAAAATTTTTCAGGGTTTTTTTGAAGATCCAGATATTAAAAAAAATCAACCTTGAAGCTGCAAGTCTTAAAGCGGATGTTAACTGAACATCAAGCGAAAGAACTCAGCTGAGACTATGAAATACACATGAATTGTCTAGCAGAAAAACAATGCTCCCCCTAACTCCTGCCTATGAAGTACTCAATGCTTTAACAAAAAATTGAACATCAGCATTCTGAAAAAATAGTTAAGTGACTTACAGCTATCAGCAAGCTCTAGCTTTAGTCTTCATAGCAATGAAAACTATACACATACCAGCAGTCTTCTACAGCTCTGGATATGTCCCAAAGCTATCGAGATGTAGATGAACATCACAATATAGCTGATCAGCACAACGCTAATATCACTGTTGCTTTCGCGGTTGATCTCATCTTCAATACTCCGCTCAGCAGAAAATGATATCGTTAAGTTTGAATTATTGTAGTTCTTCAGAAAGTTAATGAATCTAAAAAACAAAACCAAGAGGTTGATTACACTTTAAAAGGATAAAACACCTTCCACTAGAAATACTTGAAAGCCAGTTAATGGCAAATTTACATTGTCTGTGTGGCACAAGAGTACCCTGTGGCCATACAGTAGTTTGAGGGGACCTTCCTCAGTTTTAAAAGAGAGGCACAGGCTACACATACCTAAAACTCCACTTTAAGAACTAGAAATACACTGCTTTGAAACACTTTCCATGCTCTCTCTAGCATTTGAGGACAAATAGATAACTTACATGAGCTATTTCAAACTCTAAGCACACTCTTCCTCAAAGCTAGACCTAGGAATACACACATGAAAGATGACTGCAGCTTGCTTATAGTCCTGAAACAATTTATTAGCCCTTGTTTCAGTTCCCCAACTTGGAAGGTGCCTGTGACACAGGCAGATGCTTGTCATACTTTTATTTTGTCACAAACTTTCTAGCACAGTAGTTTCCATCTGAACTGACAGCCAGAGCAGCTGGCCTGTGTAAGCTAGCTCTTCAAGGTGGTGGAGGGGACAAAAGCCTTAGATGTTCATCTGGATGACATTTTTAAAAATTTAAGGTAAAGAACTACAGCATCAGGCTCAACCTTTCCACCCATGGTTAATGGTCCAGTAAATTAAAGAGTCTACCTGTGTAATTCTAGTCACAATAAAATAAATCCTTTCTGAGCATCCTTATTGGCAAGTACTACTGGGCTAGCTGTCACTAAGAGGACCAGAACCTATGTCTCAAAGCAAATTAAGTGTGCCAGACAAAGTGAAGGTTTTATGACCAGCATAGTCTGGTTTTAACTAATTTTTCTGCCTCTCAAAACATCCCTGTAGTTATGCTGAAAAACTGTCAGTACAGTGCAGGTGGGTTTTTTTAATCAACATTTAAAGCTGCTTTAAATCATGTATGCATTTCAGAACAGGAAGACTACTTACTCTTTTTCCCATGCCAAGGCTTTCATCAGCTTTTTTGAGTCATTGTAGTAGTTGCTGACAGGAAAAGTAATAACAAGAGCTGTGGCATTATTGTAGTTATCATCTATAGAAGAAATAAAAAGTTTGGCATTTAAAAAATGGAAATTACATTCTAGTATAGCAGATATAAATAAGATTAAAATTAGCATTGCCCAAAGCAATCCCACCCCTACAACTCCACCACAACTGAACACCACTGAGTTCTCAAGCATACTACTGAAATAAGAACCAAAGCTGATAAGCACTACAGATTGCATTCCAGAGTAATTATTCATTGCTAACATGTTCATGACACCACGATGTTAAATTGTTGCACAGTTAGACAAAAAACTACTGTATAACCACTGCTTATGACTTTTCATCTAATGAGAAATGTGGCTTCCTAAACACTGTACCTCTTGCATACTTAGATTTTACTCAAAGCAAATACAAATCCCCTACAGTCTAATAAAGAACCGCTTGCATTTAAGCACTATTTTAGATATATTAAACACAAGTTTAATTAGATAAATTGCTTGAACAAAATGCTGTCTTAAGAGTAATTATGAAAGCATTTCCTTTGTGAACACTTTAATCTATTCTTAACTGCTTTGTCAGATCAGTAACAAAACTTTATTCTAACTCAAAGCAAAATACACAATACATCCCAGCATGTCAACCTGAGCTGCTTCACATCTTTATCTTTTACCAGGGCAAAAGCAGACCAAACATTTGTCCTGTTAACAAGTATGTTCCAATTACAAATTGCTAGCATTTTGCACTTCCAGAGTAGTCTGCCTCCAATCCCAGCACTAGTCTACTCAAAACACCCTTACATACTGAAAGTTTAACAAAACTCCAGTTTCTCTGGACTGCATTTAAACAGCTGTGTTAAATGAAAATGCACCTTTAGCACCAAGAACAGCCCTATAAGTATGTACTCTCAGACTTATAGTGCAGTAGTGTTTTACCACTCACCATCATATCCTCCCAACACCAGCCAAGGAAATACAGGTCCACCAAATGTTCCTAAGCAGGGATCGTGAAGCAAGCTTGTATCATTCAGTGATGCTGGAGCCCTAAAGAGATCACCAACAATAACTGTTACCTTCTCCGTGATAGCTGAGGCACAGCACAAAACAGTAAAAAGCTGTTGTGTTACAACTGAAAATCAAGACAAGACTGCTAGTGGTACACTGCCCTTGTTCTACATTTGCTTTTAATTTAAACACAATTTTAAAGGTGTCTGCCTTATAGCCTTTAAGACAAGGAGTACCTTTTAACCATCTGAACTACAAACTAAAGAGAAAGCTTGGAAACTGATGTTCTATTCAGAATTCTTCAGAAACTTTGAAAGAATGTTTAAGGTAAACCAGAGCCAGCATTCACACCAAACCAAGCTGAACTGGCAACTTGATTAAAAACCATGCAATTGTACTGCTCACCGAACACAGTATAAGAAGTGAGTGTGGTAATCAGCATAGACAAAGAACTCATCCCCAACAGTGTGATCCAGAACAGAATGGCTGTTCTGAAAGTAGTTGAGTACACTTAGGATAGTGCAGTTGTTGTTGTAGGGAGCAAGAGGAGCCAGGCAAATGTCCTTCAGCATTACAGTCTCATTGTCATAAGAAGCAGTTATGTTGACAATAGCATCCTGCAAATCCAGTACCTTTAAAAAAAACAAACCATAGTTTAAGAGCAGCACAAGCACTCCCCTTGCAAGACACGACTTAAGTGCACACTATATTCTTGTGAGTTCCCAGAGACAGAGGGACATAGCCATAGAAGCACATTACAAAAACATTATTTCTGTGTTCATACTATAAACAGAGACTTAGGTTGCAAGTGTCTCTCTAACAGAAAGGTTTTCAGCAAAAAGCTTTTATAGTAAAGCTTATATTTAATAAGAATATCTAGTGACTGTTTTGATGGATACATAACATTGCAGGTGGAAGCCAACTCCATATGGTTATATCTGTTAAGCAGGCTTAGATCTTTGCTCTTGGAAACTCCAAATTACCTGATGGAGAATATCTTTGGTAAGGGGAGGCCCAAAAGGTACATCTTCTCCTGATGGGTAAGGTGAGTAGGTGTCTGGGTGGCTCTTTGGTGCTTGAATAATAACTTGTTCAGTACGGAAGAAAGGTCCAAAGTGAGTGTCAAAGTACTCCTTCTCCTTGCGGGCTTGGCTGCTTGGGGCTGACCAGAGATCTACAGGATTTGTAGTTGCTTTAATATATACAAAGCCTGAGCAGCACATTGCAATGAAGACCACAGAGAAGAGAATAACAGGACGTGGATTTCTGACACAGAAAGCCCCCCATGATGTAAATGTCATCCTCAGGCCATTCTCAAACCTTTCACCAAGCCTTTCACCACAGGTAATGCTTCCTACAAGAGCAAGAAAAACAGAAAATATCTGAGAAGTCAGTAAAGTAGCATTTTCTTGGAGTCCACTCAGAAATATGAAATTTTGTTGTTTGTAGGAAGCACCAGAAGCTATGTCTCCACTGACAGTCAGATTGTGGGACCAATCCCTGACTGAAGCCAAGGGGCAGAAGGTGTAGCAGCAGGTGTAGCAAATAAAGTTAAAATATAAATATATAAACAATAAAACAAGCTACCTCAGCTGGTACACAAGTTACAGTACAGTTCTTTCCTAGCATGCTTTAAATGGATATATGGATAAGTCAAAACATGATCAAACTAAATTTAGTATCATGTATCCTACTCCTACAAAAAAGCTCTCCAGACCTTGCTTGGAGCTTAGCTAGATCCATGAGGGGTGTATCCAGGGCTTTCAGCATCCAGTAAAATAGGGGTAAGCACTACTCTAAAAGAAGAGAGATGCTGGTCAAAAGGCTGAAAGCCCCCTCAGAATGGACTTTCAGCCTAACAAAGCTAAAATTCCAGAGCCCATCCATAGGAAATGGATGCACTTAATTGAGTTTGTAATAAACCTGTTACTGTTACCCAAGACATACCATTGTCACGGTGGGAATTCACAGAAAAGGCTACGTTGCTGTCAATTGGGGTGTACTCCGAGACAAAGTGCCGCCTCCTGCAAGGGAAGAAGCTGTGTTATCCTGCTTGTCCAAAAAGGCATCTCTACTGTTTGTACAACAGTCTCCAGGTTTGTGATCTTTTGGAACACCATGTCAGCTATCTTAAAAAACTTTTTCAGCTTACATCAAGCACAGATTATTTATGCACATTTAGAAGATCACTAGCGTTAACAGCACAGAGAATTTCTTTAAATTGATTCTAAGTTGATATTTGCAGGAGATTTTTACATTAGAAATATAAGAACCAGGCATCTCAAACACTTCATTTCATGATGCCCACTAAGGTAAGGCTGCTGAACATATCAAATTGTCATACCCACTATCCTTTTTCAAGCAGACTTAATTCTTATTATAGAGGAATTTTAGTTTTCTGGTTATAACTGAACAACCATAGAATCAGAGTGGTTTAGGTTGGAAGCAAATCTTAAAGATCATCTAATTCCAACTCCCCTGCCACGAACAGGGACACCTTCATTAGATCACTTCACTTACAGCCCGCTGAGTCTGGCCTTGAACACCTCCATAACCAGGAAGTGCACGACCTCTTCCACTGTTTCAATACCCTTATAGTACAGAATTTGTTTTTAACATCTAACCCACATCTACTCTCCCTCAGCTTAAGCCCATTGCCCCTTGTCCTGTCATTACGTGTAAGAAGTCCCTCTCCAGCTCTCTTGTAGCCCCTCTTTAGGTACTGGAAGGTGCTGTAAGGAATTCCTAGAGCCTTTTCTTCTCCAGGCGGAACAGCCCTAACTCTCTTAACCTGTCTTCATAGGAGAGATGCTCCAGCCATGTGATCAAGGCTGATATGCTATAATTACCAAAAGCTCAACTTTCATTTAGTTGTTTTTTTCAAAGTAGGAGACTAGGAAAAAGTATTTATTATTTAATTTGCAATAGGCCAGTGACTGTTATGAATATATGTTTTCCCAGACTCTGCACACTTAGTTATGGAAGTTGAAGAATAGCGTACATGATTCTGTAGCTAGGAATGCTATGACATGTGTGCATCAACTAAACCAATTTCTGCAATCACTTTCTACCAGGTGGTTTTAGCTGTTAGAATATTTTTTGTAAGTATATGTGGTATCTGCTACAGAACATGACTTTTAGCTGGCTGAAGTTGTCAAGACATAAACATCTGACCAGTGCAAAGAAGTTCTCAGGGATAACAAGTGACTTGCAGAACTCAGCGTTTTGAATGCTTTACCTGTAACACCAGACTCCAAAAACAAGTGCAAAAAATATGAGTAGAAAGCCCATGTATGAGATCCACATGATGACATATACAGCATCCAAACCAAACAATAGCCAAGGAGGAGGCAATGGAGGGGGTTGAGGTTTTGGACCACAGACAATGGAACAGTCCTGACAGCTGCATGGTCCTGTTGAATCATCCATGGACTCATTACAGCCTTTGGTAGCGTTATTCATAGGGTTCATTCCATGGACAGGAACATCTATGACAAATCACAAGTTGCACAGCCAGTTTACTACCAGACCTTCCCAGTTAGGTGAGTTAACCCTTTTTATGAAAGCCCACAGCCCCTGTGTAGAGCAGCATTTCTTGGTCTTGCAGATGAAGAATCCACTGCCTTTTCCACAGCAGGTACCAATTATTTACAGTTGTCTAATAATTAAATGACGGGTCAAGTCTGTAACACTTTGGTCTGTAGAAGTAATAAGGACATACTTCTATCATCCCAGCAATGATTTGTCATCCCTCTTATCAATTCAGATTGTGAAATGTGTAGCAATTTCCTGTTAATGAAATCTCCAGGATGAGGGTACTGCCCATTTCCCAAGGAATACAAGTAGCCAGTTACCTAGGCTCAGGCTATCACAGAGTTTTAGAAATTTGTACAGTAAGAAGCTGTATAGAAAAAAACCCCAAAGTATGGTTTCCAAGCAGATATAAAAAAAAAAAAAAAAAGGAAGTTAATCTCACATTGATTTGAAAGCCTCTGACTGCAGACTTTCATTGCTGGACAGTTGTTTAACAATCAATGCTCTAGCCACAGCACCCAGCCTTCGAAAGGAGTTTCAAAGGCAAGGACTATTCAGTTTCTTACCTGAAAAGATTGGAATTATGCTGAAAGGAGTTTGTCCATTGTCTTTACTAAACATGTACTCAATCCAGTTGGTTGCATTGCAGTCCTTGACATCCTTCCCACACAGCAACCCTAGTGCTTTAACATTGCTTGATGGAGCCTCCACATCTTTGCAGGCATTGTACATTGCTGGGAAGAGTCATTAATCCAATGTTGTAATTTGAGTAAGCATTCCAAGTGTTTCTAATATTACAGACTCCCCAAGTTCCAAGAACATACTTACCATTTTCATGTAGAAACATCTCAGGATAGTGAACTAATGCTTTTGGTTGTATTTATAGTATTCAAGGTTGCAATGCTTTGTTAAGGCTACCTTGCTCTGAGAAAGCCACTCAAATCTGCATGATGCTAGAACCTACTTTTCTGCTTGACAGAAACATTACCTAATGTTTTCAGGGAAAGCTATGAAAAGCATTTAAAGTACTTTCAACTTGTAGGCTGTATATGACTTTCAAGTCTCAATTTTATTAAAGTTTACTGCAAAAAGCATAAAAAGACTGAATTAATGCTTTAAACTTGCTACAAAATCAAAATACAACCCAAATGTATTGTTCTCTAAAAACATCTGATTTGACAAAGGACTAGACAGTCCATTTCAAGACTGAGTACCTTTAGAGAACCATCATAGTACACTGTGTACAAACTCTACTATCATGCTTGCCAGACTGTTTTAGTATCAGGAAGACTTTGGACATTCAATACTTGGCAGCAACTTTATTTTTCTGAAGTTGTAGCCATCAGGGTTATCAGCTATTAACTGTTTGTATAGATGTTCATCCTCAGCTGAACCTTTAAAACATCGTTATTTAACAGTGTCAGTGTAATGTCCACTGCCCAGGCAGAAGTTAAGTGTTCCATAAGTTTTAAGGGGGACCTACTGTTACTACGTGATGACTCAAACTTCAAAAAGACAGAATTTGAGGGGGAAACATTTCTTTGACTTTCTGAAAAAGCACTGGTCTTGTTACCTGGACAAAAACCAAGGTAAATTAACAAAGTGTTTACTCACCATTTGCAAATCGATCTCCAATGAAGTACTGCAGCTCTGTAATGCTACTTTTGTTCTCTTTTAAAACGGGATCATAGTAAGGTATGGTGCTTGTAACATTCAAAAAGTCAGCCTGATGTGGACTACAAGTCAGTTCACAGAAGAGGTTTATCAAGTTGTAAAAACACGATGGACATCTGGAAGGAAAGCCAATTGGTAGGAAAGCCAATGAACAGCAATCAGATTAAGAGGTAAAGGTGCTATGTAGGTCAAGTCATATATGCCTTGCAAAAATCAACATTCTGCTCAGAGCAACAGAATAAAATATTTAAATTCTGAAAGATTTTAATCAGCAATACAGCAATTGATGCTACAGATAAACAACTTTAAGCACCATAAATTGCTAATAAAATTGCCTGCCTCAAATAGCAGATTCAAACAATTCTACTAGAATTTGAAGAAAAATTTAACTGTTGCTAGTAGAAAGACTTCTTAGACTTCTTAATGTCTTAGTTACAACAAGACCAAATGCTACTTTGTCACCCCCTTCTGCAGGTTTCATTAGATAAAAGTAGCTAGATAAGCTAAGGGAATGTTTATTCTCACCAGCTAAGTCAATCCAGACTGCAAGCAGTTGTTTCATGACATTACAGCCTGCTGCTATGGATAAAAAAGTCACTCCAGCAGCTGGCTGCAATAATCCTTTAGATGAAATTACCACTTTTTCTCTTTTTCTACAGTCTACTGAAGACAAGTGCTTTGTTATTCTGTTATAAAATTAGTTGCTTTGCCATTTATTAGCATACCTGGAGAGAAACTGCAGAGGCAGCTGCAAGTTATTTTTCAAAGTCTGAAGCTGATGAACATCACAGCAAGTGCTAACATTGCCAAAGAATAAACCTGGACAGAGTTCCTTAACAAAAAAACAAAAAACAAACAACACTGAGATCAAGAGGAAAGGAAGAAAAAGCATGTTTAAGGTTTCAGAACTCATTAAAATCATGGGCTCTGCGTCAGCATATTTCAGAACACAGTAGCTGTTGCTGTGGGAGACGCATAGGAGAAAAACAGTCCAGCAAACAAGATTTTTGTTTAGAGACTGCAGAGAAGGATCACTTTTTTCACTTCTTTTATTCAAGGCAGCACTTCCTTTTGAAAAGCTCCTTCAGATGATCTTTAGTCACCAGGGTCTATATATAGAATGATAATGGCATTTGAGAGCCTATTGGTAAGAGGACAACACATGTTTATCCAAGCTGAAAGTATTCCTGCAGCTTATCCTCTAGTACTCCTTCTGGATAGGATCAGATTTTGAAGTCTCAGAAGGCAAGACACCAACCATAAAACCACTGATTACCTGGAAGAGCTGCTTCACGTTCACTTTGTAGAAGAGACAAATGCATTTAACACATGTATAACTGATAGTAACATGCAAGAACTGTACATTAAGTCTTCAGAAAAAATAGACAACAGCAGTTAGCTCAACTACATATTTAATGAAGTCACTCCTGTCACCAGTCTAACCATTGCTTAACTCTGTAGTTATTTCACTCTTTAAAGCTTTGAACTATCAGATACCAGAAGGCAAATCTGGCAATATGCTGTGTTGTGCATGAAAAAGATAAACTCTATTTTGACTATGGTTTCATTCATTTGGGCAGCTGAAGCTGAAGTAAGGAAATACAGTCTGACACTAGGCACAGCTAATTTTGTCCAAATTTGCTCCATTTGAACAAGTATCAGTTAGCACCTTCTTTTATCAGGAATGATCATCTGAAAGAAAATAGTTTAGTCTTGTCCTTTAGAGATCAGAAGGGCATAACTGTGGAAAACAGGGCATAACATTTTGGGAAAGTCTTCAAAAAAGCCATCTGAATAAAGAGTAGTCAAACCAGTGAGGAAAATATGCAAGAAAGTGAACAAATCCTATATTTAAGGTTTTGTCTGTGACAGCCTCAAATCACATTTTGATGACTTCTCATACCTCTGAAAAGAAACTAAGGTAAATTACCTTAACCCCGTTGGACCTGAGAAATCAGAGATAATCTGTCTACTTTCTCATCAGGTCATGAGACGTCATAGCACAGGTCCAAAAGAACCCAATACAGACTTCTGCTGTTAGAGATTTATTTTTTTAGCAGCAAACCTCCAAGAGGAGCTCACCTGCATTAAGTCATAGCCATCTTCTGGTAGTGCTATTGGTGGCCCATCATAAGCACAGTTGTACCTCTTGTCTCCAGACGCAACTCCACATTCTCCATACCAGACGCACATTTGTGAAAGTACCTAATCAACAAAATAAGTGATTAACTGCAAGGAATAGTTGCCAAATATCTCAGCTATTGTAGAATTTATGTGCTACTACTCCAAAAGCCATTTGTAGTCCAGATCTGATAACTTTCTGCTAATTAAAACATCAGTGTATACTACATAAAGCACCCATTAACAAAAGTGGGTGTTTTTGACAGGGTGCACATCACCACTGATCTTCAGCTCAGCTCCCCACTTTTCCTTGATCATTATAGAAACAGGAGGTGCACAACCTACACTTAGGATCAAGTATAAGAGTTACTTAAGAAGAACCTAAATCAATGCCTGAAAAACATCTTCAAGTACAAAGTGATTTAGAAAATAATTTGTTCATGCAAGACAACAAAATATTTTTGGGTTAAACTGTCACATTAGAGCACGAGTCAGTGCACATGAAGAGAAACTCATTGCTTATGTGCAATTTCACTTCCTCCTGCCACCTTCTGATCCTTCCTGAAAACTCATTAGAATGAGATTGAAGAAATACCAGCACAGAGAAGATTCTGAAACAGAACTTCATAGCTCTGCATCTGCCATACATATGTTGTCACAATCTCAAAGGATGCCCTCCATCACCACTTTCAAACCTAAGCATGGGACATTTAAATGGGATTACAGTGCTAAGAAAAAAAAAAAAAAGAATTTTAAAGATGCTTTAATTTAAGGGACTATTGAAAATTCAGAAATTTGTTCTTTATTATGTGTATAAAAGAAATTGAAAAAGGGCAGTGGCACCTTGAAAGCCTTTTATTTTTGCTCAGTGGTACTGACACTAAAACATGTGAGATACTAAGCCAAAATATTTATTCTGAAAATTAAAGCATTTAATGCAATAACAAGTTATTTACAGCAAATGCTTTAATTCAGCTCCAAAGTTTTCCTACCACCTGGGCTGAAAGCAGACTGCACAAACATTTACTACACTTCTGTCAGCTCTGATCAGGAGTTTGCTTAGTATAGTTTGAGAGATAACTGACCTATTTTGATCTCCTGAACAACCTTGACTTAGCATTTTAGAGACACCATATTTTGTTGCTGCAAGGACAGACTGCTGTGCTTTGTGCTTGACCATGAATAGTATTGTTTACCAACCAGAGAGGCCCCTGAAAGGCTGTCCTGACACTACCCAAGAGCTACCCAGAAACACAGTGCCTCCATAACATCCATTTTTGTGCTGAACGACACTGACAGTTCTTCAAAAAGTACATCAGTAGTTGCTTGTTTATCAGGGACAATAACCATCATTAATTTACCCAACCCAAGATTTGTTTCCTCTTTCCTCTAACCAGGGCAACATAGGCCAATTCAAAGTTACTCACTGCAAGCCAGGTCTAAAAGTCAGTTTAAGTGCCACTCATCTAGATCACCATTTCATTTGTCTATTCTAGCACATCTTCTAGTTAAACCCACAACCAGCTGTTAAGCATTACCATGTTCTATGATACAAGCTGGAAAACACCCTTTAAGATTGCACTTATAAACACTGAATGTTTAACACCAGTACAAGACAAAAAGTCAAACTTCCATAACTTCTAGACTATTTCTCAAAACCCCATTGTAAATTTGTTCATGCATCAAGTATAATCTAATAAGTTAATACTACTGTGATGCAAATTTAGAAGTCATCATCTTCAACTCTTCTTCCTCACACCTATACGCCCCAGTTTTAACAGCAAACAATCTACCAGCAGTGACAATGGTTCTGCTGTTTGTACCACCATCAGAAGTGAACTGTCTCTTCAAGAGGAAGCACAGATTCACTACTATTCTTGCAAAAGGGCAAGGAATTTGGGGCTGCTTTGCAATGCCCGTGAGAAAAGGATTAGTTATTTCTTCAGTATCAGGCTGGCTTCTGTATTTAGTCTAGAATGGTTTGTAAGCATCCTTTCTAAAAAACACTTTCTGTGCTTCATTACATCTTGTTATCTAACACCTTTTATTTTTTAAAAACACACAAATTCATCAACTTACTCTTTAGAGAAAGACTTTGTTTCTTCCAGACTGGAATGTGTGGGAAACCTGGTAATGCAGTTAACAGTTACAAAAAAACTTATCAGGGCACCTCTTGCCCAGAAAAGCTTGAGTAAATTTCAGCTACCATGTCAGTCTGAGTGATAGTTCAACTGTTTTAAAAACATGATCTGTGTTTCAAGGCAGCAATTCCTTGGTTATAGCTACATGGATACAAAACAAAATACAATCCATCTTAAGTTTATAAATTTACCTACAAGACTTTCTGTCATAATTTTCAGGACAGAACATGAAAGAACTTACTTGCACATGACACTTGGTACCAAAAGGTATTCAGCTAAACACAAAAGAAAAATAAAGCTAGACAAAGTTTGGCCTAATATTAGTTTACATTTGAATTTGGATAAAGAATTTCAAATCACATTTCTGAAGTTCCACAGCAACAAAACATACAATGGAAAAAACAATGTTTGCCACTCAAACTTTCAGCCTGTTTAAGAAAAGCTGAACAGATCAGCTGCTTTAAACTATTAGAAGAGCAGTTGGGCCTAGAACTGCAGGTCTGAAGACTCTGTTTCAGTATTAACACCAAGAATGCAGTTTCAGAAACAGCTTAAGAGTTCACATTTATGCCATTACCTTGCAGGATTTCACTAATAAAAGTGTACATTTGTCCCTTGAACCAGTAAGCTTTGGGGATGCTTGATTTACAGCGGTTGAAGCAAGTTAATAAGCCTAAAAACCACCAAATCATTATTCATAGATAGGCTGAACTGAACAGCACAGCTTTTGAACATTAACAAGTTAATAGCCTGCTTACCATTGAGTCAGCCCCAAAATACAGGAGAGGACTGGCCTCCTATGGCTGAGGAAGCATTCAGGGATACAAATAACTAACTATGTAACTACTCCACTACCACAGATAAAACAGAGCTGACAGCTCTTCCCTCTGAAAACCCTCTAGCAAAAGCTAGATTAAGTTAGAGAGTAAGACAAGCACTTTGCTCTTTCCATTCTTTCAGAAGAATGCTATGAGGGTAGGGTGAGATAGGGATGACTAAGTGTGGTTGTAAATAAGTCATGGTTAACAAAGCTGCCGCTTGCAGAGTCAGACTTTTAGGTCAGACAATTGCTCACCTGGGTATTAAGCTTCTTAAGTGGGTGAAAGCCTACACCCAAAAGTAACAGAAAAATGCTATGTTGAACCCAACTGCCTTCTAAACAAGGCAAAATACTTAAAATACTCCATAAGTAACATAGGGCTAGTTCATGGTTTGGGGTTTTTTTCTGTATGTTTTCCTTTTAAGATCATGTGACTAAGTACTTCACATATTAAAATGGGACTTTCCTAAGTATTTCATAAAGTAACAGCAACATAACCTTAGATAAAGGCTGTTCCTTCCTGCCTCGAGCATATCTTAGAAACCACTTGTCAGTACACCAACCCTCAGTACATCCTCAAGAGCTCAGAAAACTGTATTCCTATTTCTGGCAGGCTTAGTCTGTTTGAAGAGAAATTTCACCTCAAGCCGAGACTCTAGGAGCCCTTATGAAGAACTTGCACATGAGCAAGTATGGGCATTCTACAAAAGTTCTGTTAAGAGTTTTCTGGTTCCCAAGCATTATCATTCATTTGTAATAGAACCAGTGTTCCAACAGATCATAAACATATTTAATTCAGCCCATGTTTCTTCAACTGCAGGTTGAAACGAACGGATACATTTTGATGTTTCCAGCAGCATTCACCACGACCAATGAATACATAGCTGTTAAGGAGACAAAGAACAATGCTGATGCTGTACACAGAAACAGCAACTGTTTGTGGTGTTACAAATACCAGATGA
Organism: Passer domesticus; assembly: GCF_036417665.1. Lineage (NCBI taxonomy): Eukaryota > Metazoa > Chordata > Aves > Passeriformes > Passeridae > Passer > Passer domesticus. Next base: position 114,703,751 of record NC_087474.1, read on the forward strand.
CAAGGGAACACTGATTCTTCAAACTAGGATTACTAATGTATGGAAAAGGCAAGAGCATCAGACACAGCTGTTTCCCTTTCCTTCATCTAGGATGATGCATCTGGGATCTTGCAGGGCAAAAAGATCAATCCAGGAAAGAGCACACTCTTACCCTGCATCCCTTAATATCTGCTATTGCCAGCTAGGTTGAGTTCTAAGGAAACACTACACCACTCTTAATAAATGGGTGGTGTAGGGGTGAAGACTGGTTTATGGAAACAGGTGACCAGGTTCAAATTCAGAGATCTGCCCCAGAAGTTGTGTATTACCTCGTGACCCTTCCTGTGGGGGAAAGAGGTACATGGACTAAAGGAAACTTTACAGGTTTAGTCCTTATTCTTTGTCTCTTTCAGTAACTTTTTCAGAGCCATGCCTTATCTGCCAAGCTCCTCCTGTTCCTTTGCTCACCAGCCTGTTTCCTTTCAGATGGAAAAATCATTACTACTCCTGGTCAGGCAAAGTAAGCCACAGTTCTGGAGTTACCCAAGAGCATTTCAGATGCCTCAGTAAAGTCAAGTAGGAAGAGAAAGCTGCAATAACAGTAATAATTCTGTATCTGTGGGGACAAGCTGATGTTACCTGCAATGATGCATGCCTGATCAGGAACTGCAGGGCCCCCAGCCAGCACCTGTCTGCAGCTCTGATGTCCTGCAGGTTAATAATAACCATACTGCACAACACCTGGATTGTTTTGGCTACTGCCCAGCTAGGTACAACTCAGTTCTACCAGTCACTCCCTTCAGCCATCTCTCTCCTTCTAAGGCAGCTTCCCCAGCTTCCATCCCAAAAGGCTGAACAAGTCACTCCTGATTTTCCAGGAAGTAATTTAGATGAAGTGGTTACTGTCTTGTTCTGGAGCTACACTGCCATCCCTGAAAATGAAACTGCTCCACACAGACATTTCAGAACTTCATGTCCAAGGTCAGGTAGAACCACACTGCAGCCATTTAGCATGAGCAGCACTTGTCATTAACACTTTCCCATGGGATTTCAGAAAATCAAATATAGCTTGGGATCCCAGCTGCTGATGGGAACCCTTATCCAGCCTTGATCAGCCAGTGATTTAATAGTTTGTGTTTTAGTACAATTATACAAAGATCAATTGCAATAGCAGCCATTAATCACATAAATACCATCTAGTGCATTAGAACATTCATAAGAAAACAAAGTAGTAATGGATAGCTGGCAGAAATCTTGTACCATGCACTGCTTAGAGTGAAAGATACAGCCTGAACACTTCAAGTTCATTGTGAACACACATGTAGTGGAAAGACTGTGAGCTGAAGTGCCACTCCAGTCCACTGACTGCTTTGAAACAAAAACCATGACATATGGCACTTTGGATTACAAACATCACAACTGAAAGCACAAAACCATTACACCAGCAGTACACTTGAGAGAGAGAACAGTTTACCTCTACAATGCTTTCTTCAGCAAGCATCTCACACTAAACAGGCTCAGTCTAACTGAAGGACCAGCTTCTTTTTGAGAGATATCAAGGGTCCTCTTTGTGAAGTGTCAGGCTGTAAATAAGAGTTAATGGCAAAAATTCCCAATAAAACCAGATTCTGCCTTCTTACAGTACACAACTGAGACTTGCATGGTTAGAGTAATTTTGCAATGTTTTCTTCGAGGGACCACAAAGCCTCTACAAGGGTTCCCCTAAATATTTAGGGAACTTGTTTCAAGTTACTGTAGGTCAGTATCCTCCTGAAAAGGAAAGCATTCTGTCATTTCTTTACCAGCCTAGGACACACCTCATTGCTCCAAGATGATATCTCCCTCCAAAAAACATTACATAAAGGTGCACTGGTTGCCTGTGAAGTATCATTACTTACTCACCTGAAGATCACGAGTCACTACTAACAATCACCTTCTCCAGTGGTAATAGAAGAATGAATTCCTCATTTTATGTTCAAGCTCTTAAAGAAGTTTTTTTGAAGAGGATATGAGAACAGCACATACACAAGATGACAAACTCCTATGTTTTATAAGGGCTAATCATAAAACTTGACCTAGAAAGTATGTTTTCAACGTAGGTAGAGAGGGAAAGAAAGCCAACCACAAAGGCTGACAAGACACTCCTTGTTTCTCCAGAGGAATGTGGCGTATCCCGCTCCTATCTTGCAGTACAGCATAACAAAACAAGACTGAGAGGAGTGAATGTTTTACCATATTTTTTCCTAAAGCTCACAAGGAGTCCAACATACTCCAGCCCTCGATTTTAAGGAAATACGTAGTCTTACTACTGGCACATGAATAAACAACAGCTCTCACTCCGCACAGATCATTACTTCCAAGAAGCTGTCACCCAGCCCAAGTTACACGCCAAGCAAAGCGAACCAGACACCGACGACATCTGCAAGCCTCTGCCGAGCATGTGACTGCGTGGCCACTCACATGCACTGGGCATTGCATAACCGGGGCACGCCACGGGAGCGCGGCATCCCGGGGGCTGCCGCTGCCGGCTGCGGCCGCAGGGGACGGGGACGGGGCAGAGGCTGAAGTTCGCGGGCGCTTCCCGGCCGGCCTGCTGTGCCACCGGCTGACAGCTCGTCCCGACGGAGACCAGGGGCACGGGAGAAGGGGGGCGAGCCCCAGCGGGGACGAGGAGGGGACACCCCGCTACCCCGCTTCAGCTTCGCGCCGGCCGAGCCCAGGGGCCTAAGCCGGGACACCGCCGCCTTTATCCAGCCCCGCCGCCTGGGACACCCCGGGCGCGGGATGCGCAGGGGACACCGCGGCTGCCCCCGCGCCAGGCAACACCCGCGGGATCCCGCTGCCCACCCGCCGCTCCCTCTCCTGCCCACCCTGCCGGGAGGCCCGGCATTCCCCGCCCCACGGACTCACCCGCACGGGCGACAGAAGCAGGAGGAGGACCAGGAACCCGAGGCCGCCTCGCCCGGGGCTGCCGTGAGGGGTCCCCATGGCGGCGCGGGCTGGAGCGCGGACGAGCGGCAGGCGCTGTGGGCAGCAGCACGGAGCAGCAGCGGATGGAAACAGGAGGAAGGCGGCGAGACAGCCGCGCCAGCGCAGTCTGGAAGGGCCGCTCTCGCCTGCCTGGGCGGAGCCGCCTGCCCCTTCGAGGAGAGGCCGAGGGCCGCCCCAGCGCCGCCGCCAACCACGACCGCCGGCCCGCCCCCGGCACCGCCTCACCGCGCTCGGCCGAAACAAGAACACCCTCCTCGATACCGCCTCCCCCGCCACCGCCCGCCCAGAAACACCGCCCCTGGCACCGCCTTTCCCGGTACCGCCTGCCCAGAAACACCGCCCCCGGCACCGCCTTCCCCCTCACGGCCCGCCCGGAAAAGCCGCCCCCGGCCCCGCCTCCCAGCGCGGCCTGTCCCGGTGGCGGCGGGCGGGGCGGCCATCACGCCACGGCTGCTCCGCGTCGCACGGGGCGCGGGGGCGATGCTTTGTGGGGCCCCGGCGGGAAGCTCGTCCCGGTGCGGGAACGGAGCCGCGCCCCTCCAGGATGGAGCATCCCGCCCAAGCTGCGCCGGCAGCCGGGCAGCGGCATCGTCCGCGCGCGGGAGCGCTAATCGCGTAGTTTGTAAATAGCAGAAGTCGCTTAAAAAACCTTTGGATTTGAGAAAAGCGCCTTAATTTGGCTTCAAAGTCGCCGATTCGTGATTTCTAAGGACTCGTCTCGCACCTCGTGGGGGTGCAATCCGGTGCAATGATCGGGGCCCGGCCAAGGGCCGCTGTCCCCGGCTGTGCCCGCTGCCCGCTCCGCTCCCGGTGGAGCTGACACCGAGTGGCCCGGCCGCTGTCGCAATCAGCAGTTCTGGGAGTGCTGGCTGCGCTCTGCCAAAGCCATCTGCTTGTTTGGGCTCTGCTTGTTTGGACTCTGTTTGGGATCAGTTCGGGACCTGGCTGGGAGGAGGCGCAATAAAAGCAGGGCGTGAGGCATTCCCGTGCGTGCAGTCTCTAATTTCCCCACCTGTTTATTGCCTTCCTCGACAGGTAACTCGCATTGCTGTGCTGGAATGAAACATGTAATTTAGCTGATGTTGCCATCTGCTGACGGAAACGCAGACTAGCCTGGGTCTAGTCCGAGCCAGACTGACACGGGCTGGCGTGTTGGCCGCAGCCTCCCAGGGGTCACGTAATCCGACTTTCTGCTGAGAGCAGAACCCGGTTAGAGCAGGTGGCTCAGGGAATTGTCCGGCTATTAATAGCTTCAGAGATGGCTATTTCACAGCTTCTTTGGACAAACTCTTCCGCTGAGTGACCACACTTGGAGTAAAATGTTTTTCCTGTATCTAAAGAGATTTTCCCGTATTCCGTCTGGAGGCTGTTGCCCCTTTTCTGTCATGGTGCCTGACTGGGAAGAGTGTGATTCCTCCTTCTCCACATCTTCCCATTTGGTAGCTGCAGTGATTAGTAAAATGTCCCTACAGCAAGTCCAGCCAGCTTTCTGCTTCGGGCTGAGCAAACACATTTCCAGCAGCCCCGGCTGTTGATGTGGCAGTAAAATAGATTTTGCTATGTCAGTATCTTTTTTATGTATGTTTCCTTTTTTTCTTTTTTTTTTTTTTTTTTGGAGGAGGGGGGGGATGTGCACTGTTTGGTTTTTTGGGTTTTTTTTCCCTTGTTTATTCTGGGGAGCCTATACCTGGACACAGCACTCCAGCTGTGGTCTGACATGTCCCGAAGAGAGAAAGAACCCTAACCCTTGACCTACTGACCATCCTCTTGCTGATGATGCAGCTTGCTGACTCATGTTCAGCATTTCACCCAACCACTCTGTTCTTTTCTTCCAAATTGTTTTCCATCTAGCCACTGCCCAGCTTGTACTTTTCTGTGGGATTACTCCACCCTAAATGCAAGACTTGGCATTTGGCAAGTGCCAAACAAAGCTAGAGTAGTTAAAGTTATATTGTGTTTTAATTTTCATGTCATAAATAATAAATTTATTCAGGACTATGCAGTGTGATCCTAGAATCAGGAGAGCTAGTTCCAGGCACTCCACTTAAGCAGAGAATTCAGTGGGCATAGCTTGCATAGCTGCAAGGTAAAAAAAATACAAGAACCTTGTTTCAGTGAAAAAAATTGCGAAGGATAGCAAAACTGACTGAACGGAAATGGTATTTTCTTTCTGTATAAATTACATAGTGAATAAGTGATTTAAGAATGAGAGCTGAGAGAGAACTAATGTACAGTGTTGTGGAACAAGCAAGAGGAAAACTACTGCAAGGGCAACTTTCACCATAAAATAATTAAGTCCATAACATCACCCTTGTCTACCACCTGCAGCACAAAGAGAGAGAAGGGATGGTATTTTAATATTTATCTAACTCTCTTGCAAATATCTCTAGATGGCTGACTAAATTCACACTGTTAGTCCAGTGCAATCCCTCAGAGTGGTGCCTTTTTGCACTCGCAAGCCGAAGTGGTGTAGGTATGAAGACCAATTAACAAACACTGAAATCTTGTGCAATGGCAGATGCTGGAACCCAAACAAGTATCTGTTTTTATGTGGCCTGGATAGCCTGGCAGCCAGGTGAACAGAGCAGGGTTTGCCTTCACTCCTGCCGCAGCCATTGGTCTTGGTCATGGCTGCGTGTCAGATTTGGGGGATGAGGATGCAGAGCTATATCTGGCAGCTCGTGGGCATTTAAGTGCAATTACATGAGTGTTATCAATGACAAAGCTGGCACCATGACTGCATCACCTTAAGGTTATCTTGTTCTTTGTGGGCAGGGAAAAAGTAGCCTGGAATAGTTTACGCAGGTCAACATGCTGACAACAGCTCATTGCCTTGTCTGTGATATGCACGGCCCAAAAGAGAACATTCACATTCCCTCCTGCTCCTTCAGAAGGACGTTTATCAAGTTATGTTTTATAAGGTTCCCTTTTAAACCCAGGATTATGCATAACTGTTATGGATTTGGAAGGTTTGTGGGAACACTTATTCTGGTTCTCAGCAGCATATACAAAACACAATTTTCCTGCCTGGAAGAAGAACTTGCTACTAACTCATTGAACAAGTCCTTTAATTGTCCATTAGGGTCAAATCAGCCCTTTCCTTCACTGGATACCCTGAGTGGTGTAAAGTTGCCTGCCAGAAAGCTCATGTGAAATAACTTCGTTGTGTTCTGTGTCTTTGATGGGAAGCCAGGACTGTTGCCTGCAGAGGTATGGGCTTTACTGTGTATCCATCCCTTTATTCAATGCAGAAATTAAACCTGTGTTACCACTTCCAGTAGAAACTGAACACCTAGTGGTAATGACCTTGCAATTTCTAGATGGCAATCTGTCTGTCGAGTTACTTGTGCCTACCAGTGGAAACACAGTACGTGACTTTTTTGCAGCAAAATCAATTAAAATGTCTATTGCTGTTTATTCTCCATAATTTATAATGAGCCTTTATTATTTCTATTGCAATAACACCCAGAGGCACTTGCAAGGACTGGGAGCTACGGTAAGCACCACCCTGCACAAGCACATGGGAAAGTGGGATGTTCTCCTTGGGGATGTCTTGCAATCTGTGTGCAGACAAGCTGCAACAGGTGAGTGAGAAGTTTCACCCAGTTTCTCATATGTCTGGTTTTTGTAGACTCACTCAGACAAAACCACTGTAGCTTGTTCCAAGACTGTTTCTCCAGCTAAACCAGAATAATGCTAGTACCAAACAAACCTGGTGTTTCCTATTTGGTGTTATAAGCTATTTGTATTCTTTTGATCAGCTCTCATTTGTCTGCCTCCCCCAGCTGTAGAGGCATGCCTGGCTTTTAATTATACACAACTCAATGTACCTGTCATTTTGGTCAGATGCTCTTGGCTTCAGATTAACCATGTGGCATCAAATCAGAGTGAGGGGGCTGAGAGCAATGTGTCTGATGCTGCCAGTACTCACTTAAATATGCAAGTAGTGTGTCAGGTGATGCTTAATCAAGTCTGTTTATCATCTTTTCATCTTTTTATCTGCCCTAGTGTATTTTGCTCCACTAACTTGTGCCAGTGTGTCCTTATTTAACCTTCAACAGTTCTTAAATCACATCCTTTCTGCATTTATCATTGAAGTCATTGAAACTTGTTAATTTTTATTACACTTAGGTAAAATTATTTATTGCATTCTAGCAAAAGCTTGGGACTTGAACTGAATCAACTCAATGTTTGTTCTAGCTTTGCTACAAACTTGCTGGATGAAGTGGGCAGGTCCAAATCTAGCCAGTTCGATTTCCTCTTCTGTAAAGAGGTGCGAATTGCGTGGCAATATGTGGCCCAAGAGCTCCAAAGCCAGGTGTCAACCACTGAGCTGTTGAAGGAAAACACTGTAGAAGTGCAGCTTATTATTGCAGTGGGGTCTGCAGACACTCTGCACTTATTGCTGGGAGCAAATATGCGCAGTGTGTCCTCATGCCAGACTGTCCTGGATTGCCAAGAAAATTGTATTCTATTTGTCATCTGTATGGCAGTTGTCTTCTGTTAAGTGGGCAGTTTCCTTATCTCTTCCACAACCAATCCTCCCTCCGGGGGGACATCTGCTGATCATAGGCTATTGAATGTCACTGCATGACTGATAAGAACTAAAGCATCCCATCGTGAGATGCTCTGCCCAGAGGGAGGAGCCAAGCATTCCCACCCAGATACAATCTTGAGATTCTGGAATACCAGCACAGTTTCTCCACTGGATTTCCCAGAGGAACAGCTGCCTCTTCCACTGGATCTTCAGAGGAAGACTACACCCTTCTACAGGATCCCTGCTCCACCAGAACCACACCTGACACTTCAGGAGGACTGCAGCCACAATTCCAATTGGACTGCTGCCAGCACCCTGACCAACAGGGTGTCAGGTCATAGTCTGACTCTGTCAGTGTTGTTTTGGTTTACTGCATTGTTTATTTTATCTTTTAATTTTCTTCCCTAATAAAGAATTGTTATTTCTGCTCCCATAATTTTTGCCCGAGAGCCCCATAATTTAAAATTTATACCAATTTGGAGGAAGGGGGTTTACATTTTCCATTTCAGGGGAGGTTCCTGCCTTCCTTAGCAGACACCTGTCTTTCCAAACCTAGACACAGACACTGCGCATAAGCACTGAAATGCTGACAAATTCAAAGTTTGACCTACTAACAGCTGTGTATGGTTTGCATGACCATCAGTTTACTGAGCCCTTATAGCACCATGCTGCCATGTGGTCACAATTTGCTGTCCAAGTGGAGAATATAGGCAGAACTGTCACAGAGGAGTGCCTAAGGGCACTACCAAAATCTAGTTTGTCAGGAAGAGCAGGAGTTCAGGGTTTCTGAACTACAATTCACCTGAGGAACAGACTGATTTTGATTCAAAGACATTTTGTCAGTTTTATATCAGTTTGTCCCGGTGAGTAGGGTCTGATGTAGTAGCATGGCCAAGGCACCACTTGCAGAAACTGTTCTTGGAGTCTTCAGGAAGCGAAATAATTCTTCTGCCTCTTATGCAGTATATTCCAGACAAGCCGATCATGAGGTCATGATATCACTTTTCCAAGGGGATTATCAGAGCCTATATCCATATGCTGGATGTATGCGTACATGTGCATGTATATGCCACACAAGAACATATCTGTCCAATCTGTGCAAAACTGCAGAGTGTTTCAGCTTTGCACTGTAGGTTATTGTCATGCTCCATCTGTGCATCCAAGCCATTTGCCATCGCAAAAATTTGTGTCCCGTGTTCCTTCCTCACTTAGCTATGCTCCTCCCCAACAGCACATCCCAGATCACTCTGCTGATCCTTGTTCCTAGCAAGGTACAGCACTACGCAGCTCTGGTGCCAGCTCTGAACCAACTCACTTGACATTAAAAGCAGTACATTAAAGCATTAGTCCAGTTAAAATGCCTCCTCAACATTGTGAGAGCAAAATGGATTATCTAGAGACAGTTTAGGTATGTGTCTCAGATTTCATCTTGCCACAGTTGCTAGGCATATGGTCCTGTTATTGATCCCATGAGAGTTAGTATCTCTCTAAGTCATGGAGGTGGTGAAGCAAAAAGTGTATTGATTCATATATTTCAAGATCAAAGGGACTATTATGATCATATAATGTTAGTTCCTGTATGTCGTATAATTTCATCCAGTAATTCCTGCATCAAACACAGTTTCAGCTGCTACACATATTTCAGAGTGAAAAATAATTGTTGGGGTTTTTTTTAACTCAAATTATGAAGGAACCATCTCAACAATTTGTTTCTGAAATAGTCTTGAAAATCTACTGCTTGAAAATCTACTGCTTGAAGTTTGAATTTGTCTAGTTTCAGGCTCTTGATAGTGTTTTGATATGCACTTTCATGTGCAAAATTAAGAAGCTTTTCACTCCCAGAAATCATCCTTTGTAGTGATTTAGGCCATGAACAAGTCACAATACTTTCCCTTTATATTCTATTAATACAATGGAATGCTTTATTGAGTTATGGCCATAGGAATTTTTAATGATGAGCTACTCAAAATGTAGCTCATCACAATGGAAAATTGTATGAATAAGGCAAAAAGCCTGGGATGTCAAACACAGTGAAAATATATCAAAATATGGACTTCATTGTACACTTTTTCCTTTTTATAATGCACATAATCCACTGCACACCATAATAAGCATATCAACAGGGCGTTGACTTTTTTAGCTGAAATTCGTCTGGTCAGTGTAAGGGCCAGTTTTACATCTAGGACCAAAATGGAACCACCAAGACATGTTTGACTAATTAAATGTACTGTCTCATTCCTTTGGTTCCTAATGTTACTTTTTATAATCTTCCCTTCGGAGAGACCTGACCTAATGGATGTTAATGTAAAGGGAACTTTGTCAGTGATGTCTGGATCTTTGAAAGAAATCTTATTATGTTATGCTAAATTAATAAATTAAGTTTTCCTGTTCCCAAGCCACACCATTCATTTTTTTCTTTTTTTTTCCTACTTTTTTGTTGATGGTGGGGTTTTTTTGTTGTTGTTGTTGGTTTTTTGTTATGTTTTTTTTTTTTGTGAATACTATCTCATCTGTGAAGACCTAGAAAACAATAACAGTCTAGTCAATTGAGTAGAATAGAACAAAGTGGTCTTTGTGTAAATAAGAAACTAATTCTGGTATTGTAAAAAGAGTAGAATAGAGATGAAAGCAAAGAAATCTGAAGTATGCAGAACAAGATTATTTGAGTAGTATATTTTTGTTGAAATGATATGGACAAACATATTTTAGTAAAGCAACATTCCGGTTGCAGAATATTAGTCTCACATGGAGCCATATAAATTTACATATGCTTTATCAAATGCATAAAAGATCAGTTTAAAAAAAAAAAAGGCAGAATTCAGAACAGTGTGAAACTCTCATGATATTCCCAGGAGCCAAAAGCAGAGCTGCTGTGAGAAGGCAGAACTCCATTTAGTCCCAGGTGTGCAGTACAATGTCCTATTGCTGGAAAAAAAAAGCCTTATGTATTACCTTTGTTTGGGCTCATAGCAAACATTACCATTCTAACACCAATGACTCCAGACAAGGCTTGTATTTTATGTCTGTTCAGTGCTCATATCAAATGAAGTACAAAGGGGCTGGGGTTTGTGCTACCTCATTTTCTGTACTACAATTCTGAAATTTCTGAGGCACCAGATTTGGTTAACTTGTGGATTTTTCCAATAGTCACTAGGACTGGCTGGAAAAGGAAGTGTGAATTATTCCTGCAATTAATTTTGACTCTGAGGCAGATAATCATTGTTGTAAAGTGCATTAAATATAACCTGCAGCTATTTGATCTCATGCTGTAATTCTCTCAGCTCTTCTAAGCTAAACAAAGGTGGGTGAATCAACAGTGAGATGGTTTTGTTCCAGGAGAAGAAAAGCATGTGCAAGTCAAGTGGAACAATATTGCCTTTTGTATCATTACTGAACAGATGTCCCTGCACATTGCACTGCAGTGATAATCTAAATGAAGAGCTCCATGTGTTTTGGAACCTCTGAGGTTCCACCACTACTGTGTCTGTGCTGGGATGTCACTTTTGTCTAGATCTTGCAGGCTTTTCCTTGTGCTCATCCCTATGACACAATGGCTTGATGTGGTGGCAAACAGCAGGCCTGGATAAGGCCTTGCATACTAAGTCTCAGTTCAAGATAGCCACGGGAAAGCTAACAGCTCTTCATGAAAACAGGAGCAACAGCAAAAAATAATTCTACAGATCATGACTAATTTCTTGCACCTAATTCAACAATCCCAACTGTCTCAGTAAAAGAGCAGAAACAATATCTCACAAACAACCCTTTCTTTCACACAGACACCTTGTCCAAGACTGACAACAGGGTAACAGCTTGTTACCAACCAATAGATAGGAGATAGACATGAGAGGGTTTATAAAACTCTGTATAAAGGGATATAAAAAATAAAGTTTTAGTTTTTTTCTCTCCTTGAAAGAGTGGGTCTCATTCCTCTGAAACGAGATCAACAGTGGCAGTTTGATACTAGTGAAATAGAAGAAAAATGCCCTATATTTTTCATTGACTCATTGGTGTGGCCTCTTGCTTGGTTGCGCATCCTTTGTACTCACTTAGAGCTGATGGGAGGTCACCAGGCTAACAGCACTTGCATAAACGTAGAGGGGATAGCAGGCTGAGCCTCTGGCTCTGAATGTGCAGGGAAGCAAACCTGAAATCAGTGTGCTAGTGGAGCTTATTGGTTTTGGGTGTAAGATGGAGATATATATGCCAGTTTAAAGGGAAAAGAAACCCCAAAACCCAACTCAGAAAAAAAAAGGTTGTGTTATTCTGTCCCAGTTCTATTTCACACCTTTTTATTATATCTATCTTCATCCTGTTGTCTATGAAATTAGTTTAATGCCCCATAATTTCTAAATCTATATGTCTAAATGTACTCTTTTCTGTTGACATTGAACCGATGAAATGCTACTGTGTTTCACTGGTTTGTGAATAAAATAATTTACATCCTTGCTTACTTCAGCAATGCATTTTGGAATTTACAAAGATAAATAAAGTCTGTAGATCAACTGGAAAACCTTACACAAAAGGCACCACAACTATGCAAAGAACAACTGCCAGTATTAGTGAATCACTTCAGCTACCAAGGGAAAATGGGCTTCCTTTTTAATACAACAAACAAACCACAGTATTTACCAAACACTTTAAAGATAACAACAGCTACATAAATACTAATAATTATTAAGGTTTCTTTGTGAAAACATTGATTGCATGGTGATAAACAGTATTGCAACTTTATAGCCCATATACAGGCAGATTAAGCACCTTTGGGTTACAGGGAGCCCAAAACTGAAACCATTCCTCTCTCCAAAGGCTCCAAGATGAAAGAAATGCTCCCAAAAAGGAGGTTTCCATGCCAGAAGTCTCATTCTGGTTGAATAGTGTCTTTGCTGACGCTAGATACAACTTCAGCCTGAATCAGACTGAAGACTTCAATGCCAGTTCTCCATACAGATCCCCCCAGACAGCCTGTGTGTTGTATCAGCCAGCACTAATGAGAGCAAGAAGAGACCAACAAATCCCTCCCTTTAACCTGTGCTAGCCCCACATTTCAAATGTTGTTCAGAAATGCGAAAAGCCCATTATATCACAAGATCACTCAAAAAAAAAAAAGAAGAAAAAAAGACCTGGTAGTTGCATCCTCTCAAAAGGTCAGCAGATGTCCTGTGTGGGACACAGGGAGCCAGGTGCTCTTCACATGTTCCAAGAGATCCCCAGCAGCAGTGACCATTCATAGAGGCAGCTGGACACAGGACTTGGAAAGTCCTGCTCTAAGTGGTGAGGAGCAGACATGCATCTTCTCATGGCCAGGCACAGTTGAAGAAGCTCTTTGCTGAGTAACTGCTCCCTCTGGGACGAGACAACTCTCCCAAGAAAATACACCTGGCAGAAAGGAAGGGCCACCTGTAGGTTTCGGATACCTGTGTTTGTTGTCTCAGCTTCCTTACTTCAGCTGTTGCAGGTCTACTGTTGGCTTGCCTTGTCCTCTCTCCTATGCTCTGCTCTCAGGAAAAAATAGGAGACCTTCACCAAAAATGGATGCTTCCACCTTTTTTAAGAGGACTGTGTGATTACTACAGCCTGTCTGATATTAAGAGTATTTATTGCATAGCTACTGAAGACCTTCTAATGATTATTCACCTCCTTTACAAATATGAAAGGGCTTTTCACTGAGAGTGTGGTTGTTGCCCATTGTTGATCTGTAGAAAATTTAGGGTGAAAGTTCCATATTGAGGCCAGGCTGCCCAGAGTCCCTCTACTGTTCTCCAAACTAGTATCTCATCTTCAGTCCACTGGAGGCTCCTGTCTCTCCAGTGTTGTTTGTTAAAGAAGTTAGAGTGCAGTCCCTTGTAATGCTGTGCAATTTAAGATCCAAATAAGGCTCTTGAGATTTCTGCATGCTCAATACTTTTTAGTCTCTTGCAGAACTTAAACCTGGATACCATCAACCTTTAAGCATCTTGCATAATTCTTTGGTTCTGTACCAGTTCATCTGCAAGTTTCTGTTAGGCACAACATTATTTTAATTTAAAAATACAGCAGCGTAAATTACCTAAACAAATAATTTTTTTCTTATTACATTGTTGGAAAACTTAAAGCTTTCCTATTTAATGCAGAGTAGAAATGGAATAGGAATTCCAGCATGCAAGAAAAGGTACACCTGGTTCTGTTCTCTTCACCAGAACACTGACTTCTTATCTAACTTACTCACAAAAAGAATAACTTTATAATTTGATAATTCACATGGCTAATCTGCAATACATAAACTACATTCATTTGTGTTAGCTCACTTATAGATTTCCTATTAACTCACCAAAGCACAAATGCAGCAGTTCAGCTGAAACATAGGCAGACATTTCTTAAGCAAGAATTATTTTGTGTCCTTACAATCTTCCTTGCCTTCAACTTTTAAAGCAATTCAGTAATTTGCCAAGGTTTGAAAGTAGGTGAAGTGCCTGGATTTATGTACTGAACTAACTTTTTACCTCAACTCACTGTAAATTAATCTCTAATGTTTTTGTGGCTAACAGGACATGGTATATACTGTTTTATACTGCAGAAATGACTGGGTTTTAATGGGGTGTCTTAGAGCAACATGGTTATAACATAGCTGCTCACAAGCCACCTGCAATTTGCACTGCCTTCCCCACACAGGCACTAGTAGCATGTCTAAGTATCTTAACCACAATAAAGGCCAAAACTGCTGTTCAGACTTCATTTTCCATGTCTGCAATAATTGGTGGGTCTGTTCAGGTATGGCTACGTGTAACCCTCTTGCCAAGTGTTGAAACACCTGTACACTGTGCAATTCTCCCTTAGCTCCTGCCACAGACCTGGGGAATGAGCGCTTTGCATAGCAGCTGTGGGTACCAAACCATAGTGTCACATATCTGGGTGCAGAACGTACAAATACCACTTGTGTAGCATCTGTGCGGTTTGTTGTGCCTGACAGCTGAGTTTCTGATGTGGAAAAATGCCCTTTTGGGCATTGTTGGTTTGCTCAGCAACCAGTCCTCCTCTACTCACAAAAATGCACACAGGCTGGGGAAGGATTCCCAGAAGTGGTGTAGGCATTTTGAAATAAACTTTTCCACTGTGTTTCATTGCTGGACAGATTGGCAGATCAAGATGCTGCAATTAAGAGGACTTCCCCTTGCTTTTTGTTTGGTTGGTAGCTTTTGGCAACACTTGCAATACTCTTGATCATTTTTATAGAGCTTCATGTAGTAGCAAAAATGTTACCTCACCCCTGGGCTGACAGGAGAACTTTTGCTGTTGTGATGGCTCAGGCAGCATCTCACCTCTAGTCTCACATGGCACTTGGAGGTAGAGAGGAATGGTCACTGTCAGCAAAGGGAGGGCAGGGGGGTCATGGGGCTGCTCCATGGCCAACTGAATCCAAACAGCTGCAAGGGCCTGGTATCCTTCTGGCACAAGGGCCGAGTGCTCCCTACGCACGCTGTCACAGCTGTGTGGCCATGACAGTGTGGGGATGCGTGTCTGAAGCAGCAGGGGTGCTTGCCTGTGCCAGGAGGCGTGGGGAGCCAAGGTGGGTGCTGGGATCGGTGGGGTCTGGAGGCCAGGCAGGGCTGCGGTGCAGAGGCAGCTCCTGGGCCACCCCCTGCTCTCATCATGGTCCCGCGTTCAGCGATGCCGGGCGGAAGCTCCAGCCCGTGGTGACCCTGTGGCAGGGTCTGGTGCGTTCAGGGAGCATGTACTGGACTGGCTAATCAGTTCTGCAAACTGTTCCAACTAGGATTACTGTCACTATTTGTGGTCAGGGCACATCTCTGTCAAACTGCATCTGCCGTAGGGATGCATTAGCTTTTCCTTTGCTTTTCCTTTGCACGGAGGAGTCGGAGGATGCGTTCATTTTTTGTTAGTTCTGCTGGCAATTCATTTGCCTGGAACAAAAAACCCTTGAGGTTAGCAGAAATGAAAGAGTATTTCCCAATCATGGTTGAATGCATTACACTCTAGAGAAGATTGTACTGGCCATTTGTAATGATGTGGGATTTTTCCTAGTGTTGTCTCCACCACTGTTGAAAATATCTTAGGAAACCATCTTTCAGCGTTCAAGTCTCATTTAAGTCTTCAAAACAATCCCAGAATGGAATTTGAGTGACAGCTTATTTTGTGCTGGCTAAATGCCCTTGGGTTCCCTATGCTTCTGCTGCAGAAGTAAAGGAGACCATAGCTGCTGATTTTTTGGGGGAGATGGGGCAGGTCCTTATGTACTAATGTCCGTAAAACTCGAAGGCGTAACTTAAAATAGCGTTAAGCTGTAAGATTGGTAATAGAACATGAGTTTGCTATTTTTTTTTATTTATTGACAACAATTTTGGTAACACAAAGCATTTATGATGAAGCTGCTTCAGAAAATCAGTAATTCTGTCCTGCAAATATACTCTGTCATGCCAAATGGCATGTTGTTTACAAAAGCTAAAAAAAAATAAATCGGCCACACTCTTTCTTCTACTGCACACCCCTGCTGCTGTAGATCATTATCAGTAGCAGAAAAACCTTGTGCATTTTCAGGTTATATTATAAACCCAAAATGTCTATTAACAGAGACTACTGTGTGAGTGGCATTAACTGTGCTGCCATCAAGTGGAATGATGCAGAAGTTAAAAGCCAGAGATTTTATATTAAATGACCCAAATATTTACAACATATGTCATGGATTACTTGTTTTACAAACTTTCACTCACCCAGAAGTCAATGCCAGACCATTCATTTACAGCTTAACAAACCCATATCAAACCCTAGCAGCAAATAGTTCAGAAACATGTCAGAAGAAGACATATTCACAGAATAATTAAACATGGGATAAAACTGTGGTAAGTTTTCTATAGAAAAATTGCTGTTATCAAAATAATGCAAAACTAATAAAAAAACCCTAACAGATCTATGTAAGATATGGGAAAGGTGCGTGTAACTTGGGAATTATTTTTTTTTTTTGTATGGGCAATGCCCTGAATTCTACACAGGAACATGGGCTGCCCCACCTCGATGGCACACATGATGGTGAGCCAGGACCTACCTTGTTCCTCAGGCACGGATCCGCTCCTGCCTCAAGGAGCAGCGCCACTGTCCTCACGTTGCCGCTCAGGACGGCTGCATGGAGAGCAGAGGTGCCATTCTAGGGAATGCCAGGGGAGGCATTTGTACCATGCATGGGAAGAAAAGCAAAGGCAGTGAAACACAAATGCTTGTAAAGAACAGACCTACGAGTGAGGAAGAAGTAACATGGGATGAGATTAGATCATCAAAGGCATAGGGTCTATTTAGGGTGCTGGCAGCCCCTAGTGGGATGTGAAGGACGTGATTTTAAATGCTTTAATAAAAATGAGAGTCAAGTTCACGTTACTACAGCAGTATTTCCTTTTAATAATCAGCCTTGGCAATAGATCAGAGGTGACATGAACACAGCACTTGTTTCTGCCTGGCAAAATCAGTCATTAACAAATGAAACAGAAGCACAAGCAGTAATGGAAGCCATCTGTGCATTTTATCTTCTCTCTCTGATGATTAATGGCCTCAGTGTCAGGCAGCTGATAGGTGGGGGCTTTTATGGCTGCCCTTTTGTTTGTTTGTGGTTGCAAACTGACAGTTCAAATATTGTGTGGAAGCTATTTCATACTCCAGACTAATAACTAAGTTGATGCCACCTACATTTTCAAATACATTAAGTTTGCCAATCATTTGCATGCACAGAGGCTATCAAAATATGTGATTTATGTACACATAAAATTAGGTCAGCCATTAAAAAGCAGCTTCCAAATAGCTGTTATTTTTCAAGACACTTTATGAATTCAGAGGAAAACAAAATCAAGTAGAGAATCTGCTCACAAAAGATCTTTTAGGACACTATTTTGCTGACTAACTGCAATAGAAGGCTGGGTATAATGTTAAAATTGTACAGTCAAGAATAATCTACTTGCAGTAGAAATAAAATCAAGTGACAAAAAGCAGAATTTCTTCTGTGACACAATGTGCTTCCTCATTCCAAGAATTAAATTCACATTTCTGTTTAAAAAGATTTATGAGTGGCATTAAGGCTAAAAAGGATAATTTCTTTTTTTTTTTTTTGGCTCAAACTCGTATCATCTTCCACTAGAGTAGTAATAAATGACAGATTTTTCATCAGACCCTTTGTCTTCTTATGCCTAAAAATATCTCTGTGTTTCACTACTAACCTTCAGCAGGCCAAGTGTGGGAGAGAATTTCAGCAACTCTTCTATCACATTGTTGTAGCCTTTAATGGCAGCCTTCAGTAAAGCAGTGGTACCATCCTTTAAAAAAAGAGGAATGTCAAAAATGCCTTGCCTGCATTCCCCTTGCAGGGGAAGAAAAAGCTGGAGGGAAATGCCAGCTCTCCCCACACATCTGAGAGGAGAGTCTCCTCGCTCATCACCTTTGAGGGAGCACCTCCACAGCATGTGCTGCTGCTTTTAAGGTACCTGGAGGATTGTTTCTCTGGTGGGTGAAAACTTCAGGATAAAATGACCAGTGACACTATATACCATTTTTGTCTCTCAACTATGTGGACATTTCCATTCCCTTATTCTGGAAGGTCCCTCCAGGAAGCTGTCCCAGACACAACAGGGAAAAGGAAAGCTGTGGTGGGACTTTGCAACCTGACAGAGAGGATGGCCTCTGGAGGCACCAAGCCTCCATCCAGGCAGACTTACAGCCCCCCAGTGAGGCATTAAGCTGCAGACAGGGCGCAGGAGGAACTCTACTCACGTCCCGCGCGGCGTCTCGCTCAGCTCCCCGGAGCAGCATCACTCGCACCACTTCGCTGTGACCCATCTGCGAGGCAATCCACAGGGGAGCTGTCCCATCCTGCAACAAAATATGACTGCTGATGGCTTCACTTCAGTGCCCTCTGATATTTTACTGCCCAAGCCTACTGGATTTGATGTACATCAATTACTCAATCAAATCTTGCAGGGAGACAAAGCAAAGCTCTGTCCAAACCCATGTGGTAGGTTGGTATTAAGTTAGGACTGCTTCAGGTTGTGGAGTAGAGCCCCCTTTACTACCTTCTCTTGCACAGTTTGCCAGAAATGTGCATTGCTCTGTGAATTAAAGCCCAGTAAGGCATCAGCCATGCCTAAAATACACAGGGAATTTTGAAACATGAGGGCTAAAGGTATCCTGTGTACTTTGAACTCTAGGTGATTAGATGGGACAGAGGATAGAGACAAACCCCAGCATGCACAGGCAGATTCTGCAGCTGGGTGCCTGCACATAGGGAGTGAAAGTTGTTTACAGAAGCTAGGGAGCAATGCAAGGTGATCACCATCTTTCAGTATTGAATTACATTATCCACCCTCAGAGAACTGGGTAAAAACAACCTGCCTTACAGTGAAGGTAAGTATTTCACAAATTTTATCTTCAAAACTCCACTAGAAAACAAGGCAATTATCAAGGAATCCAGCATGAAACAATCTGCTTTGGAAAAGTCCTATGCAATCATTATTTGAACACAAAATCTCAGAAAAGGCACATTCAGAGTAAGCTAAACTTTGAGATGGATTTCCCTCACAAAGGCAAAAGTGAGTTGAAGCACTAGAAGTATTTCTCACTGCGAGTAGAATTTAGGGGTTTTGTGTCTTTTCATATTTTTAATTCTAAACGGCCTGATTCTCCAGACTCCAGCAGTTATGTAGTGCCAAACTAATTTTCATGGGCCTTTAAAAAAGGCTTTGCTTGTTTGGACTTTAACACAGAAGTGAGGCCCCACAAAGCAGGGTGCCTGCTTCTGCCTTTAGGGCTTTCCAGCTCCCCTCGCCACCCTCTGGAGCCTGAAGGCTTGGCTTGAAAGAGGAAGAAAAACTAAACTAAGACTTCAAAACTAGCCTTAATGAGAAGTTTCAGGAGAAATCAACTTTTTACATTAAATAAGATATTGCCACCTTGGTCAAAGAAACAGTCTCTCTTCCCAGTGGTACCTGAAGATTCCTATGACTTGCTCATGCAACCCAGGAAATCATTGTTGAATCAGTTCTCTGCTTTTCATGGACTACTTAATTAATAATTTGAAAGAAACATAAAAGTTATTTCTTCCTTTGATATAATAATCTGGGCTTCCCTTTTTCTGATTCTGAGAAGGAACAAATGCACATCCTGAGATCTTCAGCCTTCTCAAATTTTGAAGAACAAAATCTTTTCCCACCCTTGTATAATTTCTCTATAAATTAACTCATTGAAATTAGTCACTGAACTCACTCTGGTATATATCCTGTAAATACAAGTGTTCTTTGTGATTCAAAAATACCAAAGGCTCTCTTGTATACAGAGTATGTAATGTTAGTTTGATGGCAAAAACTGTCCCTCTCCAATTTATTTAGTATTTTCCCTACCAGTAAGCTGACACTTCATATTTTTCTAATCTCCCCCACCAGAGGGCTCTAGAAAATAGCAATTGTTGCATTGAAAAAGCCGGTATAACTTGGAAAATATCTGAGAGCAGCCTACACAATTTAATCTGCATGAAGAACCAATGCTGTGCAAATCCACTCTTGTATTTACACAAACAATGAAATCACGAGCTCAGCATAGGAAATAAAGCAGCTTTTGTGTGCTCACAGTGAAATTTGTAGGAACAACCCCTATTTTCAGGTATGAAAAGGAGAAAAAAGAGGTGCAAATATTGAGTAATATAACTGCTACCATTAATTGCCATTAATAGTATTGCTGTCAGACGTTATCCTCAGCACCTCAGCTATAGGTTAGAGATAAAAGCTCATTATAAGGAAGAGTGACTGTATGGAAGGACTTAGCCTGAAGAGAAGAAAGATAGTGAAGATAATGATGGGCTCACATTGACTATGCTCAGCTTCTTTCTCTTAGGCAAACAGCATCTAGAACTCAGGTTTATGCAATTATCTATGATATTTATATGGAGTAGATGAGCTTTCTGTCCATTTTCATGTTGGTGAATGACACAAAGCAGATACTACATTTTACTAAGAGATCATTTTACTAAGAGAATGTATTTGTAAACAGATATTAGGGTTTGGAGATGAGTCCGGAAGAAAAGGAGAACAGGGAAAGATGCAGTTCAAAAGCTATTCTCCTTTCCTTGTCTCTCTGCCCAGCCAGCAGACTGCAGATCACTACATTCCTAGAATAATTTTAAATATTCCACATGTTTGTAACGTGTTCTTTTTTCCACATTTGGTTACAAGCTAGTATATATGGACAACACCTTATAATATCCAGCAGCCAGAAATTCCAAATATACTCTGACTGAAATTATTAATGTTCTTTCTCTTACCCATTCACTAATGACTTCATCTTGCAGCTTTGAATCTCAAACTTTGCTTATGGCTTGAAGTTTTAGAAAAGGCCACATTAGGGTGGGAGGTGAAAGACCTCTCAGATTTCCAGGGGAAGACAACCCCTACTCTCAGGCTACTCAGTATCATATCCTCCACTGCTCTGCCTATTAGTCCACTTACACTGCTACAACTAATTTGCCAATAGCAAAGTTCTTGCTTGCTGAAGTATGGATTTACTGCCTTACATGTATGTGTAATTGCATATCAAGTGCTAAGAAAAAAAGTCATTAATTTTCAGGTTATTTTGAATCTGCTTAGCCAGCCAGAATAAAGCCTGTTGGGACACAGACTGCCAAAACAGCATTGGCAAAGAATCTTACAGCTTTGTTTTGTAAGTTGAAGAAGCATAGAAACATCTCCTGTAGCAGGCTTCAGACATTGCCCCCAGCTCTGTCTAGACAAAAAGATGACAAAAGAATTCCTGCCCAACACCTCAATTTTGGCAAGAGCAGAAAGAAATTACAACCCAAGAGAAAGGACATTGCCAGGGAAGAAACTTTCCAGGAAGCTTCACTATTTGGTCTTGTGAGAGCTGAAGGGCTTGCACATGGACAGCCAGGACCATCCAAAATGCTCTGTGGTGTCAGACATACCCCCATAGGATGGGAGATGGGACACCAAACTGAGGGGGGAACTGGTACCCACCACAGCAACAGCAGGAGACATAGAAGCAGACACGTGTGAAGGTCCATGGGTTAAGCCACCAAATTCCCCAGGCAGAGAGGAAAACTCGGACACCATGAGGAAGGGGAAGATGAACTCACACCTGGCACTCTGCAGCCCTGTATTTGAGGTAATGTTGCCTGGAAAAGTTTTCTACCACAGTGAGAGCAATGTAGCTCGTAAATGAGAGTGAGAGTAGTCTGGCATCAAAACCGCCCCTTCTAGAGCTGCATTCCTCATGACCAACACAGCCCCTTCTAACAAAGTACAAACCCATTTGTTAGTAAGAAACAGACTGAAGTCCATCCAACCATTACTTGACTAATTAAACAGTAAAAATGTTCCATTTGTTAAGGAAATGTTTCAGATTACAGTGGGTCTAAATACAAATGCCACGCACTTATCCAGGCATAATCTTAGCAGGGATCGGAGGTACCCTCAAGCAAAGAAGGTCTGTCCTGCTGGAGATTAAACAGAGGAGCCAGGAGGAGCATTCACACAGAGACAAGTCTTTGCCTCAACCAAGATTTAAAAATGCCTCGTGAAACACTGTGCTGTAGAAATTGGATTAGAGAGCTAAAAAAATAATGTCAGAAAGAATTAGCTGCATTATAATTACAGATACAGAAAGCAGTTTTAATGGCAACAGGGTTCAGTCAGATCTAAAGATCCCCAACCCTATTTTGACTTACTCAAAATGCATTAATGCATACCTTTGTCCCTCCTTCCACATTGAAACTTTAGACTTAATTAACAGCTTTTAACATTTCTTAAGCTTTTTCTAGGGAGACAGTGTGGAGGCAACATAGGAGCAGCTAATGCATCAATCCAGGGGGCAGCTGCCAGCACAGCTCTGGTGCTCAGAGGTGGGGCTAGGGACAGCAGGAAAACTGTTTCAGTTAAGGCCCTTAAAATTCTAATTCTTTTTCCACAGCTAGGAGTGTACACAGACCTACACATGCAGCAGAAGCATATAGATCAGTGTCTGTTGCCAGGCTATGATTTGTCAGGCTTTTGGTGCAGATGAAAGGAAATACTGCAAATACCTGGCAGAGCTTGTCTCATGCCACGTTATCCACTGTTATTAGAATTTTCACACTCATTTGCTCTTGCCTGCTGCTTTTTCACGTGCTGCAGTCAGTGATCACAGCCACCTGGCTGACATGCATGACTAATTACAAGGACAAGACCTTATCCCATCAATTTCAAATGTGCAGTGAAGACCTAGAACAGCTACCTTGCCTGCAGGGTTTCAGCAGAACACAGGCAAGGGTCTCTTCAAGCAGGTAGAGATTCCTGAGAAGCTCCATCTCTAACCAGACATTTCTATGTGCTGTGTGTAAAGCTAGCTGTGCAACTCCACCTCTGGCTGTTTGGGCACTGATTTCAGAGTCAAGAAACAGCTAAACAATTAAGAAACCCTTTTATTTGGAAAGAAAGAGAGCTTTCATACATGTGTCTGTATACCACCTATGCTTACCTATCTAACAGTTAGTTTAAAACCTAGAAAGCCCCTTGCACCCTTACCTAACTCCAGCATCCAGTGATGCACAGTGGACCCAGCCCCTGACCTCCTAGCAGGAATCTCTGAACCAGCCACAAATCTAGCTCACACTTCCCATTTAATGATCAAACAGCAGCCCTACTGCTTGCAGAGGACCTAATTTCATGCTCACAGCTGCCACTGGTTGTATGTGTTAGCAACATCAGGCACACTAGAGTGACCAGCTGGAAATGGGGAGAAAAGCTTTCCAGATGTATCAAGGACTTCCAGAGATGAAGGCAAAACTCACGCTTTAATTTCAGAGTGCGCAGGAATGACACAAAGTAAAACAAACAAATAAACAAAAGTTAAACTAAAAATAAAAGGATTTGTCAAAGATAAACTTTGACACCAAAGCCACATCTGGAAGGTCTGGAGATTTCAAATTTCAATTTTTGAAATCTCTGCAGAAAACAGCATTTAGTCCCAACATAGTGGTATGCCAACAAGGTCAACAGCAGGCTTCCTCTAAAATGCCCTGTATTTTGTGATCAGCACCTGCCTGAGTTGCCATGAGAGGTGTACTTGCACATCTGAGATGCAGTAGATTGCAGTGGATGCAGTAGATGAAATCTCCATTCTGGAGATTTCAAAACTTCTCCCAGAGTGCCCAGATTTTCAAAAGCTTTTCAAACAATTTTCCAAAGAACTCAGGGATATCGTAGGCTGTGTAGACCCTCAAAAGCAATGCACAGGACAAACAGATTGGTAGTTGCAAGAGGCAATGCAAGGCCCTTACATCAACATTCCATACTGGAGGGTTGATGGAGAGTTTTATTTTGGTTTAGTTTGGTGCCTGAGCCAAACATGCATGTGGTTCTAACCTGTTTAAAGGAGAAGTCAGTGGTTTGATCTGCTCTAGAATCATAACATCATTTAGGCTGGAAAAGACCTCTGAGTCCATTAACCCAGCACTGCCAAATCCACCACCAAACCATATGCCCAAGTGCCACATCTGCATTGTCTTTTAAAAACCTCCAGGGATGGTGGCTCACAGGGTGTAACATGTAGATGTGGAGCAGAGAGTTCAGTTTCAATTCTTTCAGAAATGACTGGGGTATTGACTTCAAAATCATGTTACCAATCTGAACTAAAACACAGAATGTTGACACAGCCACAAACTGCCTTCCAATGAAACACCTCCACAGGAACCAATGCCTGGAGAAAATTCCAGTGTTAATTTTCATAACTATAAATTAGAACCCAGCTCTGCCCTGAAGTGTTGATCATACCTGTCGTGGCTGGTTGACCTTTGCTCCTGAAGAAAGCAGCAATCGGATGACATCCAGATACCCTCCTTGTGCCGCCAGGAAAATTGCAGAAGCTCCATCCTAAGAGCAAACACATCAGTCTTACACTACATTGAAGTGATGCCATTTTTCCACACAAACCCAAATCAAATTGAATTAAGTTCTCAGTCTTTAGTCATTATGCTTTGTAACAGCAGATATACAGCCATGCTCAAGAAATAACTACCAAAATGCAAAGTCTAGTTCGTAATAAACTGTGGCAACATTTTCATTCAGTATGCACAAATACTGGCTCCCATCATATTTCAAATCCAGCATTAAATCCTCTGTCTGGAATACTAAGAGATTAGTTCTTTGATGTGGGATTCGCATTCTCTGAATCTGGGAGAAGCAAAGAAAAGAATGATCAAAACAATTCTTATCTCATTTGCTGCACCTGTGTTGTGCCAAAGTAGAATGAAATATGGAGATTGTTTACCCAAAGTGATGGTGTTTTGTTTCCTTGGCCTATCAGGGCCAAGCGTGTGTGTGTGTTGGGACTGTCGGCTGACAGTCATGAGATTCTGTGCAGTTGAGTGCTTGGCAGATTCAACTTAGATGTAATGTAATATAGTGTAATGTAGAATAGAATAATATAGTATAATAAAGATAGTGTAAAGTAGAATAGAAGAATATAGTATAATAAAGTAATTAATTAGCCTTTTGATATCAATGGAGACCTCCTCATCCTCTCTCCCCTTCATCGGGTTTGCTTTGTTTTACTATACTTTGTGGCATTGAGCTACATAATTAGAAATTAGCTCCTGCACAACAATACAGGTTCATTTAGCTTTTATATGACCATGCAGAAGTGTTCTGCTACATGGTGGAGACATGTCAGGTACTATGCAAGATTGCAGATCCCAGCACTGAAGGATGCCCTTGAGGCTGAAGGAGTAAGGCCTGTGCCACACACACTACTGTGCCACCCCAGAAACCACCATGCTTCTGTACATCTTGTAGAAGAGCCTTCACCTGTAATACAGTAATCTAAAAGTATTCAGCAGCCATATCAGAAACCAGAATTTTCCTGCAAAAACCTTGTGAAAGAATAAATGGTGAACAAATACAGTGTTTTATTTTTCTTTGACATGTCTTTCATGTGCAGATGCTCTCAGAATTTTACTTCAGAGAAACCCCTTCCATAGGGAAAAAAATTGAAAGTCATATTTCATTAAGTGTTTTTGATGGAACATTTTCAAACAGCATTACAATCCATCTAACCGACTATAAGTAGAAATCTGTATTGAGGGTGGGACAGGTGTTTATCCATCCTACATCCACAGCACTAAGCACAGGATGTGCTAGGACAAGTTTTCCCAGGAGGCAAGAATCTTTTCGTTTAAATAGAGACAGGAATTAACCCCTTTACTGCATCTCAGATGTGCAAGTACACCTCTCATGGCAACTCAGGCAGGTGCTGATCACAAAATACAGGGCTGCTGTTGATCTTGTTGGCATATCACTATGTTAGGACTAAATTCTGTTTTCTGCAGAGAGAGTGTGCATAGCTACTCCTGTAGCTGAAAAAGTCAGCACAGACTTGGTGAAGCATGATCTGAATATAGTGCCCCAGGGACTGAATTTAGGATGTTTGACATTGGTTTCAAGACAAATGTCCTGGTAAACAAAAGAGGTCTCTCCTGGAACCATTAATGCCTGTCCCTGGGCCCTCTGATGGGCTGTTTTCTCTGGTTGCTGTGTGAGTAGATGAAAAAACCTGGCAGCACCAGAGCCAGAGAACACTCTCCTCCAGAGACAGAGAACACTTCAACTTAGAAAGTAAACAAGGTTGTGTAATATAAAAAAAAGCTTTTTATTATAGGAACAATCAAGATGGAGAACCTTGTATTCACTGACACCTATTTGATTTGAATGGATGCTGTAATGAGAATGCTGTTTTGAGGCTATAAAGCATTTTTGCAAGAAATACTATTTAGTTAGAGTATTCTTTTGTCTCTTGCTCTCCTGACCCCTCACATGAGTCAATTTAAAACATTGATCTTGATAGTTTTGGGAGGAGTATCCAAATGGATGCTCAAAATCTCTCCCATTTGGCTGCCAGTGAAACTGCCATCCAGATACCACTTGACAGCTGGTTCATAAAAAGAGCTTGGTTCATAAAAAGAGCTAGACAACATTTTTTTCAAGAGATCATATTCTTATTTTGTTACACAACTCCTTCTGACTGGCTTTGCCCAATGTCTGTGAGCAATAAAAGTACATTTTAAAATCCAATTGCAAATATTGCTCATCTCCAGAAGAGACAACAAGGAAGTTATTTTACTGCCTTGACCTCTGGGTAAGAGTCTGCAGGTGTGGCAGCATAGCTATTTTTAAACTGAGTGGCAGCCCCTGGGATTACCCTGCAAAGGGATGAATCATGCCCTCAGATCAGAAAGACAATTTGCACAACAGCAAGGGTGGAACAACCTTATTTATAAATGAGGGGTGAGGCAACACAGAGGTGGGGATCCCCCTATGACCACTTCTGCAGTCACCAGCTCTCAGCTCCCCTGCAAGCCAGCAGGGAGTGCAACAGCATCCTGAAGATCCAAAGCCAATGGAAACAGCTGAAAAACCTCATATATCTCAGAGAAACAACTTCCTCTTTGTCAGTTTTGAGTGCCCTGGGGTAGGAAAGAAGGGGTGGGAAGCAAAAGCAAAATCTGCTACTTGTTTCTGTTGAATGCCGAAAAGCTCAACTTATCTATCTGCTGGAGTAAATTAAATCCAGAGCTTCATTGGTTCAATCCAACTTTCAGAATAGTCAACTAAACAACATCATTTCAGCCATTTTAACCTCACTTGCCCAAAACACTAGTAAACTGGAGATTCACAAATACCAAATAACATAATTTTAATTGATATTTAAAAAAAAAACAAAACTGCTTTGAAGTAATTTAAAGATTTTAATTTTTGCTAGTCTTTCTGGAAGAAAACTAACGTACTTCAGAGGTTTTAAAGCTATTCACTCTTATTCACTCTTCTGCAAATCATGGTAGAACATAGCATGCTCTTTCATCCAAGGCTAATGGCTAGCACAAGTCTGTTCCAGATTTGGTACATATCCTCCATACAGATCATGAACCAAAAGGCAGCCAAAGAATCTTTCTGATTTTGTGCTACTTCCCTCAGCATCATGAAAAGCAGACAGTTAACAAAATCCACATCTTAGAGGAACAGAATACTATAAAACTGCAGCATTTGGCAAATGCCTGTCTGTGCTGGAGCCAGGGTGTCTGTTGTTGTCCAAGCAACAGCACATTTGTTCCACCACCACCATTGTCAATATTGTGTGTGTCAAATAACTCACATAGAGCTGATCGTGAATGTTGGCGCCGTGCTTCAGCAGAGTTTCCACTACTTTTGCATGCCCGTACTGACAGGCAGCCAGCAGAGCTGTGCCTCCATCCTGTGAAAACAAAAAAGAATGGGTACAGTCAGGTGAGAGGTCAGATGCTGGGCTGAACTTCACCATAAAAAAAAAAAAGAACCAAACTTTAAGACTTTTCAGAATTTGGCTCACAGCAGTTCTGTGATGAGTAGCTGCTGAATCTTCCATGACTTTAATGCCAAGTGTTGACATGTAAATCTTTCAACTTGGCTCAGTCACTATATAAATTTTTCTCCTGAGTATTTTAGGGAGGGAAAGGAACGAAGAAAATTCTGTTTTGCGTTCCTCATCTTCTGCCTTGTCATTAGAAGCTTTGTTCTTTACATAGCTTCAAGGTCCTCCACATTTCTTCCTTTTACAGCCAAATTCCTCATGCCTGCCACACTCTTCCACCAATGGAAGGACAGCAAACCTTCCCACTGCTCCAGAGTCTATTGATCATCTGCTCTTCTTTGGCCAGAACATTGTGCCCTGTTTTGTCCCGCCTCTCATCTTTGTCTTGTTGGCCTGAAGCTGAGCAGAGAGGAGACATTTTAAAGTGTGCTAGCTGACTGTGGAAGTGTGAGTCTGACCAAAGGCATGACCACCAGTGAAAACACTGTTACTGCTGCTTGAGAAGGGATCCCTGCAGGTGGGATCAATCCCAGGCAGTTAGAGTTACTCCACATCACCACTAAAGGGAGACCTAGGCACATGCATCAAACCCTCCTTGTAGAAACATTCCCTTGGGAGCCAACTGAGAAGGGAAACACCTCAGTGTCACTGGTGATTGACTCCAAACCAGCTCAAACAACTGAGACAACAAACATGGGTCTTGCCATCTTAAATGTGCTGTGCCCCACTCAGAAATTACTAGTATTTCAGACACAGCTATGGAGAACAATTTCTTGTCATCTGCCTGGGATGGCACCAGGCCATCATGCAAAGATGATGCATACTCCAAAATGCCCCCTCCATAGGTCTTCTCTCTCCTCCCTAGCCTTCTCCCAGTCTCAAGCCTCTCCTCCACAAAATAATCTAAAGTATTTAATCTAAACTGTTTCTAGAGCTGCTATTAATGTGGGCACAAGACTGTGCTTTGTCCTAGAATTGTTCTCTGAAACAACCCCAAAGTTGTTTGAAATTTTCCACACAGACAGATATCCACAAAAGAAGTTGCAGCTCAAGTGACCAAATGTATCTTCTATAATGAGAAGTACCAATCAAATTTATCAATCAATGGTGCAATTTTATGGCTGTAATAGCCTGGTGAAAATTCAAGCTCTGGCATGACTGAACTAACCCTCAGGCACTGTTTATAGCTACCCCCAAAACTTCATATTCACCCTTCCTGCCAAAAAATTGAAAAGAAAAGAAGGCTTGGGTGTCAGCAAAGCCAGAGATGTGAGGCTGTTGGGTGACAGTCTATGAATTGCCTATTAATTCTGGGTTATTTGACTAAGTACAGTGTGTAATCAGGTCAGTGGAGTTAAGTTTCTCTTATGAGAAATTAGACTTTCCTGCCAAATTAAACTACTGTAACTTAATGGGAACTGCTGGAACAAAACACAAAAGCAATCACAATTGTTCTTGGATTAAAAAAACACCTTATACACACTTAAAAGACAATGGAAAAACTAATAGCTTCATGTAACCTATTTCCTCTCCCCAAAGCCACTTTGTTCAAGGGGTGATTTACTGGATCAAAGGGCTATAAACAAAACAAAACAAAAAAACCCAAAGAAATTTTTAAGACGTTTTCTCTGAACAATGTTGAGAGAGAAAGGTTAGTGAATTAAGAAGAGAAACTGTGCTATCCAGACTGAAGGTCCTCTGTGGAGAGGCATGGAAGGAAAAGTTTTAGGAAGCTTAAAAATACTAAAGTTACATGTATGGATGGTAAATAGACATGCTCAGTTGGTTGCATCTGGGAAAAGTTTGTTTACTGCTTTATGGTCTGGCTTTTGTTTTCTAAAATTCTTGTTTTTTCCACAAACTCCTGTTATTTTTAGAAGATTGTTTGGTTATTATCATAATTTCTGTAGGGAACAAAGTGACAGGTCCCAAATAAGAGGCAGGCCTGCAAAGATAACTCCAGCTGGCACAGCAGAGCTGAAGCGCAACTCTTGGAATCCCAATGTGTGATCTCACCTGGGGAGATTTGACAGCTTGGGGTTTAAGAATGGCAACACTCTCTCAAGACATGTCTAATTAATTCAAAAAGGGGTTCCTGACCAAGTGTTTGGTTCAACCCAGTGAACAGTTTTAGACAAATAATTTTTTTTTTTTTGCAAGAGTGACACAATTCCAAAATACACCATTTGGATCTTTCAGAGTAAAGTGATCAAGTTTTCCTAGGTCAGTCTGATCAGAGTCCAGGGGTTAGAAGAGGATCATTGGATAGTCCCCAGTTTCATCTGTCCACTCTGAATCAAATATTTACTGAGGCAGAGAGAAGTGGGTAACAATTCCTGGGCTGGAAGATCTGGTCCCTGATCAGGAGGACAGCTGAGCTCTAAGGCCTGCTCTACTGTCTGTCTGATATATGAAGCTGAACACATTCAGCAGAAGGGAGTGGGATTCCTCTGCATGCTCTGAGCTGGGGGTACCACTGTGAAAAATTAGATATACGTCTTTCTGTAAGAAAGGGAAGCTGGAGACAGGAAGCTTTTTCATTGACCATGTGATAAGACAACAGTTAAATCAAAGAATTGTCAAACAGTGCGATGGTTTATTATTCAGTCCTCCTCTTGCCTCTCCTGAGCTTCCATCTGGTTTTCTCTTACACTTAACTCCAGCAAGCTCTAGCTGAAGACCCCAATGCTTTACAGACCATAGGGAAAGCAGATAAGTTGTGGGGAATAAAAAAAATAAAAAATAAGTAAATGACAGAGTTTTAACATCCTTTTCAAACGTGATTACCTCTTTCCTTTTTGGCTTCAGCTGAGATAAGTAAAAAGCTGAAGCAGTGTCTTTGGTACTGGCAAGCCTCTTGGAAACTCTGAGCAGGGCAGCAAATGGGAGCTGGCCATGTCAGCAAGCACTGAGGGGCTCCTGGGGCTATCACCCCTTCTGCAGTGGGCAGGAGGCCACTGTGCAACCTCCCAGAGATGGCACGTTGCCTTGGGTTCACTTCTTGCTCATATCCTGTTTTCCTGACACAATGAAGCTTCTATTAATCCTGCACTGCAAATATTTCCAGCTCAGATAGGAGCTGGACTTTTCTCGGCCACCTCTGCAATTCTCCCCCTGAAACCATTTTTCTGCCCTCCCCAGGGTCTGCCCTCCTCACTGCCAGCACATAACAGCAGCTGCCAATCTGCAGTGAAAATATTTGGAACAGCAGCACTGGGTAAGAACATGCTAAGTGCTGTACACTTCCCTGTCTATTTTCTGACCCCTTTCCTCTGTCATCATCACCTGAAACAGCTCAGAATTATACCTTATTTTACCATCTCTTAAATGTGGTACAGAGGACGAGAACTGATCTTCTGCAATCACTGCCTGCTGAAAAACAGCCTCTGACATACTGTTCAACCTGCAGTACTGCTCAGAAAAATGTGCCACCATGCTTTTTAAGATCTCACATGCTAATCACATCTATCAGAATAAAGGAAAAAAAATCAACCTATGTTAAATATTTCTATGGATGTCAGACTGGGACAATGCAGAATAATATTAATGACTAATATTATATATAATAATTATATAATAATTAACCTTCAGTAGTACTATTCATTCTCTTTAGAACATCAGCATTTATTGCAAATTACTTCATTACACTATTTGAGAATAGTTTTACTTTGCCTGCCATAGCAAATATCAATTCTAATGATGCAAGGCTTAACAAGAATTGCATGCCTGTGTTAAGACAGTTCTCCAGAATTCTCATATATATGAGTAACAAATGTAGTAATCACAATTTACAGATAAGTACATGAAAAAGATGTTGGGCTTTGCATTTCCTTAGTTAAGTCTCTGTTTTCTAGGACACATTCAATTTGTGTGCTTATTCCAAATTAATGTAGTAATTTATAATATAAATATATATATTCTTTGCAAATGGATTCATTTTGCACTGCTCATTAAAAGCAGGATCAGCCGTAACTTTTCCAGTGGTGCTCCCAGATGAATGTCTTAGTGAGAAAATGCCCTGTCCCTAACCTGAAAAGGTGTATTTTATCAATTATATTGTTTCTGGGGTTTGGGAGGGATAGAGGAGCCTGTCACCTTGGTCACCTGTTAACAGAACGATGGAATTATTCCAACCTATGAAAACCACATTATTAAATCAGAAGATTGAATTGATACAGTGGAAGATGTGGACTGTCCATGCACTACACCTGACTGGTGCCTCCTGCTCAGGCACACGCTAGGTGATGCTGCAGGAAAATCATCTCACATGCACATCACATGCCAGTTTCCCCTGTTACACCCATTGGGAGCTGGTGATACTTTTCAACCAGCTTGTCTGGATGTAACAGAAAGCTGTGGCCTGGAGAAGAGCAACCAGAAGCTTAAAAGATACTTGGGACTGGCATATGGGCCAGTCAGGCTGGGCTCAGAAGCAGGGTCAGGCAGAAAAAGAGGGTCTGTAATGAAATTTTCAAGGTGAGTAACAGTAGACCCCAAACTTGCATTTGTCCAAAGATGGAAGCCATTTGGAGCAGCTGGACACAGGGATATTCTTTTATAATTTAGATTTTTTTTTTTCTCTCTTTTATCTGTCCTAGTGTTTCACATGGCATGCTTCATAAAAGATTGATTCTTTTTGCCATGATTGATTGATATTGCCATGAAGGATCAGAGAATTTCAAGCCGGCTGTTCACCTCCTGGAGCAAATCTTGGCCTCTTCACAGACTCCTAGTTCGCAGGCTGTGGAAAGATTGAGCGAAGACATAACTGTCTCTCTAGACAGAATGAGGTACTGAGCCTCTGACTTGCCAGCTGATTGCAAGGGAAGATGACCCCTCTGAATCTTGCTAACCCTCACCCATACCCTGAAATAAAAGTAATTTATTTTAATGTGCAACCTTACCCAAGAAATCTGTCCCACATGAGATTATCCAGCACTGTAAGATACAGCTGTTGTATTTAACGCTGCAACCTCCTGCACTGCCAGCTTCCACAGCTGCACTGCACGTTGTGTTAAACAGCCACAATTTCATTCATGCTTTTATTACTGGCTGCTGCTGTGGTCAGAGAGTTGCTCACCACAAGCACAGCTCCCTGGGGAATCAGAATCCTCCTCAATGGGCATGTGTGAACTCTGACCACAAAACAACAGGATTTGTAGCCCCTGGAGCATAAGGAGCTGATTTTCTGATGTTCCATCAATTCCCTTGTATTTAGAGCCTGTATTTCCAGGGACTCCAGAAAGTAGGTATAGATTGAGAGAATTATTCAAATCATAGACTAAAATATCTTGAGAAATTGATTACTGTGAGGTAAAGAACTACTGCTTCTTCAAATACATCACTAGGGATCCCAGGATAAGTGACTGACAAGTGTCCTCCTCCCCAGATAATGGGAACACTTCAAAATGCAGGCAGCATGTCAAGGACAAGTATTGAAAATATTATTGAAAATATGTTGCTTTTCCCCTGTTTGCTGAAAGCAGAGGTGCTAATACTGGCTTGGGAAAAAAAAAAACTGGGTTGATGTACTGCTGCCAGTGATGAACTGCTGATCTTGCTGCTGTTGCCCCACAAGGTGTGAGCTTTTGGCTCTTCTAAACAAGATTTTGGAAAGAACCTGCCTGAACAAAGAAATAAAGGCTCTGGGGTGCATCTCATCTTCTTGTGCCAGATGGGAAGGTGGGAATTTAGGGGGAACTGAAAGCATTATATTCTTATATATCCAATGGTGGCATGCAGAGACATCCCAGCATTGATGAAATGCAAGTTCTATGCAACCAAAGTACATAAACACCTAAATCAGGATCCTACCTGGTATGTGCAAAAAGACTCTTTGACCCTGTATTGGAGGATGGTTTATGAAGAAAGACTGATATCACTGTCAAGGGACCTTGATTAACTTATGTCATTAAGTCTAGGTAGGAAAAGCTAGTCCAAAGTTAATATTTCACAATGTGTTGCATTACTCAAAAATGTTCACGTGAGGAAATTTCATCATCTTAACACTTCCCTGTCATGTTTCACGTGAATACAAAAACCCAGCCTTGACTGTCAGAGAGTATCAGCATGCAAAAATAGACCCATCATCTTACTTTATTCTTAAATTCAGTGGAGGCTCCAAATGAAAAGAGAAACTTCACTACATCATTGTGGCCTTGCTGTGCAGCAAAGAACAGAGAAGTTGCACCTGACTGTAAAGGAAAAATGGATTAAAATAGTAACAAACACATAACACACTTGACTGAAGTATAGACATTTCAAATTAAAAAGTATTGAGCTAAATCAGTTGAATATCAGCTGAAAAGACAAGATGAATTTGAAGACTCCAGAGGACACCAGGTATCCTAACTCAGTCTTCTTCCCATTGCACTGAAAAATCTGTCCAGCACCATAGACTTTGGAGGGAGGGAAGGAAGGGAAGGAAGGGAAGGAAGATAGATGCAGGCTTTTCTGACTTTGGGCTCTCTCACCCCATGTAGAAACTACAGGAAATGGGAGCAAGATCTGAAATTCACTCCAGTGCCCCAAGCTTTTACAATAGCACATGGCTCCATTTAGATCATTTCAGAGCCCACTCTTCTGGGCACATTTATGGGACTCCCACTTCCCTGAGCTTCACAGCAACTTCAGAGAACAAGAGCACTGGTTGGAGTAACTGCATTTAGTTGCAGAACAGTGCCATTGGTCTTTAGCACTTAAACTTCATCTGTTTTGCTCCCTTTCTGCAACAGAGTGATTTTGGAGGCTTTTAGTGTTTTTCTTTTTTGTTGGCTTGTTGAATCAGTATTTCCTGAGTGATAATCAAGAGCAGCTCCATAAAACTGTTCTTAACTTTTTCTTTTGTTGCTTCTTTCCAAGCAATGTTTACCTAAGGGAAGGGACGTATTTAAGTACATGCTTTGTTAGAACAAGACCCCACTGAAAGACACCGACAATCATGGTTAGAGCAAGTTTAGGCCAGTAAGTGCAAAGACACCTACATCATCAAACAGGGCATTCACTGACTCAGTAACTTGCAGATGTCAGCATGAGATTAATGCTTTGGTTCCAGGTAACCAAGGAAAGTAAGAAACCTTGGCTTGTACTGTTTGAGCAATGAGCACTCTGCTATCCTGCATGACCTGCCACCATCCCATGTAATTTCATGCCCTCCTTAAACTGTTCTTCTCTTAAAACCAATAGTTGTCCCAGAGCAATTCTGCTCTTTGTGCAGCCAACACACAGACCAGAGCAACTGCAATCCTTACAATTGTCTGCATGGAATATGAATGAAAGGCAATTTCCCAAAAAAATCAGTTGCTGATGTTCCTTCCATGCTGATGTCATAGTGCAAGACAGGTCTTGAATGCCAAGCACAGATGCAGGAAAGTGTATGGGTGATAAAGCTGTGTGACTGCTAGAGATGAGTTGGCTCAGACTAAAAGGCAGAAACTCCAAAACATACAAAATGAAAAAAAATCCCTGTGCTAGCAATGGCATCCACTCTGTTTTAATGACCAGGCTGCAAATCAAAAGGTAAAGGTCTTCTTATTATTTATCCCATCTGGAGATCTGTAAACTGTTGTGCCAAAAAGTGAACCTGCAAATACAGAAATGGAATAGTCCTGGGGTGTTACATCCCAGATGTAACTGACCCTCACCAACCAGATGTGCTGAAAATGTGTTGTTATAAATGCACCTCTGGCATCTGATTTTCTGTTGTAAACTTCAGATATCTGATTCCCTGATGTCCTGGGAACAGAGCCAGTTATACATGTTAGAAATACACTATACAGCAAGTGACAAAGAAACAATTGGCAACAAGCACCAGACAACACTCTTATTATTTGTAACAAACCAACAGTCACTTAATCAAGCCCTGTTTGAATCCTACCTCTCTCTGCAGATTGATATCTGCTCCTTGCAACACCAATTCCCGTACACAATCTATGTGGCCATAGTAAGAGGCTACCATCAGAGCTGTTGTGCCAAGCTGGGAGTAAGGAAAAACAAGTCAGTACCTTCAACAGACACCTACAACAATGAATCAGGCTGTCTGGATGAGACAGCATCTCTGCCAAAAAGCTGGAGGGAAATTATGATACCTTATTGTCCCAAAATAAGTGCAACAAGTATAAAAAGAATGGGGTTTGTTTCTAAACAGCTTTTTTCCCCTCTCTTTTTAAGCAGAGAATCTCGAAGTTCTTTTCATCATTTCCAGAAGAATAACCTCAGACACAGGAGCTGAGTGACTCAGCTGAGTCACTTAGAATTCTGAGTCATAGTCAGGAGAAGGGGCTGGGTGATTTGAACAGTAATTCCCTATCCAAATAATGAGAGCAAACTCACTCAGTGACTCTTTACATCATAAGAGAGAACTTTCTGTACAAAAATCTGTGTTCAGCTCCCTCAGTACATTATAAGGTCACTTCCAGGGAAAGAAGTAAGATTTATATGTATGCAGTGTATGGACAATATGCAGAAACCACATGCATAAGGATGAAACACATCCTTCAAAACCATTCACACACAACAGCTCAATTTAAAGAAGGAATGGGTGACATTACAAAAAAGAAGCATACAGTCTTAGTTGTAAAAAATTAGTTTAGTCTAGAAAACGTGCATGTCTGATACAACCATTAATACAGTGTAGTGTGTAAGTTCTTGTCCAAAGTTAGCCTTCTTTTGAGAAAAAATGAACAGTAGTGACTCTATTTTTTCATATTGATCTCTGTCCTTTTTACTACAAGCCTCTATTTGAACAACCTTCCCTCCCTTGTCAGAAGGACAGTCATAGCACCAGCTCCAGAAGTACTGCAGGACAAATACTTGCCTACAGGGCAAAAATGGAATGAAAATGAGAAGATACGTTAAAGTCAATGGTCTTAGAAAAATCTCTTACACTTTGAAGGTATTCAAAGTGAGAGAAGCTGTGACAAGTACATGTTTTGGTTGGAAGTGGCATTAATCCTTACCAACACCAGCATGACTCTGTGTCAGTCAGTCCCAATGCCAAACAAAAGAAACCTGGAACTTCTCACCCTCCTTTTCCCCTTGCTCTTTGACTCAGATTAGCACAATCAAGTATCTCACCATGCACTGTAGGCAGAATAGAAAGACCTGCTCATTATCTGTGTAATCAACCCATTTCCAATCTCAAAACTAATTTCAACCCATGTCAGTTACAATAAGGAAATTCCCATGAAATCTGTCATGGGTCTGGGCTCCTCTTGCCTGGCAATCTTCTGCCTTCATGTTGGTGCCCAGTCCAGAGATTGGGTGGAGAGGAAGAATTTAGGGGGCCAGCAGTTGTTCTAATTATGAGGAGGTCTGTTGGCTGACAGAATCATTGCTACCTGGGCTCAATTCAGCCAACTCTTTGCTGTGATCTATTACTACAATGACATTTCTTTGCAAAGAGAAGCCTGAGGTGCTAGGATGTGTGTTTTTAATGTCAGCACCACAAATAACTGTGTAAGACACATTTTTGAGTGCTGGCAAATTCTTAACCCCTTGCCACTGATGTAAATCATCACACTATTTTATCTTGAGTTTCAAGCTTGATTACTGACAGGAGAGGGTTTTAAAT
Organism: Passer domesticus; assembly: GCF_036417665.1. Classification (NCBI taxonomy): domain Eukaryota; kingdom Metazoa; phylum Chordata; class Aves; order Passeriformes; family Passeridae; genus Passer; species Passer domesticus. Next base: position 114,741,181 of record NC_087474.1, read on the forward strand.
CATCCTGAAGTACCATAAGACATTCATATGTTTCATGTTAGATCCCAACTACACCCTCTGCATGGTGGGCTATGGAAAGTGATGCAAAATGAGTGCTGTGGCTGTAGGTGCATTGCGTGCATACGCTGTCTTTGCAGTCCACATCTACTCGCCCACTGTTCAGCAGCAGCTGGAGGAGAGCCAGGTTTCCTTTTCTTGCAGCCCAAAATGCAGCATTGGCAAGTGGTGTTTCTTTCTGGTGGAAAAAAAGGAAAAATAAAAAAAGAAAGCAGAAATAAATCACTTTGGGAAATACACTGGGCAAGCATACACATTGCATACATTCTGCATTCAAGACAGGAAAGTTTCAGCTTAATGTGCTGTTTTTTAAAACCCAGAGCATGGAAAGGAAGCTAATTTAATTTCTTTTTGCAATTATAGAGACCAGTCTTCCTGTGCTTCCTCATGTTATTTCAAGTCTTCCTTGTGTCTATGGCAGTCTCTTAGATTGCTCTGTAATAAGAAATGATGATGCTAGGCCAGATCCACAGGGAAATATCACAGAAAACAACATGCTCAGTGATGCCTGTATTGTCTGCTTCTATGGTGGGGCTGGCCACAGTTAGGCTGAAGCATCCTGCTGACATGTCCTGCTGCAGGACATCCTCTTGGGCTTCAGATTAACTCTCTGTCATCTCCTTCTTTTCTGCACACAAAGTTCCAATATAGGAAAAGTATTGCTCATGCATCTCCCAGACTGCTTGTTCAACCTCCTGCCTGGAATGAACACCCTGGGACTGTGGGCATGTGCAATATCTCCTGGGCAGGAGTGAATGATGACTGCTCCAGCACAGGAAAAGGACAGAAAGAAAAGACATGCCTTTGCTCCCATCCTCTTTACCTGATCGATGCAGACAGCTGCCAATATTCTGCCTTGACAGGTAAGCACTGTCAGGGGTGAAGTGTGGGGGAAACGCCATGATGGCAATGATATGTATCCTAGAGCAGGCTCATGCTGTTGATTTCTTAATAAGGGCCCAAACCATCTACAGAGGTGTAAAACATCACTTCACCAATAGTCACACCAAAGCAGAGTCAAAATACCCAGGGGCATTGCTTTGCAGCAAACCCTGCCTTCAGGATAACCCAGAGAGAGTGCAGAGTCGATATTAAAGTCAATCATCCAGCTTCAGAAATTATGTAGGCACTTGTCTAAATGTCAATGCACACATGTAATGTGGCAGGGAGTCAGGATTCAATAGTTTTATGCTTTATAATTAAAATGCACAAATACAGCACAGTTTAAATTGCTTCCTTCACTGACATGAAGACAATAAAATTTGCAGAAACCAGCAGACACATGAATCATGAATCTGAATCTATCTCAGGTCTGTCACACTGAGCACTTTCCATGGGTTGCATTTTTAATATTAATAGATTGGAAAATTGGCAGCTGAGAGATGTTCCAACCATTCAATAAATTATAAGTCACTTCCTATAAACTGATAGTGGTATTTTTGTACCAGTACACACAGGGGTAGGAGTCTGAAAATTTTAGCAAGCACAATAAACTAAAATCTGATCTTCTCTTCACAGCTGTTGCATTTCCCTGGAGAATCTGTAGATAATGTTGATTAAGGTAGAGACAGCAGTTTATACCCTCCTTGCGGGCAACACTGTAGTGTCTTCCTATCTTTGCCCTTAGAACCACTAAAATTTCATGTAAAAGCAACAATTTACCTAAACACACAGGGCTCATGTTGCCCTTTCTGCTCTGATTTATTAGATAGATATTTATTTATAAAGCTGGCAGTTAGGAATATTTTCTTATTGGCTTTGTTATTATGATATTCACTGGAAAGCTATTGCAAAAGAATTATGTTTAGACCTTACAGAATGGACAATCAAATTCTTTACCTTTTATTGTCCCAAACTATGCCTTAAAGTTTTAGAAAATTTAGAGGCACGGCAATACATCCATAAAGGAAAATATTTATTTAATCCACTCCAGTTTTAACTACATGGGCACAGTAGCAGACTGCATTTTATTATGGATTATCATACACCCCACTTTCACTGGACAGGTGACCTTGAATCCATATCCAGGAGCTTCTTACCTGCTTTCACCAGTTCACGTGAGAAGAGAACTAAATGTCCAGTGTGACCCTGGACGGGAAGTAGAGAAGTTCAAAGTCTTTGGCCTTATGAGTCATAAATTCCTACCTCTTTTTTCTCTCCTGTAAGTCCTACAGTAGCCCTCCAGCAGAGTTGTCCTTATACTTTGGAACAGACTCAAGGAATAGAAGAATTCTTCAGTGCACCAAGGACAAAAACCAAAGTTTTTTCCCATTTGAACTGACTCCTACTAAGCACTTTTACTTCTCCTTGTGCCCCCGTGTTGCTTGGGATCCCTTGTATAAAAGTAGAGTATACAGCACACTCAGACTATCAACCATCCAGTGACTGGATTAAAAAAAAAACAGATGCAAATGTGAGCTATTGTACCTGGTAAGATGAATGAAAGTGCAAAATAATTCAGATGATCTGGGCACCTTACAAGTACAGCCTCACTGTGTATTGTGTGGCAGTTTATATCTCTGTGGTCTTCATTTTCATCAGCAATACTGACAGGACTGGTAGGCAAAATGTAAGACAGCATTTTGGGGTTAATATTCCAATTAATTGAATTATTTTTTAGGAATAAATGGGTTTATAGCTGCAGGATGTGACTGCTGTTGTTTGGTTGTGAACTCAGTCATGTCTCATCAGATTCTTCCTAGGGAGAGGTAATGTTGAATTTCAAAAGATTAATTGGACAAAATTTTTATGTAATTCCTATCATAAAGCCAGTCTGCTCCCAAAGTATCCTTAAAGTAAACAATGATCCTCAGCACTGACAATCTGGGAGCAGAATGTAATAGACATTTGAAAATTATTAGCTAATAACTTTCATGAAAATTGCTTGTTTCATGATGTCACTTGTGCAAGCATCAGCAACTTTCAGGATAAAAGTTCCTTCACTTCATCAAGTTCTCTAAAATTTTATCTTAAAATCTGGCTGTGCTAATAATTCTGATTGTTTGTATGCTTTTATGAGAGCCCAAAGATGAAAAGCTGGCATTATATTCATGCTGTATTGGCATTGGAAGAAACATTTTTTCAAAAATGGTCTAGAGGACAATATCTATTATAAATCTGACAAAACCATTTCTCTGCAGAGATACAGAAAATAATGAATTGTGCTAAGGTGTCTGTGTCATTTCAGGAATATTGAGGGGGAAAGTATAATTTAAATGCTGTGACCACCAGCTCCTGCTCCCTGCCCTACCTTTGATTTGCTGTTTGCAGAGAAAGGGCAGGTGACAGTGGGGTGACTGCTGAGGAGGAAGAGTGCAGTTCTTAAACAGGGAAAGAAAAGGGGCAATAGACAAAGGGAAAGAAAAGAAAGGAGAAAGAGAATGCTAGTCCACCCACTGGCTTGTTCCTTGTGCTGGAAAAATGCAAGAAATTTCCCTTTTCTTTCTTAGTTTCCAAACCAGTCCTAATGGGAAGGAGGAATTGAGTGAAAAGTTTAAAGAAGAAGAAGAACTGGAAACCAGGATCAAGCATGATGGAAAAGGCTAGCGCAACTTAGGAGCAGAGTTCTCTATTAGATAGCAATATATCCTACATGAAGGATCCTGATAAGAAGGAAAGGTGATTCAATATATAAATGTTGTTTAGTCAGGCAAAAAGTGGCAGAAGAGAGGATATTTGTGTGAGAAAAAAAGATAAATGCTATGCCATGGGTAAGTAGGATAATAAGATGGAAAATGTGAACAGCCTGTGGCAAACAGTAAGAATCCAAGTTAAGTTCATTATCTGAGAGAAAGAGAAATTGCCAAACAAAATGTCACAGGAAAGGGAGAGAAAACAGAGAGAGGGAAGTATGGTTTCCACTTCTTCAGAGGGAAGGGAAAGCAGTGAGCTACTTTGAACAGGAAAACTTGAGGGAATACAGTGTGAGAAATAGGGCACAGAAAAGGATCTTATAGGAATAGAACAGAAACTAAGACCTGAAGAACAAGTTAAATAAACAAGGAAGCCAAAAAATGATAAAAAAGAAAAAGAAGCTGGCATCACCAGGAACATGGGGCTGTTAGAGTGAATGCTTGTGAGAAATGGAGGTGGGAAAAAACTCACACAGACAGAATGAAGGGACAGAAAAACTAAGAAAAAAAAGAAATGAGGTATGAGACCAAAGCAGGACCAAAAAGGGGATGACCACAGAGACTGCAGTCCAGAAAGCCAAGTGTATCCTGTGTTACATCAAAGGAATCAAGACCAGCAGGATGAGGAAAGTGATTCTCCCTCAATTCTGCTCTGGTAAGACCACACCTGGAGTGCTGTGTTCAGCTCTGGGGTCCCCAACGTAAGGATGTGGACCTGGTGGAGCAAATTCAGAAGAAGGCCATGAAGATGCACCTTTCCTATGAAGACAGGCTGAGGGAATTGAGGTTGTTCAGCCTGAAGAAGAGAAAGCTCTGAAGAGACCCTAGAGCAGGCTTCCAGTGGCTAAACGGACCTGCAAGAGGAGAGGGACTTTTTTACAAGGGCATGTGCTGATAGGACAAGGACAAGTGGCTTTAAACTGAAAGGGGGTAGTTTTAGAGTGGATATTAGGAAAACATTCTTTACTGTGAAGGTGGTGAGCACTGGAACAGGTTACCCAGAGGAGCTGTGGATGCCCCATCCCTAGAAGTGTCCACGGTCAGGCTGGAAGGGGCTTTGGGCCACCTGGTCTAGTAGAAAGTGTCCCTGCCTATGGCAGAGGGCTGGAACATGATGATCTTTAAGGTCCCTCCCAACCCAAGGCATTCCATGATTTCACCACCAAGCGTAAGACTGAAGTGCCCCTGGAGCAAAGGTTCTCTGCTGCCTCCATGGGAGGGCTTTAAATGCAGGTGGGAACCACCTGCTGCGCCACCACTGAACTGACACGGTGACATCAAAGCACCAGCATTCCAGGGGGGAGATACCCTGACGGGAGAGAGGCAAGTACAGGGAATAATCCATCAAATCAAAAAATGCAACACAAGCAATATGGCAAAGGACTGGCACTGAGCTGCTGATCAATAAGAGAAGGGCAAGCACAGCATCCAGAAAGTGCATAACAGAGAAGATGTACATCCATCATAAATATTATCTGTTAACATCATTAGTAAATTGCTGCTTGCTTCCCTCTTTGCCAAATAACCTTATTCATCCTGTCCTTAGATTAAAAAACTTCTTTAGGGCAATCTTTTGCAATGACTGCTCTTGCGTGGGTTTGGATGGAAAAAGTACAAAAAGTGACAGGAATCATAGCTGGCAAAGGGAACCAACCAGTGTGGCTTCAGTGGCCACCACAGCCTGAAAGGAAGAGCACGGATAAAAACTGCCTCCTAACTATTACACAACCACACCAGCAGAGATGGTCGCAAAAGTGAGGAGGAGGCTCCTGACTGCACCAAAACCCAGAGCACAGAGTAAAGCCAGCCCAGAGCCGGAGGGAAGCTCCGGGAGGCTCGCAGTTTATGTAACACAAGGCACGCACCCTTTTGGGGCTGTCAGCTGTGACAAGCGCCCGCTCCATCAGCTGCCACCGCAGCACTCCCGGGGCACCCCAAAGCCCGGCAAGGACGTTACTGCTTTCTCTCCTTCCTGCCTACACCACCCTCGTTTTTCCTAAAAAAATAAAACAAATCAACCCCCAAATGCACGGATACGACAGAGCGCTCCGCGGGCTGCCGGCGTGACAAGCGCCAAGCGGGAACCCAAACGCGCATCCCCCCGCCCCTCTCCCCTTGGGGCGCCCGGCTCACCTTGAACGACATCCTGCACATCGCAGCGCTCCGCCTCCGCCCCGCTCCGCTCCGCTCCGCGCCCGCCCGCGCAGCTCGGCCCGCACCGCTCCGCGCCCGGGCTGCGCGGGGCCGGGGCGGGGCGCGGGGCCGGCGCCTCCCTCCCTCCTCCCGAGGCACTTTGTGCTCACGGGGTGCTGGCTACTATTGCTCTAGAAAGGGTCTTTTTGGGGCTGGAAGAGAGTATTTGTTTATTATTATTATTATTATTATTATTATCATTATTATCATCATCATCATCATCATCATTATAATTATTATGATTATTACCATTATTATTATTTTATTGACATCGTTGTTGCTGTTCTTCTCATTATTACTTAGCAGAATAGATTATATTAGATAATAGAATCAATTATAATAGAATCAATTTATCAGATTATAATAGAATCAATTATACTCGAACACATACTAATTATATCAGCATACAATTTTATGCAATTGCAGAAAATTACATTCTATTGCTATTTTGGTTGCGTAGTTATTATTGTTCTATTGTTGTTGTTGTTAGTTATAATAACAACAAATTTTATAACTTTTTGTAACAAGTGTTATATTAGTATTGTTTCAAGTGGGCCCCTGCTCCAGCAGCGTCCTGAGAAGCCAGCCCCCAGGGTGGGGGACCCACACTACTCAGCCTCTGGTTTAGACCTGTGGATCAGGCCTCTGTAGCTCAGGAATAGCACTGAAATGTTCCAAACTCCAAGCGCCCTCGCCCCAGCCCTATCCTCAGTGCTCATGCCAGCTGCACAGCACCACTTTTGTATTTCTCCGCCTCTGCCCTTCATATCTAAGCAAAACGTGTTCAGAGTGCTCACTGTTGTGAGTACAGCCACAGTGCTGCCACCCAAACCTGTGATGGGGGTCAGCGTTCCTTCACCTTGCCTGCATCCAGCTATCACCATCTCCCACAGCTGATTTGCTCTCATTAGGAAGCCAGTAAATTCTTAAGGGCTTAATTGTATTCCTTTAAAAATGAACAGTCATAAAGCCACTTCATGTCCTGTTTTGCCTGGATGCCACAGATTTCATTCAAAGTCTTCGTGATATAAAGTAGGCAAAGCAGGGCATGCTCTGGTGAGAGATTCCTGAATTTCTTTGCTATTGTTGGTTTAAACTGAGCCCTTAGGGATTTTCCTCTTTTGATGTGCACACATAAATCCCATTCATGAGAAAATTATGCGTGTGCATTGAGAGAAAATACTTGTGCTGAGATCCAAATAGCTTATTCTACAAATCTGCAAGTGAAGGGGTTTCTGCAGATCTTTTTCCTGAGGCAGTGTGCATCTGTGCATCTGTGCATACAGTGAAACAAACGGGAGGCAGGCAGATGAAAGCTGCTCATAGCACCAGCTCATCTCAGAATGCATGGCCTGGTGTGAACCTTAATTACTGAGATCATACGATCCTGGATGATCACTCAGCTTTCCTCTTAAACTTAAAAATGCTGAATAAATTCAGCAGATTGCAGAGCTGAGAGTCATCCTTGCTCTAATCCAGTTGCACAGTGATGATTGTCCACTGAAAGAGGAAAATACTACTGATCTCTACACACTCCCTACCTCAGCCTTGGAAAATCCCCATGTTTATTCAATCTTTTGTGAATAACATGCCAAACTTTTCACTTTCATCAGCCCAAATATTAAATTTCATGACCAAAAAACCCCCAAAGATTCCTTTCGATGAACAACAAAAAAGGAGATGAAAGCAATATAGTTTTTTTGGGTCTGTATTTATCTTGGGTGTCGAGGGGGAAAATTTAAAGTGCCTTTCTTAATATCCCCAAAATCTGAAATTGCACATATTTTCAGTTGCACATGGTCTTCTGTGACTTTTCTGTTTTCATATTTAGGTACAATAATTTGTCAGAACAGTTGAATACAGAAATACATATAAAAATTTTGCTCCTTTTTAGTGATTCCTTGAAAGTTTATCCCAGAAAGCATGTAGAAACAATGTTTTTTGATGTAGACGTCTGCCTGTTGTTACACTTGTTTATGGGCAGAGGACATGCACCTCATATATATATATATATAAACCCAAGAATTTGTAATTATTATAACTGAATGTTAACAGTCTAATATAAGAATAATTACTAGAGTAGATGTAATGATAGCAGAAGAAGAAAGGTATCTAAACATATCAAAAACTCAGTATTAATAACATTACAGTTAAAACTTATATACACTTCCTAGTTTTTACTCCTTTTCTGGATGTTATCCTCACCTTTCCCCTGCTCTGCTAGGTCCCAGAGTTGGTGGTTTCATTCTGATGTTATGGTGAGCTGTAGCACCTGGAATTGGTAATTTCAGGGACTATGATGTTCATGTTAATGGCTTCTTCTTCTTCATCCCTCTAGGATCTGCCTGATTCAGTTTTATAGATTTGCTAATATGGTTTGACTCTTTTTTCACTGGTCTGCATCTCCATATTACAACCAAACTAATTCTCATTTCAATTTGAAAAGCTGCTGTTAGAGATAAGCCATGTAAAACAAAATTGAGGGAGGTCAAGAAAAGTTTAAAAAGAGCAAACCTGGCTAGCCTCAGTTCCCGAGGCCCTGCAAACTCAATGCTTGTTACTATCATGGGAATACTGTGTTTTAGGGCTACACATCTCCTCTATTCTTTAGTCTTGGCAGAATATTTAAGATTGCAAGATACTCTGACTGGTTGGGATTTGTTAGCTGCTTGGCAGAATTCATCTGCAGGGCAGCAAGCTGCATTCCTCTCACCTAGTATTTCATCACAGCGATTATTTCAAATATCCTGAGTCATGTTGTTTTGTTCAAATCTGAAGGCTACCTAAGATGAATTGCAAGAACAAATTAAGTTACTGCATTTAAAAGCTGATCCAACCATTCTGTGTAAGTCACAGAAAAACCTTACCTGAGCCAGAACAGTTCAAGCACATCTATATATAGATGATTAAGAGAAATAGCACAAAATCTGGGTTAAAAAAACGTTCCTTCAGAGATTATAATCTAAACCTCGACAATTTTTTATGCAAAGATGACATTAATTTCCATCTGCTTTAAAAAACAGCAATAAATAAACAAATACCCATTTAGAAATGTGAATAGGAAGCAATATAAGTATGCCTGCTGTGTATGGAAATGGATAAATACATTTCAGCAGACAAGATGGTTAATGTGTGTTTTGTAACTTCAGTGAACTGTGACATGGGATTCTGCCCCATCTCAAAAACCTGTTGTTAAATTTGTCTGCCATCTTCCAGACTCCAGAGCTCTTTACTGCAGGGTGTGCCACACAACTGCATCTGTGCAACTCAGAAGATATTGCATTGACAAATATGTTTCTGAAATAGCTTTTGTCATTTCCCATATGGCTGTATGTCAATAATGTCAATGCTTTTGCTTTCAATATCACCTGTACAAAAATCATTGATGAAGGTCCTTGACATTTATTCGCTGATCGTGACTGTTTTTTCTGAAGCTTTGCAAATGGTGGAGATTTTAACATAATGTTCTTGATTTCAGCTGTATCTGCATTGTCTTCTCTCCTCGGACATTTGCTTCCATTAACATTTAGTTATTTAAATATTTTTAAAATGTAAATAGGTTTCTGTGTTTTTCTAGAAATAAATTATTTTACCCAAACTATGACAAAAAAAGGAAATTTAAAATGTAAAGTGGAGAAAGCTTCAGCAGTTTCAGTTACAAATTTTGAAGTCTAATTTTACCCAGACAACAACAGTAATAAGCCTGGCTACTGTGAATAGCAAATTCTATTTTTATTTTGCTAAAGGTATAAATGCTCTTTACTACTCTAGTTCTCTCTGCATGATTTCAAAATCCTGGATCATTGCCTCTTAGACAACTGTGTATGTTTCTGCCTATGACCTCTTGTCTGGGCCTGGGCAAGCCTTTTGTGCCAAAATCTTTAAAAATACCTTCTCAGTATGTCTTCCTTATGTTCTTTTGCCTTGTAACTCAAAATGATGACACCAAAACAAATACTACTTTTGAAACCATCAGCCTAAGGTTTCTGCACATCAGTTTTTGTCAGCAACATTCAATACCAGCACACAGTAAGAGAGCAGCTCTAAAACTTTTGTCTCTTTCCCAATCTTTGGACTCTTTATGTTGCTAAAATAATTCTTGATCTTGACTAAATCCTGCACTGTGCTGTGCACTGCACTGATCTTGACTAAATCCACACACTGCACTGTGTGGGGAGAACTGAGCTGGCAAGCTCAGCTGGCAAGCTCAGAAACTAGCAGTTCTGCTGTGCCAGCATGGACATCTGCATAGACCAGCAAATCCAACTGCTTGGCTGGCTAAATCAGTTCATGCTGACCTCTCTGGGACACCTACTTTAGTGCTCTAGTCTGGATGAGAAGTGCATCCTGATTGCCTCCCCTTATGGTGCTCTTTTCTTATTGTGAAGAGATCCTGTACCGTACAAACTGAATCTTTGAGCTAACCTCAAAGGACTCCTCCAGGAACAGACTGAGTGGACGGTAGCTGCCAACTGGGATTGACAGAGAGCTAATCTGAATTAAAAGTAACTCATCATGAAATAGGTACACTGCAGACTTTAGGTCCTCAGCACTGTTTGCTCTACAGATTCACTCCTGTCCGGCTGCAGCACTTGCAAATGTAGACAGTCTGTGTTGTGCTACTACCACCCCAGCTAGCTTAGACATCTCTAAACTGCAGTGCAATCTTTGATACACAAAAAACACCTTATAATAAGGCATCTGGTACAGCCATGTTGGCCCCCCTCTCCTGCCTGAAAAGTAGCCAAAGTCTTGTGCCATGGCTCCTTCCCTTTGCCCTGTGTGTGTTCTCTCATCTAGTGAGAATCTGGGAAGTCTGAATCTTGCAGATGTTCTGCAGCACCTACAAACTGGCCACAAAACATCAGGAAATCCAATGCCTGTCCACTGCAGTTTACTGTGGGGCTCATGTATGTGTGCTTCCTCTACCCATTTCAAGGACACGATGAACCTGACCTTTTTCAGGGTGCACAATGCAAATTCATGGTACATAACACACACAATAAATGTGATACTTTCTAAGCATGCTGTATCTACTTTGTCATCAGCTTGTACATGCCCAACAAGAGTGATACACCCCAGAGTGCCTGGGCTTGCCCAACCCCTTCCTGGGAGTATTAATCATTGCTAATCCAGCATGCTATACCACCTAGGAATATTCATTCCTAAAGGAATCCTTGTCTGCTTCTTGGTTTGATGCCCTTTGGCTCCTTCACAGCACTTAAGAGTTGAGTAACTGGGCTTGCTTCTGTCAATGAGAGTGGCACTGCTCATCTCATGTTGAAACACTTGAACAGCCATGGAGAAAACCTCCTGGTATGTCTCAGATTTATTACTGATTATGTGCTTAGCCAAAGTTTGCACACAAAATGCTAGGACTTTATGAGATGGATATTAATTTGAGTGCAATGTGTTATTGCTATTCAAACTGTCTTTTGATTAAAAAGAGGAATAGTGACAGATCTAAGAGGCATTTCTAATTAATTCAGCAAACTGGTATTTTACTTCCAGCCTTGCCTTGTGTGAACAAGGAGTTTTAAATCAGGAAAGCACCAGAGCAGATCCATGAATGTGGCACTATGAAAGTGCACAGAAAGACACACAGACTTGCTGCTGAAGTGGTATCTAATCCCCTAAATTTTTATCGTTATGAACAAAAGAGATGCTGCTCATTTCAAGCCAAAAATCTTACTCTTTCTGGCACTCCATAGACAAAGATTTCAATAGCATAGCTCTGGAGAGATCTGCTACTTGAGACACTGAAATCAGTAAATCCTACCACACAGTGACAACTCCAAGGATTATTTCATAGGACTACATTAGGTTAATTCATGCTGTCATGCCTTTCCAGTACATTTTCACCCTGTGTGAAAATTTCAGGATTTGGGAAGAACTTTTGAGTGATTCCTTAAGGAATGTGACTGGGTTTTGTTGATTTCTTTATTGTAGGACCTACTTTAATTTAAAGATGGAATATTGCAAAATTTAAGGAAAACTAAGCTACTAGATTGACTTCAATTTTGTAATTATCAGGATCATTACAGTCTTCAAGTTGTGTATTGCACTTTTCATTTTTTTTTAATTTACATTCTTCATGTTGAAGAAAATGCATTTAAATCATCAGCAATAACTTTAATAAAACAGTCTATAAACAAAAAGATTTTCCATCTGGTCTACCATTTCCATTAATCTTTCCTTGCTAAACTGTAGAATTAATAGTACATGGCCTGTTCATTACTTTCATAATATTAAAAAAATACGTGTCTATTTTACATACTAGTGTATGAAGAAAGTACTTTGAGTTATTCTTTATTTTGGAAGGTACTCCTGGAAATGAATAGGTATAATATTAGAAACAGCAAAAGTTACTTTGAAAATAAATTTTGCAGACTTATCAGGAAAACTGTACTAAGTATTTATGTGTCCCATAAACCTTTCAAAAATAGAATGGGAAATTTATAAAACTGGACCTGAAAATGGAAAAGTTTATATATTAATAGAAATAGTTTACCCAACATGTTGGCAACTGTACTCATTCATCCTTCTTGGGAACTCTTACCTTGAATCTTTCTTTTTACTACACAGCCTTTTTTCTGAGGCCTCCTATGACATCCAACTTCCCATCAAATTTGCTGGTATAAGCTGGTGTAAGGACATGCAGCTGCTGGGGACAACAAGAGTGTTATCAACTTCCTTCACATGAACCTTTGAACTGATGCCTGGGCTAATGACCAGGGAATCAGAGAGAAGTTAGCATTGCACTTGAATAAGTAGTAGAGAATAAATTCCACAAATTGCCACTTGAGTTTTTCAATCAGTTTGCTTTTTTCCTTCCTCTTTTCCATTTGTTCACAGAAAATTGATGACTTCTGTCACAGATATGAAAGGACAGGTGAAGGAAATCAATAAAAGGACAACTACCACGTGAGACCAATTTCTAGTCCAGTATAAGCACCAGCATGCCATCTTCACTTAGGGGCAAATGCCTTCCAACCTTCAAACAGCTTAACTTAAACTTCTCTATGTTAGCATCTGTATGTCATACTCAATTTTTTTTTAAATCTTTCTCCTCCCAGTCTTGGAATTTTGCTCTCTTCAAGTTATATTGCTTTAAGACAGCGTTTACAGGTTGTGACTGTATCTTATCTTCATCTGTCATTTCCTTTGCCTTCCCTGCTTACCCTCTGTATATGCTGATTTTATGACTCAGTCTGAAGTGAATTGTTTACCTATTTTCCATCTGCTTAGCCAAAGAGAAGCCTGTGAGCCTGTGTTCAAATTTACAATCTTTCTAACCCTACGCCTGGCACTTAAATGCTGATGGATAGTGGTGCAGATAAATGAAACTGGTTGTCTGAGTCCATGAACAATCTAAACTTCACTGCTAATGAAACAGAAAGGCATATCCAAATCAAATGATATCATATCCATTTTCCCCAGCCATTGTTTGTATATTATTGTATATAACTTTACTGTGAGAAGTGTTGTGGATCTGAAAACATACATGTCACAGGAGCGTGAGAACAATGCCTGATATATCCCATATGCTAGTGCAGGTAGGAAAAACAGCAGATTATCCAGGCCTTGCTATATTTTTTTTCCCCCACAGAATATAACTAACTTCTTGTAAGTGGAAGATTTGTGTACATTTACTAAGACAAAAAAAAAAAAACCAAAAAACCCAGTGTAAGAAATCAGGACAAATTCTAGTTATCCACCTAAGCCTAAGTAAACAGATTTGTAAAAGGGGTCACACCTCACCAGCACTGCACAGGGACCACAGAACTGCTCTGTACTTGGCATGGAAGTGTCAGATTCTCACTGTCTCATTCACATGACCAGCTGAACTGTGTGTGTTTGGCTGTTTCTTTTCTGCCCCAAAGCTTTGTCTGAGGACAACAGAAGCTATTGTGGAGCATGACTTTCAGAGTCCAGAGTCTGAGATGCCTCCCTGAGACCTCAGAGCTCACCCCATCCAGTAAAACTGATCTGGCGGATTAATTTCATCTTTGCTTGCAGAGAGTGGAGGTCCTCAAAGGAAGGGAGTGAGACCTTGAGCTGAGGGAATGGATGACATGGCACAAGCAAGTTCAATAGGAATCAACTCTGTGCATCTGAGAGAGAAACTACTTGCCTTGCCAGGTAAAAAAATTGAGTTCTTGGCTACAGCACAGTCGGTTTGATTTCTCTGTCTTATGCTCTGCTGGTCAGAAAATCAGTCCACTAATTGAAAAGAAAGGATTTGGCTAAAGAACACATACATACAACTGTATGATAAAATACCCAAATGACAAAATAATACCACAGTAAGGCTACCAAGCACTATCACATGTCCTAATTAAGCTCCTGAAAATTAACATGACTGAAACTAATTATTAATAACAAAAAAACCTCCAAAAAACAAACCAAAAAAAGTGATTTTTAAGAGCTGAAACTCTTTTAATTTTAAATTCTCCCCCATGAAGAATGTTTGTAGCATATTATGTCTGTGCTACAGAAAACTGTAATTGTGCTCAAAAAACCATAGCAAAAGTATTGTCCACTTAATTTTCAGCACTTCATGAGAGATTTGTTTTAAATTTGCTATATTTTCTGAGTTACAAAAATGAAAATAAATAAATCAATATTCTTAAACTACATCTGTTTGAATTTGCAGTTACATTTTTTGCCTGATCCTCAGCTGGAATAAACTGATATAGCACTGGAGTCTCCTCAGTTTATGCTGCTGAAAGTCTGGCTTCCTATCACATTTAAACATAAGGTTCTGTTTAAAAATTAAGAACTTGATGAGACTATGGTCAGGCTAGAGCTGAGATTGAAGTAAACTTGAGGCAATGTGTAAAAGCAACACTACCTAAAACCTTTCTGGAAAGAGATCCCAGAAAAAAACACTGTCTTATTATTAGAGATCATATCAAAGACAATTCTGGCAGAGAAAAATATGAAATTCAAATGCCAATCTAATTTAACCAATGGCTAAAAGAGCCTCTTAGGAAAAGCAGACTACAAAGAAGTGGTTTCCATAAGTAGCTGCTTGGCGTACTGTGGCAGGGAGTCTGTGGAGTGCTGTTTTCCCTTATTATGATGGCCAAAGTAGCAATAATAGCACCAATGTCAGCAAACAGAAAAACAGGATGTGAAAAATACAAGAGCTGACATTTTAGTTTTCCCCAGATGTTTGACTGACAAGTCATCAGGCACTGACCAAAGGGAGCATGTGCTTCTTCACAAAAAATCAGCCATTTTATGAACCAGACTTGTTTGCTTCCTTTTGAACTTTTAAGTCCATGAGCAACTCTATAAAGAAGTACAGGAAGCTGAGAATAAGAAGGAAATTCATTAAGAAACAAAACAATAAAGTGGATGAATTTTAATGTTGTCCATTAGAAAGTTTATTCAAGAAAAGAGAAAAGACAAATCAGCCTCTGTAGTTAACATGAGTTATGGTTAAGTATAGTTTGCTTAGGGAGTCTTAGCTATACCTTTAGCTACATAGCCCAGCCTCTGGACTTAGTCATTGGCAAAGAAGTTGTGTCTCACTTCCAGGGTTGCTCTAGCCCCAGGATATTCACTGAGTGAACATAAAAAGATCAAAACTGGGAAGGACTGTTCTACACTCTGGCTAGGGATGAGAGGTCATGTTTTTGCCTTGAAAGTGTAATTCCCCTTCTCAGGAAAATGCAATTTATCTTCCCACTAATGGAGAAAATGTTGTAAAGTGGCAAATATTCACCTCCCTCCTCTTTTGGCTTAGCACTTCTCTGCAGTAAAAGAGCATAAAATACCAATCTGCCACAAAGCCATTTTAAAATTTCTTGGCCCACAATCCCATCAAGATATGAGAGCTTACTAGTAAGTTGTTTGTTGCCAGGACATTTCAAAAAAGACAGGAGATAGGAAAGAAAGACAAGAAAAAATATAAGAGCTATGATGAGAATGCTCTTCAGATGTTGCAATTTAACTTGAGGGCCCTCATAAACTGAAAGTATTTACAATGGTTTTCTATTATAAGATTATGTCAAGTTAACTTAGGAAGCAGAATGTACAGTAAAATCTTAGTATATGAGATTGCTGTCTGGCAGAAGGAAAGACAGACCTTTGTATTAGGCTGCAGAACTATGCTAAGTAAATGGTAGCAACTAAACTACCATGCAACAAGCACATTTGCAGGGTACAGCAGCATTATGCAGCCATCTAATTATGAAGAATTTCAGAAAGCACCAGCTGAAATACCTGAATCATGTGAGATGCTAGGACAGACAATAAGAGAGGCTCCAGCTGGATGGAAAACAAGACCCAGCAGAAAAAGATGGTCTATTAAGGAGGATGTCATAATCCTAGTGTGTAAATCCAGAAAGGAACAGGTAAAATAAACAAGAAAAAATGAACTCAAACCAAAAGACAGAACAAAAGGGCAGTTCTGAATAATTGAGTTTGGGATTACACTAAGTAATGTAGTCATCTAAACTGTTTCTGCTAGAATTGAATTTTAGACCTCAGTCCTAGCCTCCTTATGCCTCTATTCCAGTTACAAAGAGGATAATTTATCTTTTTCAAAATGAAATGGTAGCGTCCTCAAATACCAAAGGAATTTCTGAAAGATGAAAAAGCTACTTTTGTCAGAAAATCAGAGACTAAAATGATCTTAAACAGAATGCACCTTATTTAATGATATTCAGTGAAGACACTGGTCTTGCCAGCACACTGCACCATTTTCCTATTAAACCAGAGTGCCTGCAAGTAACCTTATTTTACTCTAGGTTTACTGCAAAAGACTGTTATTAAAACTAATGAAAGTTTTCATATAGACACACACTGAACATTAGTCATACATAAGAATTTATGACAGGATGTGATAAATGCCTTATTTCCATGATAAAAGGTGGGATCATTACCTGAGCTTGAAAGCTTCTGGTTGGGTATTTACACTCTAGGCTAGAGACCTGCTTACCTGGTGAAGATTTAGTCTGTGGCAGAGTCTTCCTGCAAAGTGTTGAGTCTCTCCTCAAGATTATTAAGACTAATTTAAACATAAATGCTGGATTAGAAACATTAATGAGGTAACAAGATGCACAATTTAATCTATAATGATATTTAATCTATAATGAGCAGAGACTCAGGACTATCTAATCTGAGAGACTTTCTGGCTACCTGGTAGGATATTGATTCATTATTATCACAGAAACAAAGAGCAAACTCCCATAACATCACGTGTGGCAATGTGAGATAGTAAAGTAGGAGCTAAATATTACCATTAATTACTCAGTGAGCAATAAAAAAATATTACTCACTGGGACTCTCTACTGATGGTTTTATTTTCACTGGAGGTTTATAACTTAACATATATGAGACAAGATATGCTGTACTGCACATACCAATAAGAGAGTGAAACAGGAGTTACATCAGCAAGGCTCATTTTCAACAAACATTCTTGACTTGAAATTTTGAATGAACATATTTTAAAATAAAAAGAATGAGCTATATTTCATAGTATCGTAAATGCCTGAAAATGCAATGGAATCTGCTTATGTTATAACAGTACAGAGCCAGTGACATTTTCAGATGCCTACATTTATTCCAGAAAGTGCTCAACATCAGTCAGCTAACAAAGTGTACTCCTTGCAGACAGGAAGAAATAAGGAAAGCCTTTAAAAGACTGAAGGAAAAAGGAGGAAAGGCTTTACTGGGAAGAAAAAAGGGCAGATAGCTGGAGAAGAATGTTTTCTGCAGAGGGGCACTGTCTCATAAATGCTGATTGCAGAGAGCTGCCAGCTACTAAATTCTTACCTGCGTTTCTGGAACCTGTAATTACAAAAAAAGATGACATGAGGGGAAGATGAAGTATTATGTCATTAATTATTGATAGTGACCTTTTTAGAGGATGAAGTTCTATATTAGATAAGGTGAGCCAAAACACAGTGAAGTCACAGAAAAGCTTGTTTTCCAACCGCTAGTGACAGCCCATGCTGTTATCATCACCTCCATATACACACCCACACTACTGCTCTGTCTACTTCCTCATGCAAATTATTATCTCTGGCTTTGCATAGCTCCAGGGTCTCAGCATAAAATTTTTGGATAATTCTGCAGGAACTTTTTATAGGGATCAAGTTATCAAGTACCTGTGCTGGGAATGCCCCTATAAGCATTTTTTCCAACCACTTTCAGTCAAAGGCAAAAATTGTCATTGCATTTTTTATCATACCTGCCCACATATTTAGAGAGATCTCTAGAGATTTTCAAGAAAATCTAAAATTTCTAGAAATCTCTCTAAATCTCTAGAGATCAATATCTTTATTGATTTCTATTTCTAGAAAACACACTGAATTAAAAATACCCAAAACCTAACCCTTGTTTGGCATAAGTGATTTACAAAAGGACAGAAAAATCACCTAAAAGGCTAATAAAATGTTTTTAAATCTAGGTGTACATTAAGGAAATACCTAGGAAATGCACACAACTTTATCAGGGAAAAACCAGGAAAATTTCTCCCTCTCTTTTTCTATCTGATAGACTAATTTTGTGAATGTTTACAAAGTTTCCTGGTTTTAACTTTTAGGAAACTAGATCCAAGAACATGTAATTATTTTATTAAAAGATTAGGTTCTGGCTTGTGTAAGTTGTGTTTTTTCATGTGATGCTTACCAATAAATTAAAACTGTCTGTTTGAGAATGAACATCTCTTGTGAGTAACACAAACAGCTCACAAGAATCTTCTCTTCAAAGTGAGATTGCAAAAGATCTCCTGAAGCTAGGTTCCTTACCTGAACCACCCAAAAAAGTGGGCAGGCCTTTCTAAGAGCTGGCTTACTCTGGACTTCCATTAGATACTTCCAGATCTCCATTTGTAAAAAGTGATATACTCCAGGATATATTTGGAATTTAACTGTTTTTCAATAGTTTGAAATGACCAGTGGCTGTCCTATCTGGTGGCATTTTGGTTAATGCAACATTTATTTGTAATCAAACCTCTCATATTTCTTATGAAGTGCAATCTATTTGACAGAGTGAAATGATACAATAAGATGTCACGGTTGGAAAAGGGGAATATTTTAAGGTGCTCTGGAAGAGAAAAGCATTTTAGAAATCTGATAGATGTGAATTGTCAGTGTGCTACATTTATGAAAGTCATCTTTTATTATGTAGGACACAAAAATTGTCTCCTATGGTATGCTGAAGCCATGGCCAAACAAACAAGGGTGGTGAGATTTTCTTGTAGGCAAAATCAATAGCTTGGGGCTGGTGCTTCCTGAAACAGTACACCAGGGATCCCTCTTGCCACTGCTGAGTGGTATGTAGCAAAGCTTTCACAAAGTTATGAAATGCTTTGCAACTCACATGAATCACTCTTAAACTATTATAAGCACTTGTATCTACCCATATCTTTTGTCTGAATCCCTCAAATTATTTTAGGACGAATGAACACTGGCTGTGTGAGCATGTGTGGGATTGGAAATGTGAATAGGTATGTAACTTAGGACAGCAATGCCATTAATCAGTGCAAATCCTGAAGAAGATGACATGGTTTTTAGGCCTCCTTCTCCCTCCCCAAGCTTCCCCCTCAATCCCCCAGCTCCTGAGTTATCCGAAGTCTGTGCCAAATAGCTTCAAAAAGACAGGAGACTCATTGTCTGCCCCGGATGAGCAGGAACACCCATTTCACAAGGAGCTGCGAGCACTGACTGTGCACTGCAAGAGGGTGGCCCAGACTGCACGGTTTCCAGCAGCCTCAGAGCACTGGAAACAGCAAGAGGAGCTGCGATTTCCACGACAGTCACACAGGGTCTTCCCGAGGACCTAAAGAGAGCAGCAGGGTACACCTTGTGTGGAGATGCATCTCCTTGCGTGGGGATGTCCCTGCTCCTGGGGAAGCTTGGACACCTTAATCTTATTCCCTGTATGTGACATGGCAGGTCAGGGGTTATCAGCGGATCAGAATGGTTTGGGTTGGAAGGAACCTAATGATTATCTAGGTTTCCAAGCCCCCCTGCCCTGGGCAGGGTCACCTCCCACTAGACGGGATGGTCAGAGCCCCATCCAGCCTGGCCTTGAACACTACCAGGAACGGGGCATCCACAACTTAACGCGTTATGGGCAGATTATGAGGGTGGCGTGCTCTGACAGACACACGGTCTGTCACGAACTCTGACCCGCGCACTCACCGGGCAAGAGCAGCCTCAGAGAGCTCCAGCTCAGCCGGGGGCGGCACCTCTGGGCATGTCCGCGGCGCTGGGCGCCGGGCACACACCTGGGGCAGCCCCGAGACCCTTCCCTCGTCCCGTCCTGTCCCGCCCCGTCCGAGCACCCTCACGCCCCGGGGGCCGGGGCCGCGCCTCGTCCCGCCCCAGCCCGCAGCGCGCAGCGCAGGCGGGACGCGAGAGCGGCGCGGGCAGCCCCCAGCCCGCTCCTTCTCCTCCGCAGTCGCCGTTCTTTCTCCTGCCCGCTGCCGCCCGCCCGGCGCCGCGGCAGAGCCCGGGGCAGAGCCCGGGGCAGAGGATGGCCGCCCCGCCGGGCTCCGCCGCGCTCCGGGCGCTGCTGCCGCCGCTGCTCGCCCTGTGCGCCGCGCAGCCGGGCCCCGCCGGGGCTCAGCCGGGGCTCAGCCTCCACCCGCCCTACTTCAACCTGGCGGCGGCCGCCCGCATCTGGGCCACGGCCACCTGCGGGGAGGCGGCGGGCGGCGGCGGGCGGCCGCAGCTCTTCTGCAAGCTGGTGGGGGGCCCGGCCGCCGCCCCGCTGGGACGCGCCATCCAGGTAACCGGGCGGCGGGACCCCCCCATCCCCGGAGTGTGTGTGGGGGTGTGTGGCTTTTTTGGGGGGGTCTGATGTGACCCTGCTGTCTCAGCTCCTGGCTGAGCGTGTGCCACGGGCATAGGAAGGGCAGCGTGGACCGGCGGGAATCATGGATGGATGGATGGATGGATGGATGGATGGATGGATGGATGGATGGATGGATGGATGATGGATGGATGGATGGATGGCAGCGGGCAGCGCCTCCGCCCGCGCACCTGCCCTCCCTCAGGTGTCCCGGCGCCTCCTGGAGCCGCACGGCCGCACACCGCCCCGGCCGCCGGGAGCGCAGCCGGCCCTCGGTGCCGCGGGGCACCTGGAGTGCTGCTGCCGGCCGTGTGTGAGCTGCTCGGGCACCTCACCGGTGCTTCGTGGCCCGGCTCTGCGGTGAGCAGCGAGATACTGCTGGGGATAAACCAGCGAGCTTGGGGGGTGCATGGGACGGGGCTTCACTGGCAGCTGCTGACCGGGCAGCGGGCATCTCTCTGCAGGCGGTGGGAAAAGAGTCCTGGCTTTAGTCGAGTAGTTTGTGATGTTTTAGAAGCACTAAATGTGAGGCTTATCGTTTGTGCCTTGCATTGCTTGTGGGAGGAAGGCAGAGGCTTCTTGGGACTCCGACAGGGAGTATAAGTGCAGAGGGCAGCAAGGATCATGCTGTTCTTTCCTAGCGTAGCTCAAGATTATTACACACGTTTTGTGCCAGTCACAAGAAAGATAACAATAAACTGCAAAACTTCTGAAAAAGGATTAATGGAAATGTATCTTTCCTTTGGAAGAAACTTGTATTTCCACATTCGTTAGAGGATAAGGGAGGAGTAACAAATGCACCAAACTGTTGTACTGTGATGGATGCTTGATATCTGTTTGATCAGAGCTGTGTTAAAAGAAGGGACTTTCCTGAAGCCTCAGGAAAGTCCATCCAAAGATATTTTAATTGTGTTCTCTCTCCGTGGGAGGAGAACCAGAAAGAAATTGCAATTTGAAAGGGATTTGGAAAATTTAAAGATCCACTGTCTGACTTTAGGCAAAACAGAAAGCATACAGGTAAATTTTTAGCATCTTGGAAGAAGAGCTAGTGTTTCAAAGTCTTATGTATTTTTTATAGTGAAATAACCCATAAGATATGGTTTCAGAAGGGGTTGCAATGGATAACAGAGTTCTTCTCATTTTTTTAATGAGAGTAGGCACTCAAGAGAGGGGCAGAGGACGAAGAAGGTGCAGCATGTGTATTGCCATGTGCCAGAAGGGAGCGTGCACCGTCATGCAACCTGTCCTCACAGTTCAATGGGCAGCCACAGACAGCAGTGTGCTTTGCTCTGGACTTCCCTCTGCCATAACTCCCTGCTTCACAATGAAATCTTCTTATATCTCTCTCTCTCTTTATATTACCTTATCATCTCTGTAGTGCTTTCAGTCATAAAAAAAGCTCAAAGTACTTTGGAGACGGCTGAGTAGTATACAATTCTAGTAGAAGGGAAACTGGGACACAGGTATTGCATGCTTAAACTGAGGTTAGAAAAAAAGGTTGTGATGATCAGAAGACTGCTTGGTTTGCTGTTTCTAACACACCTCTAAAGTTTAGGCTCCCATCCTTCCATACTGAATGCAACACCCATGTTTAAAGTTGCCTGAGACAATCATGCCACCAGGTAAAATTGTAAACCCAGCAATCTCTTAGCAACTCGCTCCAGCCCACTGCTGCAATGAAATCTCAAACCTACATGCCTTGAAATATCAGAAATCACAAGGTAATAAAAATCAGCCAAAGCAAACATCAGATAAACTTGTCAAGCAAGCGGAACGAAGCCTGCGTGCTGCCTCTGATGGTTTTTGTAGTTGTTTCCTTTATATACTAACACTCAACTGGAAATGAGGGTTTGCTGTGTAAAGGAAGAGGGGGTCTAGAAAGGGGGGGTTTCTTCCTCTTAAATATTTGACTTGCAGGTCCTAGGTTAGAGGGCTGTTATGGTTCATGCCCGGTTAAAGTTCCCAGAAGGAGTGCTGGTAGCTCCACCCTGGCACGAGGAAGCGTGTTGTGCCTCTCAGAGCATTTGTGTAAGGACAGATACTGCAGCATCTCTTTCCACTTTTAACAAAGCCCCATTGAGATCCATAACATGAGTGCTTCTGTGGTTTACCAGTAGTTGTTGTGGTTCAAGAAGTGCTGGAAAGTCTTTCAAAAGGCATGGGGAATCCAGACAAATCCAGACATGGAAAATGCACAATGTGTGTATTCTCAAGCCACTTCACCTCTCAAATTCAAACACACTGTAAATAAGAGAATTTCTTCTTTCATGGAAAATTGGACAGAATTGCATGAAACTTTTACAGAACATGAGCTTACATAGAAGGTTTTGAAATCAGCAATATAAAATCAGGTGGTGTTTCTTGAGAGTCGTGAGGGAAGGTCACGTGGCTTTTACAGTGATAGGTGTAATAGCCACTGTGTTGTGCTGGTTCAAGTTCAAGTGATACCACACACTTGAGTCACTCTCTTTTAGACTCTCTACAATGCTGGATTGCAGGAGTTGCTCTATGAATAGGGAAATTGGAAAGGAGGTGCAGAATGCGATCCTCATTCTGGCAAAGGGAGCAGACAGCTCTTTTGCCAGTGCTATCTGAAAATAAGGCGAAGAGGAAGAACAGCCCCAGCATAATTCCTATTGCTCTGCCATTGCTTGTTCTCATTCAGCTTGTCATTTAGTGATGTGTCTTTTAATGAAGCCTGTAATATCCAGCAAATCCAGAAAGAGCATTTGGATGTTTAAAGGTGGTCAGTGGGGTGGCCGGTCCCTTTGTGGGCACCTCAACCAAGGCTCTAAGGCAGTGCTGGACATACACTGTGGAAAGATGTGTTTTTCCCTTATGTACCACACTGGCATGTAGGAAATGACTTAATGAGAACAGTGTTGAGTGAAGAAATGCACAACAGTATAAAATGTTTCAGCAGCTGATAGATAAGTGGCATGCCTGGTTTTGCCTGCCAGTCTGTCCACAGTGGTGTGCGGGCGTGAGTTAAAGTCTAACTGCATACCTGTCCTGCCCTGACAGTGGCACAGAGCTGCTGGGTATGAAAAAGTGAACAAATCCTTCATTGTTGTCACTTTCCATAACTTACAGGCAAGACATTTTCATCCCTGTGTGTCCCTGGTCCACACTAGCATATTTCAGCAAACTCTTTCATGCGGTTCCAGGTCTCTCTTTTGCTCAGGAGAAGCAGGGGAAAGGAGGGTAACAAGGTCACCAGCAAATGCACACCTGCCTGTCTGATGAATTGCAGCCAAAATCAAACCAAGTTTCAAGGCCCAGTCTTCTAGAATAGAGACGTGTCCTGTAACAACCAGGCTGAGCACAATGTGCCTGAGATACTGCCAGAGAGAAGGAAGGAAGGCTGCTCTGTCCAATAATTTTTTTTCTTTCATTTTTGTTTTGCTGCCTAGTTGGCAGGGTTGCTGGAATGTAATTTAAATAACTGAAACTCCAGCTGTTGCAATGAAATTCTTTGAATTATGTGCCCAAAAAGAGAAAGATGGTATCTTGAGTTCAGATCAAGTGATCTGGTATACTGAAATCACATAAGTGCATGTAAATTAAACTCTTGTGTTTAATACTCCCCATTGTTTTCTTCTCATTCAACCTTTCTTTGAGGTTGTTTCCAGATCAGAGCTGAAACTGCTGGAACAGCAACTGTTTCCTGTGTACTTCCAGCCTGATCATTGTGAATGTAATTTAGATCTAAAGACTATGTTTCAAGCCCATTATAAAGCTATTTAGGGAAGCTTGCCCTGTTGTAACATATATGTCAGAACTCAGGTATGCATTTGTCAGGGAGGATGCTGTGATGTGGTAGTACCTGCAGTTGCCAGTGCATAGATTGATTTCTCAGGGTATGGATTTTTGCAGATAGTGACATGATGTTCTTTGTCATCGCTGCAGAAACTGGCAGCGTTGCCTGTAGCTAACACAGGCTGATGTGTATCTGCTGCAGCAAACCACCTGAATCAGACTGAGTCCTGGCCTCTTGTAGTTTGTATTAAAGTCAGCCAAACCATCTTCTCTAACAGAGCTGGAGGAGAATCATGTTCTAACATGACCCCAGCTGTAGTTAACCAACTTGTGTGTGTGAGTATTTCATCTCTTTGAATTGAGTTAACCCCCAGCCAGATTGGCCCTGGCTGTGCTAAATCAGAACAGCTAATGTCTTCTGGAAACTGCATCATATTCTGGGCTTTCTGGGAGGGCAGGATGAGGATGGAAGTACTGCTAGATGCAGATGCTGAAATCACTGCTATTGATGCAGAAATACACAAATCAGTGAACTTCTATTTCAGTTTCAAACATCAATTTTCTATTCAGCGACACAGGATGGTCTATTCATATCACATGAGATTGATTAAATATTTTCCAATCCATTAGTTACTGTGGTAGATGTTAAATACATTCTGCTAAACATCTTAAAACTCACCAATCTTGCAAGACTGCACCCAGCAAGAGTGTGAGAGCTCTTCTGTTACTTCCCTGCAAAACGTGGACAAGTATGATTGCTCCAGTTGCTTTGCATTGCTTAGTCTGACAGGAGTGACAAACAAAACAATGGCACTTATATAGGAGTCTGTTAATTCTTAAAAGGTAGGAATGTGCTTCATGCCCAGCAGTGCAGATTGTGGAAACAACAAAAGGTTTGTCACATGCTTTTGATGGTAAAATGTGCTTAGTTGACAAGGTAACATTTGCCCCATTCCCTTTATTTTAAACAGGAGTCCAGCACAGTGTCAGCAACTCACAGACTGATGGATTAAGCAACTGTCCTACTGCAGTAGCCATGAGGGGTGTACTGCCATTGAATGAAAATGTTATTTTTCTACAGAGATCTGTAGCTGGCACAGTTTAGCATTTTCACTGATTATCTCCACCTAGTGTTGGAATAAGAAGTGAATGGGATGCTGAAAAGATCCCTTAATAACTAATTTGAGTGGTTCAGCACTAATCTTAGTAGACTGTAAAATGTATTTTCTTGGAGATAAAAATAGCTTGTGGGGCAAACCAAGATATGAAATCAAAAGACAATTAATTTTCCTGAAGTTGATTCATCATTATTGTACAAAGAGCTTAAGAGACTCTCAAAGGGCACCTCTGGATAGTGGCTTTAGCTGTGAACTGGAAATTGGGCAGTAACTTCTTGCAATCAAGGTACAATGCCATTCTTTAAAGGGAAGCTTAAAGGGAGCAGTCTGATTCCTTTTCCACCAGTACATATTGTTTAGAAAACTCGGGTTCAGAATGTATTTTAATGGCACGAAAAAAATGAAAACAGTGTTATAAAATTCTAATACCAAACTTACAGCCAAGTAACAGAGCTTTTTTTGTTATGGTTTCATTTATACCAGGCTACGTGCATATGTGGATATTTCATGTTGTTTTAGAAGAATTTAAGATAATTTGTTTGTTGTTCCTAATCCAGTTCTAATACTTTTTATTTCACTAATTTTCTGCAGATTTCCTGCAGACACCACTGTAAAAGTAATATAGGTAATTTCATCAAAATGTCAATAAGTTAATAAAGATTTACCTTATTGACATTTCTGAAGTTTTGTTTTGTAGCATAAAAGCTAGTGTGTTTCAGTGTGTAATTTAATTACCAAAGGAATAATTTGTACATTAAAAGTTACAGTGTATAAAGGAACAAAATTTACCCACATTTTTAGTCAACACCCTAGTTCAGAATCTCCATTAACAGCCATGTGTTATCAATGTGTAAGGTGTTGTCTGAGACCATGTTTTTGATTGATTGTGTTTCAGGGCCAGTTCTGTGATTACTGCAATGCTGCTGATCCCAGCAAAGCTCACCCCATAACCAATGCCATTGATGGCACTGAGAGCTGGTGGCAAAGTCCCCCTCTTTCCATGGGCTTGAAGTACAACGAAGTCAATGTCACCTTAGATCTGGGGCAGGTGAGTGCCTGAGCCATGGGATGAGGTGTGATCATTTCTTACATTTGTGTATATGCTTTGCAGTTGGGAGAGATGTTTGAGCTGTTGATTTTTGCTTCCTGATGTCACTTCCAGCTTTTTTGTCTGGTTTATGTTCTGTATTGTTTCACCAAATTGACTGTATACTGTATAAAGTGATTGTTTTCCTTTAGGAATTTTGATGATGGAGGTGCTTGCCACTGGGATCATACAGATGAAATGATGGTGTACTTTCTTGCACAGACACTGTAACTCATTAATTTGAAGTGGCATGGGGGGGATCTCTTAGTTGAAACTCAAGCTCTGCCTTCTGTTTAATATTCCCCTTTTCCATGAGCTCAGAGAGAGAGAGAGGCTTCATGATCTCTGTGCATGTACACATTTTGAGAATAATGTTTGGAGTCTGCTTTTGCCTCAGGGGTCCTTCTGGTTTTTCTGTCATCCAGCAAGATCTTCAAGATAGACAGAAAAATACTGATAAGGTGGTCTAAAAGGGAAGGGACAGCAAAACCAGTGTAATATGAATTAGTAATGAGACAGTAACAGGAACACCTGTATTTCCCCTGCAAGCAATAGGCAAGTAGCTAAGAGTGAAGCCTCTGTATCTGTTTTTCAAGCCACAGGGATGGATTCTCAGCTGCCATGACTGGATGCTGATCCAGTGAAGTTAGTTACACTTTGCAAGTTCACACAATGTGAAAACACATATTTATAAATATATGTGTGAGCCTACAAAATATATGTATCCACATGCATATGTATTTTGGACTGCAGTAATTGTTTATTGACTGATTATATAGGACAGGATTTTTTGAGTAGACTTTCAGTTTAGTTGACAGCGAGGTGGGGATAACTAAGAAAGTATTTATCTGTGAGACTTAGCTGCCATTTTGCTGGGGATTCAGGTGCAACTTATTTTACATCTTGTCTTACGTGGTGTTCTAATATTCTTGTTCCTCCCATGGGTGGAATGGTTCTCATTTTGAGGCTATCCTTAGTCAGTGTTTCTGTATCCAATAGAGATGCAGTGCAGAAAGGCCATACTAATCTTATTTTCCTGCTGTGTGCTTTTTACCTTCCTTGGAGGACCCACTGACAGACACCTTACTTTTTATGTGCTGAATACAGTTCTGAGAAACCTCTTTCCTTGAGAGGAGGGATATGAGCTAAGTGTCTTCTTTTCATGGAACTCCTTGGACACCAGCAGCTATGTGCTAAGATTTCTGTAGTTGTTAAAGGATTATTAGTGAGGTTGCATGTTTCTGATTACTCTCGTACTACTTGGAAAGATGACTCTGAATCCCCTTTCTTGGAAATGAAGGTAACCAGAGGCAAAGGTGAAAATTACTCCATGTTCTGTGATCAGGAATAAATCATTTTAGCTGGTGGATGGATGAGGGTTTGGTAAGATTCATATGATTTTTTTTCCCCCCCTTCACAGACTTTCATCATTTAACTGCTTTCATCCCATTAAACCTTAACCTCAGGATTTGTTTAAACTTGAGATTCACTTTTGACATTTTGCTTAGTATTTTCACTCCCAAATTTATCCAGTAGCACACAATACTAATAATGAAGATCATTAAGTACAGTGACAGAGTAAGTCTACTTAAGTGAACAGGTAAGCACTGAGACCCCAATTCACCTTGCTTTATTTCCTGGTCCTAAATTAAAAGAGCTTGGTGTGTCTTAATAATGCAGACTTTCTTAGTAAGTGATGGAGACAATTTTTCAGAATGCAGTTCCCCCTCAGCTGAGCTGAGATGAAGCCTTTAGGTTTTAAGGAAAAATTATTCTTGAAGTTGGATGTGTATCTAAATACAGAACCACATACTATAATATTGAAAACATAACAGGGATGTAGTTTTCCTCACTAATTATTTGTCCTTTTTGTTTGTTTGCTTTTTGTTTTGTTTTGTTTTTTGTTTATTTTTAATACAAGTTACTTTTTTCTGCAAACAAAAAAATGGCAAAGTTTTTTGGTGCGCAGAACATGACAAAGCGTAAGGTACAAATGCGTGCAGAGAAGCGATGACTGAGTGTGAGCTGCTCATCAAATATCCACAATTAGAGGAAGCAGGACATAGTGCGAAGTCAAAAGCTTTTATTTTCTGCATTCCTGCCATTATATCTTTATGATTGAGAGCAGAGTCCCAATGGAGCCTCCTGCCATGGTTTCACAACATTATTTAATTGAATAGTTGCACCGTGATGGAAGTTTTAGTGCTCACCACAGTGAAGTTGGAACAGAACACCCACCTGGTGCTACTTCTGTTTCACAAGGGCTAGGGTGATTTTGAAAGTCAAAATGCCTTCAGGCTGTTAAATCTGTTTGCAAGAAGAATGATGATTTTGCTGTACTTCGTAGTATGAGAAAAAGCAAAAACCTGAAAGCAAAACTCCTGCTTTACTTCCCTTTTTGACTTTCTGTACTATAGTTACATTTCTAATCAATCACAGTCCTTCCAAATAACAATTATAATGTTGACTCCTGAGGCAGTCTCTCCATTCTGTTAACATACCTGCTTACACTGTGGCTATTCCTGACTTGTTTGAAATATTTGGATCAAATGAAGTCTCAGTTTTTCCTCTAATTGGTTATGTTTTTCCCAATGTACTTTTCAACAGCTTTTAAACTTCTGAATCCAGTAGGTCTGAATTTCATTGCCCTTCCCCTGACTCTTTGGATTGCCTAATTTCAGCAGGTGTGTCTTCATCTTTGGCTTGCTTAATGCTCTGCAGATATTACTGTAACACTGCCCCAGGTATTTTTCTGAACTCTCTCTTAAGAAGAAATGAAAGTTCAGGATAGCATGATAACGTATGATGAAAAAGAAATGTCCAACTACAAAAAGTAGTTCAAAGAAGTATAGCCCATATATTTCATTGTTGCTTTTAGTTATGTGTATTTTTTTATTTTTGCTGTACATTTTGGCAATTATATAGTGCTGAAAGACTCAGATTCAAGTCTTCTGCACTAATATGTTGAATAGTTTTTATGTAGTGATACTGTTAGTCACTGTTGTAAATTAAAAGTACACAGTGGAATGCAATGTCCATATTAGTACTTTTATAAGGGAGGGAGGACAACTCAACCATAAATTTAAGCTAAGTTGTGGGGGACTTTATGCTTTTATGTTTTCTACCAGTTAAAGCATAGAAACATTTTGTAAATAGCCTCACAGTTTGGCAAATCTTCTGAGTTGCTTTTATATGGTAGAAGTCTAACTTTTATATTTGGTAGCAGTCCTTTGATTTACAAACAGTATTTGTTGCTTGGAATATTATTCAGCTTTGGCTAAATTGTTGAGAACTAAAACCAATTGTTCTTAACTTACAAAAGACTGACATGGTAACTTAAAATGTTTCTGAAGTTTCAGTTAATTTAAGTGTCATTCTGTAAAACAGTGCCCTGTACTCACTATTTCTGTAGAGAGATTTATCACAAACTGCATTGAACTGAGCTCCCAAAAATAGTCATTGCACTCATTGTGCTTGGCTTTTGAATACTTTGTATTATCACTGACCCTGAAATCAGACCAGCTCTAGCCTGAAGTTGCATAACCTCTATAATAACACCGGGAAGTCCTACAGATTAGGGCATGAGAACCACTGCACGAGGCTTCTGCAGTGCTACAGAGCTGTGCCTGCAGTGACACAAAGCCCTTCCTCTGGAGCCCCTCCACAGCTCTGAATCCACAGCAGCACCAAGCCCTCCTCTGCTACTTGGATTCACACTGGGGAGAAAAGGGGCTCTTAAGCCTGGGGAAGGTGCAATACTGTCCCTACAGTACACAAAAATGGGGATGCTAACAGCACAGAAGTGTTCCTTTGTATTAGAGAACTCTGAGTATTTCAGTTTGTGCAGGAAGCTGATTTGGGATCGTGCTGCAGAACAGTATGCTTTGAAGTTGGTTGTGATTTTTGGCTCATACCACAGGAAGGTGCATCTTATTGTGAGCTCTAGAGTAACACAACTTCATCTGATGAATTTCATCTGTCTGATAGAATCATCATAAAGTTGGATCATGTAATACATGTTTCATTTATTCCTAGGTCACACTACAAGCGACTCATTCAGAGTTGAGCTACCAGCCATAATAAGGGAAATACCTTAAAATACATTCCTTCTTGCTCATATGTTTTTCTTTAAGTTGTAGTTAAGGTGTTGTGGTTTTTTAAAAGCTTTAATTAAAGACCTTTTCAATGGCTCAGCATTTTTTTCTTATGTTTGCATTAGTTGCACATCGTTGGTTTTAAAATGCATTTCTGATACTAATTTGATATTATTCTGAAAATATACAGGAGAAAACCTCAAGAGTCTTGTTCTTCTGTCCTTTTCTGACTCTGTCTTCCTTTGGCTCTTCTTCAGCATCCCTTTAGGAAGGTCTTGGTTTCCACTCATTGATCTCACTTCCCTCCCTTCATGTCTGTACTTCTGCTTCCTCCATCTTCCTTTCCATGCTTATTCCTACATGTAACTTGAATTTTGTGATATGTTGTTCTAAATACCTCAGTTTTAACCCAGTGTAGTAAAAGCAGAACCTCTGCTGGTTGCTTCTAATCCTTTGCACTTCCCTGGGTTTCCTCCCAGTGTTGACACTCCTACTGTGTTCCTTCTACTTTGGACTGCAGCCCTCATAAGGAGACATTTTTCTTCTGGACAACTGAGGGCTGAATCATACAAATCCTTTCCCATATCAATGGCTTCAGTGTTCTGTAAAGAAATAGACCATATGTAAGAAATAATTATAAGCATTGAGTTGGTCTTTGTCCAAATCATAATGGAAAAGTGGCTGCATGAAAAATGTCAGGAAAATAACTGAGACTCATTGATGTAGGAGCCTGCAGCCTTGGCAAAGAGACCATAGACTGGTTGAATGTGGAGAAAGGACTATCCTTTTGTCTCTGGATGCAGTTCTTCCTTCTAGAGCCCATGCTATTTAGGGAGAGCTTCTCCCTTCTGGTCCTGCCATCAGCTGGGTCAGGATAAAGAACTCCAGATGTGTCTATGAGGCCTTTTCAGAGGCACTGACTCACCTAACTAAAGACATTTTTCAGCATCAGTGGCTGGTTAAAGGAAAGCATGATGTGAATGCAGCATGGCCAGGGATAACTGAACAATATTGGAAATCCTGTGCTTATTCCTGGCTTCTGCACCCCAGACTAGGAAGCTGGAACACAAGGAATGACTTCAGCATGCTGCACAGTAGGAGCCTCTGCAGCCACTGTCACTGTTTGTGCAGTGCAGTCATTGCTGTGTCTATGGGCACTCAGTTAGGCTGCATGGAACGCACTCAGGAGGTCTGATGCCTCTCAGGTACTACCCACACACGATTTTCTCTGCACCTCTGCCACAGCTATTTTTCCACATACCCAGAAGAGTAGCTGGCAACTCCGGAAGTGCTGGCTCACCTCTCTCTAGTTGGCATTTTTTTGTATTACCATCTGTGTTATGAAATACATGGTTGGGAATGCATTAATACTGACTGTCAGGAGTGCTTTATACAGTACCTGGATCTGCCAGGGTGCCTCAGGTCCTACTGAGATGTTTGAATGAAAGGACTGCTTCCCTCTTTGCAGTATCAAGGAACCAAAGTCTTTAATTTTAGCCAGAGTTTGCAGGATTTTTATTTCACTTGAACAGATTGATGCTTTGTGGCTTGGTCTGTGAGAGGAAACAAAGCTCAGACCTTTTGGCTTCATTACACCAGGAAACCAGTGGGCATGCACACGCCAGCCCTATGCAGTCAGTGGTGTGCTCTGGAGCAGGTGCTGAGCACAGTTCACACCCCTTGAATCCCTCTCCTGCATCAGTCTCCCTTTGAAAAGTTTAATTTTTGTACTGAGTCATATTGGATTTCTGTCTCTTCTGAGCTGTCTGCAACACCCACCACATTATTCAAGATAATGAAAGAAACCTACAACGACAACCATACCAAGCTGAGGAAAGTTTTGGTGCTGCAGCTGTATCTGCCAATAATAGTCTGAGGAAATTTCACCCTGCTGGAAATAGATTCAAATGGATTACATGAAGAAAGATTGCTGTGGTATCTTCTTGAATGCATCTAAAGATCTACACAATGCCTGAGATAGATGATCTACCTGGATTTAGTTGGATTCTTGCTACTGCCACATTCCAGGACGTTTTTTTTTTTTATGAGCCAAAAAGGAAGAACAATCTTTTCCTACGGAAGCAACACACACAACATCATGATTGTTTGGAACATAGTGTATTTTCTTCTTTTGTGCTAGTTTATGTCCAGCACTCATCTAACAAGTCATTTCAGTGTTTTAGTATTCTGGTTTGAGTTTATGGTGTCAGGAATGGAGGAAAATGTGCTATACCTTTATATATGCATATCTAGCTTTTATCCATTTTTAATGCTTTCTAGAATTCAAAAAAATCTTGGAAATTACTCTGTGTAAAGAGTTGTTTAAACTTCTAAGGAGAAAATAGAGAAAACATTTTAAACTAATATTATTGAGAATTTTAGTGTTCTCCTGAGAATGCAGTGGGTAACAGGAAGTTTTCTTTCAGTTGGTTTAAAATAAGTAGTGTGCATGCTATTAGAGATCATGAATATTGTATCATTAACAATAATGGTACAATGTAGCTCTCAATCAATTTAAATGGCCTCTTTTAATATCATCTTAAGTTCACTTGAAAGAGCTTTTATAGAAATCTCTCTCTTTATAATATAATATTGTTAATGCATAATACTGAATTTTAATTTTCATTCTCAGATGAGGAGGGCATTTTGTTCATTCTACTTGATGGTTTTAAGAAACTTTTTCTGGGTTGTCGTGATTCTTTAAGGACACTGGCTGCTAGAACATTTTAAATCTGAACAAACCTGAGTGAACAGGAAAAAGGTCACATCAGTGTGGAATTGATTAAATTCCAGCTGTTGATAATCCATCAGGTTTGACCTATGGTGCTGGATTACAGCAGGATATGTTGGACTCTTACAGTAATACATCCTCTTTTGAGCATGCCTTTCCAGAGTGCATTGTTTCCATTACTGGAAATAAAATGCTGTTTCCACTTTTAAATTCAGTTCTTTATTCATATAAGAAAATTGTCAGAATTTTGATTGTCATATTTCTGGGAATTTTTGTGAAAATTTTTTACTATTATATAATTATACCAAAACATTGACATACAGTTTTAACATTCCTTTTGAGAGGTTGTTGTTGTTTATGAAGTAAATTTGGCTTAAAAGCAACCAAATAAACATTTTTTTTCAAAAATTAAGGCACTTCATTTTTTTTCTCAGAACTAAATGGCTGAAGGAAAACATTGCTTTTAGTCTGCCTTTTTTTCAGGGTAGATGTTAGGTCAGGATCAAGATTTAAAGTATTGAAATGCTAGCTTAGAATATGTGATTAAAATTGGCTTTAATGGTTGCTTTTCTGGGTCTTATGTCAGCAAGGTTACTTTTTTATCTTCAGATGGAGTTTATTTGCCAAGCCAAGGATTATTTTTCTTCTGTTGTTCTCTCATCAGATCTGGAGAGAGACTATTCATCAGCTGGGTCAGTATTTAAGCTTAGTGGAAGTTTAGATGTTCAAGTGCCATTCTACATCCTTGATCCAGGCCAAAACCAGATCACAGGCACTCATGTGAAGTCAGAAGCAGGACAGATGATAGGTGTGGTGACTATGTTTGGGTGCTACGTTGTCATTCACTGACACTAATTTATTTTTTTATCAGACCTGTCCCTTTTCCCTTTCTGAATGTGCCTGTACAGACCTGAGCAGTGTTTCCAGCTGAGACATGTAAGGAGAGCATCATGTGAATACGAGGTTTTCATATACAGCAGTACTGTGAAGTTGCCATACCTCTCTTTTTTCTTCCATTTTTTTATTTGCATGGATATGTGCAAGCAGTGGTGCTGGGTGGCAGTTCTTTAAGCATTGGCTGACTTGCAGAGATCCTGATATAACACACATTTTGAAGAGTAGGTATAAGGTCATTGTTGTAATCGCTCCACAATGTGACCACTAGCAGTGGAGCCCTGGAAAAGGCAGGACATTGTCTATATGCTTCCTTTATTTCCTCTTGAGCTTTCTAAACCACTTGTCTTGGTTAAATCTGTGTCAGTCAACAACAGAGTGTTATCAGCACTTGCTAACATGCATGTCAAGATGGGACTTCCAGGGATCTTAAGACACAGGTGAAGAAAGACAGTGTATTAATGTTGCCTGCCAGTGCAAACCTGGTTTGAACAGGTAAATGACCTTTGGGAGATTCAGCTGACCAAAAGTGAGAACATGAAGCACTTTTTTTTTTAGGAGTTTCAGAACTATTGTGCTTTCCTAGAAGGATACTAATCTTTGCACTGAGTGGTCATACCAGATGACAGGTAATGTCTGTATGGCCAATATCTCTACTCTGAAACTTGACTGTGAAGTAGCAGGAGTAACTCGGACAAAGAGTATCAGAAACTCAGTAAGAGCAAATCTTGCCACTGTCCCTAGAGTATTCACCTGTTTCTGACAATGGCTAAAATCAGACTTTCCATCAGCATTTTGAGGGCGTTACTCCACCTGTGCAGCCATAGAACATAGGTCTGGGTTTTTCCATGGCTCTGTCAACAGAATGTTGACTGTGCTCACTGTTGTTGTCTAATAAGTAATTTTTCCCATGGAGATAATGTCTGTTTGCTAATTTAATATCTCCAGAGATAAAGCTGGTGCTTTTCACGCTTTGCTAAATAGCAGGTTAAATTTCAGCACTAACAGAAAAGTTGGGTTATTTTCCTGCTGGTTCTCTCTGCACTGATCTAAGTCAGCATCATTCAGCAAAGCAGAAATTTCTGAAATAGGTTGCAAGGTGCAATACCTGCTGCAGTGGTGCCTGGTGTGTGTGTAGAACAGGGGTTTGCCCTGGAAAGTAGTTGCACATACTACATAAATGAATGCACAACAAAAAAAGTAATTTTTTTTCTTCTGAAATGTGAGTTATTATCATGAGAACATTTTCCATGAAGTGCCTGAATTCCTCCCATTTCTCCTTGAGGTTTTACTTTCTACTGTGAATACAGTACACAGGTATTCAGAGGCTCATGTCTGAAATAGATGTGTGAGGATGGAGGCTGCATGTAGCCATGGGATTGTCATGTGCAGAGCTGGTTAGGGACAAGTATTTCCAGGTATCTGTTTCACTGCATTATTTGCCATTTGCATCTGCCTCTTGGTGGTCTCAGTTGGTGTGACAGCCACTGAATTGCTCCTGGCTGACAGCTGAATGGGCCAGGCATGCCAGAAGATGCTGTTCCAGTTCATGGTTGAGAGCTTGTATGCACTTGTGGTTTGGAGTCTAATAAACTTTGCAAAGTATTAGCTTCAGGGTTACGACATTTATGAGGTATGAGCAAAGATAAACTGCTTGGGTGTATTTGATGTGGGGGCTCTGGCAGCAGTTACTTGACAAACTGCTGACTGCAGTCTCCCCCATCAAAGTGAGAATCTCCTGCCAGCAGATGATTCTCAGTTGAGGTTGTTGAGGGGGAAATTCCAGTGCAGCTTCATTTAATATTGAGTGTACCTCAGTATTGGTTCACTTTTATTGACAGCTCCATCCATGGTTTAATTTTTAAATGGCCTTTAGAATCAATCTGTGTTTAGCTTTTTGTGTAAAGGTAATTTTTATTGATGTTCTGGTTTTTAGATAGACTGTGGACTATCCCAAGATGCTTACAGTAAGACTTCCTGTCTTGTAAGACTCATTTCTTCTCTAGTGTTTGGGAGCCCTCTGTGTGATACACAATGAGCACCTAAAGAAGCCAGGTGGAACTCTTGGCCTAGGGAACCTTGAGCTGATGGAGCTCTTTAAGCTGTTTCAGACACTGAATGAGCTACCAGTTACAACAATCTCTCCTGTGCTATTTGATCCCCACAAACTCTGGGGTGGCTTGCTTCCATTACTTGGACGGTCGGTCAAGTAGCAAATTCACCTGGAAATAATCTTAACATGAGGGAGTGGGTGGCTGGTATTATTGTCAACCATAGGCGTCCCAGTGTAAAGGGTATTTGCACTTTGTTTTCCATGATTTTTATATATCTTAGCTATGTGCTTGGAATGCATCACCAATATACCAGGGTGCTGCAAAAGCAGCTTAGTTGAGTGATACAACTTTTCCAGGTTGAGTACTGTAACCTTAACACACCCAGGCAGTCAGTCACCTGTTCTGAAATGTGGGAGGTGGCATTTAACACAGTCCTCTTGCAGATGTCTTGGTGTTCTTGAGCACATTGCCAGGTGAAGTAGCCAGCTGAGAATCTGGCCTCTGATTTTAGTGGGAATGAAACTGCAGAGAATAACCTTTTCCCTGTGCACTACAGAAGTTTTATTTGCATTAGTTTTGTTATTGCTGTGCTTTTATAGAGTTCAAAAAAAAGGTCCTGACAAGATCTATGTATATTCTGTTACCAGCTCTTCCATGTTGCCTATATCCTTATCAAGTTTGCAAATTCTCCTCGTCCAGATCTCTGGGTCTTGGAAAGATCGGTGGACTTTGGAAAAACTTACACTCCCTGGCAATTTTTTGCTTGTAAGTATCAATCTTTGTGTCACTGGTCTTTGGGGGACAGGTTTCTTTAATCATTTCCTCAGTAGCAGCGAATCAAACCATGGGGCTTGCTGAAGATTTCACCTGCAGAGAAGACAGTGAATGTTAAATACGTTTATCTTTTTTTTATTTAGTCACAATAAATTAGTGTATGAGTATGGTATTTTGCAAGTGTATCTCAGTGCATGAATATCTTTCACTTTCTTATAAATTTCTGATTTGTTCTGTTTCTCTTGATTTTTGGGAATGTCAGAACTTCAGTGTGCTTCATCCCTTGGGACCCTGGGGTTTCTTGCAAAAATCAAAGTGAAATACAAATGCAAAATCTTGGAGTAGCTATATAGCTTTTTGCTTCTGGTGATGATATGAGAAATACTGTGCCATGTCTTGTCAGGCACCACTGAATTGCTTAGGAAGAGAGATTATTGTTTTGGGGAATGTCTGTTAGTCTGTGCTGAGTGATACAATCACTGTTATTCCTCTATTATTGGGAGAATTTACCTGAAAGCACAGGGAACACCTGTCTGCTAATTTAAATTACAACAATAGGGCCTGTTTTATATAAAATTAATTTTGTTCTTGCTTGATTAGACTCGAGAGCAGATTGCTTGGAGCGCTTTGGAAAGGAAGCAAATCTTCCCGTGAGGAGGGACAGCGATGTCCTGTGCACCACTGAATACTCTCGCATTCTGCCTCTTGAAAATGGAGAGGTAGGTGCTTTCAGGAAAGTATGTGTGATGCTGGAAGCAAACATTCTTGGTTTCAGAAGCTTGTAGTGCTTCAGTTGGAAGCAAATTTTTAGCTATGGCTACTTGAATCTCCATCAGTAAGTCCATAACCTAAAGCTCAGTGAGATTTTGGGAGCATGACCTGACTCCTCCTAATTTTCACCATTCCCTATGGGGTTAGGGGCCGCTCTGGGAAACCTGTGTTGATATTTATTGTAATTTGTGTACCTCACTATGTGCGTTTGAAGGTGTTGGCTGCATTTTCTGGGTTCTTCCAATGTGCATGGCCAAACTTGGTACAGCAGAATTGCTCATGTGAGTAAAGGCTATAGAAACAGATACTTACCATTCAAGAAATAGTAGCTTGTAAAAAACAAAAAACAAACAAAAAACACATTTAAAAATAAATTTTTAAGATACAAAGCTACATGTTTATAATATAGTAAAAGTATTTGGAAAACATTGCTTTGATTTTAGCCATTGTTTCTTGCTAGGCAGAACTGTGACTTGTATTCTTGTATTACTTGAATGAATGTTAAACTCCTGGATGTGCTGACGGCTCCTCCTGGCATTCTGCTCTTATACCTAATGTCCTTAGAATCAAGATCTGAACTTCTCAAGAGTTATTCAGAGTTTTGAGCAGATGGATCTAGAGTTTCCTATTAAAATAGAACTTATTTGTTAATGTATCTGTAAAATTTTCCTAATCAGATATTGGAAAGAATAATTTCTACATAAGAACACTGCTTGTACCATTCCCTATTACATGCTCTATGATTTTTCCTGAAGGAATTGTGCTGCAATTGGAACAATCATCACACCCTTGTTATGTGCTTCAGAATATCGGAGCCATTTGAAAATAGAAACCTGTTATCTGGATGGTTATAAATAAATTAAAGTCTTTTACTGAGCCCTGTACATACAGACCAGCTTTTTCATTCAGTAGAGATTCATGATTGCTGAGCTGCTGGCAGCTGTTTCTTTAAAAAATAAAAAAGTATTGGATCCCTTGTTTTGGAAGTCAGAGAAACCTGCTTTCATGTGTGAGGGGATTTTCTAAAGCAACACTGTGTACTTTCTTCCAGAAGACCATTAATATACTCACAGGCACTGGACCTGCTAACAATAATATTTTCCAGGAATGTTTATGCCTTGACCCAAAAATAAATGTGCTTTGGGAAAGAGCCAAAATCTGATGTTTTTAATCAGGGTAAACTTCCATTGACACTGTCAATTGTTCAAAAAACTACTTGCAACTATTCCTATTGTTTTTTCCTATTAAAATGTACTTTTTGCATGACATACCTGCTGTTTTCAAAACAGATAGAAACACTTTTCTTTTCTGGTTTGTGGTATGGATAATAAGAATACAGGAGTCCCTAATGCTAACAACACTATTTTTACCAATATCCTGACTTCAGTATGAAATGCCTAATTGTTACTGCAAATATGTTCAGAAACAATAGTAAGGTTTTGGATTCTTTTATTAGTTCTTCTTTATGCTGCTATTGGCACTTGGAGTTGATATATTTTAACAAGAGTGTGCTTACTTCTTTTTTAGATTGTAGTATCTTTGGTAAATGGCCGCCCAGGAGCAAAAAACTTTACTTATTCCCCTGGTCTTCAAGAATTCACAAAGGCAACAAACATCCGCCTGCGTTTTCTCAGAACTAATACTCTTCTTGGACACTTGATATCCAAAGCTCAGCGGGACCCCACTGTAACTCGAAGAGTAAGTACTGTTGTCACTGAGGTGTAAATACCCAACAATCATACCCAGCGTGCTAGGGACCAAAAAATGGTCTGAATGTTTTAAGTTTGCAACATCCAGACAATGAGATTTGCATTGATCCACCTTGAAATCCCCATATTTTTCTCCAGGTTTGTTTGATACAAGAAGGTAACTGGGCCATCATGGACGTATGGAGGGGCAGTAATGATTAATGATTTTGTAACAGACCATTTTCATTCCCTGCTTTCCAATATGGAAGGAAGCTGAGTGCATCATGGGAGCTATAAAAAGCCAAAGCGAAATTATTCTAAACTATCTTATGCAGAACTGAGGAACTAAATCTCTTCAACTTTATTTGGCACTACTTTCTGATATTTATTCACAAAAGGTTTTCAGAAAATAGTACCTGAGTTTATGAAGGAATAGAAATCAAAGGCTGTACTTGAAAGTTGCTCTCTTTCCACAAATCATTTGAGATGCCTAGGTGTTTTCAGTGAATTTTGGGCTATCCAAGAGCTTGAAGGCCAGAGTTCCACTCCCATTCAGTGGGTAAATATAAGGAAATACAGGGAACACCACACAGAAATTCATATACTCACAGAGATTTCAGACTTCATATTGTATTGCTATTTTTAACCTTTTCATTTAAAATGAAGATTCGGTAACAATTGGAGGAAACCCTGGGGTGAGGCACCACACAAATGCCTGCACTAAAAAATATAAAACAATTCCAGTTATTTGACAGCACTCCCATCAAGCACCCTTGCTGCCTTAAGTAAATTTTAAGATGTTGCTCATAGGCAGAGGTGAATGCAGAATGCAGTTTACTTGGCAAGCAGCACAGCTTTAGTGTGAGGAACTTCTGGTATTATCCTGGCCATGGGCTGTAGGATAGATGAATGAAATCTCAAGCATTTTATTAAATTCCTAAAGGAGAGTGCAAATTTTTGTTGTAGAGACCTTCCAAATCTAGCAAACCTGATGTTGATATTTCTGACACAATATAAGCAAGGAAAGACCTCTACATACTTTTTGTGTTTGTTCCACAGTATTACTACAGTATAAAGGACATCAGTATTGGTGGTCGATGTGTTTGCCATGGCCATGCTGAAGTATGTAATCCAAAGAGTGCTGAAAACCAATACCAGTAAGTAAATGGAGCCTGACATTTATCTGAGGAAAACAATACATGAGTGCTTTCAAATGACCTTTTCTTATTATAGAATCACATAGTTTTACAGGGATTTTTTTCTTTATATTAAAAAAAAGTTAGAACCTGCTAATGATTGGCAAGAAAACATGTCAAGAGTGATTGTATGTGAAAGATAAAAATAGAAATTTTTAGGGTTTTTTTTTTAGGTTAGGTTTTTCATTTTAATTGAAATACAAGTTTGGCAGATTGAATAATTTCTTAGAAACCCATAGTTCTTTGAGTTGAACCTCACCTTCTGATGATGATATCATCAGACATGAGTCGATAGCACCTTTTTACATCAGGAATTAGAAGTTAACTCAGGAACAAAATTGTGGGGGGATAGAATGTAAGAGAACAGAGATAGAGCAGAAGGCAATCTCACCCCTGATGAGTTGCAGCTGTGCTAATTACCAAAGAT
This sequence comes from Passer domesticus, assembly GCF_036417665.1. Classification (NCBI taxonomy): domain Eukaryota; kingdom Metazoa; phylum Chordata; class Aves; order Passeriformes; family Passeridae; genus Passer; species Passer domesticus. The sequence continues at coordinate 114,782,470 of NC_087474.1, forward strand.
TAGGAGCAGGCCTGCCCTTAATTGGCCACAGCTGTGTCCAATCAGGATGAGTGCTATAAAAGGGTGGGTTAGCTGGGTGAGAGGTTTGGCATTTGTTGGCTGTGTTGTGAGGAGGAAGGAGTCAGTGCTGCAAGGAGCTGCCCATGAGAAATCACTGAGAAGGTATGGAAGTTTTATGATAAAATAGCAGCACAAGATCAGTTTGCTTTATGGAGATATTGGGGCACTATAACTGAGCTCGTGCAAGATCCAGTGGCTTTAGATCATTGCTATAAAAACAAACTGAATGGGGTATTCCCTTTCCCTGTCAAGTTTGTGACCTCTATGTTGATTTCACAAGGAGTTAGATCAGGCTTCTTGGCTTGTCTGCTGCAGGGAAATAGCTATAGATAATCAGCCTGTCTCAAACATATTTTAAAAACCTGCTTTAAACCAGCTGTTGCTCTTATCCATGATGGTATTAAAACAAACTTTTATCAGGATGATGCAATATTTTCAGTTATGTTTTAATGAAGAATAAGTAGGGGCGATGGGTTCTTCCATTCCATGTGTCTGTGCTATAGAAAAACAAGTAAAGAAAGTGAGAAATCTATGCAAATAGGGTGATTATACTGGAAAGTTTTTTTGCCCTTGTGTTATTAGACTACATACATAAGAGAAGAATGTTGTAAAAGGCCTCCTGAGTCCCAAGGCCTTTGTTCCTCCTGGTATTCAGTTACTATGCAGGATAGTAAGACCTAGTTCATAATTAGACCCTGCCCATTAAATAGACTATTCAGCTAAATAAATCAAAAACCTTCTTATATTTTGTTGGTGAATAGTGTGTACTGTCTTAAAAATAGCAAGATCAAGTTATGATCTTGGTTTATGAAAAGACCTGATTATTATCAGGTCTTTATTATTACATTTATTATTGTAAACAAAGCATAATGGAAAAATTATCTAGGCATGCATTTAAAGGTGCTAAATATTTTGATTACTGTAGGCCCACAAGTTGAGCCTTGGAATGAAGTTAAAACAAGATACATCCTAAATTACTGTGTATCAACTTGATTTAATATTCTATGATAGTTTCATAACCGAGCCTATGGAATCCAATTATAAACATTTTCTATAAGTAATATGTTCTAATAAACTCTGAATCACATGATTAAAGTAATCAGTCTTGAAGAATTTTAGGAAAGTTCCAAAGCGTTCTAGTCTTACTGATTGACTTCTCTACATGTGAGGTTTATGTCCCATTTTTTCATACTATATGTAAGTCTTGGACTACAGTAAAATAAAGAAAAAAACAATTTTTTTTTTTTATTTAGAAACTTAAGAGATACATTTTAAGCCCAGCTTCATTAAGAGGCTTTTATTTCTGTAGGTTTCAGTGTGAATGTCAGCATAATACTTGTGGGGAAACCTGTGATCACTGCTGCCCTGGATATAATCAGAAACAGTGGCAACCTGCAACAGCTGGGAGCACAAACATATGTGAACGTGAGTAGCCAAAAAGATGGTGGGTTAAAAGAGATACTGACAAGAGGGGGGGAATTAGCTGTAGCACACATGTTCATGGAACACAATCAGCATGCTTTAACACTTTTTTATTTGTATAGAGAAAATGCTTTCCACACAGGAATAAAGAATCAAAAATGCAGTGAATATTATTTATGTTCTTCTTTCTTATTAAACAGTGAAAGTAATAATTTGTGTGAGAATATGACATGAGAAAAGTACAAGACTTTTTGTCGAGCATTGAGTGAATGTTTCTCCCCAGTCATAACTGTCTGCTGACAGACTCTGAGTCTCCAAGCAGAGCAGAGACTGTAGGCACCTTGTACAGCTCCAAAATGCTCCTTTCCCTCACCTGGCCTCTTGGTGTTGGGATTGCAGAGAGGTTGCTTGAGGCTGCCACTGCTTATGGGTGCTTGAACTGCCCTCCCTTCTCAGGGTGAGAGCTGCCCCTCACTGGCTGTGTCCCAGTGGCACAAAGGTGTTTGTGGTGGGGGATCCTCATAATTCCACAATTGTACCTCTTCCCATCCTTTTGTTTGGAGGATGTTAGCCCTACAGACTGAGTAGTCAAGCAGGAGGAGCCCATTCATTTGCCTTTTCCCCACTTTCCCTGTGTTTCATTCTTAAAGGAAGTGACAGCAGGGACACTCTTTTGGTGATGGGTTTGTACTGTCACACACAGGTGTTTTGCATCCCCTGGGTGGAAGCCAGGTGGGATGGTGCAGAGCATTGCAATCTCTGTGCACAACCATTTTCTTTTGTGTCTGGCCTGATCTATTTTTCTCATCTGCCTTTCCTGAGAGCAGCATAGCCAGTGGGTACAAACTCTTTAACAGGAGAACCTTATTTGAAAGCCAGAGATGTACCTATATAATTACTCTGAGGAATAAAGAGATGACTTGTTTAATTAAAACTGCAGTACTAAGACTTGGGAGGGGGGAAGGAGGTTTTGTGTGATTAAAATGCTTGATAGGAGGTAGGCATGTTGGGACACAGTTTTCGAACAATATTTGAAACCTCATTCAAGTCCCCTTCTTTAAAAGGAAAACTTTTTTGCCAGAAAAGAGACAAAGAGCATAAATAATGTCATGGTTTTTGAAGAATGAGTGTATAGAAGATCTCCTACAAGATTCTGAGCCAAAACCACTTCATTTCTAACTATCTCTGAAAAAAAATCCTTTTTAGTGTGGATTGCTCCTAGCAGTTTGAGGTGATTTGTTGAGAGCATTTGCCAGGTGCAGGCGTCTTCAGCTGCCAGCCAGAAGTGAAGGAATTAAAACAACCTTATTCAACTTTCCAGAGGCCTGAGGTTCCTTGAGAGAAACAGATTGAAAGAGGTTGGTGGGAGCTTATAGGGATCAGCCCAACATTTTGCTGTGAGCTTTGCAGTACGTATGGATCAGCAAATGGCCCAAAGTGGTGAAAAGGTGTTTGATGAGGTAGAAGGGGTTTCTATTCCCCTGTAAGTCCAAGTGCTGCTACTGTAATCAGAGCAAATAATTTCCCATTGCTGTTAGAAGACATAGCTGAGCTGTAGCTCACAGGTGGTTTGACCCTAGAGGCAAGGGAGGTTTTATTTACATTGTATTTATATAATATTATCCTTTTTTTCCTTTTCTGACTTAATATCTTGAGCCAGCATCTAATTTGTGTAGCGTTTTATTTTCTTGAAGACTTTTATGGGTAAGAAAACTCAAAGATCTTCATAGGCTGTTACATCCTGGCTAGGGAACCCAGTCTTGAACCTTGTCCAGTTCTTGTCAACAGACCATAAGGGAGCCTGATGGCAGGGCACCTCCTCAGCTGTCTGGTGGGTAATTTCTGGGAAAAGCCTTCCTTCTCCACAACTCTTCTGATAAAAAGGCATAGGGAGAATGCAGAGAATGATCCAGTTTCACTTTTCTTGTCTGTATGATTATGTAGCAAGACCTGGAAAATCCCTGAGCTATGCTCCCAGTTGTGCCAGGAACTTGGAATAGAGTTTGGAAGGATTGCCTCCTATATGCTTCCCTCATCCTGAAGAAGGGGCAGAGCCCTTAGCGTCTGTAACTCATTGTCTTCCAGAGTATTGTATCCCCTGGTCCAGATGAAGGGAGAGTTTCCCTAAACATGAAGTAATAGCTTTATCAGGTCATTACTTCAGGAGTTTCCTGGGAAGGTAATTTCCTGAAATTAAAAGATCAGCTAGCACCCAGATGCTTGGGGAAGCCTGATTTGCTACCTGCATTCTTTCAAAATTATTCCCATTTGCCTCTCCAGCAAAGAAGGAAGATCAAATCAGAAAAAATAAAAAAAGAGGACATTGAATGAATTTATGGTCCTTTGGTTTATTCTATTTGTTTGTTGTTATGGTTAGTTTCTATTCAGAATTATATTAGACCCAAGTTTGCTGGTGTATCTTTAGCTACAGCTGAATATGAGAGTTCCTTGGTGGGTGTCTTTTTTTATTTAAATATGTGTATCTTACCTATAATTGTTAATTTTAAATAAAGGTTTAGTGCACATAGCATCAGTCCAGATGTATTTTTGAGAAATGGCAAAATAAACATTTGAGTATGTTTTTGATAATTAAAAAAAACTGCTGTGGCCATTCTTCTAGAGCTTCCTAGTTCTGCATTTATGCATTACAATATAGTTTTGAGATGGTACAACTGTTACCTTCTCTGGGAAGACTAGCTGCACAGTTTCTTCATGTCCTTATTATTGTACTGTGTTTCTGGTATGAAAATCCAGTTGTTTATAGGCAAGTATGCACATTTGAGTGTACTCCAGCAGGCCTGAGTGTATGTACACATAAAAAAAAATCTAATATACTTTTACACCTCTGCTGGAGGTAAATGCTGGAGATTGCTACATTCCAACATTACAAAGAAAGCTGACTTGGAACATTACTTTTTCAGCCTGCAATTGCCATGGACATGCCACTGATTGCTACTATGATGCTGATGTTGATCAGCGTCGAGCAAGCTTAAACATCCATGGGCATTATGAAGGTGGAGGAGTCTGCATTAACTGCCAGGTAAAAAGGTCATTTTGATCAGTTTAAAAAAATATGTTCACACCAGTAGTTTTGGGTCTGACCAGTCCACATAGGCCCATTTGTCTGATGGTGTTACTACTTGTACTCAAAGTGTGGGAAAAGGTGTGTGAAAGTGATTTACCTTGTTCAGCATTGCTTGGTAATGTGTAAAAGACACATAAAATTTCTTTTATGCTCATTCCTGTGTGATCAAAATAAAACCACAAAGTCAAAGCAAACAATTTGATCAGCTATAAAAATTCTCTTTCCAGTTGTTACAAAGTCTGCCATTTCCCTCCTTAACAGAAGGAAGTAAAATTAACCAAATAAAATGCCAGCTCAAGCCAGCTGGTTCCTTACTGCAGCAAAATGCAGAGGACTCTCTCTCATCAGCAGAAATAAAGGAGGATCTAGACTATACCAAGGTGGAAAGTTACAGATATTGGGAAATCACAGAATCCTAGAAAAGCCCTCTGGAATCCTTTTGGACTGGTGCTCAGCTCAAACCAAGGCTGGATGCAAAATTATATCCAGCTGCACTGAGAAACACACAGTTGAATTCTGCAAATTTCTGAGGATGTACTTTACACACACTCTGGGTAATCTTTAACAGCACTTAATCACACTCCTGTTCAGCAGGAATTTCCCCAATTGCAGCTTATGATAGTTGGCTTTTGGGCTTGTGCTGTGCTTACATGAGAAGAGTTGGCTCTGTCTTTTGTGTAGAGGAAAACTGCATTAGGCACCTTCCCCCTCTGTGCCAGCCAAAGTCATTCCCTCAGTATCCCCTGAATACTGAGGGGATGAGTCCATAACTATCTTAGAGGCTCCATTGGATTGAACCAAAAGTTGTAAATTTGGATTGAACCAAAAGTTGTAAATTTGGAATCAGACTTTATACTGTGTCTGTCACAAATAGATAACACATTCTTGGAAAGAACAAGAATTTCTTTCATTCTGATTTTGTTCTACTCTCGCAATGAGGAAGGATCAAATAAGACTCTGATCAAGATCTAATCTTGGCCTTGTCTCTGCAGGACTGAACTACTTGACCTCATGAGGTCCCTTACAACCTGAGTCATTCATTGGTTCAGTGATCTCGTGGTTAAATAAATCCAGACTTATGTGGAAGTCTGTCTTCCTTTTGTTGTCAAGTCATCTGATGTATGACAAGCAGCTGATCAGAATTTTGCATTGCAGGAAAATTATCATCAGTTCTATGTTCCTGTGAAATCCATGCATCATGATTTATGTATTACCATGTTGTGCATTTTAAAATATAGCTGTATTCAAGCAACAAAAAAGGAAATATCCAGCGTAGATTGTATTGTGGCAAGAATATGGAAAACAATCAGATATTGTCCAAAAGGCAGTCAGAAGGTTAGAATTATTTTTACTAACATGAGTAGAAGAAATGCTCTTTGTCTTCCCATCGACATTTCTGTGCAGAACTTTGTTCATACAGTCTAGTAAGATTTACCATGTTGGTCCTTTCTATTAGCTCTTTGTTCATGAAAGAACATTTCTTTTAATACTGCTTCAAAGATAGAAAATAGGAAAATTAGTCTAATTCTACAAATCCTTGTTATATGACTGATATGAATTATTTGTCATTAATTTTGTGGAAGTTAAGTTGGATTAAATGAGTTTAAGTCCAATTATAGCTTTCTTTTTTTTTTTTGTTTTCATTGATAAAGGGCATAAATTTTAGTTCACTTTTTCTGTTTGTGTCAGGGGAAAGAAAAGTTTTGGGAATGGATGCCTGAATGAAGAAGTGATAAAAACAAAGTGTTGCATACAAAGATAGAATCAGTTTCTTTAGAGTATGATGACAAAGGAGCTCTGGAAACCCCACAATCCTACTCAGAGTAGGTCTAATTAGCTTAGGTTGCTCAGAAACTCATTCCTCCAAGCTCTGAAGACCTCTTGAGATTGGAATGCCACAGCTACACGTGGCAAACTGTTTCAGTGTTTGACTGCCTGCATGACCTATTTTGTCCCTAAAATCTAATTGAATTTTCCATGTTCCAGTCTGTGCCTGTTGCCCCTCATCCTTTTTCTGCACACCTCTGATAGCAGTCTGGGTCCATCCCCACTGTATTCTCTGGTCCAGTAGTAGTAGGTAGCAATAAATTCACCCTTCTCTTCTTAATGCTGAAGAAGCCCAGCCATCTTCTTGGATGTCATGTACTTCAGTCCCTCACCATCTGTGTGGGTCTGCCCACGGCACCTGTTGTATCACAGAGGTCCATGAGGTTGATTTGGGAATATTTTGCCCTGTGTAAACTATGCTGGATATGTCACATCACTTTCCTGTCCTTTGTGTGTTCTAAATTTTTTCACTGGATCTCCTTCTCCCACTGAGCAATGGGCCTGTACACTCATTAGCTTTTTTTGCTGTTCCTCTACTCTTAGTCTTTCTTTTTGCACTTCACCTTCCTTGCTAATTTTAACTCTGCTAAGCTTTGGCTTTCTTAACTCCATTATTGTATATTTGGGCAATGTCTTTGTATTGCCAGCAAGTAGCCTGCCCTGCTTCTACCTTCCATGCGCTTTCTTTTTGAGTTTGAGATCAGTCAGGAACTCTGTGCTGACCTTCTGCCATGCTTGCATGTTGGAAAGAACTGTTCTTGTTGTAAGGAGACTGTCCATGAGAATCTACTCTCTTGGTCCCCTTTCCCACCCAGGACACTTTCACACAGGATCTTGTCAAGCAGCTCTCTGAGCAAGGACAAACCTGTTTTTCAGAAGCCCAGAACTGTAATTCTGCTGTTTGTCTTGTTTGCTTGTCTTTCTTTCATATGCTCAAAATAATTTCTGGATTACTTGCACCCTGCTGCATTGTCCTTCTGGCATCTTCCCAAAGCTCTCTCTGGGGTGGGGCCACTGATATGCCACTGGAGTGAGTTCCAGTAGCCACTGAAGAGCATGCAGAGTCCTGAGTGCCCTGCTCATGAACTGCTCACCAGTCCATCCAGGAAATGCTGTATCCCTGCTCAGCCCTGAATTACAACACCCCCTAAGGAGGAGGAACTAAACAGGGAGGGGAGCTGGGGGCAATGTTTTGGTTGCCCCAGGGCAGAGCTTCCTGCTCTGTTTCCCTGGCTTTTATGTCTGTGAGCTCATCAGTGTGCCTTGTGACCATGATTTACTCAACTTCTACTTGCCATCACTGCACTAGTTCAAATTGCTTAGGATTTTTTTAATGGTGTGCCTAAACCATATATTTATAGAGACATATACTTTTCTAGGGGAAAATCTATTTTGTGCTGGCTGGACTGTTCAGTTTTTGATTTCTTCTGGTATTGCTGATCTTTGACACAAGATATTCAGAAAATTAATATGTAGTATGAGAAAAAATTTATGTTGCAGTTTCTTGAACAATATATATATGGTGATAAGAAAGTAGCCTAAAAAGAGATATTTTATGATATAAAGAGATGTTTTTTCAAAGGTTTTTTTTTAGTGGGAGGAGGAATTTATATTGCTTTAAATAAAAATTTCAGCTGCTGTATGTGAGAATACCATGATCCAGAGCCCTGTAGAGAACAGGTGGTTAAAGAACACTACATGATGATTGATTCTTTATTGCAGTCATACTCAATTTCTTCCTTTTCTTAGTTGTATGTAGAAACAGTATAAAGGAAGTTATTGTTTCTTAATTCTTCCAAGTTCCTCTCTTTATCTTGCACTATCCTTTTGTTTTGCACAGCATAACACAGCTGGCATTAACTGTGAGAAGTGTGCAAAAGGTTACTATCGTCCTTACGGTGTTCCAGTGAGAGCTCCTGATGGTTGCATACGTGAGTCCTTCTCTGTGGAGTGTCTTCTCCTGCTGGCTTGAGGGGTTTGGGCTTTAATCAAGGCATAGGATGCGTCTTTTAGGGAGGAAAAAATGAAAGAGTGGGCAAAAGATGTTGGAGAAGAGCTACAAATGATTTTCTGTGTTGCTTTAAACCTTTTAAATTATATTCTTCTCAATATATGTGTCATATGAGCATGTTGAGAACAGCAGAAAGATAGAAAATAGTCCATAAACGGGTACAGAGGAGATAGGATCCTGGAAACCTGGGATGCTGCTACACACCCCAGAGAGAGGAGGATCTCAGGACCCCTGGGAAGCCATTCTCATCTGCTGTTCTCGTGATCATGTTGCACTTACCTCTCTGATGCACACGTGAGCTATCCTTTGACCCTTGGTCACTTGAAAATTTTATTCTATAGCTCAAAAAGTCACAAGGATGACTACTCTGATCTCAGTGCTTATAGTGCTTATCGACTAATAAGTGATGCAATAGGGTAATTACTAATAGAACATTTGAAAAAGAGCTGAGTACAGGTAAAAGGAAAATGTTGGATTACAAAGAGGTTGAAGGAGACATGTGACAGGCAGGAGGAAACTACAGTTAAGTTGTGTTTGGGGATTGAAAGGTCTGGGAAGTCAGCAGAGCTGTGGTAACAGTGTTGCACGTAGTGTGTAAATGAAAGTGAATAGTGTGGTGCTTAGCCTAGACCATGGAGAGATGAGTGGTTGCCACAGAAAAATTGCTGTGGAGGAACAACATGCAGCTTTTGGAATTAAAAACTCCTAAACGCTCTAAGAAAACACGGGTTTTGCTTTTAAGGAATGTATTGGTGATATGTAAGTACTTGGGAAATGTTAACTCTTTAATGAGTCATTCACGTCTTCAGGTTTGTTGTTACAATGCCATTGTGTGCTGCTGTAAAAGGCAAATTGATTGTTTTCCAAAGAGTGCCTAATTGCTGGTACTTTTACTTAGCCTGCAGTTGTAACTTGGAGCATGCAGATGGCTGTGAGGAAGGGTCTGGCCGCTGCTTCTGTAAGCAGAATTTCCAGGGAGACCACTGTGAACGCTGTGCTGATGGATTCTATGGCTACCCATTTTGTGTCTGTAAGTACACATGTGAAATTGCTGCTTTTTCTGTCTTTCAAATGTGTATTAAAGAATTAATGGTTTTGATTGCTCTTGATTTGGTTAAAAAGCATCTGGTATTTCAGCTTCACATGTTTGTGTTCTGATAAATCACTTGTTACAGTACTGGAGAGAGTAGGGTTATTTAACAAAGTGATAGTGACTTGAAAAACAGAGATGGTGCTATATTCTCATAATTCTGAGGTCTGACTAGAAGAGAGGTACCAAAAGAGAAGCACAAGAAGAGGGAAAACAATACAAAACAAAGAAAAAAACAAAACCCTATGAAAACTGTTGTTTGAATTCAATGGCTGTGATAGAACCCTCTCTGTACACTGTATTCTAGATTATCACATCTCGTACATCTTCTTGATTGAAATCTGACATTTTTAAATTAGTTCAGCTCAGGTAGACATTGATCTGAGTCCCACTGATGTGTGTAGCTCATTGACTTTGGATCCCATCTCAATGTAAGAATGTTTAAGAACAGGAAAGACAGTCTGGAGGACTCTCAAAAGCTCCTAAGTACATGTCTTAAATTATGGCAGTTCGTGTAGCAGGTGGTAATGCCACCTAGAAGGAGATGGACCTTCAGCTGGAAGCAGGAAATGTGAAATAAATATGAACATCTTTAGATAATTTTCACAATGCTGTCTAGGGTAACAAAGATTGCACAAAAGGATAAGGAGCAGGAAAGCAACCCAGTGGCATTTCCAAATGGAGTCTGGCCTTTCATGCTGCTTTTTTGAGACGGGAACCTTTTATCTGGATTCAGAATCAAATTGCAATGAATTTTACCTCTTTTCTAAGAAAACTAAGCTGAAGTTGGTTACTAGAGTCGTATGAATATCATGCTTTCTGTATTGATGTAGATAGCTTCATTGTTTATGATTTTTAATGTATATAATGTGTTTGTTTCCAATGATCCTTGTTGTTTCTTTTGTTTTAAAGATACTCCTGTATATCCTTCTACTTCTTCAATTCCAAGTGATGCTGTGGCTGGTGACATCATAGGCAAGTTCTTGGTGGTTTTTCCCCATTTCACTGTTTTTCCCCATGTTGCTATTTTTCACTGTTTCAGTGCTACCTGCTCTTTTGTGGAATAATAGAATCAATAGGTTGGGTTTTAGGCAGCGGTTTTGGTTCTGTTGGTGTTTATCCTTCAAGAGAACTTTTGTTCTTGCCAGAAGTTCATCATCCTGTCATGTTTATACCAAACAGGTTGGCTCCAGAAGGAGTTATGGATCAAAGTAACTTTGGTGAGCCTCTGGCAAACATCTGCAGGAGGAGCTGACCACCTTGTTTGGTGCACTTAAGAATACATCCATCAAGGTTTTCTGAAATGTACAACTTTCTAACATGACAACCACTGTTTTCTGGTGTAAATCTCTTTCTTGAGGCTAACTGGCTTCTGCCTCTGGACTGTCCTCTCTCACCTGGCAAATTGTGTGTTGTCCTTGGCAGTGAAGGACTTTGATTTCTAAGAAAGGTTCATATTTCTTGTTAGCCCTACAAAGCTGCCTGAAATTCATAGTATGATTCTCTTGGTGGGCTTATATTTTTTAGCCTATATTATTATTTTGCACAACAGAGACATCATCACAGCTAGCACTAGATCACTTGCACACATATAATGCACTTTACCTTGGTACAGCATCCAAAATAATTGCCCTGGTAGGCCTCTGAGTATTCTCTGTTGCACATCCCCTTCTCTCCCAAATTTTTAAAAGGAAGAAAAAAAACTCCAAAGGGAAGTGAATAAATATAACAGGAGAAAGCAGATCTTGAGCTCTTTACCCTTTCAATGAGCAGCATCTGAATTTGAAGGCATAAGAAAGGCAGCTGCCTCTAAGTGGAAGTTTTAGTAGAAGTTGTAAGTGTTTGCTGTCAGACTAAGCACAATTACAGATTGTGGGGTTTTTGAATGAGATTTTGCATGTAAGACTCATACAAATAGGGTATTTTTGTTCAACAGTAATATTTACTAAGCATTGATTTATTTTTCTCTGGAAAATGACAAGGAATTCTGGGATTATATGCACTCACTTTGTGGTTTTTTTTTTTCCTTTCCTGTTTTAACTAGAAGAAGGCTGCAAACCAGGGTATTTTGGCCCCCAGTGTCTGTGTAAGTGGCATAGTTTCTTTGACACTTGGAGCCTGGAGTACTCCAGGATAAATGCCAACCTTTGGCTTCCAAGGGAAATAAGAACTTTAAGATCATAATACTGCAAATGTTTTCTTTACAAATGTGTTCTTCAGCATGCCAGTGCCATGGTGCAGGAGTGCTGGGCGGTGACTGTGATGGAAGTACTGGGCAGTGCAGATGTCGAACTGGATTTGGGGGTTTGTCCTGTGATACCTGTGCAGCTGGCTATTTTCAGTACCCCTTCTGCCAGGGTAAGCCAAACATTCCCTTTTGGCAAGCATATCCAAAACACCAAGTTTTATACTGAAGGATGAAGTTATTTTGCCATGGAGATGTATTCATAACAGGCTCTCCCAAAACTCATAAAAGTCCAAGAAGAATAATGTGATGAGGGGAGATTTTCATCTAAAAATTCCCGTTTCCTTGGTTGCTGTCTGCTGGTTGATGCAGCTGCCAGACTCTAGTTTGTGTTTGGATTTAGTAATTGATTGAAGTTAGAATAAATTTGGAAATATTTGTTACTTATCCTTGGAGTTTTTGTTTTTTTAAAATGTGCTTAATATGGGTTTGCAACCTCACTTTGATGCACAAAGCTACCCTATCTAATCAATACTATAAAACTGACTGGGTTCAGAACTTTAATAGCTGTCTCTGTACTGTCTTTTTAGACCATTTATTGACCACTCCCACCCAAGACTGTAAATCTAAACCATTAATTGTTTCGCTTCAGTCCCAGAAGTGATGGAACTACTCTCAATAGTTGGCAAACCACTTGGAATTGATAAATCAGACTCTCAGTGGGGCCAGTCTAAGTGTGTAGTGCTTTGACACTGATAATTGAACTTTGAGCCCCCTTCCTTGGTCTTTCATTAATGTTTTCCTTGTTCCTGAATTGTTACACATGTGACCAGTCAATAAAAGCTGTTATGAATCCATATAAATCTGATGGGAAAATTGTTATCCTGTTGAGCATCAGGGAGCAGGGAGTTGCTTTTACTGCTGTTTTTTTTCAAATGTATTCTTATTTCAAGAAATATAAAAGGAGAGCCTGTGCAGAGGCTGCCTCTGAAATATCTTTTCTCATTGGCAGTGTGTGAATGTAACTTGATGGGTACCCAGCCCGAAGTCTGTGATTTTCTTGGGAGGTGTCTTTGTCGCTCAGGGGTCGCTGGACATCAGTGTGACAGCTGCCAGCCTGGCCACCACTCATTCCCTGCCTGTCAAGGTAAGGCTGCTGATTGCATGGACAGGGCCCTGAAAGGCAGACAGCAGTGCTTTTCAGGACAGCAGCCAGAGCAGCGTTCTCAGCAGCAAATGGGCAACTCCCTCTTGCACTCTACAGTGAAATCCTACATTTTAATTTTCCAATTTCAGACTTTTTTTTTTTTCCCCTTGTAGTCAGACTGTTTGGTGTACCCTCAGTCAGCACAGCTTCTTACTAATAATCAAAGCATTTGAGAGCTGCTCTCACATGGAGGCCCACAGCAACAGGGCACACTTGACTGCTGAGGAACCAGCATAGCGGAACTGTGAAGCCCTGGTCTGCTTTTGCAGAGAGTCTTTGGGACCTTGTTTTGGCATCAAGGTTTAGTACCTTGTAAAAGGTGTGTTCTGTAAATCTGAAAATCTGAAGCTCTCATTTTGCCCTTCATGGTGGTTTCTCACTCGTTTTAAGATCATCTGACAGGCGCTAACCCAACCTGTGTCTGTGTAGGCATGAAATATGAAAAATCTCTATGGAGTTTCCCACCAAAGACTAGCCTGCTTTTTTACAAGGCAAGGAAATGAATGGAGTATAAGTTTTGAGTATCATAATGGTCTTGTGTGTGTATAAGGACTCCCATCAAGTCCTACTTGGCCCTAGGTTTTGTATGTCTTTCAAGTGAATGAGAGAGGGGGCCCTTAATCCTTAGTGGTTTTTCCATTGAGAAGGAATATAGAATATTGCAGAGTTCTGGTATGTGCTTGCCTGTGCTGAATAATAAGATTTATGTATAAAATTATGATTTGCTTTCTTCTCTCTTGTAATTTTGGCTGTTGACTACATCAGTCTTCTTCCTTTGGGCTTACACAGTTGTTTATCTCCTATAGAGGGACAGCAGAATTATTTATATCCTCATGCCCTGGCTTCAGCTGGGATATAGTTAATTTTACTCCTAGTGCTGTGTACAGTGCTATGTTTTACCTTTTTTCCCAATTTTTCTCCCCATCCCATGGGTGGGTGTGAGTGGCTGTGTGTACCTATTTGCCAGCTGGAGTTAAACTGTGGCACCTTGCAAAGAAAGGCTGTGTTGTGTTACCAAACACAATGGGTGGAATAAAGAAACACCACATGACTGTGGGTTTTATGGTTTGGAGTAGATGAACATTTTTAATGAAAAACATAAAATCAGGATTCTGCATTGGTACACACTGTTCAGTGGTTTTAAAATAACCTTTTTTATTTTCCTAGGGCAAAATCAAGTAGCGATCTTAAAGCAAATCAAACCCATATTGAATGTGTTTGATCTTTGAACACCAAAAGCTGAAAAGAGACATAAAAGCTTAAAAGAGCATGCAAAAACAAATTGTAAAAGACAGATAAAAATAGTTGAAAACACAGTCAGTGGGATTACTCAGAACTGCTGTAGTTCACAGTTTGTTCGGTTAAAATGAGCTGCCATGGGTTTAAACATAAATTAACACAGCATGCTGCAAGCTGTGGGGGAAAGTGAGCCACCCAGCCTGCTATTCCTGTAAGGAATTGCTATCTTCCAAAGAGACAAATCTATACTTTTTGGGCTGCTGTGACTAGAATTATTCTTTCTGGTTGTGACTTGTTGAACTCAATAGAAGCTTTATTCAAATAAAGTGATATCAAAACAAAGCCTTTAAACAAAACACTAATACTTACAATTAGGAGAGAATGCAATATGATAGGCAAATGACGGAGGACTCTAGTGTAGGTATTGTTCTTGGAAGCTTCAGTGTTTGTATTTCTCTTACACTAGCTTCCTAGCAAGCCCTGTGTCTTTCCAAGCATCTTAAAGTAAACACAGCCAAGTCAGATGTCTTTGACTGCAGCAGAAAGAGGAACCAAAAGGGGGAACCAGAAACATGAACATGTAACAGGAAGACAATGTTTGCTTTGTATTTCTGTCAGTCAGCCATTTCTGGCAGTTATAACATCCAAGTGGCAAACTGTAGCACTTCATCTAGTACCTGGGACAGCTGGGATGCTCAGATGGGGGTCCCGTTGGTGAACCTGTGAAGTGTGACCCTGTGGAACATTCCAGCATTCACTCAAGAAAATAGCAGGTCTTGTCTTTAGCTGTTAGCCCAAAATAGTGGTAACTCCATGAGAAGTTTGCTGTTACAGTTGACAATATGCATTGAATATATTTTTAAAAGATTTTTTAAAGTATTTCTCTCATGTGACATTCTTCCCAAATGTAAGATGGATTTATGTCCCTTACATGTGTTTTGCAAGGCATCAAACCAAATCTCTCAGCTGTGAGTTACAAAACTGCAAGAACCAAGGTTATCAGTGGTTGAGGACACAAATGCAGAATAACCATCTGTTTTAGGATATTTATTTTTGCTGGTGAAATTATGCTTTGTCTGGTTTTCTGAACATAAATGATTTACATTAAAATATAAGTTTTTTGGCAGATTTAGGCGTGTATCTTTTTTTCCTCTGTGCAGCATGCAATTGTGATGGTGTTGGCTCTTTGGGGAATACCTGTGGTCCTGGAGGGCAGTGTCTGTGCCGTGGTAACTATGCTGGGCTGAGATGTGACCAGTGTGCTCCAGGGTATTACAGCTACCCCAACTGCTTGCGTGAGTAAAAGCCTCCCCTACTTTTACTGGGGTTTTCCTTCCTATTTCTGCAACACAGAAGAAAATAAATCTTCTCAAATATATTTCCATTTAAAAGATTTCCATTTTGATGGCACAGGAACTTTAAGAAAATATCTGTCAGTTCCATAGGTTAGGGCTCTGTTTTTCCAAGTGACTGCTTTGCATACAAACCCAAATACTATAAATCAAGCTAAATACACATTAAAAAAATCATTATTAAAAGTTTCTGCTGTCTTGGAGTTTAAAGTATTTGAGTCTCTCCAAGGTAACTGTATTAAAAAGCCCTTTCAAGCTCACACCGGCTACATTGTGCTTCTGCACTACTACATTCCACAGCCTCTGTTTTCAAAAGATCTTTCAATGTGTTTGTTTTATAAAGGTGTCAGCAGCGAGTGTGACCCTGCAGGTAGCGTTGGTTCTCACTTTGTAAGTATTCTGCCACTGCAGCTAACAGTGCATGTTAATCATTCATGTGTCTTTGCTGAACACATCCAGCTCATTGCTCAAGCCCTGAAGCCTGCTCTTAGGCTCTAAAAGAATTGCAGGAGCTTGTTTGAAGAGCAGGAGTAGAAATAAACGTCATGTTTTGCCCTTTGATCATACCAGTGCAAAACCTTGTCAAGGATGGGGGGGTTATATTTTGTATATAGAATATGCAATCTGTTTATGCCTTTTTGGTATACTCTTAACACTAACATAACATATGCATGAAGATATAAGTCTGTGCACGTCTCAAAGACCATCTGGGTTGCAACAGGCCTTTCAGCATCAAATTATTCTTGGAAAATCATTACATCTTTGTTGCTGTTCCACTATTGTTGTTGTTAATACAATGATGGTCATTAGTAATTGCATATTACCAGAAATCACAGGTATTGTTAAATGTGTGGCAAAGACCACATTTAACAATGTGGGCGATTCTGATGGGTGGTAGGGGTACCTATGTAGGCTTCTGTATAGAGCTCTGTGTGTCTTCCACCAATAAAGAAAATATTAAATATAAAAATGAATTACTATTTTAAGGAAATATGGGGCTTTATTCTTTGTACAAACCAGTTAATACTTTAGAACAGTTATAATAAAGCTATAAAAGAATTGGAAAGTATATCCTTTAGGACCCTTAGAATAAATTAGATACATAAAAAATATGCTGGGTGGAACAATCCTGTGCTGATAGTATGAGACAGAAAAAACAAAGATGTCTGAACCAGCCTGAGGTCCATGTATCTGTAAAAGTCAGTAAACTGCATGAGCTCTTAACAATACTAGGTTTTTCTTAGTAATAAAGATCAGTAAGTTTTTTATGAAGCAGGTGAACCCATATTAGCTCCTTTCCGTTCTTAGGGATATTGTCAATGTCTCCAGCACGTTGAAGGTCCTACCTGCAGTAAATGCAAACCCTTGTACTGGAACCTGGCCAAAGAAAACCCTGAGGGATGTACAGGTATGGCTTTGTGGCATATTTCTTTGGCTTATGAAATGTAGTCATCTCTATTCTCTGACAGTCTGTGGTGCTCTTTGTGACACTTACAACTCTTGTTAACAGCATGTTTCTCGTGCAGCTTAATTGTAACACCAAATTACCCATGATACCAGCAGTTACTTTCACAAGCCAGGCCATAATTCCATGGGTGTTTGCCTGGTGTGCTCTGAAGTTCCAGTGATGCCCACTTCATACGGCCCTATGGCAGATCTATTGGGGCAAGACATTTTTTACCTGTAAACCCTGAAATCAGAATTTGGCTCATTGTTTTGAGAACAAAAAAGCTTTTCCATTTTATGTTATTTTGTAGCTTGGAGTGTAAAGCCTTTTTGTGGCCTCAGGGTGTGACAGATCTGTTATGGTTTATATCTGTGTAATAACTGTGATTGTCAATGTTTTCCAACAGGGAGCGTGTGTTTTTAAGGCAGATAATAATAATTAATGAAGATTAAAAAGGGTAAAGATAAAAAATCTTTAAAGTTCTCTCCAGCTGTTTCCTTTGGAACAGATTCCACCACAACAGCCACTTGGGATGAGTAGCTTTAGACCTGATAATAGTATCATTACATTTTTTACTTTAGATCTCTAAATACTAAACAACTCAAATATTAAGTACTGCACTGTCCATGTAATTCTCTGCTTTCAGTCACAGAGTTGATCCTGGGTTTTTCCAAACTTCTGGCTCATCATAGATTCTCCCTGCACTATTTTCTCCATTTCTATTTCATATGGAGAGTGGATTTGGTCCCAGAGTAGCATTGCAGATTAGAAGGTGCCAGTCAGGCTGGAAGACACTGTTTTGTATAAATTGTCTGAATGTTTCTGAGAAAAAAAACAATTGTAAATTCAAACTCATTCCTGTTTTTTGTCAAACACAAGTTAAATCACTTTAAAACATAGCAGTAAACCACACATACTTAGAAGTCCTCATTCTTTCTCCTTCTCTTTTTCTTCTCACGTCATATCAGTTCTGAAAATTCACCTTGTGGCACATTGACTCAAAATTGCAGATTCTGGGTGGTGGGGGTTTTCCCTGTAAAATATAATGGAAAGATGAAATGCAGGTGTCTTTTTTTTTTTTTTTTAATCTGTGCAGCGTGTCAATGTGATGTGAGTGGAACACTAAGTGGAGTTGCAGAATGTCAGCAGGTAAAGAGAAACTAAAAGAAAGATATTAATTCAATTGGTTATTGTTAAGTTATTGTAACATTTGCTAAGGTAGAAATCCCAGCACTGTTTATTGCTTTTGAAGATAAAATACCTAGTTTTATACATCAAAGAATCAATCTTATGCATCCTAGGGATGTATAAAGTTTAATTTTTTTTTTCTTGAGTTTATGTATTTTCTAGTCTATTTATGAAGATAATAAATGACAGATAATGTCCAGATAATGTTTTGGGGGGGTTGTGTTTGGGGTTTTTTTGTTTTGTTTGGTTGATTTTTTTTTTGTTGTTTGTTTTGTTTCTTGAGATTAGAAATTTTTTCCTCTTTAGAATTAGAGAGAATTGGGAGATTGAAGTTCTGGAAAGGTTCTGAAACATCTTTGATGAAATTTATTTTCTTCACAGGAAAATGGGCAATGCTACTGCAAATCTAATGTCTGTGGAGATTCCTGTGACACTTGTGAAGCTGGTTATTATGCTCTTGAAAAAAAGAATTATTTTGGCTGCCAAGGTAAAAAGACTAAAGGACATCTATAGTGGAACATTTGCACTTAGCACTGAAGTCTTTAGAATTCCTTAGGCTGTACTTTTAGACAGGGGATGTTTCAATTACTCATGTGCACAGCATTTTACACTGGTGCTGGTGCTGTAACATTGCTTGTGACTCTTCTTTTGCCTTTCAGCAGGAGAAGGAACAAGGCAGATGTTACCACTGTGCTTCCCAGTCATTTTGTGCATGTCTTAGAAAACAGGGTGCTTTTAGACTATGGCATAAATCTTGTTTAGGAGCACTTATCCTTTCAATCCAGCTTGAAAGTTTTAGCCTTGATATACTTGTTCCTTAGTGCAGCATTTTATACCTCATTACTAGAGGTGTCCTTTACTTTGTGCCACAAGTCCTGTCTCCTGTAGAAAGTCATTCAATATTGTTGTCCAGTGTCAGTTGGAAATCTGTATATTATATGAACACATACATTGCAATTTTGTCAGATTAAACATTGGGGTACCAGGCTTCAAAAAATTAACATCTTGTAATTTTTGTAAGGTAGGTTTTAGATTTTGTTGTTAGTGTTTTTTTTAAACATAATTATTCTTTGTGATATTGCTGCAGAAATTCTGACTTGCTAGAAAAACATTTGAATAGAAAATAGGGCTGCAGAAGTGCAGCCCTGCATTTAGCATTGTGGCAGGGTGTATTATTTGAGGTTTGTTTTTTTAAGTGGCTTTTTTCACATTCTAAGGAGAAATTAAAAAGGAAACAGGCACAAACACGGGAAGCTCAAAGTAATTGCTGCTTATGCATGTGTATTAAGTTGTATTTGAAAGAGTCTAAAGGGCTCTGGGAGGAGGAAGCCAGTCATTAATGGTGTTTAATTAGGTGAAGCCATGGTGTGTTTGCTGATCACTTTCATCTCTCTTTTCCTGGTTGGCTTCTGCTCTCGGCGTGCCAGGCTGCCGGTGTGATGTTGGAGGATCCCTGAGCCCAGCCTGCTCCCAGCCCTGGGGCAGCTGCCAGTGCAGGGCACACGTCGTGGGCACCACCTGTGGGGAGTGAGTCCAGCTGGGCTCCTGGCACAGCTTCAGCACAGCTCCTTGTTAGGCTTTTGTGTGACATTCTGGGTTTGTTGATGATTAAGTTGGTAAATTGCACTGGTTATTGATATTAATTTTTTCCTGGGAAGTTTCCTTCTTATGTTTTGATAAGATTTTCTGACTTGTCTCCTTAAATATCCAATACCAGTTTTGCAGTTATCTAACCTATACCAGTTATCTATCAAGAGTTGTATAGGAAAATGTATGAAAGCTGAAAAAGCTTCTGGAAAGAAAATTCTCATTGCATCCCTCTAACCAGCTGTCTTGAATCTATGAGCTGATGTCAGAATTCCTCAGTCATCAGTAGATCACCTCCCTCCCACTGCTTTTTGCCCTTAGATGTAGATCATAAATAACTGGCAATTCTTTGCTGATTTATTGTGGGTTTTTTCCCTTCTTGAAAGGCCTGAAGAAAACTATTTTTTCCCTGATCTGCACCACATGAAGTTTGAGATTGAAGATGGTACTACTGTCCAAGGAGAGAAAATTCAGTTTGGCTATGATCCTCAGGAATTTCCTAGCTTCAGTTGGAGAGGATATGTGCAGATGTCCTCTATACAAGTAAGCTGGTATTTCACTCAAGACTTTGGGGTGGAAATGAAAACAAAAGTGCATTGCACATGTCTTTGTAATACTCCTATGTGTGTGGAAGGCCATGGAAAAAAGACAAAAAAAGAACAGGGTCTGACTAATCCAAACCCTTTGGCACTATGTTGCTGTTTGCATTAGTGAGTGTTGGTATTTTTGTCAGGTCATTTGCCTGTTGCTTGTGCAAATACACCTTCTTCAGAAATGTTCTTTGAGGTTGGTTTTTTTTGTGAGACAGCTGTAAATAGGGAATTTATGGCTTTAAAGTATATAACACTAAGTGCAGAAACTCATGTCATGCCAAGAAGAGTAGGAACAGTAGAAGATTAATGCTTGGCTAAATAATTTGAATTGCACAGGTCCATGACAATCTGTATCCACGAGATTTTCAGGAGAATTCCAAGTGCTGTCAATGAAATCCTCTTACACTTGAACTCTACATTGGGTAGAGAAGAGAGAGGTGCCAGCTTTTATTATGAATGATACCTTCACAAGACAGCAAACAGGAAAATGTGTGGTTCAGTAAAGAAACTGTGAGCAGGGGCATATTGGCAACATTTATTTTAGTTTCATGACCGACTATGAATAAACTAAACAACAGCTGAGGGAATAAGTAAGCCACAGGTAGAAAGTCACCATATTTTCTCTGAGGTGGGCCCTTCTGATTTCTGGATTGAACTGCTGATCAAATTAAGCAGAATTTTAAAACAGTAAATTTGAGCAGTAAATGGGATTTGTTCACTCATCTTGAAAGTAGGTCTTTGGTGTAGTCCAGCATTAGTCCAGGGACTAATGAATCACTATAGCATGGGACAAAAGCACATAACCATTGCACAATGATTTCCTTTGTTTTTCGTTTTGCAGTCTTTCTTCTTTTGTTGTTTTGGTCTTGGGGTTTTTAATCCCAGATAATTTCTGAATTTTCAATATTATTCCACATTTGTAAATGAAGGCAACTCCTTGGTAGCTGCGATTTCTTAATGCCTGCTTTCTAATTCATCTGCTTTTTGCATTTCTTTTCCATGGGCATTTTGTACAAACTTTTTCATCTGTTCTCAGATGTGGGAAACAGAAAAAGCATTTGCATTTGGGGAAGCAGAGTGGACCACAGTGGTGGGGAGGTCACTGTACCCCAAGTAGCTTGGAAAGGGACAGCAGGTGGGTTGTGAGGAGTGAACTGGTGGGAACTGGATAGTGAGAGGAGCTTTAGGATTTTAGATGGAAATAAAAAAACAAACCCATGAGATTGAACCAATTCTGTTTTTTCCTAATCCACCACTGACTCTTAACATGTCTTTTACTTTTACTGAAAACTAAAAAATGGGGCTGTGCAAATGCAGAGAATTCTGTGGGTTTGAGAGATGTCAGTTCAGCCCCAGGACAAGGACAGCATTCCTGGTATTGCAGCTCTAAGCAACTGTAGGATCCAGTAGAGGATCAGCAGTTGCAGTGACAGTCTGAGGTGCCCGCATGCTGTGGGATCTCAGACTAGGATCAGTGATTGTGGCCTGTTCCTTGGAAAGGCAGGAATATCAACAGCCGTATGCCTCCTTTATGGCACGAGTGGGGAAAATAACATACTATTGTTGTTTCACACTAACACAGATGTTAGTTGAGCCATTCTGTGTCCTTCTGGATCAGCTGATATTCAACCAGAGTTTTATTTCACAGGAGATTTTGTTCTATGCTCTTTTGTAAGCTGCCCATGTCTTTTTGTCTTTGCCAAGTGGTTTTTCTTTCTCTGGGTGATAGTAACAAGTAATGTACTTTCCATTCCTCCTTTCTCCCTTTCTTTTTTATTTTTCCCAGCCAGAGGTGGTTATGCCTATCACTGTGGCTTCCCCTAAGCTCTTCCACCTAGTCCTCCACTATGTCAGCCTGGGCTCAAAAAGCTCTAAAGGGAAGATCTCAGTTGCTGAGGGAAAACATATTGGCACTAATTATACTTGTAAGTGAATTAATTTTCTCACTAGGCCTCCCTGTCTTCCTCTGTCATACACTAGCATTACCATTCCAGTGTATACTTTTCTGCATGTGCCTCTTTCCTGTAGGACTTTAGTCTGGTGCTTGCATGGCTTCTGACTGTTCCTCAATTCAGCACTTTATGGCTGTTTTTGTTTATTAACTTCCATTTTTCAGAGTGAAGTGAGGATAACTTTGAATGTGGAAAAATCAAACCTCTACTTATATTGCATTATCCTGAGGTATATTAACCCTGGAGGGGAAACATTATCTGCTCGCATATCTGCTTGGCAGTCTCAGCCTGGAGCAGGTAGGTCTAACCCAGCAGTGCAACAGCTCAGATCAATGCTAGATCAGAGAAGGCTTTCCAAGGTGCACCCAAGTCTTTAATGTTGCTTAAAAGGCATCACTTTTAACAGTGTCAGTGCTTTTGGGCTTCTCCTCGTACATTTTTGCTGTGTAATTGATGTGGCTGTGTTTGCATGAAACTCCTGCTTGCAGTAGGAATCAGCATTTGTTTCTTCAAATGTTTGCCACACTTCGTACTTTCAGTCCTGTACTTGGAAGCTCTGAACTGTGGGTTTTATGAAGCTTTTAAAGAAGAGATAACAACAGCTTTGTTACAAACAGCAATACTATTTGTTTTACTTGCCTTTAATATTAACGTTTTAAATGTGGCTTTTGCCTTCATTCAATGATTAGGGTTTGTTTAAAATGATGAATCCAGTCTATCAAGTTAGTTCTGATTACAGACCTCAAAGACATGTGATGCCTTTCAGGCCCTGATAAAAGTAGTTACTCCATATCCTTTGAATGGTAGGGTCATACCAGGCCCATGTGCAGAATTATGTCTTGCTATTCCTGCCTTATTGAGAGGAATAAAGTTATAGATCCTTTTAGAAATTCAAGTAAGACAAAACTGAAGACTTCACAGTCACCATTCAGCAGAGTGGCAGAAATTTATGGTCATCACTGGCTTCTAATGGCTGGGAGGCAGGGAACCAGATTTTGTCTGTGTCCAGGATCTCCAAAGAGGAGACCTTTGATATCCATAACAGTTGATCCTCATGACTTCTATTTGACAAAGCATACCACAGCTTTATTTCTGTAGTACACAGAGTCACAGAATTGCCTGGGTAAAAGGGGGCTTTTAAAAATCATCCAGTTCCAGCCCCCTACCATGGGCAGGGACACCTTCCACTAGACCAGGCTGCTCAGAGCCCCATCCACCTTGGCCTTCAACACTGCCAGGGATGAGGCATCCACAACTGGCCCATCATCTCTGCCTAGAAGTTATTTGTCTGTAATGAAAATTTTAGATGGTGCTGATGAACCTCCAACACCTGAAGTATTTGACTTAGTCACATGAGAATATGAAATGTGTCAGTTGAATATATTGAGAGTCAGTGCAGAGAGAGGTTGAATGGAAAATTATGGAAGGGGAAACTGAAAGTGACCATTTCAGATATTGCAAAATTGGCCATTGCAGGGGCAGAGCTCTGCTTTTCTGTACCAATTTGCTCAAGAGTAATAAGAATGAAAACAGCAACCACTGCATAGCTCTGTGTTTGGTCAAGTGCATTGCTAATGCATGTTGACTGAAAATCATTGAACAACTCCTGTTAAACAAATCAATGGATCAATTGTCAACAATTAATGGATCAAATTATCAGTCCAGCCCACTAAGCAAGTAGAGACATTTTACAGTCACGTATGCTTTTTGCTTAATTTTTTTTTTTTCCTGGCAGGGGCTGCTCAGAGCAAAGAGTTTGTCTTCCCACCCAGCAAGGAGCCAGCTTTTATCACAATCCCAGGAAAAAGCTCCACAGAGCCTTTCTCACTGGCTCCAGGCATGTGGACTGTCAATATAATTGCAGAGGAAGTCCTCTTGGTAAGAAAACAATTGAGGTAAAAAACTGCTTGAAGGTTGTCATGAAGTTACTGCTCTGGAGTTGTGTGCTGGAGTTGTGTTCTTCAACCCTGCAAGGAGGTGAAATTCAGTACTAGTGCAAGGAACAGAATACAATTACAAAAATTTACTCTTCTGCCTCTTTATTTTTTCTTTCTCCTGCTCTAATCTTTCTTCTCCTTACAGACTTTAAGTCTGTCTGGAATGTGTACCTTCAGATGATAAGGTATTATTAATATATAGCACAAAGCATAACTGCTCATAAAAATCAGTAACATCAGATTTTGTGTCTAGAGCTTAGCTCAGGCAAGACCTTAGTTTCTTGACAAAAAAAAAATCTTCATAAGAGTATTGTAAGACGGGCTGCATTATGAGTAGGTCAGTTTCTGACTGCTTTTATCCTCCTGTCTTTTCTCTGCTTTCATTCACTGAAAAACTGAAATTTTCTAGTAGCGGTTCTAAGAAATTGCTAAAGGAAGAGGAATTGTTTGAGATGATCATTTATGAAAAACCTTAAATATGTATGATCACAAAGACAGCATACTGAAATTCTTACGTATTTTGTACAGGGATTAAAAAGCGGTGTCTCTAGTCATTAAGCCTGGGGCTGTGTTAAATTTATGGAATGCCACATGAAATGTTAGTAAAGAGCTTGCAAATATATTTCTTGCTGAAAGTGACAGTGTTATTGTGCTGGTTTTTTTCACTAATACCTTTGAAAAGGTATATATTGATAATCTTAGTCCATCATGTTCTCACATTAACAGTTGTTATACTTAAGCTCTAATGTATTAATTTAAGTAAGCAAGGCAGAATGAAAACTCACCCAGAGTTGAGATGTGTTTGTGGATTGCACTCATGGATGAAAAACTGCAGGGATCTGGCTGTGTGTTACTAAGTTGCAGGGAAGCTCCCTTCAGTGCACTGCCTTGTACAGCACATCAGGGTAGAGGGGCTTCAGAATTTCCCTGATCACAGGACAGCTGCATTCATGCCAACTTTCTGAGATTACAGGGTTAGGGAATCACATTCTGATGTTATTGGCCCAAGCAGTAACAGAAAAAGGACCACCTACATCTTGCAGATACCCTCTGTACAAATTGTTTATGTGATTGGTTTCATTCATTGTTACATTATGAAAGCCTGGAGATGTTCTTTTTATTGTTGTTTGAATGCTTTAGCATTTGTTGTATTCTTTGTTCTTAGGATTATCTGGTGCTGTTACCTAGTGATTACTACGAGGCATCGCTGTTGCAGATCCGCGTTACGGAGCCTTGCGCGCATCCCGGGCCTGCTTCAGCAGAACAGTCAGTAGATATGATACAGCCTAAACCAGTGCCTTGGATTATTTTGTTATCATCCTGCTGCACTTGAAAACAATAATAATCCTGTGTTTTGTTTGGTGTCTTGTCTTTTTTTTTTTTTTGTATAAGCTGCTTGCTCTATCAGCATTTGCCCCTGGGCAGATTTTCCTGTGTCCTTGGTTTGGAGGCAGTGCATTTCAGACATGGGGGAGAGTCCAGAGGAATACCTGTGCGACAGCCAGCTCCCAGTCAGCCTGTGATGGCCCACATCAGTGGAAGAGAGGTCAGGTTCCTGCCTGCTAATTGCAGTCCCATCTGTGCCCCTCTGACTATAAACCTACCAGACTAAAATGGTTGCAGATTTACAGCTCAGGATTTTCAGATCTTAACACATCCCTAAAACTGACTCGGCACCAAGCTCTGCATTTTACACAAAACTATGTGCAAGTATCAGTGTAGGCAGATTTATAACTGTGACTGGAGTGGACATTCCACTCTGCTAAAAACATTTCATTAAATAAAAATCCTTCTCCTTTAGGCATACTGGGATTGTTCAGAAGAAATGACATAATGATTTGTCAGCAGAAATGGCATACGTACATCACTCTAAATTAATATTTTTTCTTAAATAGCTACACTTAGGTAAAATTTTTGCTTTACTGAAAAACAAGCAGAAGCAATTATGCCACTGTTGTAGGTCCTTTGAAAGCAAAACATGTTTTGTGAAATGAGAAGATCTACTAGAAGTGTGTTTGGCAAAAAGTAAGGTATTTTAGTATGTGATAATAATGTAAAGTGGTTATGGCCTCTATTGCTGTGCTTTGATAGTTCTTTTAAAAATATCAAGTACAGTGAGAACACTCACATGCCACAGGCTCTGGTGCTTCATCACTGATGCATGTGCAAAATTTACTGGTATGAATAATTGCAGTGAAGTCAAGAGGGCTGTTGACAGAATTATTTACATGTTTAAGTGTTTGTAGCCTAAGGAAATACTGAGAAAAATTTGAAAATAATTATGTAGTCAACTGAAGCAAAACCTTTGTAACCACAGCACTTAACTACTTAGAAGTATTTTGCATCAACTTTTGTGTTAACTATTTTGTGTAAGAAACCTAAAAGAAAAACTTGATGCTTCAAAGTGTTATTGTTTGCTGGAGAAGATGCTTTCACTCTTCAGGGAGTAGGGAATCAAAATACAGCATTGCTATAGTAGGAATTTTGTGTTCCTGGAAATATTTTTTCAGTGGAGAAGTAAACTCAGTTTTTGTATGTTGTTAAGGATAGCTTAGAGATGATGGTGACAATTTTTTAGCATCATAACAGTTTTTCCCTTTCTGCTAAAGAGAAATAATAATATAGCAATTTCCCTGGGTTATTTTACAGCTTTTCTAGAGCTGTTATAATGGCAGCTGCTTCTTGAACTTGTTTGACTCTTGTTAGAGGACAAAGTGATATTTATAAGCATTGCTTGCATTCTGATGGATGTCTTCTGTTGAGACTCTGCAGGACTGACTCTGGGCTAATGCTGAGCAGCCAAAAGAGCAGGAAATGGGAGCTTCCTGCAAGAAATGGGAGTGAAAAATTTAACTCCTTTTTTGTTTTTCAATTCTTTTGATCCAGGTCAATTTAGAGATGACCATAAATGTTCCTCAAGTGGGTCGCTATGTTCTGGTTTTTGAATATGCCAATGAGGAGGATCAGATGAACACTGCAGAGGTAACAGTGCATAGCCCTGGACCTGTCACTGAAGGCAGAGTAAGAATATACAGTTGTAAATATAGGTAAGAATTTATGAAACAATCACTAAAAGCATTTGGAATGTAATTATACTTTTTATATATTTGAATCCATTTTACCATGTAGATTGTTCAAATTCTAGGGTGATTTAAAAGCAAGTGCAGGATTGTGGATTTTGTAGAGGTTTTTAATTCTCTTCATGCAGTAAGCTCATTAAATATTGCTACTGCTTCAATGAATTGTTTTCCTATCCAAAGGGTTACTTTTTGATATGTTTTTAATCCTTATGAACTACTAATCTCCAAGTCCAGTGGAAGAGCATTGCTGTTGGCTGCAGATGCCTGCACTGATTTTCTTCAGTTAAAATTGTGTCCAAGGGCTTTGGCTATAAAAAATGCAGCAGCTGCTTTTACAAGAGTATTCTTACCATTTCCAGCAGGGTTTGCTGAGGCAGAAGCATAAAGGTCTCTGAAATTCTGCCTGTAGCCATCCTCTGGCTGTTAGGCTGCAGGCAGGGTCTTCAGCCAAATGCTTCTTTATCCTTGCTGACTGATGAGGTTACTGCAGATGTTTCTGCACAAGAGATTTTGGCTGTCCTGAGTGAGATTGTCTTTAACACTTGAGCATCTCAGCTTATTTTGAGCCCTTGGGAGAGCTACCCAGTGCCCGGGGACTACAGACATGCAGCCTTTACTCCCATGAGCCAACTGTTTGGCAGAATAGAGGCTTAGGGATATTCAGGATGAAATTGTTCAGTAAAAAAAAATAATTTTCATCAGCATGCTTGTCATACAGAGCACAGCCATGTGGAGCAGTGACCTTGTCAGGTTATTGCTGGGGAAAGCTCTTATTTTAGCCTGTTACATAACACCTTGAGCCCCAAACTTCTTGCTATAAATCTTCCATTTTACTGGGGTTTTGTTGGTTTTTTTTCCCCAAACACCCACATTTTATGGGCTGATTTTGAACATACTTGTTTATAGGATACATTAGAAATGTATTCATGGAAACAAAAAGAAAGCCCTTGCTGCTTTAATGTAGCAATGCAGCAAATCCCTTCTGCAGACATTCTGCATGAACTGAGAGGTCACATTGTGAGTGAGGTGCTGTGTCATCTTTCCCAAACAGGAAGGTGCAAGTCTCTTCTGATAAAAAATAAAGCAATGGCATAGTGAGGTACATGTAGATAACTGTAACTAGTAGAATTAGTAATATATTGTGCCAGACATTCTTACAGCTCAGTGAGCTTGAGTATTCTGAATAAAACATGGTAAGAGAATAAAACATCATAGGCTTTGAGCAAATCATGAGTAAGGCACCTATATTTCTCTAGTTTTACATGACCCTAGCCCTAAGCTAGGGACATTTTTTTCTGATCTATGCTTTAAACAAGAGCAAAACTTGCACGTTTTTTGGTTTGTAGAGGAGGCAAACCTTTTTTTTTCACTTGCATTGAGGAGTATCTCAGTGAACAGAATAGCTTCCTAAGTCAGGCCTTGCCCAGTGAGTGTGCAAGAGTTGCTGATTCACATCCTCAGAGGCACATGGCAGTGGTGGAAAGGGACAACTGGTGTGTCCTGACACCCCAAGGAGCACAGCCCAGGCAGGAGAATATTAGTTACACAGTGTGAAAATGTCTGTAGGTGGCACCTATGTGTGGCTGTCTGTCCACATCCTACTTAAGCCAGGAGCTCAAGTGGGTGTCTGAGCTGAGATCTGGAGGCTTCAGCTCTAACCCACCCGGGATAAGCAGTGTTTTATACATGGTGGATCCTGTCTCACTGGCGAGGACAGTGCATGTTCCGCAGTGGCCACGGGCAGCTTAGTTATGGTCCAGCAGGAGGGCCAGGTGCTGTGGCTAGCCAACAGCCAGGCAGTGAAGCTAGGTGACAGCCTAAACAATGTGGCAATGCCAGCAGGCTCATCCTTAATCCTGCTTTGTCTCAGTTTCCTCTGTCGCAGCGTTGTAGTTGATGACAGGAATCGTGTCGCAGCCTATGACCTTCTAGCAGACACAAAGATACGTCTCAAGGCATCAGCAAGTAATTTTCTTCTGGTAAGTTGACATTTCCTTTTCCCTTTGTAATACTTGTTTCTTGTTGGGGTAAACAAAGATATTTGTTTCCCCATGTTCACATTCTATAAGGTAACGTGAAATTATGTATGTTAGATGCTTGACTAAATATACTTTATATACACCTCAGAATGCTGAGGCACACTTGTCAGTTTCAAAGACAAACAGAAGTTTGCCTTTATTGGCAAGGTTTTTTCCAGCTTTCTGGTGCTTTATTTCAGTTCCCCTTTCTCTTCTATGAGTAAATTTCAGAGGAAACATGTTCTGGTAGCTTTTATACATAATCTTTTATTGTCTTTTTTTATCTTTCATTTTTTCTAAATCCTCAAAACCCATGTAGGAGTTTCCTGTATCTCTTACAAAGTTCAGGTAATAAATGCATTCATTAATCATATAGCTTTTAGGTATTTTAAATAAAAAGCCTTCACTGACCTCTTTTGGCCACATCAGGAATATACTTTTCTGGAGACTGAATTTTATCTGCTTTCTATTTTACAAGCACAAGAGTTTTTAAAATCTTGAGCTTCAACCCAACTAGTAACAACTATTAGGACTAACAGCTGATACATGCTTTCTTCACTTCATGAGTCAGTGTAAACTAATACCTTTTACATTTTCTGTTAGCTTCCTGCAGCAGCTGCTGTGCTAACAAGATCCAACCTTCACAATCTTAAATTGTAAAGTCTGCACTTAGCAAAAGATGGGAAAGGGGAAAAGAAATGCTTCTGGTATGTAGACACTGATCATGAAGTCAGTGGCAGCAGTTTTGGGGTTAAAGACACTTGTATGTTCCCTTCATGCAGAGTAGAGGCAAATGGGAGCCACCTCCAGTGCTTTCCCTTATGTCCTTGCCACCATGGGTACAGCAGGACTACCACAGATTCATTTGTCCATGTCTACTTTTAGTTAAAATTAAAAAATCCCATATGAGAGCTTGCTTCTTTTGAAATGAGTTCTGGATCTTGGGAGAGAAGCCCTGGTGTCACTGAAACTCACTCCCATGGACTTTGCACGAGCAAGTGTTTGTGCCTTTATTTGAGAAAGTCTGGGAGTTCCCCCAGGGTCCAAAAGTCTCTAAGGGCTTTTCCCTCCTACCTCTCTACATTCTTTGCCTTGCTTCTCAGACTTTGAGCTGGTCTTCTGTCTTTTCCTTTACCACATATATATACTTAACTTTTACTTATTTCCCTCCTGAACAGCCAATATTCCCTTGACAGAAAAATGCTATTTAACCCTGAGGCACTGAGGTGCAGGGAGGTAAAGGGATCCAAAATCTTGTGGGAGGTCCATGACAGAACATGGCTTTGGGCTCATATCTCCCTGTGCTAAAATTAGGCTTCATCCTTCCTGTTCAGGCCTGGCCTTGTTATTTATTATATTAATTGTGCCATGTGCTTGTTTTTCAGCACAAGGTCTGCATTATATCAGCTGAGGAATTTTCTCCAGAGTACGTGGATCCTAAAGTACAATGCATAGCTGCTTACAGGAGTGATGGAAGGTAACTTGCTTGGTTTTATCCTTCTTATTATCTGGGGACATTCTTGAAAGGTAGAGTAAATGGTGTTTTGATTTTTTTGAGTGAAGCTTTACTCAGTGACTCACAGGTGCACAGGTGATTTGTAGGCCACTTCTGTAAAGTAGTCTTTGTAAAGAATCTGAAATGTTAGTGTTAATCTGGACTGTACTTGCACAGAATTTTGTTAACAGCCTTTTCCTGGCCCATCTGAACTTCCTAGTGCTGATGTGTGAGAAAACCTGCATCTTTCACACACCATCCAGTATGACAGGTGTCCAAGCTGGAAAATCAGTCCTACCTTAGTGGCCTGAAATGCTTACTGTTCCATTGGAGTTTTCTTCTTCATGTTACTGCTTCAGCTGTCCCAAAATGGCTTTAGTTTGTTACTAGGTGTGGGATGTGACTGCCCTTTGAGGCACAACTTGGCAGCCTCAAATTACTCAACGTGTAAACCCCTGCTTCCCAAACAAGCCATTCCCTGTTCCCTGGCATTGTGAGGCCTTAGGGTACGTGTGCCCTCATCATTCACCTCACACAGTAACGCCAGCTGATCCTTCTTCTCCATCATACTTTATAGGACCAGTAATTAGGGGACTCTTACTGCTTGGTTGATCCAGGCTGGTAGCTCTTGTCTTGCTGTGACGATCTGAACCTGAACCTTGCCTTCCCCAGTGGTCAGGGTTCTGCAGAGCATCTCTTCTGTCCTGTTGAAGCTTTCCCCTCCCCATCTTTTGTTCTTTGGGACAGAGAGGAACTGTCACTGCAGCTTCCAAATTAGGGACCTCCACATTTCAGTGCCTGCTGCATTCCCCAGGATGTGCCTCGTGATGCCTACTCCTAAAGCTTTCTTCCTACTGATCTAGCAGTGGGAAGGTTCTCAAAATAAAAGTAAATGTCATTTGCAGGACTTAACAGGCAAAAAGAGTTGGTGATTTGCTCTAATAGTTTTCCAAATAGTAGCTTCTAATATAATGCTTGAATTAAAACAGAAAGCAGAAAAACCTGGATAGTAAATTGGATAAAAACATGTGACTGTGCTTGGTTTCCAAGCATGCATAGCATTGAATCACAGCTTTAATTCTCCTGCTCAGTGTTACCACTGAGAGCAGCTTTCTAAGACTGAAAATACTTGTCCTTGCACCAAATTTACTTTGCAAATACAGGCATTTATATTTTGAGTAAAAAAGGGAAAGAGGATGGGTGAAAAATATGATTAAAAATAAAACCTATGTAGAAACATAAATATTTTATTTGGTTTTGCGTTGGGTATTTTTTTTAAACTCTTGTTACATTTGCATTGTTTGCTGTAGGCTTTTGTTTTGCTTTTATTGTTATCTGGTAGCATTTTTGCTTTCCTGAAAGTGTTTAAGTTCATCAAGTTGAAAGATGCAGAGGTTTGGCTCAGTTTGACAGTATTGTAAGTGGATGCTGCATGATTTCTCACACAGGCCTGGCAAATACATCTCAGTTCTGGCCCTGAAACATACTTGCTATTCCAGTTCTGGGCCTGTCTTGAGCAAAGATTAATCATTGTCTGTTGAGTACTTACTAGAAGTGAACAAATACAACCAGGAAACCCCCAAAAATATTTTATCCTGCAGTCTTGGAAAATTCTTCTCAATCCCAGAATTAAATATGCCAAAGAAGAAATAGTTAAACACAGCAGTGAATGAATAAGGGTGCTTTCAAGGAGTACTGTTATTTATTTTGGCTCTAGTTCTACAAATATTTGAGTATATACTTAACTTCTAAATACTTAAGTAGTCCCATTGACTTCAGTGGGAAAACTTGCATGTTTAAAGGATACACCTACGTAAATATTTGTAGAACTGAGAATTCAATATTAGTACAGATTCTGGTGAATGTAACTAACTGGATTAACTAAAATGTATTTAATTTTTAGTGCTTCTGATTCCCTTAAGTTTCCTCTTCCTTAGCAAATTCTTTCCATTGAAATTTAGTTATGGAGATTTTGTGTGAATAAAATCCATTAATATGTTAAAAGTGTACACACTTTCCCCTTCTTGTGGAAGTTAAATCCACACCTCTTGTTTTCATTTACTTTCTGATCATTCACAAAGAATCCCAATAGGTACAGGAGTTATTATTGCATTATCAATTACAATACAGTCTAGTACAATGACTTTTTTTAAGTAAGCAGCCTTTCCTGTTATGATTAAAACTTTCTCCTGGCCCCAAGGACAATTACTGTGGTTCTGTTTTTAGTGCAGCATGCATTCCCTCAGTTTTTGAGACTCCACCAGAAGCTTTGGTTCTGGATGCATTCAAAGATGGGACAATTTCTGAAGTACAGGAGAATATACTCCATGATCCATTGAGTGCCACTTTACCTGCTGGTTCAGTTCATGGAGTCACCTTGACACCATTACAGGTACCTCATGTTTTGAAAACTTTGTTTTGCAAGTCACAAGGTATGTTCTTAGTGAAGTTAAATAGATGCAATTCTGTAAGATAATCAAAACTGGATGATGTGATATGATGAAAATGTTTCAAACTGAGTAAGCCACAGAGACAATATTAGGAATGGGGGGAGGGGGAAAGCCCCAAACACCAGCTTCTTCCTGAACTATACAACAGTCTCATAGACTGCTGAAGAATGTTAAATGTGCTTGGCAGGCAAACGGAGCCTGCAGTTGTAATGCATTTTCCTTGAAGAAATTGAACTTGCTGAGATGCTAAGTCCCCTCTCTTCCACTGCAGGTAGGGGGCACTGAGCACAGCTGATAAGCCCAAGAATGTTTCACAAAACAAATGTCTTTTGTGATTCTGTGATTTAATACCAGAGCTGTTCTTGTTTCTCCAGAACCAGATCACCTTGAGTGGCAGAGTGCCCCACTTGGGCAGATATGTATTTGTGGTACATTTTTATCAGCCGGCACACCCAGTGTTCTCTGTGCAAGTCCATGTGAATGCAGGACATGTGTGGTCAGGTAAGCATCTGAATTTGGCCTAACCCCTTTCCTTTCTTAGCATTTTGGGATGTGGAGCTGTCTCCTGCATGGAAACCAGGTGCCCAAAGTTTCAAACACTTTCCTTCCAATTTTCCCTTTTTCCTGGGCTCAGCTTCACTCCCAAATTTCTCCAGCTCCTCCCACTGAGTGGCACATGGGTACAGAGAATGTGGGCTGTACTCAGTTCATCGCAGGTTGCCTCTGTTCCTTCCTCCTCAGTGAGGGACTGCTCACACTCTTCCCATGCTTTGGTGTGGGATCCCTCACATGGGAGACAATCCTCCACCCTCTTCTCCAACATGAGTCATTCTCCTGGGCTGACAATTCTTCACGAACTTCTCCAGTGTGGGTGCCTTCCATGGGGTCACAAGGCATGCTAGGAGACTGCTGCAGTGTGGAACTCCCAGAAATTCACAGACCCTGTTTGTGCATCCACCTGCTCTTGATGGGGTCTCCTCCATGGGCTGCAGGTGGATCTCTGGTCCAGCACCTGGAGTTCACTGGCCTTGGTGACTGCAGAGTTGTTTCTCTTGCATGTTCACTCTTCTCTCTGGCTGCACCTGCTGTTGAGCTGGGGTTTTTCCTGTTTCTTAAATATGTTATTCCAGAGGCGCTGTCATAGTCAGATGCAGCCTTGGCCAGTGTTGGGTCTGTCTTGGAGCCGACTGGGATTGGCTCTGTGGGACATGGAAGAATCTTCTTACAGATTTTCATAGAACCCACCCCAGTAGCCTGCTTGCAACCAAAACCTTCTCACATAAACCCAATATATTTTTTCTTTCAGGTACTTTCAATGCTTCATTCTGCCCTCATACTTCTGGCTGTCGGGTTCAGGTGGTTGCAGCAAACCAAATTGAACTTGATATTTCTGAAGCCATGGTCTCCGTTACAGTGATGATACCCAATGGGAAAACACTGGTTCTGGTATGTGTATCATGTAAATGTACTTGAAAATGTTATTCTCAGTTTCACCATTTATTTAGAGATAGATGCAAAGATAAAAGCCAAAAAGAATAAATTTCTTAATGTTGTGTTTCAGATTTTTGAGTGCACTTTTGCACTGCCTTTGGTTTTATTTTAAATTTTTAAGATACTCTGCACTGTTTTTGTTGTACACTGCTAGTAGCATCACAACTTTGAGGGCAGTATGCAAAGCTTATTTTCTTATTGTTGGTTAAAATCTTAAAGGTTTTGAAAAAATCCAGAATGTTAAATGAAGCAACATTTAAATATGTAAATGCCTTAGCTTATATCTTTTTGTTTTTCTCTGAAATGTACAATTTAGCTTTCTTATTGTTTTAAGGAAAATATCTTAGTTGTTCCAGCAGACACCTACAGTTACACAATTCTTGACAAAAAGACAGTGGACAAGTCATTTGATTTTATCAGCCAATGTGGAGGAAACAGTTTTTATATTGAGTAAGCATCACTTTCTAAAAAACTGAACATTGACAACAAACTGGGAATAATATTACTTTTACTCTGTGTTAAAGAGCTGTCTTAAATCCCTATAATTGTGCTACATTAAAATGCTTTTCATGGCTTATGCTAGCCCATTGAATTTCCATGAGTCATTTTTCCATGACTTTCTATTGCAAATGCAATATAAAGGTAGAGCTTTATTGCTCACAGTACAAAAGGGAAAATCTATGTCAGCTTCCTGTCTTTGGTATTTCCATCTTTGGTATTTGGTATTCTGCTTGGCATGTCTGAACTGATACAACTAATACACACTTGCTATGATAAAACCTCTTGCCTGCATGTTCAAAGATATTCACCCCCATTTAATTAAAGTATATCCTTGCATGTGTGCTGATGCCATCCTTATGTCAAACTGTTTGAAAGACAGAACCCTAATTTTCTGAACCACTGCAAAGCGCTCTCATACCAATCCTGAGTGCCAGCACTTACATGATTTATATTTCAATTTAAATAGCCCGGAGCGATCATCGGCCTTCTGTAAGGACTCTGTGAGGTCGCTGGTGGCTTTCTACAACAACGGGGCCCTGCCGTGTGAATGCCACAGCGCAGGTGCCACTAGCCCCAGGTGCAGCCCCCTGGGAGGGCAGTGTGCTTGCAGACCCAACGTCATCGGCCGCCAGTGCAGCCGGTGCCAAACCGGCTACTACGGATTCCCGTTTTGCAAGTGTAAGTATGTGTTTGCACTCCTGACCTGGCCACCTGCTTACTCCTCTGAATTTACTGCAGATGTACCACAGCCTGGCTTTTCTTTGTAGAGCCTGATCCTGTGAGAGGCTGGTCAGGCTGTTTTAGCTTCACCATAGCGTAGCTTCCAGTCTAAGGCAGAGGAAATCCCATTCCCCTAAAGCACACCTAGCTCATGGTGAAGTGAGCCTTTGCGTGTGTTGTCTGATCAGTGTAGTAGGCTTACAGCTGACCTGGTTAAAATCCATATTGCCACTATTTCAGTGAAATGGATTTTTTTCTGCGCTGACTGCTGATTCATTTCCAAGCTGTTAATGTTTAATCCCATTTTACACTATCAAGCTTTTCCATAGATAATCAGAGACACAGCATTCCAAATTCCTCATACTCTGATGTTAATAATAGCAACAGATCTATAGATTACACTAACAGTCCTCAGCTGCTTTCATAGATACTATACTTGATGTTTATAAACCTTTCTTTATAAAAGTGGGGCCCTTGAGACCAAAACTAATCCTTGGCAGTTTTGGCAAGTGATAGACAATGTCTGTGGTGAAGTGAAGCAACCAATCTGTGGAAAAGAGCCAAGCACTAAACCTGCTCTTTGAAACAGTCACATAGTTGGTTTCTATGACCCTGAACTTTAAACTAGTGACAGAAAAGTCATGTTTTCTATACATAACAGTTGTGTGTATTTGTTGCATATTCAGTTGGAGTTGATTGTTATGAGATGTGATTGATTTGTAGAACAATTTCTTTGATCTAGTGTGCAACTGTGGGCAGCGTCTTTGTGATGATGTGACTGGTAAATGTATTTGCCCTCCACGAACTGTGAAGCCAAAATGTGAAGTGTGTGAGAAATATTACTTCAGCTATCATCCCCTTGTTGGCTGCAAGAGCTGCAACTGCTCAGAAAAAGGAATTGTTGATGTGGCAAGCCCGGAATGTGACAAAACCAGTGGACAATGCAAGTAAGTTTGGGTTATGTGTGTTAAAAACAGTGTATGAATGGTTTGCTTTTCAGGTGTTTGGAGAGGTTATGGAAAATTTAAGTTATTCACTCTTCAGTGTGACCAAAATGGCTTTTATCCACTGTGAACAGTTGTAAACTAACCCAAACTTTGATTGTGGTCCCTGTAATTATTCATATGTTTGCAATTCCCCATTTTTCTGTTACCAGGTGCATGCCCCGAGTAATGCCCAGGCACATTTTCCAGCTATGAATCTTCTTCCAGCTCTGCTTACCTATATTCAGCATCTATGTTTTACTCTTTGGTGTACAGAGTGAATAGTTCTGCACTGTGAGCCCTGATTCGCTGCAGAAGTCTAATTCTATTGTGAGCATTTTTGTCCTTCAAAGTCAAATCCATTTCTACTTAGTTCTGTGGCCATTTAAAACATCACACTATTGAAAATTTGAGAACAATTCTAACCTGCTGCTTTTTCTCTGTGGAAGTCAAAGTCGTGTAATAGCCATGCAATCTCTTTGGATATCCACCTACCTGTTGTTTTATTTTCCCTTCCCTGCTCCATTCCTATCTCCCTTATTGACTCTCTCCTCTGTGTTTGTTGATAAAGGTGCAAACCAGGAATAAAAGGACGTCAATGTGATCAGTGTGCTCCTGGAACTTATGGTTTCCCTAACTGTGTGCCATGCAGCTGTAACAGAGATGGAACAGAGCCAGATGTTTGTGATCCCCAGACAGGAATTTGTCTTTGCAAGGTGAGATAAATCAAATTACTTCTGCACTCATAAGCATCATTTGCATGCCAGTGACGATTTCATATATAATGGGGTGAATAAAGTGAGTTTATCATTAAACTTTCAGTAAAAATTAAATGAAGCTGTATTAAGCCATCACACTTTGCAGTATGTGCACAGATTATCATGGTAACATTAAATACCATTTTATAATGGCTTCAATATCTGTCAGTTGTATAGGTGGTCTTAGTTTTTGCAGGATGTTAGAGAGCTGCAGAGTAGATGCCCATTGAATCACTGGAGCAGCCTGTACTCTGCACAGATCCACTTTATCCATCTGCATCTTGCCTTTTGGATGTTAACCAAGTCCCATGCTTTTTTTAGCCATATTATGTCAGTTGACATTTTACCACATCATTATAGCTGGGAAATCTTCTTTTGTTCTGATCTGCATAATTAAATGTGATAAATGTGAACTTTCACAAGTGACCTTTTATATTGTGGGTTTGCAAAAGCCAGCAGGAGGGTTTTGGCAAGGAAGTTACCAGCTGTCTCTGACTAATGTTTATTACTCAGTGGTTCACATTTCAGATTATAAATTGGAAAGAAAGCTTATGAGATAGCCTCCAAGACAGTTTTATTTGCACTTGTAATATAGCCTATCCAGACAACCACGTATTTTCATTCATTTGTTTCTATACATTTAAGTATGTATTCTTTCAGAAGATTTGTTTCCTATGCAGGAAATTTTGAGGACCTCAGCAAAGCAAAAAAAAAAAAGCACTGAAATTTCTTTGAACTATGCCTTAACAGGAGAATGTTGAAGGTGCAGCATGTGACACTTGCAGACCAGGATCCTTTTATCTGAACCCTTCTAACCCCAGAGGATGCACACCTTGCTTTTGTTTTGGGGCAACCAGCAGCTGTCGCAGCACGGATCGTCGTAGAACCAAGGTGTACCAAAGATCTTTTTTCTTTTCTATCACGAGCTTACACTTGTTCCTAAGGAAATTCCAGATTTTTTCCAAAATTCTCCGAACAATTCACCAAGTGAGGATTTAGTGCAGCCTTCTTAAGATTAGGAGTAGTCTGAAAGTGCTGTTCAGCAGAAATGGTCCTTTTCACCTGTTTGTTTACAAGTCAGTAGTTGGACTGAAGTTGAGCTGGCCTTTATCTTGCTTGCTTTGTCTTTGAACTGTCACCATTGAAGTCAATGATCTCCTTCAGGATCTTTAATAAGCACACATCATTTTACATGGCTACATTATAGATGCATTTTTAAGGATTGTGTGACAGAATCTACAGAGATTGTGAAAATTGTGTTTCTTCCCTCCCTGAAAGACATGACATCAAGTGTGATAAACAAAGATTTTAGTAGCATAAATGAACAGTAAAATGGCTGAAGACTGGAAAAAAAGGCAACAGCTGCTTGAAAAAAGGCAAGAGAAAAAAAGAGTCGAGAGCTAGAATGGTGGATGAGGAGTTTAATTAAGGTTTGGACATAGACTAGATGCAATCCAGATTGTACCCTTTACTGTTTAAAAGCAAAAGGTGAAAATGTGGCCTAAGTGAAATCAGTAAAAAATTTCCTCTAGTCATTACTTGTCCTCACCAAAAACTGTTTATGAAAGCATGTCTATGTTTTTGGTTTTTTGCTCTGGCTAGTCAAGGGCAATCCACCAGAACCCAAAACTGTTCTGGTATGTCATACATATTATGCTGTCTTTCCTCCAGCATAATGATAAAAAAACCATGAAACAACAGCCATAAACGTAAAATGTGCATTAAAGAGGCAGAATATTAGGCTACATGGCCTACCTCTCTAAAATGTCGTGCTATGTCCCATCCCTCACAGTTAACCTGTTCCAAACTCTGTCTTTGAGAGACAAAGATTCGATTTTTTAATGAACTTTAAAAAGCATCTCCAAATTATATTCTTGGGTTTGTGTGCACAATTCCTAGTCACTCCCAGAAGGCTGTGTCTTTCTGTGGCTGAAGACAAAATTTAGTTTTCAGGTGACAAACCAAATGCCTGCATCCCAAATAGCTTTGGCACATCTTCACATTTTCATTCTCTTTTGAGGTTCATGGAATATCCATTGTTTAAACACTTTAGGCTGTCTCTGAAGGGGTTGGATCTCATGCTGAGGAAATTACAGAGGCTAAACAATTTCTTCTCATTACTTGGTGCTGGTAAAGTTTTAATAAAGGATGAGGCAAACTTTTGTTTTCTTTTGTTTTTCATTAGTTTGTGGCTATGAGGAACTGGCGCCTGGAGGCAGTAGATGAAAATATGAACATTCCAGTCACTTTCAATCCAGTCAGTAACAGTGTGGTGGCTGATATTCAAGAATTGCCAGCTTCTGTGCATAATTTGTACTGGAAAGCACCACCATCCTACCTGGGAGAGAAGGTAAATGCCACCTAACTCTTCTGGTTTAGTAACATGTAATCATTTTTTTACCAGCATCTTTGATAAAGAGTCTCATTGTTTTCCTTAGATAAGTTTCTCTCTTCACTTGTCTCTCACCTGTTATGCCAGGAATCACAACATTTTATTCCTGAGTATGGTTTTGAAATTAACTGGTAACACAATTAATGACATTGCTTGGTGCCAGACAGGTCTTAATGTGAACAGCATGATCAAGAGCTCAATGGCTCCAATGGCTCAAGCAGCTGGCACCTTCAGCTGCTTTTCTGAAGCCCAAAACGGGTAGAACTTGCCAGTGTGGCTGCTCTGAAACCCAGAACACATAGGGCTTGTCAATTCTTTAGATTCTCTAGAGTATGTCCTGGGCAGATTTCCAAAAGAATAAAAGCTGATTATGTGCTCAGTGGCACACAAAAGCCCCCAGCCTTTTGCTTTGGATATATTGCTTGGGAAGAGCATCAACTGGTTTTCTTTGTGTTCTTGGGGCTGCTTGCTGCTCTGTTGACCCATGCATGGGAGCAGCCTTCTGCTCATGGTTAGTGCCCTCAGCCTCTCAGCCTGAGGGTCACACTGACCAGGGGACCCTGGATGTCACTTTGCTAATGGTGACATCCAGGCCCAGAGCCCCCCCTTTGGAGCTCTGGCAGTGCCAATAGTTACCAGCCCGTTGCAGGACATACAGGCTTTATTACTCAGTGGTTCACATTTCAGATTATAAACTGGAAAGAAAGCAATCCTACTGACACACGAGAGAAAAGAAATGGTGTAGACACCAAGACATGAAAGATTGTTCAATTTTTGAAGTTTCTCCTAGTCCTCATTTTCAAGACTAGAGCATTATTTTTCCTCCTGCTCTCCTGTGTCCAAGATGTGTGTATGTATATATCTCAGGGAAACAGCATGGTTAGTTAGGGTACTTTTTGTTGATGTTATAAAGGTTCTTGTTTCAGTGCCCACAAATTATTTTTGAAAGTAATTTCATGTTAAAGCATATGTTATCACCTACAGTGTTAAACCAAAAGTACTTTTGTTGTTCCATAACAAGGTATAAACAGGCAATAACCCTTTTTAAACACAGCCATTAAGATCAGTGCTGACTTATGTTGCATGTCACAGTACCTGCCTAGGTCCTAGGCCTGCCAATACATGCTGTTATTTACAATGACAGCACTGCAAGTAAAATAGTTCTAATTTGGGTTCTGGTTTTGCTGTACGCTGTGTATGAGTGTATGTTTTAGCACAGGCAATACTGCAGTTATGAAAGTCCTCCAAAATGCTATCTAGTGGTGAGTTTGCAAGTTCATAAATTTACCAGTTATTCATGTTATCGTGTTTCAAAAATGTCAGGGCTTGGTGTGCTTCCAGTGATAGCATCTCTTTTGGAAAAAATGTGAACAAGATCACTTGAGCTATTTTTCTTTATGACGAGGGTATAAATACTGTTTTTCATTATCTGAAACCTTTAAACTGGTTCCATTGGAACATTTATATTTAGCAGAGTATATTTTCTTTCCTCTCTCTCTGTCTTTTGTTTATGAAGTTAAAAGGGAATCAAATATAAGATGTGTAGCAGTGCAGAAACTAAGAGTAATTGAGAAATTTGGATCATGTTGTCCCCATTTTCTTTCATGTGTTAACATTCTGTTAGAAACCACTTTTGACATTAGAAAATAAATACTGTACTACAGAATACAGAAGTTAGTTTGTAACATCAATATTGTCC
Source organism: Passer domesticus (assembly GCF_036417665.1). Taxonomy (NCBI): domain Eukaryota; kingdom Metazoa; phylum Chordata; class Aves; order Passeriformes; family Passeridae; genus Passer; species Passer domesticus. The sequence goes on from NC_087474.1 coordinate 114,824,239, forward strand.
TATAAAAAAACAATTGAAAAAGTAATTTAACAGCCTCTTAAATGGTGCAGTTCTGAAACATGTTAAATAGGAAATAAACTCAAATTAGAATTTTCTTATTTTTTTAAAGAATTCATTTGTAGAGGATGATTTTATTGTGTTGGCAGACCAAAGCCAATGTTCCAAATGATGCTTTTGAAAATGCAGTTGGGTAAGGAGAATAGCATTAATTATGGACCTGTGATCCACAGAACAAATTTAGTATTGAGATGTCAGTGTTTTGTTTAATCAGACATATATAGAGGGGTAAATTAAAGGCTAGTGCTTCCCTCTAGAAGAGCAGAACCTCTTCCATGACATAATCAAGGACAAGATATAAGGGCAAATGAGAGGTGCAAACCAAAGTAGGACTACCATGGTAATATGCCTGATTTCATCTGGTGCCCACAAACCTTCCTTTGAGGCTCATCTTGGAACAAAAGCTGTCTAGGCTGTGCCTGGAGCTTCCTTTGCTCCCAGGGTGTTTTGCACTGACTCCCTCACCCAGCACCCAAGGGTGTGCTGTGTTTGTTGGGTGATTCACCCACACTTCTCTGTCTGTTCTGGGCAGCAGCCCTGTGTTGAGTTGGGTTTGAGGCCACCTCTTGTCACCTGTAGCTGGTTTCAGTCAGCCTACAGGCACAGTCTGCTTACAACAGAGCTGATTCCAGCAGAAATCCTGTCCTGAAGGTAGAGCGAAGGAATCCTGATTGGATTCATGTTTGCAGTAAGTTTAGAAAATGCTGGCTTTAAGCATGCTTGGCATGGTCTGCCTTCTTTTCATCCATGGCTATTCAAGAGGCTCACCACCACTTTCATTGTCAATCTGATGTCTGTTCTTGATGCACCAAATCTGCTCTGTACAGTCAGGGGAAGAACAATATTCACATAACCATGGGATTTCTTTATGACAGGTGGTGTGAACCCCTGTATGAAAAAAACCCAAACATGATGCAGGTGACCTTTCAGAAAACAGTATCTGCTCATATGTCAGATACACACAGTAAACAAAATAGAAAGTAACTTCTTCCAATAAGCAATATTTTCATATTTTTTCTAAAGAACAAAGAGTAAATGTGTTATTTATAGTGCTGGAAGATGAGATAAACTGGAATAAAAATTTACATTAATAATCAAGCAATAGTGCAGTAAAGTATATCTGGTCTTGTGCATTTTGTTACAGCTTTCTTCATATGGTGGCTTCCTAAGTTACCAAGTGAAATCTTTTGGCTTGCCTAGCGAGGGCATGGTTCTTCTGGATAAGAAACCTGATATACGACTAACAGTAAGCTTTGAAATACTATTTTTTTCTTATGAGCAATACAAATACCATGATTTTATCGTACTTAACTATGGCAAATTTGGCTCTTATAGTGTATTTAACTATTAAAACATTAACTTAATTATTAAAACCATTAACTATTTCTATAAAAGTGATTTTATTGCATTTTGCTCAAAGCCATCAACACATCTGTCTCTGTTGCCAAAGTAACATTTTATTAAGCAGAACTGATTTGCAGAGCAAGTCAAAAGATAAACCAGGATTTTCTCTCTAGAATATGCCTGTGGAAAAAAAAAAGCAATGCATTGCACGCTTGTCAACAAGTATGGCCTCATCTCTGCAAAAGATGCTCTGGATTTCATGAGTAATTAATCTCATTTTCTGAAAGATTTTTTTCAGCATAAAACTAAGCATAATTATAAGACTTCAAGGGACTAAAACAAAAATGCAATTTAGATTGACAGTTTTTTAATTTAACCACTTCAGAGCCAAATTTGAAATCTTTAACTGGTTGTTGAGATTCTCAAGGGGGTGTTTTGTTTTTTCACACCATCAGAAATACCAATTGAATGCTCTAGGATTCTTATTGGGAAATGTACATCGTAAACTGCTACCATAATACCCATAGTTGCTGGTGCATCAGGATGCAAAGAAGTGTGTTTCAAAATGCAAAACCATTTTTATTCTAAGGCAATAACTAGTTCGTCTGAAAGTTGATCAGCATTAATTTGATTCTCTTGATGTTTTACTCGAAAACAAGGCTGTTAGTAGGCAAGAGCAGTGAAAACCTTGCTGGCACCAGAGCACAGTGCTCACTTAAACCACTTTCCTGAGAAAAAGACACGGTTTTCCTGGTGTTACTCAAACGTCAGGATTAATGTGCTTCACCAAATTTTACTGCATCTGAACACTTTCCCATAACAAGTAGTGAAACAGCAATGTTATATCCTCATTCTCACATAGGGCCAACAAATGGAAGTTGTTTATATGGATCCTAACAACCCACTGCCTGATCGTCAGTATTATGGCCGAGTGCAGCTTGTAGAGGTAAGAACTGAAAAAGGAATAGCCTTCTCTTTTCCTTCCAGAGTCACATAAAAATACACACATATATGCAGAATATGTGCAGAATTACCAAATACCTGGTAATGGTGAGGAATATAAACTCAAATCCTGTAGACCTTAAATATAGAGAATATTTTTTATCTCTCTTTACTGCCACATTGAACCTGGATTCTGGTTCATCACACCTAGTTTTAGCACCTGGGTTGGGCATCTGGTACAATGTAGCCCTTAGGATTCCCTCCAGGGCAATGCTGAATCAGTCCTCAATAGAAGGTGATTCATTGCAGCCACAGACTGTACTTAATAGGGATGGAATGAATTGTTATCTGTTTTCCTTGGTGCCTAGGTACTAGTTTAGAATGGGCTGTCCAACATTCAGGTAGGTGAATTCACCGGGGATTATTCCTACCTTAAACCTGTGCTCAGAAGGTTGAACTGGATAATTTATTTCATATGCAGGCAAAGAAGATGTTTCTTCAAGCCAAATTCCATTTTCAACAATGCTGTGTTTATTAGCAGAAAAGAAAGGATTCAGTTTCTAGCACTTCACTTACTCTTAAAAATAAAAATAAAACCATTTTTTATGGTTTGATGGGTGATATCTCAAAGAAATTTGGATGACTAAAGAAGCTACAGGCTTCTTCACTTTTGAATACCTTGAAGCCATACTTCCCTTGCACGGTCAAAGCTACATCCATTTCTTTATGCTCATTTTTCTTTTTTGCACCCATTGTGTGTCTACTCTCCTGGACACTATGGTGGCACTAGACAAGTCTGTTCCATGGGTGTTTTGTCCCTTTTTCTGTCCTCTGGTCTTCTTTGAAGCTACTCTTTCAAGCAACTGTGCTCATTTTGTACCCCTTGATGTGCAGGGCAGCTTCAGGCACGCCAGCAGCGCCGAGCCGGTATCCCGAGAAGAGCTGCTGACCATCTTGTCCAGGCTGGATGGCTTGCACATCCGGGCGCTGTACTTCACGGAGACTCAGCGCCTGACGCTTGGGGAGGTCGGGCTGGAGGAGGCCACCAGCGAGGGCAGCGGCAGCGTCGCGCTCAGCGTGGAGACGTGCGCCTGCCCGCCGGAGTACGCCGGTGATTCCTGCCAGGTGGGAAGCATTCGCCTCCGTACTGTGCCGTTACCTTCTGTCTTTTGCCTGCAGCTATACGTACTGGGTTAGTTAGAGCAGCTGGATGGTTGTTAAAGTAATTAATTGTGCTTCCTGTAAGCCTGTGCACTTGCTCGAGTGCTTTCGCCATCTGAGAAGCACTGTGGGGTTATTCTACTTGTGATTGCTTTTATGGAGCTGCAAATGTAATTTTGCGTATGTAAGGCACTATGAGGGATTCTTCTATGATGCCCTCAGAGAGGCTGAATAATCTTACTTTACTGGAGAGAAGGTCAGAATTTACTTAATCAAAGTCTGAGACCATACACAGCAAAGATTCCTGGTGTTTCTTATTTTAGCAGGGTCCAAGGGAAGTAGCCTGAATCCAGACAATTCAGGATACTATTTGTGTAGAAAAACATGTGAAATCTGAAATTAACGTATTTGCAAAAAAATATTTGGAGATATGTTTATGGAAGATAGTGTAGGCTTTGCAAAATAATATTATTAGCTAAAGACTGGTGCTACAGCTGTATATCCTGTCCCTGATGCAGTTCCTGTAGCTGCAATTCTTTTGCTTGTCACTTTGCTTAGCTTAGAGCTTGGCTGTTGCTGTGTGTACGCACCCAATGTAGCAGAATAAAGCATCAGAGAGATAAGCAGTGTACAAAGTGCACAAAATGTGAGGAATTACTCTCAGAAAATGGTTGAGCATTGCCATAAAGTAGCAATTGCTGTACTAACCTTGCAGAAGCTTTTTGAATTGAGAATGAATGAATAATATCTAGGCTGGAGCAGCTGCAGAGAGACTGAAAAAACCATGTATGGCTGGCTTACATTTCATGTGTGCATCCACTGCTCAGGACAGCTAATTCATCATCTGCAGAATAACAATTTTGGAAATATTTTTGATTTTTTCACACTTTGGTTGCTCTGTGCCACACACAAATTGATGAGCCTTGACTGACAATTCTACTGCCATCCATTGCTTTCAACATACTGCCTTGGTTAAAGTAAGCCGTTGGGGTTTTTTAATGTAACCTGGTGAAAATACATAGCCAAAGGAAATGATCAAGACACTCACGGGGAAGTTTGTAAGCCCTGTATATTTATTCAGCATTACTCAGGCAGTGATTTACTGCTCTAATCACCAAGCTCTGTCTGGCTGCCTTAGGTGGGGAGGAGGTGATGCCTGCCACACCCTGACTTAGGTATATATTGAGCTACAGGAACTGCGGAGTTACTTGTTAACCTCAGGAGCGGTGCTGTGTGCTGAGCGACTTGACTCACGGATAAAGTTTAAAGGTGGGGCCCATCCCGGCCCAGAACCTCATTAATCTGAGTCAGAAGCTGGAGGAGAAGGGGGCATAATAAGGGAAAGAACAGTGAGCACTGAAGGGAGAGCAGCGAATGTTCTCAGGGGAGCCAAAGTGAAGTGATGGCCCAAGCACAGAGGCCAAGAAATGCAGGATGGCTGGTTGTCACTTTAGTGTCCCTTGGGCACTGTCTAGCACAAGATATACAGCAGAGGCTCTCCTATCCCCAACTTCAGGAGAGGAGTCAGTGGCAACAAGTTCAAATGGACTTTTATCCAAGAGAGGTAATTTGCTCATTTTTTCTTCCTCGCTTCCTTCCTTCTTTCACTTTGTTTTTAAATGCACTGATTTGGTAACAACTTCTACATTACTTAATATAGAAGTAATGAGAAGATTAACCTTTTGTTTCAAAGTACTTTACTAACAAAATTGTGTACAAGAGGTTTGTTTAAAATTGCTGTTTAACTGAAGACAATGATCCTGAAAAGCACTTGAAAGTGCCTGGAGCTTTATCTTTATGTGGAATCAGTTTATCATTTGTGTGGAATCACAAATGCTGCTTCAAAAACAAAGTGCCCACATACTCCAAATGTGTCATTTTAAAGACAGCATAAATAGAAAAACAAAAGGCTGTACAGATTTTTTTTTTCCCAAATGCAATTAGATGTATTTTTTTAATGTCTGATTTATTTTTCTCTCCAAAAAGAGACTTTAAGTAAATAAAATAGATATGGATTAGAGCATGTATTTTACTTAGTCATGCTGCTTAATGTATTTCAGGCTCTGGTTTCTTCTGAAGCTGTGTATATTAGCTCCCTGTTGTTCAGGGAAAATATTCATCCTTTAAAAAATGTGTCTGAAAAACTTCAACTGTCTATTCTAAATTTAGTCCTTGCTCACACTGAAGTCAGTATTCAAAGCTGTTGATGGTGTTAGTAATCTGCATACTTCTTTTTTTTCCCCACAATTATCCTACATGTAGAAAAGGCAGAGATACCAGTAGTGATTGTTGTTTTAACAGCAGTAATTCAATATTTCTTTTGGGATCTGCTTTGTAAGAGATCTTTTTTTTGTAAGAGTCTTTTTTTTTTTTTTTCCCCTGTGGTAGTTCTATCATTGAAAAATTCTCTGGTTAATCCTGCTTCTGCATAAATACTTATGCCTCCAGCCACTGGAATATGATTTGTGACACAATCCCACAGACCCTTTGCTCTTCAGGTTGGTTCCATCAGTCTTGGTGGTGCAGTTACTATGAGGAGAGATTTATGGCTTTAGAGTTCAGCTGTCACTTGTTTTCTGCGTGTTGCTGGGGCCAGCCCCTGCCCGTGAGGCAGAGGCAAGGCATAGGTGCAGCTCACAAGAACATTGCTGCAGGCAGGAACCTGGGAGGTGCTGGCTTCGTGGGGAGCATGGCTTTCTCCCTGCTTCCATAAGCCTCTGATCCTGCTTGCACCACACCAGCTTACTTCCTAGGGGAAAAGAGCTACAGAATGTGAAGGACAGACTGATGCCCTGTAATTTTTATTGTGGTTGGTGTGCCCAGAGTATTCCAGAAGAAGATGGGTGTGAATTTTTGATCTGTATGCAGAAGGACTTCATTTCCATGAGGAATTCCTTGTGATTTCCCTGCTCATGCCAAGCAAGAGCCTTGTTTTAACACATTGGTTACTACCTCCCTGCTGTAGGCAAACAAGCTTGATGTCTCTTCCTTCATTCAGAGTTTCCCTGAGGTTCAGCTCCCTGTTTAAATCCAACTGTGATCTGACAGGCTGTGCTCCTGCTCCTGTGCCGTCGATAGTTGGAACATTCTTCCCGTGCTTCCTCAGTCTCCAGGGCAAGCCTGTACTTAGAAACTAGACCACTGTGTGTTTTGTTACATCACCTAGCTATGTCTAGGTGTGGCTTTAGCTCCTGGTAGACTAAACTGTGGAAGTCGTGATGAATGTATGTAAAACGTATCCAGAATTGTTTCCAAGGAATACACTGTAGTGAAATTATTATCAAGATATAACCACTAATTAGTATGTGAGATTTCCAGGTGCTCTTCTTTAGATTCACACTACAGTGTTCTCATATATTTTTCTGTGTTTAGAAATCATATTCTACAGCTTTGTACATAGCCACAGGAAATGTCTTTTTCTCCAAGGTTGGAGTCAAAATGATTAAATCATCACTGCCAAAGTGTCTAAAGCACAGGGTTCAGATGAAACTTTATCTCCATTAATTGCTATTTACTGCATTACAAAATTTAAGCAATAATATGAGCTTAGGAGAGCTTGAAAGGAAATTCATTCCTTCACTACTCCTTGGAAATGGAAAACATTTTCAAAATACACTTCCCGTAACATATAAAACTTCCTACCAATGCTCACCATTTTTTTTTCTTCTTGATGTCCAGGAGTGCAGCATTGGATTTTATCGTGAGAATAAAGGAATATTTGCTGGACGCTGTGTGCCCTGCAACTGCAATGGAAATTCAAATAGATGTCAAGATGGTACTGGGAAATGTATTGTAAGTAATTAGTAACATTCAGTAAATTAATGGGAAGAAAAGGAGGAAAAATACATTTCTCTTACTGCTGTATGGACCATACAGTATTGTTAATTTCCAAGCAACTAAGAATAATCCTTGTATGTCTCATTCTCTTAATTTTATTTTGTTCATGAGCATAAGTTGTGTAGACTTAAATGTACATTTAATGTAACTGTGGTTGATTGGAATAATTTGTGTTCTTGTCTTCCTTTTTTTGTTTCCCCTGTAATTTTTGCTAGCTCGTGGTTACAAAAAAGTCACCAAACTTTCACATAAGGAAACTTTGTAGTTATTTATAATAAACATGGATCTTATCCTGGTATATGCAGTCCTGAGCGTTATACATATGTACCAGGATATGTTTGGATAATGATGACAAACAGCACATTCATGTATGGCATAGGGCTTTGCAGAATCTTCTTTAGTCAGCTTCAGTGCATCTCCACTAATCATAGTTTGTAGCTGATGGGTTAAAAAGTATTGAATTGAATAAGATGAAATGAAAGTAATAGAAGTTAGATTAATTAGGAGATTTCAGCTGTTACAGAAAGTGTGGTGGGTCAGGTTTTGCTCCCTGGCACACTGTATTAAACCCCAAGCAGCCCGATGGGAGTGGATCAGCCCTCAGCAATGGAAGTGTGACACTTGGCTGACTGTGCTTCTCCAATTTATATCCATGATGCTGCTTTGAATAGTTTGTCCTGAAAAATTCCCCCTTAAAAAAACTTTTACTAATTTTTCATTTACTGTGCAAACAGGAACCTTGCCAACATCTTTCATGGTCTGTCTTTTCTGTTACTTCTTCCTCATTCGCAGTGCATCCATTCTGCCTGCGGCGCATTCCTGCGCGTTATGTCATTCTCCCCAGCTTTGTTTCAACCAACCGTGTTGCTTTAATGGAAACTATAAACCAATTCAGCACATTCTGGGAGATGACTTACAGGCTGCTGCTTTGGAGGGGCAGGGCAGGCTGTGACAGGAAAGTGCTGTGGCACAGCAAGAAAGATCAAGAAGCTTCACTTCAAATTAGAGTTATGAAGGCAAATTTTACTTTCACCTCATGAAGTATGTGATCTAGGTTTTTCTTTATCCTGTCCTTCTCACAGCTGGATTAACTTTCAGATAGGTAGAGCTAAATCAGCCCTTAGTCCTGGGCAGGCAAAGTCATCCAGAATAATGTGGTGAAAAATGAAAGCCCTGAGGGCCTTTATTTCCATCATGAATTTCTGCCTAACCAAGAGCAAGTTTGTCTCTCTGTAGAGGAGCCATGAGTCATAAACCTGACATGGTGCAAAGACAAGGAGGCTTCCCATTGTGGAGCCATCAAGTTCCACATCCAAAATGCAAGGCTTCTTCACTTGGTTTCCTGCTCCTCACTGGACCCCCAGACCTGAGTACCTACATTTGTCAGTGTCGCTCCAGTGAGAGCTCCAGAGGCAGCTTTGTGAGGGAGGCTAAGCCCAGGCTGGTCCTTCCCCTGTGCAGCAGCACAGCCCTCCCTGGCTCAGACAGTCACTCTCCTGCTGCTGCGTGCTTCTGGAAGGAGACGAGTGCACTGCCATACTGCTGGAAGAGGGGGACAATGGAGGGTGCAGGGGGAGGTGGAGAAGAATGAAGACCTTGGGTCTCATGTGAAGGGAAAAAGCATTTCTCTGCCATTAATCAGGCTTTGTGTCCCCCGTGGTCCCTGCCCTTCCTCCTGGAAGGCACATTCCCTCAGCAGCAGCATGGTGCCGAGACTTGCTGATCCCACGGCGTGTTGCTTCATGTCACGGAGCCCCACGTGTTTGACGTAACCTCGGTGGCTCTGCTGTGGCACTGACACACTGCTCTGACTGCCTGGTGGCATATGGGGGCATACAGAGTCAGCTGGAAGTTCTCCTTTAGGGTTTGCAATACCTGATGGTTTGGAGATGCTGTGACTCCAGGGGTATCTGATCCTGTAAAACTTGAAGGAAGACCCACAAGGGAGTTGCTGCTCTGGCTGCATTGCACTGTGCCTAGGGAGCTCCAACCTTTATATGCCACGTAACTAGAGGAGCAGCATGGCACATTTATGCTGGCTTATATGTGAAATAGATGAAATCTTCTTTGCAATTACAGAATTGCTTCAGTTTCTATAGACAGAGTGAGCAAAGCAAAAAGCCAGGAGACGAACTTGTGGGAGGAGGTTGCTCTAAGGTGAAACCAGCACACATTTTAAATACATCTTTTTTACTCTTTCTGCAATTGAATGTATTATTCAGGATTATGAAAATTGACAGTAATTTTTTAGAAAGAGTCTGAATTTTCCATTAGGTTTTGCAGGAACATATATACCAGCTTTTATAGAGGCCACATTTTGAAATGGTTTCTTTTGCAAACATAGTGCCTTTGTGATACTTGATTTAACTTCATGTCAAATGGCTCATATGAGAACTGGAACTTCTCCTCTTCTTTCCTAGAACCACAACCTTTTATCAGTGAGCCACAGATATAGTTCTTTAACCAAAATGAAAACAAGTTAGGGTTACCACCTGAAGGAAGGGCATGTGGTTGAGGCAATCTGGTGTGAAGAAATGTGAAGGAGAATGGAGTTTTAGAGGAGATGGGAGAGAGAGAGCTGTTTCTTATTTGTAGGGAAAAATGCCCCTCTTCTGCCAGTCATGGTAGTAGGTCTTCAAACGTAGCCCTGAGCCACTGAGGTCTCTGAAATGGAAGCACAGTTTGCTCAGTGACTGCTTCCAGCTGATTTCCCACTTTCTATTTTCTGTCTTTTGCTGTGTTAGTAAGCCTTCAGCTCTGTGGGACATTTGATCAGTCTGTTGCACAGAAGACAAACAGTTGTAGAACTTGGGAGTGTGAATGCCTCTCGACTGTTAGTCATTTGATATTTTTCTTATGCCTGCTTATGTATTTTTATGCTGCTTATGTATTTGAACAACTTCTATTTTAAATTAGAAACACTTTAGGTAATGCAAAGGCAACTTCCTTATTCTGTACCCATAAAATATGAACACATGACAATTAGGCAACACTAGAATTAAGAATGTTTCTAAATAAAGATATAATTCCCAAGAATTTTATCATGGGAAAGGGGGTCAGCTGCATCAGTTTTAATTGTATTCTTAGCTTTTGCTTTCTATTATTTATTCCAGTAACTACAGAAAAATACAATTAACACACACACTGGAGAAACTACATGAAACTCAGTTCTGGTCTGAATCTACTAAGAGAAACAATTTTTGTATTTGTTTAATGAGATTTTTAAAGTAATGCACTTGGGCTTAATTGATTGCATGCTTTTTACATGGTACCTGCCTTCTAAGTAGTGTTAAAATGCAAAATTGAAAGTTTTATTTATATATAAGTACATATATTTAAACATAGTGATTTTTAACTGTAATATGAAGACAGAGAGAGAGGATTAATGGAATGCTCCTTTACTAACTATGCATTTGGTTGAGTTTCTTAAAAAATATGTTGAATTCAACTTATCGGTTGTTTTTCCACAAGAGAGAGGAAATTGGGCTTTGTACAGTTAGAAAATTGACTGAAACTGTTCTATCCTAATTGTGAAGGCAATTTTGCAGTAAATCTTGCTTATATGGAAGAAAAAGAGCATATTCTCTGAGTAAATAGGCTGTATTGTTTAAATAATAGTAAAGCCATATTGAGTGATAAAGCCCTGCTAAATGTCTTGCTCGTTTCCTTTCCAAGGACTGTCAGTACAATACTGCTGGGGAGAAATGTGAGCACTGTAAAGATGGTTATTTTGGAGATGCCACTCAAGGTTCCTGCAGGGAATGTCCTTGCCCATATACAAACAGGTACAGTAAAAGCTTGTAAGAAGAGTCAAGCAGGGGAGGGAAGAAAACGGAAAAAGAAAAAAAGAGGAAGAGATAGAGAAAATCCCAAAGCCCAAACTCTGCTACCCTAGGAGTATAATGATCTTCTCCTCTGTTCTCATATTGAGAGCTTGGTGGTCTGTCTCACAGCATTGCCTTTTTTAATAAACTGAGTATTCAAATTCTCATCCAGATCCTGATCTTCAGAGGCACACTGCTCATAGCCTTGGGGAGACTCAGAGAGTAGAAGTGGGCTTTTTTTCAAAACCACCAGAACTTCCTTCTTAATGAGAAATATACAATGAGGTCTTTTCCCTTACTGGGCATATCCAGAATCCTCCTTTTTTACTGGAATGCAAGATGTTTAGCACCATTACTCTGGCTAGAAAATAAGAGAAAACCGTGAAACATCCCTTTTTATAGGAATTCAGAAAAATAATTAAGATGCAAACAAAAAAAATATAAAAACATTTAAGGTCTTAAGCACTTATCTAAAACTCTAAAAGAGTGTGATTGCTTTTCCTTGTCAAAGTTCTGTTTGAAGTGCAAACATACTGAGATGAAAGGTGAAAAAATGAAACTTGCTTGTATCTAATAAGGTTGCCAGGCTTTTAAAACTGAGCAGTTAATTACATTTTAAATGCATGGTATATTTAGCCAGATTCTCATCATTGGTCACCTCTAAACCATGGTAAATAAAATAAAATTTTACAAAAAACCGAACAAACCCTAAGCTATAAATTGCTAAAGGCACCACATGGTATTTGCCAGGTGCATTAGCACACACCACCATAACCTTAAGTAGGAGATTTACACCATCAGACAATAGACAGGTTTATAATTTATCAGAGAACTCTCTGATAGATCTGGTTTTGACAGCCTCTTCTGCAGGTGCTTGCCTGAGGCTGACTGAACATGTTTTTAGTCATCATTTGCTTTCAGAGTTCTGAAATATCTAGGGAGACCATAAACCTGTGCAGTTTCATAACTGCAGATTAGGGTGGTGAATATCATTCTTGACATAGGAAATGCACCCCACCTGGCATTACTGGAGTTGACAATTTTTCATCCAGTCAATTCCAGTAATTCTTAGTACAGACCTCTGTCTTTGATACACAGACTTGCTTTATCCAACTGTTCATAGATTAAAAAAAGAAAATAGTAAACATGGCTCTGCTTTACCTCCTGCCTTCTCCTTCACCAATATTGAACTTGGAATCTAGACAAATCTGCTTGAAAGAGCAGAGAAAAAGTTCATTGTGTTAACCAGATCCTTGGGATTTCAAAAACTGTGCACACCTCTACTTTGCCTTGGTTAAAAAAAACCCTAAATAACATTAGCTATGTAGAAATATCCTTTAATGTTCTCATCCATTGAAAAGGAAAAAAAAAAGCATAAACATGAGGAAATGTCTGTCTAGCACAGGCTATTGGTTCTTGCCTACTAAGATAAAGTAGATACCCAGACTTGTTTTATGACATCACTATTAAGGTTTGTTTCAGGGATTCCTTTGGGTAGTGAACTATTATACTTAGTCCACAGGGCCAAGAAATTATAATTTTTTGAGTTCTAAGGAAATGATTTGCACAAAAGAATATGAAACTTCAAAGAATTAGCCACAATAAATTGTCTAGAGGCAATTAAATTAGCTGAGAAGTAATTTGGTGGTGTAAAAACTTTTTAATCTGAAAGTCATTAAACTGAACCTCTGGAGCGTAAAACCTATTTGATCATGTGCTCACATTAATTTTTTCTTCTCAAAGATTTGCAGCAGGCTGTGTGGCAAATGGTGAAGAAATCCAGTGTCTCTGCAAAGAAGGCTACACTGGAGCTCGTTGTGAACGGTGAGTAAGCTGTTTCTCAAAACCAAGTGTTTTGAGAGACACAACAAAAGGAGGGATGTCTGTATTGGGACAGACATGTGGACATATGGACAGTCACCTGTGCACAGTATGCATGTACATAAGGAGCAGCTATTTATATGAACAGCTGCTGAAGAGTGGTGCCGTGGTGTAATTCCAGTCACAAACTCAATGCTCCCTGGGGAAATGTAAGCAATACTCCACAGACTACTGACTGCCCCATTTTTACCTAAAAGAGGTGTCTGCCTCTTTGCTGAAGTGCCCTGTGCCTTGCCTCATCCTGCACTCCCTCTTATTTCACCCCTTTTCAAGTTAAAAACATTTTCCCCTTTCCTCCAGTGTATACAATGGTGCCTCAGTGGTCTTATCCAGCAGCAACTGTGTAACATTTAGCACTATACCCTTCATCCCAAATTCTGGTGTGCTCAACAGTTGGAGTTTACACACACCAGGCAGAAGCCATCTCTTTTGCTGGAACATTGCAGCAGTCTGGCAAAGCAAGAGAGGAACAGCATGACAGTTTCAGGCAGGCAGAGGAACCAATTTCACTGACTTTCAAATCCAGAGAGAACTGAAGTGTAATGGAGTGGTGTTGTCTGGTTTGTTAATTTGAAGCTAATAAGTCATGATGTCACATCTGAAGACAGGACCTGCAGTAGGACATGGTCTTGTCCTCCAAGACTGGTACCTTTGACCCTGTCTAATCTGCAGGTTGTAGGTATTTTCTGTTCCAGGTATAGCTGTACCTCAGCTGCTCATCATGGCCCTTTGATCCTGCATTATCACCCTTGTAGGTCTTACCACTGAGTGACTTCTAGGAATGTTACCTATCCAGTGTAAACAATATACATATAAACAATATATTTTATCTTTTAAATATTTAGAGATCAGTCACATGGACTGCTTTGCTGGTAGGAGGCAAGAGGGGGTATCACACAGCAGAAGGGTGATGGTGTCATTCAGTGCTGTTGCTGTTTGAAATATCAGCTGTGCATGCAGTGTGATCCCCCTCAGAATGTGTTTTCTGGTGGGATCACAGGCCAGAATGGTACGGTTTGCTTGGTTAAGCCTTGTCAAATTCTTGTCAGATTAAGTGAATTATTCCTGCAAGAGCACTGTGGGAGTTCTTTTATTTTTAGAAAAAATCCTTCAGCACTCGCAAAGATATTTTTAGCATAGTGCAGAGGATACTGTAAATCAAAAATATATTTTTTCTGTCTAAGTCAAGACATGAAATCAAAAGTTCTTGAAAGTTTCTTCAGGCAAACTGAGTTTTTATCTCAAGGGAAAGTACATTTCACAAAATTAGCTTCAACTACTTAATCAAAATTACTTGTATCTCTTTATCTAGCTGTGCTCCTGGATATTTTGGAAATCCACAAAAATATGGAGGCTTCTGTCAGAAATGTAACTGTAATAATAATGGACAACTGGCTAGCTGTGACCACCTGACTGGAGGTACGTGAGGGCCTGTGAATGTAGCATTATTCTGAATGGAAAAGAGCCTTGTTTTCTGTTTGGGAAGCAAAGAAGGAAGCTACTTGGATTAGATGAACTGCAGGAAAGATCTGGACTTAAAAGAAATGTAGATAATTTTTCCAAAATTTAAGATTTCCTAAAATGCAACACAACAGTGATAGAAGGGCTGTCCCTGAGTCATCAGATTTACCCTTCTAAATGGTTTTGTCCTGTATTTCCCTTCGTAAATACTGCTAACTTTTTGTTTTTGTTTCATGGCAGTGTTTTTAAATATATCATGGTTCCTTTGTTGACAGGGTTAAATAATATCCTGCCAGTCTGTCCTACAGATTTAGGAAACTGAGCATCCTGAAAATGCCTTTTTAAAATGTATTTGGCACAGTTCAGTGAAATCTTCAGAGTCTGCTTCAGGCACTGCTGTCTTAGGTATCCAAGCTGTCTGCATTTGCAGTGGAAGTTAGAACCTGACTCAGGAGACTCTTTTATAAATCCTGCTACGCTGCTCTTTTAGCTAAAACATTAATGATTTCCCAGAATCAGTCACACATGTACTTCACTACTAGTAAGCTCTTACATAATGATATGAGCATATGTTTGCTTTATCTATTAGAATTCTGAAGTAAAGGGCCTGATCTTACATTTCTCAGAGTGTCTTTACCTCAATCCACCTCAGTCCCTTGTGATACTCCTTTATATTCAGAATCTCAGAGGCCGCTGCTCCTGAAATGTCCTTGATTCTCCCATATTTTTTCACCAATAACATTTCACTCTTTCTTCCCTGTAGACAGATTTTCTTCTTCATATGTTAGTGAAGTTTCCAGCTAATAACTGCAGATATTTCTGTCCTCTTCATTTCTCTGCACTGCTGTTCATCCTGCAGTCTATTAACTGCAAGGAACCCATTGTCTTTCCTTGGCCACAGAAATTGGAGAAACAGCAGGTGATGTGAACTGCTGTTGGCAGCTGGTGCAATTTTTCAATAGCTTGCTCTCATTTAATATTTCATCATTGAAGTAATACATATCTATTATACCTTATATGGAACAGATCCAAGCAGTGTTTGATGTTTTATCATTCCTTTCTTTTTTGAAGCAACAGTTTGCTAGGACAAATTAATCCGTAGGGCAATATTCAACAAGCCAGTTTGTTTTCCTCCTCGTCAGCATTAGTCTCTTTCTCTGTATAAGGAATAAGCCCCTCTGAGATCACCGGCACAGCATGTTCTAGCAGGTTCCTTCTGCGTGATGTTCGGCACTTTGCCAGCACGTCACCATTTCTTGGCTGATGTTGGTGCACAAGCTGTAATAATAGTTTTATTTAATTGGTACTACATGGTGACGGCTGACATGGGCCTGCTGTTAGCTGAACTACACAACAGCAGAATTGCGTGGATGTTTGCATTTCAGAGGAATTTCCTTCATTCTCTTAAAAATATATTCTTATGATTTTTCTACTTTTGGCAGCAGTGATCACCACCAATCCCATTTAACTTCCTGATGACTTAATGTGCAAGTGCCAAAGGAAATGGCACAGCTAGGCAATTTGTTCCAGGCTGTTTCATGCCGCTGGTAAAGTTCAGGTCCAATTTTATCACTGTATCCTCTCACAAGTTGCAAACTGTTGATGACTCTTGACTCTATACTGAGTGCATCCTTTTCCCTTAGAGTAAATGACATAGAATCATTAAGGCTGGAAAAGACTTTCAGGATCATCAGGTTCAATCTTTGACCAAGATGCACAGCTCTTTTCATTTTCAAGAGGAGATGAGAGCTTGGCAGTGGGACCAAGCCTGTAAAAGGAACTCGGGCATCAAGATGGGGAGACTCCTGTCCTATTATGACATTTTTAGGAGCCAATTCCTCTCCTGCATCCTAGAAGTTAGTATCCTAGGATGTTACTCCATGTGCACCTGGAGACTGTTAAGCTTCTTATAACAGGGTTTGTAAAAACCAAACAAAAGAGTGCATTGGACAGGAAATCACCTGCACTGGCTTGTTGGAAAGTCTGAGGGCAATGTTTGTTATATACGACCTGCATCTGTGGTCCAAGCTGCTTGCCTTGTCTTACATACAGTGCCTCCATCTATTCACACACACTGTGGATTTCTCTCAAGCTTGATTAATACCATAATCTTGCAAGCTGTGGCAGGCATGAAGGAAGGCCATAAATATTTCTCAGTTCCTTGTGGGTAAGACGTTCTTTGGGGAATCAGAACCTGTGGTTTGAACCTGGATACTGAAGTAGATAAAAGGGGCTTGAACCTATGTCCTGGGTGAAGTTCTTTAACAATATAATCTTGTCTCTAATCCTAGAAAAATTCTAGCAATACATTTTGCACACAAATGAGGTGTGAGAGGGTTTCCTGCTCCTATCCAAGTAGCATATAGTGTGGGATTACAGTAGGTTTCCTTTGTGGGATGGAAAAGGTGTTGCTTTCATCAAGGCATTAGTGGGAATTGAATGTTCTGGTCTGCTTAAGCCTTCTGAGCATTTCAGCTCATTCACAGTGGGTGTGGATTTATGAAAGGGCAGCATCATGTTTTAATGGCTCCCAAACATGAAAAGTGAGGGAAAAAATGCAGTAGTATTTCCATAAGAAGACTTTGATTACTAATGACTAATCTTGTGATTTCAGAATGTTTCAATAATGAACCCAAAGATGTGGATCCCAATGAAGATTGTGACTGTAAGTGATAAAATAGAACTGCACTTGGATTACTTTCAGCTGGTTCTGAATACATACTGCTGACTCTTTTAAGGGTGACATAGTTTAAAAAGGACTGAGATATCCTGTAATGAATGTTTTAAAAGCAAGCATTCAACCAGATACTTGGAAAAATGATTAAAGAGGTACTCATCTAGTCAGGTGTAAATGAAACCTCCTCCTTACTTCTGACTTAAGTCACTTTCCTTAATGCTGCAGGCTTTGTTGTTGCCTTTGTTCTTCTGACTACACCAGGTGACAAGCTTCAAAACTTTTGCACCATGACTAATGTGTTCAGTGAAACGTTCTCTGTGTTAAATATCAATGATATGTATTGATTTCCACTGCTCCCTCCAGCCTGTGACAGCTGTGTGATTACATTGCTGAAAGATTTGAGCACAATGGGTGATGAGCTTCAGCTCATCAAGTCTCAGCTGCAAAATGTCCATGCAAGTACCCACACTCTGGAGCAGATGAGAGACCTGGAAACACGCATCAAGGACTTAAAGGTAGGCACACAGAAATACAGAAAAGTGGATTTCAGATTAAGTGGATAGGCAGTGAACCCAGGAACCATTGCCATATGCTTGTCACTTGCAAGAAGACATACATCAACCCTGGATTCCAAATACCAAATGCTGGCAGCAGTGGGCTTCACTTGGTAGAAGGTAGCTCTGGTTTCCATGTCATGCTCTGAAACGCAATCAGTATCTCTGCTTTTCTGAGGCCTGCTCACCTTGGAAATTATACCTCTGAGGTGTCCCTCTAGCTATGTCTTTTTCAAGCACTTCCTGTCTCTGCATTACTGAAAACCCCCAACATTCCACTTGTCATTACCAAAATTCATTTAAAAAATGTTCTTTGGAATAGCAGTTGCTATACTTACAGATAAAACCCTCAGGTTTTGGGAAGGAATTGTTCAGTTTTCATATCAGTAATTCTGCTTGTATCTATCTTGGGTAAAGATTTAATCCAGTGAAATTTTTGCTTTTTGTCTGCTGTGCAGTGAGTGATTTATTGGATTAATTTTTTCCTTTCTTTTCAGGTCTTATTGAATAATTACCGTTCTGCTGTTCATAATCAAGGTTCGAAGGTAGATGAGTTGGAGACAGAATTCATTAAACTAAATCGTGCTGTAAATGCTCTCCAGGAAAAGGTGATTTACCAAATCAATTTACAAGTACACATCTCCTGACTATGTATTAGCATGCTGTATCCAGATACTTTTAATCTAATAGTTTTTTTTCTTGCTAGGCTGAAATGAACTACAAAGAAGCTGAGAGATTATTCAACAATTTTGGCCAAACTCATCAGAAAGGAAAGGATTTGGTTTCACAAATACAAGTGGTGGTCAACAATATACGAGGTAAAAAAAAATTTCTAACTCATGTTTTATTTATAGCATCTTTAAGTTTTTTTATAGCTTATTTGCAATCTCCTTAATTACAAATAAGTTTTCTTAGAAAACAACTTTGTAGATCAGAATTTAGTCACAGCTGTAATATTCACTCTTCCTATTAGAAAGCTAATATATAATAGTTTAGGACCCTACTTTCCCTATGAAGTGAAAAGGGACAGAGAAGCTTCACTATAGAGACACTTCTAGCAACAAATTTGACTATCCTGACTCAAGTCTAATTTTGTTCTGGGTTGTTATCATGGGCTCTTTAAAGTTAGCTTAAAATTATTTCAGTGAACTTGATCATTTGGGACAAATTTCAAGGCCAATGCCATCTTGCTCTCCCTGGTTGTGTGTCATAGGATACTTTTCATCTTAATAGAATCAATGGAAGATGAATCTGTTTCATTAAGGAAAAAAAAGACATGCCTGCCTATTCCTGAATTCATTAACGAAGCAGATCCATCTCGGAAGATGTTGGCTCCGTCATTTGGGAATTTTGAATAGGCTTAAGCACATCCTGTTTTTAACTTTGACAGTGTTTTTTTTCTCCAGCACTCTTGGAACAGGTAGCTGGCACGGACGCAGAAGGCAACAACCTGCCCCTGGGAGATGCCTCTGAGGAGCTGGCCGAAGCTCAGCGCATGATGGCTGAGATGCGGAGCCGCAACTTTGGCCAGCTGCAAGCCGAGGCAGAGAAGGAGCGGGCGGAAGCTCAGCGGTGTAAGTGCTTGTTCTCTCAGCTTCTGGCTTTCTAGAAAGATCAGTCTTAAATCTGAAGAATTATTGGTTGGGTTGGAGTAGAGGGAGAGGCCTTTTGCAGGGTGTCCCTGAGATTTGATGTTGTTCTTAGTCGGCAGGAAAGTGATAGTTCTGGAGGGGATTTAAAGGCATTTTTAGTGTGTTACAGAAGAAAATGGATTGAGCTGGGGAAGAAACCCAGTAGAGCCTTCTTTTGTAACTAGATCAATCTCAATAAAGATGTAGCTAATCCTAACACACCTATGCAACACTTCTGTGTATTGTAAGAGATAGGCAGTGGTACACAGAGTTATTTTAGAGGAATTGTGTGTTCCATTTAACAACAGATTTTCAGAAGCTGCTAGAGTAGTCCAAGGGCCAGGTCATAAAAGGACAAGGAAGCTCAATTCTAGTTGCACTAGTTGTACTCCCTGTCATGTTCTCTGCAAGTGTTTGACTGGGACATTCAGAAACTTGATTCCAGATGGTGGAGACATCAAGAAAAGTTGCAGGCTTATCTCCTAATCAGGGGCATAGTGGAGGAATGTGAAATGTGAATGTCACCCATATGTGTGACAGTTAATTTCAACCAACCTTGAACATTGATACCTACCTCTGAGTGACTCTTCTGTCTCCTATTTTGTCAGCAGTGAAATGGGCATGCTAAAGAGTGTGATTAATTTGACATATTTTATGTTTCTATGTTCTTTGAAATTAAATGTGCTCATATCTCTATTGATTACAGAGGAGGCTTTGATAGCTAGCACAGTTGTAGATGTCTACATTGTAGATGAAATTATGTTATTTCCATATAAAAAAGAAAATTAGTGTTTTCAGATCAGTGTCATCCTTACTTAATTAAGAGAACATTTATCTGTGTTCTGTGTCTGCAGCAGCAAACTAGTGAGCAGATTTGATCCAGAGAGATGCTAAATAGTATCTTTGCTGTAGTAGCACTGAAATTAGCATTGCAGAAGATGCTCAGTTCACATAAGTACAGCTTTATAATCCTAAATGCCAAGGCCTTTTTAACAAAGTTTGTTCTTGCTCCCTCCTTCTCTGAACAAAACTTTTCTTTCTGGTCCTGATACTGCAGTACTGGCACTCATTAAGAATGAACTACAGAAGTATCAGCAAGAGAATCGTGGGCTTATTAAAGTTGTGAGGGATGCACTGAATGAATATGAATCCAAAATCGCTGACCTTCGTGAAGCTCTGAATGATGCGACAGCTCAAATCAAGCAGGCTGAAGGCTTAAACAGAGACAACACAGTTCTGTTAGAAGACGTTAAGGTAATGTTGGGCATCAGGAGAAAAAAAATAAACCTCAGAAGATAAGTGGTTTTGGTTGCTGCTTTTGACCTCACAAAGCACTAATTCTTTCTAGACTTTCTTCAGGGTCTCTTTCCATCTTCTGATGGGTGTGTGAACAGGTGTGAATGTGGTGTACTGCTGCTTATGGCCTCTTTGTGTGACCAGAACAGTGTGACCAAGACATAGCTCTGATGAGAGCAGGGAAGGACAGTGTCTTCCCAGCACTTCTTTCCAGCTGCCACTAGTGCTTTTGTTTCCTTTTCTAGACCAAATTTGTGCTGCTGATGTACATTTCGTAGTAAGTTCTTTAATGTATTTAGCCTTAACAGCCATGAAAGATGGGAGCAAAAATGGGTGCAATACTTAAATTATCTGGGCTTAGTGTTCTACAGAACAGCTTCAGGACGAGGAACAGATGTTATACTGAGCAGTGTTTGAATTTTAGAGCTGGTGAAATAGTACAAGGAATAAGTGTGTGCTGAAGGACACATTCTCTAAATTGTGGTCTTGTTGAAATGTATCACTGGTTTAGCACACTCATGTCCATATTTAAGAAAAAATGTGACTGTGCCCTTGGTAAATCCTACTGCCAACTAGATTAGGTTTGGGTTTGTTGTTTTGTTTCAGCTTTTTTTAATTTTGATTTCAAGATACAGCTTTTCATGCCACTTACCTTAACTCAATCACACGTTAATCAACTTCCCATTTTTCCTCAGAAACGGATTGAGGAGACAACTGTGCAACAGAATGGTGTCTTGAATATTCTGAGCTCAGCCCGATCTTCCCTGACACAAGCTAAGAGTGTGCTTGGATTATTGCAAGAGAGCAAAGAGGTAAAGTTTAAGAGAAAGTTAAAAACCCCAGTATCTTGTTGGAGATGAGGCTTATCTGAGTCTGTCAAGAAAGAAAGGATCTCGCAGCTCATCCTGGATACATAAGGAGTCTGCATGCCTGCACAGGTTTCTGTAAGAGAAGCTTGTTCAAGGTTGTGATGTGTCTGAGAAAGACACTGAGCTGCAGATATCCAAATTTGGGAGGACATCTGTGAGAAGTACCATAAACAATTATGCTATTCTTGTATTTCTTTCTGGTTAATTGCTTTTAGCCACTGTCAGAGGGGCAAGATACTAAGCTTAGAAGGGTCTTTGCTCTGACTCAGCTTTTATATAATGGGTCTGGAAGCATAATGTAATGAAACATGTAGAAATACAAATAAAATTATATCTTCTTACAACCATAGGAATATGAAAGCCTGGCTGCTCAGCTGGATGGAGCAAGGAAGGACATGAATGAAAAAGTGGCAAATCTCTCATCAGCAAGCAAAGAACCACTGGTGGTGAGGGCCGAGGAACATGCCAAATCTTTGCAAGATTTGGCAAAGCAACTGGAAGAGTATGTTGCCATTTGTATAAATGAGTCATTTTTGTACAGAACAAAAAAAGTGGTTGTAATGCTCTGTAATTTTGCTTGCTTTTACAACCATTTGCAAACCTAGAGAGAAATTAAGTTGGTCTCTTTCTGCTTCTTGATCATGTATGGAAGTTTTTTTTTCTCCAAAAACCAGATCTTCCTGTATTTTTACTGGATTTTCCTCCCTTAGAAGTGTGAAGTCACATAATACTGTTTCATACTACTGTAATAACACTTCATTAACATCTTACTAGCAAGAGAAAATCCTCAAGTACAGAGTGGGAAGATGTTTAGCATATTTTTTGTAGAGTTATTTCAGGTACTCGTGCTCAGGGATGCTTATGTGGTATCAAAGAATTGAGGCAAATAATTTGAATAAATGGCTGTCTTGGAAGTCTTCAGCACTATGGAGGAAAAAACCTCCACTGGTTTTCTCATCCTTCAAGAAATCTTCTAGAAAGGCAGAAATATTATAAACTTGATAGGAATCAAGTGTTTCTTTCTCCATTATTTGTATTTTGCATTGGAATTATGAGAGGGGGTTTGGAGGCCTTCTGTGATACATCAGAACAAAATGAAAAAAGTGAAATCCTGATTTACTTTTCCCTGTACAAATTACATTTTGTCGTTGCACCAACTGCACAGTCTCAGAAAGTTAAATTCCAAAATAGCTAACGTGGCTGGAAAAGTCTTGGGTAGAAAACACGTTTTAATTAATTTGTTTTCAATGTGATTTTTTTTCAATTAAGAAGGCACTGTTCTCACAAATAAAAGCATCTAGTACTAGACAGGTGTATAGTTCACAGGGAGTGGGTAGAAGAGATTTTTTTTCTGTCATTTCTGATTTCAGAGCTGCTGTGCTGGTTCTTGGGGAAAACACAAAAGGTCTTGTAGTTGCTCGATGATCTGACGCCTACAGTTCTCTGAATTCCTCTTAACTGAATTGTATTTGGAGGACTGGGATTGAGGTGCCTTATTACTGACCATATGCTTTGGTGAATTCTCTCAGTCTTAATCATTTGAAGGCTGCTTTGGCGTCTCACAGCTGTGCTTTTCCATATGCCTGAACTTATCCTGTCTTCTGAAGAGTCTTTCCATGTTGATCGATCTCCAATTGATATTTTTGTAGAATGAAGTTACAGATCTAATTGACAAACATTTTTTTCTATTGACGCTACTTAGAAAATACTGAGTTCAGATCTGTTCGGAATCCATCTCACAGCCTTGGAAGAAGGCTGCATTTTTCCCCCTGTTTCCCACAGAATAAAGAACAGTGCCCGGAAGGACGAGTTGGTGGGCTGTGCTGTGGAAGCTTCTACTGCCTATGACAATATCATTGGTGCCATCAAGGCAGCAGAGGAGGCAGCCAGCCAAGCTGGGAAAGCAGCTGACTCAGCTTTATCAGTAAGTGTCAGTAAGTGGCCAAATCATGGTAAACTTGTCACAACTAGACTTCTATTTTTTTTTTTTTTTCACAGAGGCCCCAAAATGAAACAGCTGTGTGTCTTGGCATGCTTTATTTTTCTGTGACTTTTTATATGAGTTGCTGTTCTGCATGTTGATTAATTAGTCTTGGCTCAGCACTAACCAGGCCAATTAGTGCCCTTCTGATGGCTCTGCCTGTATGAATACTGACTGTTACTTTCAGTGCAAAATAGAGATCTGACAAGGCAAGCCTGGTAATCACTGCAGGTGATTTCAGGTATTCTCTTTTACTCTGTACTACTAATACCCACAATCTCTTCAGCAGAGATATAACATCCAACAGCTGAATGCTAGCAATTTCCTCCAAATGCCCTAAAAATCCATCTGAAGATTGCTAAAGACCAAGGTTGTAGTATGCTTGAATTAACCTGGGTAGTTGTTGCTAAAGGTAATGTTCTTCAAATGAGATCTCAGTGGAGTTGGGGGTTCTTTAAATTGGATTGGCCTCTCTCTTTTTCTCTTTAAGTTTTAATGTAATTATCAAGTGATCTTAGAGTACTGTGCTTCCATTGTCAGACTGTGAAGAGAGAAGACCTATCAGGAAAAGCTGCAAGGTTAAAAACTGAGAGCAGTGCACTGATGGATCAAGCACAGGAGACTAAAAGGACTTTGCAAGGTACTAAGAAAGTGGTACTAGAAATGTTGGCACGGCACAAGTAACTTTCCTTGAACCATAAATTTTCACATCTCAGCAGAGTCCTTCAGCACTTGTTCAATGAAAAAATGCGAGTTCCATTACAGTGGGACTTTTTGTCATAGTTATTTTCCATAGCAAAAAGGCAAGAAAGTAGATTTCTGGCTTCCTATGCTATATACCTTTGCAGTCCTCCTGTCCAGCAAGTTCTTTGCCTTGTACTTTGCCTTTGCTCAGTGGCATCATGAACTGTGTAGGATTGTAGACAAGTGCCGCAACACCACCTGCCCAACAGAAAATTGATATTTTTCTTTAACATTCTCATGGGCCTTTCACTGTTTTGCAGCTCTTGGTCCTAACCTTGAAGACCTAAAGCAAAGACTTGATGTTGCTGATGGAAAGACGAATTCACTGAAAATTGATCTTGTCACTGCTCAAAACAATCTCAATGGGATAAACAGAGGTTTGTTACTTAGGGATCAATTCTGGCCTGCCCCTTTTGTCTGTTACTGTAAGAATCTGCATGTTCACTTCTGTGTGTTTCAGGTGACATCGACAGCATCATCAGCAGTGCAAGGAACATGGCAGAAAATGCCAACTCTGTCACCAATAGTGTGTTGGGGGAACTGGTCCCAATCGAAGCAGAAGTGGAAAGAATTAAGAGTAACTATGGGAGCACACAGAGTGCCAGCTTCAATAAAGCACTGATGGAGGCAAACAACTCAGGTATTGCAGGTGCTGTGTGGGACCTGCCAAATCACTGTAAGGGTGAACATGGCCAGTTTGCAGCAGAAGCGTTGATCACTCAAGAGTTAGGCACCTACCCTAAGCTAGTATTCTGAACTTATTTTATGGCCAGTAGAAAGGGACAGGCGCAGCAGAAAGTGACTCAGGCCATTCTGTGGTATGTGTTAAAAGCTAGTACCATGACTGGTCTCTGAAGATTTGGAGGCCAGTGACTAATGGGGAACCCAGGAGTCAATACTGGGTCTGATCCTGTTAAACACCTTTATTAATGATCTGGATGATGAGGCAGAGTGTTCCTCAGCACATTTGCTCCTGACTCTAAACTGGAAGGAGTGGCTGATACACCAGAGGCTTGTGCTGCCATCCAGACAAACCTCAACAGGCTGTGGAAATAAACTCTCAGGAACCTCTTGAAGTCCAACATGGAAGTCCTGCACCTGAGGAGAAATAAACCCATGTACCAGTAAAGGTGGCTGAGCAGGTGGTGGAGCTGGAAAAAAGCTTTGTAGGAAAGGACCTCAGGGGTCTTGGTGGGCACAAAGTTGAAGATGAGCCTGCAATGTGCCCCTGGAGTAAAAGGTTTAAGCACAGGAAATTCCATCTGAAGATGACAAAACAGTTATTTTGCTGTGAGGGTGACTGAGTACTGGCACAGGTTGCCCAGAGAAGAGGTAGTGTAGTCTTATCCTCAGGAATATTCACAAGCCTGCCTAGACACAATTCTGGGCTACTGGACCTAAGTGGCCCTGCTTGAACACAGGGGTTGGACACTGTGACCTCTGGAGGTTCCTTCCAACCTCAGCTGCTCTGTTATTATGTGATTTTCTGCTACCTAGAAGAAGGGCCCTAGACAATTACCTTAGGCTACATGTCTGTTAGCTGAAATTAAGTGAAAAGGATTGCACAGAGCCAGCTGAATACAAAATAAGGGACAATCACATTCCCAATCAACTTCATTTTATGTATTTTCAGCAGCTTTATCTGATAAAGTCAAGTAAGAAAAAAACATTTTAAATAATATAAATAGAAGAGCTCGTCCTGCATGGTGTTGCAGGGTTGTAAGTCATCCCTACAGTTACAAAACTGGTTTAGAAGTCATATTTAGAAATACAAAAGGTCAGGATTTCATTTTGTTTGCTGTCTGCATCATTGGGTTGGAGATGAGAAATTGGTTCCTATTATAACAAAAGTTGAAATTCTCATAATATTTCTTTTTCTCTTAAATAAACCTAGCCAGATACTATAAGAGAGTGCTCAACTGTAATGATTAGCAACCTTGACATAAGAATATAATTCATGCCTTACTCAGGCCAGCAGTCTGCCTACCCTGTTATTCACTCTCTGACAGTGGCAGTAGAAGATGCTACCAGCCTATCTGCTCTCCTTTATCCTCATTCTGCCCTAGCATGCGCTGCCACTGGGAAATAATATCAGAGACCACATAGCTGTTCTACTTAATACTTTTTTCTTTATCTAAAACATTTTTAGAAGTGCTGATTCTGACTACTTCTGCAAATACCTTTGGCCAAAAATTTCAGGAGTACAATAACCTCTGTATAAACTGCTACTTTTAGTGAAAGCTTCCTAATATTGTAGGACCAGTCAAAACCATTTTGTCATTACCCTGTCCACTGCTTTTCTGATACTTGTATAGTGATACCATATTTTTGCATCTTGTTTTCCTCCTCCTTTTTAATATCAATTATTTGCTTTCTTTCATTGCAGTAAAAAATTTGACAAACCAACTTCCAGATCTGTTCAGCAAGATCAAGAGTATCAACCAACAGCTGATGCCAATCAGCAACATCTCTGAGAACATAAATCGCATAAGAGAGCTGATTCAGCAGGCAAGAGATGCTGCAAATAAGGTCTGTCCTGAGCATTGAAATCATGCTTAGCCTTAGTGGTTTGGATGCACAACAGTACTTTCATTCCTCTTTCTAAATAATTTTATTTAAACATGTGTGAAAGACCAGACATAAGTTTTTTTCAACAGCACTACCCAGCAACTGAAGTAACTGTGGTGATGGGAAGCATAATAATTCACACATAAAAATGACAGAATGCAGTAGCATCCTGCTACATCTTTCTCCCATTAGTTGTTTGCCCCAGGGCATCACCGTAATTCTTATTTGTGCAGCAGCCTCTTGCCTTCCAAGGTACATTGTGGTGGCTTTGGCAGCAGGGACAGAGTTGGTTCTGCTGCTTAGAGACAGGGCTCTCCACCCATGTGTGGTCAATTGAAAGCTGATGCTGCCAAAGAAGTTGTGCAGCCCGGTTACTCCAGCTGCTCCAAAATGTTAGAAATTGGCTACTGGCACCTTATTAGACTGCCCTTTCTCATTTAAGGAACTGCTGTAGTTGCTGAAGTGATAGTGTGGTCTCAGGTATTAAGAAGCATTCCTAAGATCATCACGAATAGCCTTGAGTTACAGTGAATAAGAGGAATCAGTGATCATGGTGTATTTAGCTGTAATAGGATGTGTCTTTATGATACCAGAGGTGCATTGTAATCCCCAGCAGACAGTTAAGTCTAGCTAAGTGAAGCACCAGGATGTGTTTGTAGACATCTGAATAATTCATAGACTTGCTCTTCAGAGCTGCAGGGCACATCCTTCCCTGTCCATGTATTGAAGGTAACAGTTACTTGACAGAGGGTTGATTAATTGATGTCTGGAACAAAAAAGTGCTGTGTTAAGTATTGATAATACAGACTACTGCATTATCCATTCTGTTTCCTAATTATTTTGTTTGGTAGGATCAGAGTCCAAATCTGTGGTAATTAATGGCTGAAACATGACTAGGATGTGTAATGGGTTACTTTGCAATTAAACACACCAGTGAAACAGGAGTGGTAGCAATAGTTAATTGTAACATACTCAACTCTGGTTTTCTTAACAGGTTTCTATTCCCATGAGGTTCAATGGCAGCTCTGGTGTAGAAGTTCGACCTCCAAGCAACCTTGAAGATCTAAAGGGCTATACTTCTCTTTCCTTGTTTATCCAAAGACCAAAGCAAAGATCAGACACCCAGCAGAGGGCAAATAGGTTTGTCCTGTACCTGGGTAATAAAAATGTAGGTAAATTTTGATATTTAATCTGATTTTAAGACAAGACATCATGTTTTGAGAAAAGGATGGGAAGTGACATGTTCTGGCTGAAATTTGTAGCTATTGTTGGCCTATTTCTTTAAAATTGCGTATAAGTCATGGTAGAAGTGTTATGTTCATTCCTTCCCTGGCAAAGTAACTAACAAGTGGCTGAGCCTTGTCCTTTGATGCTTTGCTCTTTTGCTCCTTTGGAAGTTACTTCTCCATCATGGATACCATCACGCATTCTTATCAGACCTGTCAGTTTCTGCAGCAGCCAGCACAAACTCAGTCCAACTCCTGCCTCAGAGCTTTGACTCTTTTCACAATATAAGTCACTCTGAGTTTCTCTGGTTAAAAAAAAAAGTGATTATTCCACTTTTAAAATTCAGCCCCTCAGCTCTTAATTTTTTTTGTCTTCTGAATATGCAGAATAATGCAGACCTGCTTGTGCATTCAGGTTTGCTCAATCACTATCAAACATTAAAAAATTTTCCTGCATGTGGTTTCTCGTCTTGCTATTTGACAGGAGCTGTGTCTGTAGTAAGCCTTGTGCTTACACAGAAAGCTGTTTAGAGGTATTTGTTCTGCACTGGATTTCATCTTTTTATCCTCTGGATAACTAGCCAGGACATCCATTGAAAGCATTTTAATGGTTACTTCTGAAATAAGGTCTCTTGAACAAATAAAATGTAATTTTTTTTTTTTGGGAAAATGACTGCTTCCAGTCACCTCATTGTCCTTCATTGAGTGTTGTTCTGAACATCTTTTTTATGTCACACATGTTGAGTCTAATTCTTAGTAAAGGTGTCATGTTTTCATAGTGTTAGCTGGGAGATGTTACAAGTGAGAAAACTATTTTAGATAGCATTGTTACAAAAGTAAAAAGTCACAAATTATTTTCAGTTAATTTATAACTATAGTCATTAAATCAGTGCAACATATAGGATTACAATCTTTTCTTCCCAGAACTGATAAACTTAATTCTCATCATTAGGTGGGTGGATTTCTTATGACTCATGCACAGCATGATGAGGTCTCTGAGGAAGTGCTGCTGTATTTTACCTTAATTATAATTAATCATTTATTAATTATTATTTACTTGCTATTTTTAGGCTTCCAAGGACTACATTGGTATGGCTGTGAAAGATGGTTACCTTACTTGTGTCTATAACCTGGGAGGTGGTGAGGGAGAGGTGAGAGTGCAGTCACTGGTGACTCTAAGCAACACTGAGGAAGCTGTTATGGATCAAGTTACATTTGAAAGGTATAAGACCCACAGTGTACAACAATCTTCTTGAAAACCTGCTCATAACATCTTTTATCAGTGTGATGTGATATTCTGCCTGTTTTGGTTTTAGGATTTACCAGTATGCAAAGCTGAAGTACATCAAAGCAGCAACATCAATTTCTCCAGTTAATGAAAGCCCTAGGAGTGCAAGCAGTGGAGACAGTGACATGCTCCTCAACCTTGATCCCAGAAGTGTTGTCTTTTATGTTGGAGGATACCCACCAGATTTTAGGGTACAGAGTTTCTTACTGTTAAAGAGATTTTGTGTTAATCATCCCATTTTTCTTACAAGTAAAGATTGGACCTAGCAGTCTTTCAAAAGTATGTGTAAGAGTTTACCTCTGTCAGTAGGAGTAGATGAGATGCAAGGAGATGCTACTTCCTATAGAATCTGCCTGGCTTGTACCATGCTAGAGCTCAAAGAAAGGGAGCATGATGATATTTCACTTGCCAAGGAAAGCATGAAACCTGTCCAGCCCTGCTAAATACTGTTCCCAATCCACGTGACTGCTTTAAATTGTGCTGCAGTACACCTAGGGTTGTATCGGATGGTTTGGCTGTGTATACAAGCATGTAGTACCTTTTTTACGTATTTATAATATCATATTTTGTGTCTTAATAATATTTGCAGTAACTCTTACCAGTTAGATAGCGATGTAAAATTTTGTTAGCTGAGGCTGATGAAATGGTTTTAATGACACTGTTTTGCAGCCTCCAGATAATCTCAACTATCCTCGTTATGAAGGCTGCATTGAATTAAACAGCCTAAATGAGCATATTATCAGCCTCTACAACTTCAAGAGGACTTTTAATCTCAACACCACTGAAGTGAAACCCTGCAGAAGGTATGATATGAACACAGAAGTGTTTCACAGTTCTGTGATTTTATTGTTATGAATTCTCATCTTTCACATCCAGAAGAATAACCACTGTAGCTAAATTGGTGATTTTTTTTCTAACTCTTGGTCATTATTACATTTCTTAGAGAAAATCCTCAGTAATGACATGATTCACATCTATGGCAATCTCAATCTGTTTAAATTTAAGTGTTATAAAATCCAGACACAATTTTTAGACTAATGTGTTCATCTACTTTATAAAATAAATATTACATTACGTTACAAAAAGTCAGTCATTAATGATTTCCTCTCTAAAGACCATTTGTGAATCTGACAGAATCCAGTGGAAGGTTTTCTCTCTGCTTGGGTTAGATCAGAATTTGGCCCGATACCAAATGCTTTAACTTAAGTTTTTTAAAATTATAATGGCAGTAAGTCCACATGGTAGAAGTTTTTGCTGACATATATTCACATCTGTGACATTGAATTATTACAGGTATAAAGAGGAGACTGACCAAAGCTATTTTGAGGGCACTGGTTATGCCAGTGTCACAACAGGAGAAAGAAGCGCCCAACAAGTACGGTACGAGCAGACAGTTGAGACCACTGCAGATGAAGGCATCGTGTTCTTTGCAGCAAATGGGGTAATGTGTGAAATGCTTCTGTCTGTTCTGTAGTGCAAGAACAACTTTAAAATCTTGTTTATTAAAAAATATGTTAGATATAGTAACAACTGTAAGGAAATAAAAGTGTTAAGTGTTAATCAAAGTGTCTTAAAAGTGTTGTTTTCATCTGTGTGAGAAATTAATAGATATTGCTGTATGTTTAATGTCATATGGTTTAGTCTTAGGTAGTTGTGCAAGAAACAGGGGTTGGACTTATGGGTCCCTTCCAGCTTGAGATATTCACCATGATTCTACCATGGTTGCCAAATACTCACTTTGTCAAGGCTGAGTAAAAAATCATTCCAAGAAGCTCCTGCATTAGGCCATGCAGAGAATTCTGAACTGGGGGCAGGAAGGGAGGAATGTGGTCGGGATCAAACCAACATTGGAATATTGAAATCCTCCAAAATTGGAAGTGCGCTCTTTGAAAATCTGGATACGTGTGGAAACAGTGAGAAGGAATATAGGAAGTGACATGATGACTTATACCTGTAAAGATACTTGAAAAGACAGTGCTGCTACATATCTAATAATCTTGTAGGCGTATTTGTAATCACTGGGACATATTCTGGATAATTTTTCAATGCTGTAAAAAGTCAGTGGAAATTTGAAATGACACAAAGGCCTCTAGAAATTTGGAGCTGACAACAGATCTGTTTATAATAAAGTAATTATGATTGATTAGTATAAGTTTTAGGCCTTGCGTTATCCTTTCCCCTAAAAGCTTTCTAGAAGCAACTCGATAGCTTCATTAAAATTATTCATATGACAGCGAAATATATATCTGAAATTGTGGCAGTTTAATTGTGTTGGTGTTTTTGTTTTGTTTTGTTTTTTTGCAGGATCAATTCATCAGTGTGCTCATTAGAAATGGTCATACAGTTCTTAGATACAAACTTGACTCTGAAACTCCAAAAGAAGTAGTAGATGAAAAAACTGTAAATGATGGAATATATCAAGTATGTAATTTTAAAGAAGCAAGGAATCGTTATTTGTAAAAATACATATTAACTGAAACTGTCATGTTGTAAAATTTAGTTCTGGAGTTTTCCTTTTGTGTGAGGAAATCAAGTCACTGGAGACTAGTTTGGAGATGTGAAAATTAATCTTTCTGGTGTCGTGCTTCACTGTGAATAGTTAAGTTTTAATAGTGAAACCACCAAAGAAAAAATTTTATCAGAACAATGCTTTAAATAAAGATAACTGTATACTTGCAATTAATTGCATTAGTTTCATACTTTGATTAGTGTTTTCACCATCTAAGGGTTTATTTCTTCGCAGTGGGCTGATCTCTTTAGAGATTACTCTTTTGCAGTCTTTGTTGTTGCTGGTCTCCTTAGCTTCAGCTCTTTTGTAGCACTACCAGAGTGAAATCATAAAGACATTGTTAACAAACTTTGATTTTCTTGTTAATTAGTTCTCCCTTTCCCCCTTAATATATTTCCAACTAAATAGTGTAAGCTGCAGGGTCTGCTGCAAGGAAACTTTATGCTCTACTGGGTTAAGTTACCTTCAGCCAGCTGACTGACTTAGTTTTTGTATCAGGCAGCAGCTTCTGAATCTTCAGCTGCAAAGACAAGACAATATCTGAATCTTAGGTGAGGTGTGTTTTTAGGGCAATCTTTCAGGTGAAAATAAAACCTCACCTTGTATTTGGAGAGTTGAACATTTTCCTGTCTTTGACTAAATGCCCAAAGCTTGCAAAGTACCTTTTGAACTACTGCAGTTATCCTTGATTTAAGTCACTAGTAAACAAGGGGGGGCGGGGTGGGGGGGGAACCGGCACTGTGTCCTGCTCTGTGGGGTACTTCTAATCAGTAAATTTTTCTGTTTCTGCCAAGTGAAGTGGTTCTCATTATTTGTGTATTTCAGATTAATTTGGTGTTTGACCGAAGAAACAAAGTTGTGTATGTCAGTCCTGGTATTAGAGCCAACATACAAGTCTTCAAGTTCACTGAGTACTACCTAGGTGGAGTTCCATCTTTTCTACGGGAACGGTGAGTAACTATAAAAGGACTGTAATATACAGGCTTTGTAGGGAAACTCCATCTAAACTCTTTCCTTACATAATTTCTTTCATGCTGTGTATTAACTATCTCATGTGACATAAACCAAGTGTATAATACGTGACCGTAATCTGTGACTTTTGGCTACTGGTGAGATCTTTGTTGTAGCTCATCCTAAAGATTCGGTTTGATTAGCATGAGTGTGTGTACACAAGAAAGATTGCTCTTGTTCTGTTTTTCTGTTTCATATATTGTCAGCATTTATAGGTTAATATAGTGGAGTGTGCTTTGAAATGCTGGGCTACTGAACTCTTTTTCCTTCCCCTCCCTGAAACCAGCTTTAATATATCCACACCTGCATTCCGGGGCTGCATGAAGAATGTGAAAAACCCAAGCACTGCATCTGTTGTTTTTGATAAGACTTTTGGTGTCAGCAAGAAATGTTCAGATGACTGGAAGGTAACTAATACATTTCCTCAAAAACTTCTGCTGAAGTTTACAGACTCCGGTCTGTCTATAAGTCCTGGACCATTATGTTTTGCTTAGGTCAAAAATTATATTTGGTTAACATGTGATGGCAGTAAAAGAACCTGGATTGGGTGTGAAGATGCAGAAATAAAAGAGAAACCAGCCCTGTTGTGGTAGCTTGTTACAGCACATAGTCCACCCTCTTATTTAATACTGTTTACAATTAAGTATTCATATTCACCATGTAATCTTGTTGGCTTCCAGTTGCTATTATTGATTAGGCTGGAATAGATAATACTACTTTCTATCTTTCCTCTTGGCAAGGTGTTTATGCTTCCTAATTAAATGACCTCTCAGCCTTTTTTCTTAAGAGATCTTAACAGACTCCTTCCATCAAAGTCTCTTATTCTAAGGCTCCACTCATCTGATTGTTTTGTAATTATTTTCTGTGCATCCTTGAGTTTTGCCATGTTCTTTTTAAAATAGGACAACATGACATTTCAGTGCTGGCTTAACTAGTGCTTTATGGAGAGATGAAAACTATCTTTCTGCTTCTACTTACTGCTGCTTACATGGTACATGATCTAATTTTCCCTTTTTACTACAGTATTGCACTGAAAGTTTGTGTTTATTTTCTTTTACTTGTGGCATCTAAACCTTTCACTGACCAATTTCTTCACAGACTATCTTTGTAGAGTACCTAATCTTCATTCTGTGGATCTGTGTAACTTCTCATGATTAAAAATTGACCTGTGACTCACAGTTTCAATTATGTAGCTCATCTGCACAGCTTCATAGTTACTATCTGTTCCTCCAGCTACTCAGTTGTGTCCTCAAATGTGAAAACGTTCAAAGCCACAATAGCTAGAGATGAGCAGCTCATTATTCTCAGCAAGCCTCCTCTCTCCTTTTAGAGTTTCTCAGACCATAGTTAATGCTGGCAAAGCCAATTCTGACAGTCTGTTCTATACTGAAATAATGGTTTTTGAGGTTTGCCTTGTGCTCAGTTTTGACTGGAGCTGATCACAATTATGTTGAGTAGGGCAGCTGTTGTCTCATATTGGCATCTCTTCTGATTAAAAGGAAAATCACTGAAATAATTTTCTCTCTTTCAGCTTGTCAGGTCTGCAGCTTTCTCCAAGGATGGGACACTGAGCCTGAGTTCAGCAGATTTCCCATTTCCAAAGGATTTCCAAGTTGGCTTTGGCTTTCAGACAACAGCTTCTACTGGAACACTCTTAAATTACAATCTACGGGTATGAAACATTGAACTTGGCATATGTGATGGGTTTTATCTCTGAATCAGTCATTTCAGTTTGTGTCATAAGTCTCATCTAGATTCCTGTATTTTAAGGTAAGAAATGCCTTTCTTGAGTGTGGCATCATTCATGTCATAGGTCAGAGAAATGCATTCTGGAAATTACTTCACATGGCCAACAAGTAGTTTGATGAATAACTGAGCTTTGAATTCAAGCCTTCTGCAGAGTAGCTCACACACCTGACAACATCCCAGCAAGAAAACTGTTGCTTAATTGGCTGGAAATTTTCTCAAGGAAAAATCGCACTCTGCCCACACAGAAATGTTACCATGTCTGAATACGCAGAGGAAAGGAGTTGGTTTTGGCTATGATCCCTCAAAAAGCAGGGAAGTTTAAGTAGAACCCCATTCTGGCTGGCTGGAGGAGCTAAGAAGTGGGTGCACACCAGGTATTTGAGAAGTGGAGGACTGGCTCCTCTGCTTTTTGTAAAAATAGGCAAGTATTTTAAATAAATGTTTGCTATTCAGAGTACAGAGGTATTTTGAAATGGAAGCTAGGCTCATCATGCAGAAGTTGGTTACACATCTGGTGCTAGATGACTGAAAAATGCAGCTCTAATGTAAGAAAATTTGTTGCCTACTGGCATCCACTGAGAGCTCTATTAATGGCAGTAGCAAGAACTAAAGGCTTTTGCATTTATTTAGCTGATAATTTTGTGGGATTCTTTTGTAGCCTGATGTTCTTTCCATCTTTCTGAGTCCTGGCTCTGTAACTGCAAAGATACGAGATAAAGAAATTAAACTGGAAAAGAAATATGAAGATGGGTCAATACATTATGTGACAGTAATAAAAACAGGCAACAGGTGAGTCCAGTTCTTCATCTAGTTCTTATATGTTGTGGCTGGAGATAGGAAATTCCGATTTTGTGGGACTAATTCTTTGGATAAACAGCTTAAAATGGTCTCTTCTAGCAGAGGATACCTAAATAATGAAGGGAAAGGAGATTTTTATTCTATGAATGTGCATGCTGGTACCTGTGATGTTTCAGCTGTACCCTACTATGCATTTCTTCGATAGGTTGTGTGAGTTTTGAATGCTTGTCTAGCTGGAGCTTTGGAGTCTTTGGAGCTCTTCCCCTTCACATAACCTTCATGTGTGTCCCCTGTGAAGGACAAGGGAAGAAGCAAATGCTGTGTCTGTTTTTTCAGTAGTGATCTGTTAGAAGAGACAATTTACTGAAAAGCTCCTAAATCATACTGATTGCTGTGTAATGCATGAAATTACATCAGGGTTAGTTGAAGTGAAAAGTTTTGAATGGTTGGCTATAACTTTGGGTTATTATAACTTAATAATGTCAGTTTCATTTTTACACAAATACTTAAATCCTGTCCCATAGTTGACAATGAGATCTTTTTAATGAATTTCAATTGCACCAGGATTTCACTGTAGGACTGAAGTAGGAACTTCAACTCTTGCTCATTATCTAATATGGAAAAGCAGAGCAATTTCACAGCAGTCAATAAGCACATACTGAAAAAGTCCCAGAACTAAGCTAATGAAGTTCTAGCATAATCACAATGTACAAGGAAACACATCTGTCAAATGGTTCCTTTATATATATTTTGTTTAGTTTCCTGACTGCTTCTTTATATATCATGCTTATTTTCATTTACTTTTTTCAGAGTACACCTGATGGTTGATGATGAGTCAAGAGCAGTTGATTCTCCCATGTCCTCAAACTCACAGCAATCAAACAGACCTATAAAGTTTGGTGGAGATAATTTTGAAGGTTGCATCTCAAACATCTTTATTGAAAGGTATTTGGCCTAGAAAGAATTATGTTTCATGCATTTTGGCCTGTTCTCCTTCTTAAATCATATTAAAATTACATTTTGCTAAAATGCTTTTGTTCTACATGTGTGAAGCCTTCATGAATGCATAACTTTGCTGGCTTCAAATACTCTTTCATTCAGGTATAGTATACATGGGATCCAGTTATAATTAAATCTGCTGTTCAGATGTAAAGGAATTTTAGTTTCAATCATACCTGTTTAGCAGTCTGTTAGCCAAAGAATGAGCTCTGCAGAGTGAATTGGATATGTCCCAACAAGACATCCAAAAAGATTTGCTAAATTGCCTTGTTATAGCTCCCCAGGGTGCCAGGTGGTGAACGGAGCAAAGCTACTGACAGAATCAAAACAGTTACACAAACAAGTGAGACCATATGTGTAGAAAGCATCTGCCTTATTTAGGCCGTCTCTTCGCATGTTTGTCTGATTATTAGAGAACTATTAGGGGATTTGCCTTACAGGCAAAATTTAGGAGGAAAAATATGCATAAATATGTTTCTAGAAAACAAGCATTCCATGAGCCATAAATCTTGTCCCAGTGGGACTTTGTGTTAGCTAAGTTTTGATGAGCATTTATATATGTGTAGAGTTTTCAAAAGTAGTGTATTTTGATCCATTTGTTGTACCACCACAGAATGGGAAGGGCTGGAAGGCACCTTTAAAGGTCCCCTAGTTTTAGCCCCCTGCAATGGGCAGGGACAACTTCCACTAGACCAGGCTGCTGAAATTATGTCTTCATTTAAAGCACTACAAGGCATTCAAGTGATGCCAAGATGATTTTTCCCCCTTTTCTTTTATATACCTTTTATGCATCCTCAGTACTCCTAGCATGCATACTTGTAATTCCTTAAATCTGATAACTCGGCTTAGCCCTAGTAGTCTGTTAAGCCAGGAGACCAAACATCCTAAATGCCTCATAGTAGGAGGCTGAAAAGCCCAATGCTGTCTTGAAAAACCAAAGGCCCCCTCTAGAACATACCCTGTCAACTAAGATTCTACCCAACCAGGGGGGAATTCCTCAGATGGGGGAATATCATACTATTCATCCAAGCCTCCCATTGGGGCATCCTTGTTAGATATCCCAATTTGTAAGGTCAGTGGATTGTATGTGTGATGTTAACGTGTGTGCATTGCGGTGCATCCCACCTTGGCAAAGTGGTGGACCATAAGGATCCTTATTAAAATACCGAGGTAAACACCCCTTGTTCCCTTAACCTTGTCTGGCTCTCAATTTTTTTAAGACCAGGAAAAGGCATCAGAAGTAACCTATATATTAAACTTCCCATCAGAAAACAAATTTGGAAAGCTTTTGTGCCTAACTAGATGATGAATAAATACTGTAGCTGGTCTGATAGAGTGAATGGAGAATGACCAGCATTAAAGAAGTTCAGGCTCTGCTCACAAATCTACCACTCTTCTCACAGAAAACCACAAGCAAGGAGCTTTGTACCTTTTTTGTAGTTGTAAAGTTTTTTTGTAATTTACTGATTGCAGATTCTTTGTACAACTTAGAAAATTGTAGTATTGTTTAATATTATTCTTTATACACAGGAATTTAAATTGGCTTTGACAGTCTTTGTGATAATTTGGTTATACTACTAGAGGCACATGTGAAGTTGTGATGGGCTTTGTTCCTTGAAAAACCTCGTTAGAACATCTTATTTAAGGAGAGAATGAAGCAGAACCTGATGATGTTATATTTTCTTGATTTGAAACTGCTTATGTGTAATTACCAATCCAAGTTTTGTAATCTGATGCAGAAATCTTAAGGCTGCTGTCATTTTTTTCTCTTTTTTTCAAGGGCCATATATGTTTGTGTTTTTTAAATAGCTTTCATCAAAAATTACTTTGTTCAGAAAAGATGAGAACAGAACATCAGTTTTTCTATAGCCCAAAAGAAAGAGCAGAGCCAGGGAAAATGGTTTACAGCATTGAATGTACATTTTTTGTTGAAAAATAAAAATTGATACTTTACTATCATGTCACTGGGAAATATATTTTGTGCAGAACACATTTTTACAATATGTTTGTTGTTGATTACATGAAATAGAAGGAATACTGAGTCACAACACTTACTGCTTTCATCACAACAGGGCAGGTCAGCTCCCCGAGGTTCAAAATCTTGTTGCTAATACTGGGAAGACTGGTGTATCTCTTGGAGCTTGCCAGGAATATGAAAACCTTGAACCAATGCTGCTGCAGGAATTTAAAAATCCTCTTAGGCTTAAGATGCTTAAGGTATGCTTATTGTTACTGTTATCTTTGCTCCATATTGATGCCCAGGCTTTCCATCATTTCTGGAACTGAGATTCAGATGTTCTTTCTTTTCTTCCATCTCACATCTGAAGCAGGTTCTCACCGTGTTGGAGTTTCATGCTAAACCCACACCTGTCTAGAATGACAACAGCTTTTCTGTCTTTTAGGGAAGGCTGTTGACTGCCATGGCTGGGAGCTCTTAAATGTGTCAATTAAAATGTTTCTATTTATGTGCACATATAATAAATGTTTCAATTCTATCTTATGTGCACAGAATGAAAAATACCTTGATTATTTGCAAGCTGCTAACGTGCAAAACCACACTTTACCAGCTCCATTACATGACAGCAGTGAAGCGTATCTCCTTGGAAGCACCCCCAACAGTTTCATATCCTACATGTTTTCTCCATTGTTATCTACAGACAGGTAATACAAACATTCTCTGTTCTCTTCCTAGTACTTGAATTGTCGAAGATTCTTGACACTTAGGGTGCTGATTGTAAGGATTTTCTTCTTGTTTATATCTTGGGCCATAGCAAAAGGTGGTTCTAAAAGTTCAGGCTTTTTTTTTTCCTGTAACAAACATTTACCTAAACTGAGTCGATTGAATGGGATGTGGTGAACAATTACAGTGCATGTTAATGCCAGTTCCTAAGCCTGAATGTGTAAAGTTTCATTCACATTCAGAAATGCAGTGTATAATGCCATGATTCCACCAAAATGCTATTCTGCATTTCCCAAATGAAGTTTCACTGGAGAACAGAAAAGATACAAAAACCAACAAAATAGACCTATACTGGAATATGCTTCCTTTCCATTACAGGTTACACTTCTCTGTAGATGTACGGACTCGATCATCGAGAGGATTAATAGTTTTCATGGAGGAAAGCTCTGAGGACTCTTACATGGCTCTCCACATTTCAAAAGGGCGTTTTGTCTTTTCACTTGGCTCTGGAGAAAAACAAATCAAAGTCAAAACTAGTATTAAATACAATGATGGGCAATGGCACACTGTAAGTAGTATGGAACCACAGTGATAGCATTCAGTGATAACTAGCATTCAGCAGGCATAGCTTATTGCCTTTTTAAGAGAACAGAAACT
This sequence comes from Passer domesticus, assembly GCF_036417665.1. Classification (NCBI taxonomy): domain Eukaryota; kingdom Metazoa; phylum Chordata; class Aves; order Passeriformes; family Passeridae; genus Passer; species Passer domesticus. The sequence continues at coordinate 114,863,983 of NC_087474.1, forward strand.
CAGTTTTGGTCATTGCAAATTAATTCCTATGCCTGAAAGTTCATGTGGTTGACAGGTCTCTGAGAGACCTTATTGAGACTGATGGCCCCAAGATGTTATTTTCAGTTTAAATATTTTAACAACATGATGTTTAATTTAAAGACAAAGGAAATCTGCAGTGGCTTTTATTGACTTTTGGGTTTTTTATTCTGTTTTCCTTGCCTCCTGGAAAGGTGGTCTTCAGCACAGATGGGAAGAATGCCCGCCTTGTCGTTGATGGTCTAAGGGCCCAGCACAGAAAATTGGCAACAAATTCTGCCATCAGCATTAAGCCACCAGTCTATGTGGGAGGGCTGCCACCACTGAAGAGACAGGTAAATAATTGACAAATCCACCCACACACACTCCCCATGCTACACTAATTATATGGGAAAGTCTTTAATACACAGGATTTCCATGCTGAAAAGCTTTGAGGAGGATTTCTAAGGACCATGTGAGCACCATCTGTGACTGGTGTTTGCAGTGGTTCATTACAGATCTTTTTCCTCACCTGTTCACACAGCCTTCACCTGGACCCGTATTTTCAGTATGTTGCCGAGACACTGATAACAACCATGTACTCTTTTTATTTTTATTCCTTAAAAATAGAGAATACCAAAGTTACATTTTTAATTCCAGAAATACCATCTTTCTGTAGAACATCTACCTCAGTGGACTAAGCAATTATCAGTAGAAAAGCAAATGGATGTAGAACTGGATTTTAATCTGAAATACACATGGTTTCTATTTTAAAAAGGGGACAGTTAATGATTCAGGGTATTTTATAAAATCAGATTTAAATAAATATATTTAGGAAGGGAAGGGCTGCTCGGAATTTCACAATTCCTCTTGCATTGTCTTTTTGATACAGCATTGGGAAGTATCTGTTTTACAAGCAGGAGTCACATTAATGCAAAATCAACTCTTACTTTTTTTAGACTTTTGGAATACCTTTTCACTACATCAAAGATGTGTTATGTGCCTTTAGTTCCAGTTGGCTTTTTATAGTCCAACAGTCCAAAAGAATAGTTTAGTATTATTGCTAAAAAAAACCCCATAATGCTTCAATGGTCATGTTTTGAAATATGCTTTCAGACTATGCCAATGAAGAGTTTCAAGGGCTGCCTAAGGAATTTTAAGATTAATGGAAAAACCATGAATGCACCTCAACAGAAAAATGGTGTACTTCCATGTCTTGATGTTCCCATGGACACAGGGATTTACTTCTTTAATGAAGGAGGACATATCACCATTGGTAAGCTGTGTGGAGATTATGGTATATGGAATTGTCTGAAGCATGTTGGTGTATGGGATACTTGTTTTTACCTGGTTTTCCAATTTTCTCCACCTATGATCATCCCTCTCCCCACTGTTTAATTCTCCACAGGTAATTTGCTGATGAGTTTGGATTTCAGGATTGTATTTACCATTCGACCAAGGAGTTCCACAGGTGTACTCCTCCATGCTGGAAGCAAGCAAGACAACTACTTGACTGTTTACATGAAGGGAGGAAAGGTGGGTACAGACTGTGTCCATTCCAGCTGTATTGCCCTCATTCAGCAGGGGCAATTCTGACCTCCCCCTGTTGCTCCTGTCCTTTGTCAGAGTAACTTAACAGGTAACATCTTTACAGGTGATTGCTGCTGGAAATAGTGATGCTGGAGAATTCCAGGCATCAGTCACACCTAAGAAACCTCTGTCTGATGGGCAGTGGCATACCATTGCAGGTACATTGTACATACCATTTCTTCTGAAGCTTTGAAGGGATGGTGGGCACAGAGCACTGCAGCTCCAAATTTTTATTAATCATTTCACTTCTGTTTAGTCTGAGAATACTCTTTAGAACAATGTGTCTTGTGTTAATTAAAGGCTTTACGTAAGATTTTTTTGATAGGTTCTGTTAAGCCCAAGGTGACCTAAGCTTGTCAGTCTGACTTTGAAGTAAAATAAAATCTGGGGGGTTTTTGTGCCTTAAATTTCAAGAAAGATGTTATTTAAACATAGTGCCATATCTAGCTGATTCTTTAATATGGTTGAGAAAGAGTTCTTATTTACCTGCTTCTTTGCAGTCTCTCAGAAGGACAGCAGAGTGCAGCTAGAGGTGGGCACACAGAGTAACTATACCACTGTACTTCAACCCTCTCCTCCTAGACGCATCTATCAGCCACTCTACTTCGGCAAAATTCCAGGTAATGCTATTGCTTCTTATTTTTTCATGTTTTTTCCTTTCCAAAACAAAGGTCCCATCCATTCATGTTCTCCTATATCATTTCCCCTCTTTTGAAAGCCCTGCCATAATTGATGTTCTATAAAATAATTCTTATTAACTTGGTCTTTCCCCCTTGGTATTGTAGCAAATTTGGACACCCCATGGCTTCCAGTTGAAGACCCATTTTTTGGCTGTCTTCGGAGTATTACCATCAATGACAAACATGTCTCCATCAGGAGAATTTCAGAGGTTCATGGTGCAGTGAACTTGCATGGATGCCCAGAGAAGTAACTGTGCTGTTACAGTCGTTGTACGCACACCAGGCTGGGTCTGCTGAAGAGCTGTGTGGATTCCCCTTTGCTGATCAGCATCAGGCTGCTTCTTCTGAACAGCTGGTGAGCAAATGCATCCTCTGGATGTGGACTGTGCCAAAGCAAACAAAATGTATTTGCTTTGATAAACTCCTTTTTAAATGTTATTGATTTCCAAGGTTGTGCCTTTGGAGATATATGCAGAAAATGTAATTGCATATACCCTACTGGGCCAAATTCTGCTCTCATCCACAACAGCAGAGACTTGAGCAACTCCAGTGTCTTAATTTTGGTAATTTTCCTTATTGTTGGCCATCTTGAGAGCAAATTTGATCCATTAATATAAAGAATTTTATAAAGAATATAAATCTCTTTGGATTGTTGCTTATACAGAAATGTACATTGATGTTAAAAGTAATAATAATAATATAAATGGAGTTTAAAGCACTTTAAGGAGTGAAACTCTGGGGGTTTGTTACAAAGTTAGGAATTGTGGGACCAAATAAATGCAGTATGTTCTTAAAACCTTTCATTTTCTTGTTTGGTTGTTTTAACCCGGTAGGTTTTTAATCTTCTTTTTAGAAGCTGCTAAATCCTGCTTGCTTTGTGCAAATATTTCTGCAGGTTTAAGATGTTGATTTGCCTGAATAAGCAGGTATCCATCATTTCTGCATCTCTGCTCATCACAATTTGATTATCTAAAAATCTCAAAAAGAGGGTCATTTTTTTGCAATCTTCAGAGACAGAGAGTCTCTTCCATAGGCAATTTTTTCCTAATGAAATGAAGAAAAGTTTTATCAAGAATAGCAGCAGCATCTGCTACAATTATGTAGCACAAACTACAGGACTAACCCAGCAAAACTGCTTTCTTCAACATTCAAATCTTTGTTTTGTACCTGACTGTGACCCACAGTGGAGGGCAGGGAACTCAGTTTGTTTTATTCTTCTGAGAAGAATGCTGGACTGTATAGACTTGACATGGCTTCTTTTTCCACTGTCATTCAGAATCAGCATTTTGATAATGTTTTTTAATCCCCAATCCCTGATTCTAACCCTCTTTTGCAAAATGAAAAAATAAAAAAAAAATTTCTAAGGCTGGTCCTCAATGTAGGAAGGCAAGCAGACAAATTCTCCTTCACTCCTAATGCTCCTACTTTCCACTGGCTTCTTCTCAATGTACAGCAGCCTGTCCTCGATGTGTTTGAAATGAGGGGCAAGCTGGACTAATAGAAGCAGATGCCCCATCAATAGCCCTTATGGCTTTGGTCATTAATCCCTTTGCAGCTTTGCAGGGTAGCAAAAGTGTCAGGAAGCTGTTCACACCAAATCTTGTGTTGCTTTCTCTTGTATGGCAACTTTTTCACTGGCGAATCTGTGTCCAAGCAGAGGTTTCAGACATGTAAAGCCAGTTTTGGTGGGCATGGGATGCATGCCAGGGCTCAGGGGGAGAAGGATTGAAATGTAATGGCAGAGCACCCTCCTTATATTACACATATTCTCCTGTACAGCAGCCTGCGATATGGGACAGCAACATCCATCAGACTGGAGGTGATGGGTTCAGGAATAATCTCTTGTGATAGCAACAACTGAATCCTTCCTATTTAGAAAAGCTCAAATACCCAGTTGACCAAATCTGTGAAAATACTCTATTCATTTACTGGCCTGAATTGACGCTAATAGTTTCCAGAAGGAGAAAGGAAGAATAATCAAATTTTATCATGCAATTCTCTAGTAACCTTCCCTATCTTATGCTCATCAGACAAATCTGCGAGGCAGATTTTCCCAAATCACAAAAAAAGCACTTTTTCATTCTTCTCTTACCCCACTCAGTAAAACAAAGACAAAAACCATGGCAAAGTTTTTTGCATCACAGCCTGGAGCCAGTCCTGGATTCCAATTCCCTTCCATTTGATTTGATTTTATCATAAGTAGTTTTAATGCTGACAAAAAGAAATGAAAAATGTATATAGACTTGAGTAAAGGTAAGATATATTGATCTGTAAGTATTAGTTCCAATACAATACTACTTTTGCACAAAAACAAAAAAAAAATAGAAAAGTCTCTTTGGTTTTAAGGTTCTTTGTGGTTGTTTGGGGCTTTTTTCCCCACAATTTTTTCAGTTGTATTACTTCCACAGAGTCAGGCTGTCATACATTGTTGGGACAATGAATAAAAGCCAACTAGAGTTTCAGGTTCTGTACTTTCACATAGGTAAATCTATATCAGGCTGAGGAACAGTTAATAAAAAGCTTTTTCACAGAATATTTTGAGTTGGAAGGAACACTCAAGGATCATCAAGTCAGTGGATAATCTTAAACCAAGGAAAGTAGTTGTCCTGTTTCAATCGATGAAGAATTGTTATTATTGAAGAAATCCACATGGACACTGTGTTATGGGATTTTTTAATTGTTGGAAGTAGTAGTTCCAAGACTTTCATCATCAGTGTTGGCAATAACTTGCATTAATAATTTGCCTCTTTTGGCTGTAGCATTTGAGGTGTGCCCCCAAAACTAGCAATTCCCATGTTAAAATAAAATACGAGAGGCTTTCCCTGGAACATTTTATTCTATAGTCATTTTACTAATCAAATACCATGTTCTGTACAATGAAAGCACATGGCTAAAAGATGCCACACTCTCTAACAGCATGTTTGAGTTCTTCTGAATCCCAAATCAGTTACAGAAGGAAAGCAGATTTCCACTCTACACTAAACCACATTGGTATTGTTAGCATCAAATCTCTCTCTTGTCCATATAAGTATCAAGGGCAAAGGGTTCTCATCCAGTTAATTTGGATTAGATTTAATAGGATCATGTTATTTGAGGTGGATGACACCAAGGTCTGTGAGTTTCCATTTATTATAACTACAAACCACAGCCAGATTGTTGGCAGCTGAAAGACAGAAAGCCTAACACTGAGAACTGAGAGAAATAAAATTAAATAGATCACAGAGTACTGTAGAAGGAAATACACATTCATTGTAGAAAAAGTATATATACACTAATATACAAAAAAGGAAAACATACTGGCTTTTCACTGCTTATGAATGACTGTGACTTAAGCTTCTACTAACAGAAGCTTCCAACTAAAACTTTTAACAATCTTTCTGTGCTTGAGCTAAGGGTGTGTGCTTTTGTTTCTGTGGAACTTTCATTTAAAACACAGAGCCATTGATCTTTTACACTGTCACCAGCAACATGAATTGCACAAGCTAACTTTGTGATTTTGTAACCACTTCTTTGAGTCACCTGTGAGCCAATTCATTTTAGCTTTCCCTCCTCTTTGCCTCTTCATAAGTCCTCCATGGGTATTTTTCTTATTATTTTTTTTATTTGGGGTATTTTCTCCTTCCTTTCTGCCCTTCAGAAAATAGCCTTGAAAATGCAGTCATAGTGAAAACACTATAATTGTGTCATGGTTTTGTAATGGACTCTTCCCATGCTTTTTGCCTCTTACCATTCTCTTTGCGGTTTCCTCATTTAAAAAAACCCAAAAACCTCCTGCATCTTTCTGTAATGATGTAAGCAAATTTAGGACACAACCTTCTGTAAATCTGTCTACATTTTCTAAAAATACATTAAGTGGCCATCCCTGGCAAAAGGGATGTTAAAGGGGGTGGTGCTATAATACAATATTATAGCTTCACTGGAGACATTATGGCTGCAAGGCAGAAACATAAACATCCTTTGTGCAGCTGGCCCAGACATCTTAAAATTGCAAGAGGCTGGTCATTGCCTGAGCTGCAATGAAGCACCCTCTGAGTATAAAGAATTGCAAGCAAAATAACCAATGAGTTTTTATGTTCTGTCAGTTTAGGGGATCCTCTGTAGCAATAAAACCAAACTGTGACCTGTTGGTCATACTGTACTGTGTCTCCTCCTTTGCAGCTGATAGCATAAGATGTTTTTTAAACACACTCCTATCTTTACTTTACACCTCAGTTACTATGTTTCATACAGGTTGTTCCAAATGTGAAGCATGTGTGAAATGTTCCATGAGAAACAGTTTCTTTGTTGAGGTGTCACTCCTTGAGAAAGATGGAACACTGCTGCATTGTCACACAGAATAAAAAGAAAGATAGTTGGAATCATGGCCTTTTGTCTCTGTTCAGTTATATTTAAACTGGGAGCAACAACAGATTTCTCCATTGTGTGGGAGCCTGTGTCTAAGATTTTTGTCACAGGAGGACTACCCACCGGTAAGAATGAATAATTACATTTATAGTTGTGTTAGTAATTTGTAAAATAATATGTATCACAGTTTAGGAATGGTGCTTCACAGTTCAGTGCACCCACTGAGATTCTCCCAAACCACACTGACACTTGCTCACTCCTCATTTCCCCCTGCCCCTTTCTGGTCTGGCAGAGGAAATTGAGAATTAGGGCACAAAAGGTAAAGATCACAGGTTGAGAAAAGAACAATTTACTGGAAACAGCAATGAGATGAGATAAGAAAATGAACGTAATAGTAACAATATGAATAATGACAGTATTATTCAAATAATACAAAGAGAGGGTGATTCATGTGCAAAGATGCTCACCAGGCACCCCCAAGACAATGAACTATGGCAGACAATGCTGCCATGTTGTTTTAAACCAGAAACCCTGTTCTCACCCACAAAAGCTAGAGTCCCTTACCCCTGCTCCTGGCAATGACATGAGGTGGTATGGAGTAACTTCCTGCCATGTCCTTTCAGCCATGCTCCCTCAGCTACTGCCAAAAATTAACTCTGTCCTGGCCAAAAGTAAGGCAATATGGAAAGGAACTGCTAGAATTTTCATCTGGAAAGGATTGTTCAGATTGGGGTTTTTTTGATGCATGAAGACATAACAAAGAAAAACATTTTAAAGGGTAGAGAAATAAATTATTTTGTGTCCAGCCAACTCTTGCTGACACAGTTATAATTAACATGGTTAATTATTAGTATAATAAGCTGAAATCTGGCATATTACTTAATAGAGGATCTGTATAGTTTGGTAACAGCACCTACCATAAATTTTAATTCTAGATCCTGATTACTTTCTGATCAGAATTACTGTCCTGATACTGCAAACCTAGGCAACCAGTAATATGCCCAGGTATATGCCCAGTAATATGCCCTTACATATGCCCTTGACTCCTGTGGTGAGGTCAAGGGCTTCAGCTAATAAAATTTACTTGAGAACAAGGTGTCAGATCAGTAGTAAATTTCTAACTTTCCCTTTTCTGCACTCATTTAAATCAAAGGTAATGATGTGTCCCCAGGGCCATTAACCTAAGCAGTAAAGAAGCTAAAAACACACTGAGCAATTCTCCAGGGAAACACATAGGCATAATCCAAAGTTCAGTGGCTTAGTGGAAAGATTGAACCAGTTCACAGGACTTTGGTTCATACACCTTATTAAAACATGCAGTAAATCTTACCTACTGTTTATAAAAAATGTATTCTAAAATATTGCCAAGGTTTATAGAGAATTGTTACTGCAGATTAAATCTGTTTGTTATGTAATAAAGGGCAGGACACAGTCTCCATAAAACCTAAGATAATCCACCTAATGCAAATATACATAAATGGAAACTTTACACAAAGGGTATTTGCATCAGCAAGAAGAGTGGAAGCAAGGACACCAGGCAGATAAACCGTGCTCCCTGAGGAGTGTCAGTGGTGAAGGCAATGCTGGGAGGAGGTCTCAGAATGCCTGCTGTGAGCCATTCCACCTGGATGCCAAAGACCTCACTGGCTCAGCTGTTTCCTGTGCTGCTCAAAATCAAAAGTAACTGCAGTCATCCCACTATGCCTTTACCAGGCCAAAAGGAAAGAAAACTCCTTCAGCAATTTAATTATTCTGGCATGCAGAAGAGTAGTACCAAATTTCTGGCTGATCATTGTATTTAGTCAGATTCTTGTAACTTGATATGGGCATGTTAAAGGAAGGTAATGTTCCCAAAGCAGAGCCACTTAAGAGGACATTTGATCACTGAATCTATGTATATTGCATTTGTCATAAAAGATGAAACGAATCAACATGACATACATGCTCAGCACAAATTTAATTCGAAACAGACACCACACAACCACTACTGGTCATTACTGTTATTTAATTAAAATGGAATGAAAAGGTAAAATTTTTCAAAGAGATGCTGCATGCCATCAAACAGAATAAAGGCCAGGTGCCTGATCAGTATAAATCAACATTACTCTGTTGTTCCTGGATTTGGGCAGATAGGAGAAGAGGATCTAGTTGTGTTTGTGTAGTTTTGTGTGCTTTAAATGTTGGGGACACAACACAGAGACCTTATAAAAAGGACTTTGCTGCAAAGAATTAAGACTAGGAATGTTACAGTTCACTTTCTGTGAAAAAAAATATAAGGTTTTTTTTATCAATGCAAAAAAAAAGCTTAAAAATGAGATACAAGCCTGGAGGACAAATAGAAAGATCTTATAGTTGAAAAGTAATGCAGGAAAAAGTAAGCCTTGGTACTGCTCAGAGAATACTTACCCCTGCCAAGGGAAGTGTCTACAGCTGAGAAAATGGTAGGAACTGTAGTCAATTTGACTGATCAATTTTATTGTGATTTAGTGTGGACATTTTATGTGGTTATGATGAGGAACACAGGCCCTGACCCCTTGAACCCCAGACTCAGTACCACCCTCCTGGGCTGCTTCTATGTGGCATCCAGGGTGTCCCAACCTCTTCTCAGCCCAGGGGAGGGCTGTGGGGCTGAGTGGCTGCCTGCACCCCTTCCCCTGTGCTGAGGGGAAAGGCTTTTCTCAGGCTTCCCCTCTCTCCTGACCAGATGTTCAGTCTGTGAGCTTACAAATCTCTGTCCCAATAGGGAGTTCAGAAAAATGCTCAGCCAGGCCAAGTATATGACAGGAAGGAAAGCATCACGAAGCTGCCACTCCTGGCCCTTTTTATTTTGCTCTCTGACCCTTTTTCTTTTGTTTGTTGTACTCAGTATAATGGAAGGGAACATCTGGACTCTAGTGACAGCAACTCTAGTGATGCAAATTTGCATGCATATAGCAGATAATTAAGCACGTGTCTATCTGCAGCTGCAAACAGCAATTAGTCTCAAGATAGCTTTGCACACCCCTTCCTGCCTATTCTTCTGTTCCCCTCACAGGGCCCTCTCACGTGTGCATCTCTGAGAGGCACTGAGTGCTGGCCTCCTTTTTATTTGTGAAGACAGTCATGCAGCTGAGCATAAACCCTTCAATATAACTTTGAATAGGATGAACTTCCTCTGATCTATCAATTTCCAGTAGAAACGGCTTTCTGCATAAGACATGATGCGGTGACCCAAATCAAAACATCCGTGCTTACATCCCAGCGTTGCTGAGACTATAAGCAGATTTCATTCCTAGTTCCTCCCCTTAGATCAGAGGAAACTGAGCTCTAGACAGTCACTTCTGACTGCTGAGGTTTTGTGTGGCTGACTCTTGCCTCTCTGCAGTTGCTCACAGCAAACACTGCTGTCCCTGCTTCCTGCAGCTAGGAAGAAGTTTATCTTTGCCCTATAGCCCCCACTCCAGGGACCAAGTAAATACATTTACCCTATGCCTGTCTTTTCAGTTGTAGAGTCCCCTGGCAATGAAACCATAGATAGTGTTTTGTTGCCTCAAACAGGTGTCCTCATTTCTCCTGTGATAGAGTCAAATTTTCTAGACAGGTAAAATAGAAGCTGCTCAGTGCTGCAACTAAGAGACACAGTTTAGAGTAATTTAAAAAGCACAGCAATTTTCTAGTTTTTTGAAAATCAAAGACTGCATTGCAAATTCCTAAATTTCAGGCTCTGGCATCATATCTTTTAATTTATCTGTATGCTAAAATGGAGTGTAGTAATAGGGTGGGCTTCAGCTGGGGCAGGCTCAAGTTGGAGAAGAAAGGGCTGGAGTGTGATCAAAGAGACCCCTGTGCCTCAAGCAGGGATTAGATTCAATGGAGTGGCTTCACAATCTGGACAACAGTGATTATTCCATGTGGCTCATTGTATGACCCAGCTGCCTGATCAAGGCTTTTGTTGAGGTAAGAGTCTATATCATGCTCTCTGCTGGGGAATTCCTGTGCATGTGTGAATTCCTGGGTATAATGAGCGATATTTCCAATGGATTTACTTCTGTGTAAATAAAATGTAGGCATTCCCAGCTAATAACAAGTTCACACAAATTGCAGAAAGTGTTTGCATCAAGTAGTCATTTGAAAACAAAACTGCAGTTTCAGAAACCTATTAAGGCCTAGAGATCTAGGTAGAGAGCAAACAAAAGTTTGCTTCTACATAGATAACATGAATCTCCTGTGTTTCAGTGGACAGCACCAATGAGTTTTTTTGTAATAGCAATGAACAACCCTGGTTGGCACCAACAACCACTATAACACTGTCACATGCATCTGCATTTCATGCATAGCAGTGCTTACAGGAGCACATTCCACCACCAAATCCAGACAAAAATGTTAAGGCTTTTACAATAAGGATAGGTGAAGTCATTATTTTTAATTTGGGAACCCACACAAACTTACAAAATACATGGACCCATTTGATTTTAAGGAAATGGAATGGCTAGACAGACTTGGGTGCATAAAAAATCAGCCAGTAGCAGTGGTAACACCTACTTAACTTGAGCAAGACCTATAGCATTTGTGGAGCCATCTCACACCTTCAGGTGGACAAAAATTGGTTGTCTACTCAAGGCTATCTTTCTGTAATCAGTGGAGGAGGGTTAGTTATCCCCAAACAAAAACACACCCAGACACCACCTCAAACATATGCTGCAAGAGCACATGGCAGCAGCCAACCTAGCTCTGGGCTCCAAGCAAGAAACCCCTGAAGATGGATGCAGCACTTGATTATACTTTAGTCCTCAGGAATACTCAACCCACCTTATGACCCAACTATAAAAATATCATTGTGTGGTACTGTCAGCAGGCCACAGAGAAGAAAAGAACAAGCCACAGGAAATTATCTCCTGCTTCCAATTACAGGGAAAATGTAACATTATAAATGCTTTTGTCACTCATCCTTTTCAATACTGAGTCACCCAGACATAGCATGGTTAGCTTCTGGCATCTCCATATGATGAACTGCTTTTTTCTGTGCTTTGTATGATTTGAAGCTTGAGAGTCTAAGAAGAAAACGTAGGTTGAACCCAAATGAAAGGCACATAAAGCAAAGAGATGTGAGATAGAAGGCGTATTTATGTGTGCTTGTATACGTACAACCCCTCTAAAAATAGGTGAGTGCAAGAGCTATCAAAATGAAAGGAATGGAAAGGAAAACAGAGGAATGCTTGCTGGATGAATTGCAGTAGAAAATAGCATTTGAGAAAAAAATGCTAATGAACTGAAAAATGGGGAAGTGTACTGAAAAAATAGAAGATTGTTTCTCCTTGAGCTGTGCCTGGTAGATGAGCTCTGAAGAAACGGCCTGTAGTAAAAGCACAGCTTTTCACACTATTATCTTGGTTATTGCCATGCATAACTCATAATGGCTAAAATCATGCAACTCAGTTTAAGGTACTTGCCTTGTAGGTAGCTCTCAGCCTCACAAAACATGTTTGTAGGACAATTAATGGTGAGTCAGTACAGGATAAGTCACCCAATGTATGGTTTTAAAAGGCACTGTGCTTTCAGAAAGGCAGGAGTGCTTTCAGAATCCAAATACGCTTTTAAAAAGAGGAGGGTTATTAAATTTGATATTAAGCTGTTACTTCAATAAAAATCTTGTTGCAAGTTAGGACTTGTAAGTTACTCCTGTGGTAACCATTACACACACTCAGAATCTTGACTTTGATGTCTCCCTTTATCTGCACTGCAGTGTTTTGCTTTCAAAGCTTCCACTGTGGTGAGAACTAATTCTGGTAGTCACTACTTCGAGGAATCTGTAACTGTCAAGAGTATTTTCCAACTCACATACCTTGATTAACAAGTGCCCAAATAGGAACATATTACAAATGAATTTGTAAAGAATATGTACATATTATTCGGGCCAAATAAATGGCCCGAGTTTCCAGAAGTAAGTGGAAGAATGGAAAACCTAATGGTAAGCAAAAAGAGAAATCACTTCTTATTGTAGTGAATAGGAACTCAGCTGCATGCTGCTTATTTCATTAAGTACCAGGAGGTAACACATACATTCCTGGGTTGCTAATTTCATTACAGAACTGTCAGCACAAAGTCTATATGGTCAAGCAACAGCTCCCAGTCTCTTAAATTCTCTTTAAATGTTGGCTACAGAAAATAATCTCACCAAATGACAAGAGTATACTTTTTAAGTCTGCTGCACAGTTTTACACATCAAAATGTGAAGAATCTTCCATTCATATCAAGTGGCATCCCATTCACTTAAATTAATGTTCATGACTGTAGAACAACAAATTAGGGCAAAGACTAGAATGAAGATTATTTAAGCATGTGGCTTTATTTAGCTGTTGTCTCCAGATAATGCTGGAACCTGAGTGTATCTAAATAAACATACTGCCTGAGTACACCATTAAAAGAAGATGAACCCTTCACTTCAGGTTTATACAAATAGACACAGTGGCTTTTCTTGCAAATTAAATGCTCTAAATTAAATGGTACAGCTAGTTATTTTCTTGAGTAAGCAGCAAAAGTTGTCAGACCAAAACACATTTCACAGATGCAAAGCTAGTATCCAGAAATAAAAACTTTGATATCTGAGGTAGCATCTGTCTCTCAATATGGTTTCTAGGTTTTTTTCTGACTTTTGATATATGCTGCAGATCATACTGTTTCTTTTAAAAGCCAGTTGCCACCTCTATGTGTGCAAGCCTCAGAGAAGAGTTTTGTAAAGAACAGAGCACTGCGCTCCAGAAGACATGATTAAACTCCCAAAACATAAGGAAGTGAAATAATTTGGGACAAAGGCATCAGTAGCTAAGTAGGTGTAAATACGAGGGAAGGAGCTCACCATCTTTGTATGCATGGTTTGTCTGTACACTGCCAACAGAGCTGCTCCAAAGAACATGTCCTGCTTGGTCTATGCCAGTGACAGAAGGTCAAAATGCTTTAGTGTGAGGCAGTTGTAGGTCACCAAACATCTTCATGTAGCATAGCCACTAATGTTGGTGCACAAAATTGTTGGGTATTACAATCCCATCAACAGATATGAGATCCAATGCATGGACAATTTAAGCAGCTTGCTGAAAGGCACTGGTGAAGCAAGTTCCTTCATATGTGACCAACATATGACTGTCAGGGGACAGTGGTTTCTTAGACCATGAAGTAGTACTCCCATCTAAAAATACAGAGAAAATGTGAAAACATACCAAAAGGGACATCTGCACAAGAATTCATTGTTTGCAGTTTTTTCTAATGCCAGGAGTGGGAGATTCACAACTCTGCTGTGGCTGCTTCATAACTTCCTGCTGAGTTCTCATCTGCCTTCATGGGTTGTACCCAACCATCAGCCCACCATGCCTTTTTTTCCTCATGCCTTCCTTTCTGTTTGCCTCAACTACTGGGCATTGCAGTTGTGATGATCTTTCAAAGCAAGGAGTGTAAAGCTAGGTCTTAGTCTCCTCTAAATGATAACCTGGACAGTCTGGCTACATAAACTTGTGTTTCATGCCAGGGAAAAAACCTGTTACCAGTGGGGTCTGCTAAACTAAAGATTCCCCACTCTAAGTCTAGGAACAAAAAGAGGGGCAAGAAATGTAGATTTCAAAACTGAAAAACAAATGTGATGCCTAACAGCCAAAATAAAGCCTCTGTAGCTCAATTCTGTTGAATGGCCTTTCCATTTCTGTAGCAAAGGACTACAGAAAGAAGAAAGTGAAAACTGTTGAAATGCTACCTATAGAACACATATAATGCCAAAAGTCCCAAATGGAAGTAGAAAAGTACAAAATGTTGCTGACAAGTGTTCTTTAAATAGTCTCACTTCAAATTACATTATGCATCAAGCTGCTTGACACCTGTGGGAAAATATTTACTGCTAAAATAGTGAAAGAAAAATAAGCCTTTATAACATATTATCCTTATTATGTTCCAAACAATTCAAAATATGCTTTATAAGGAGTTTTGATTACTGCAAGGGACAAGGACTGGGGAGAGTACTAACACAAAGGGTGTTTATGGCCTTGCTGATTACTTGCTTCTCACCACAAGTTGAAAGTAGAAAGGCACATCCTCACTATCTGGGTAAATGATTTGCTGACAAATGCTATACATATAGTTAGATACATGTGCATGTATATAGAAGAACATATAGAAAAAAATCCTTCACAAATGCAATTGGTCTGTGAAGTGGCTTCATGTACAAATGAACAAAGCAGGAAAACTGGAGAGCCTGTCCAGCAGGGGGGCAAGTAGATCAGCAAAAATTATTAGAGGTTTAAAATGTATGACCTACTTGTGAAAGGTCAAAGCTGCTATTTGTTGTAAAAATTGAAAGACTAACAGGGCTTCAATCAAGAGCCCCTAATGTAGAGACAAAGGACAAATAATGTTCATATGCTCCAGTTTGGGCAAAACATTCTACCTTACCTTCTATACACAAAACCATTAAGCTCACCTGTTTTAATTTGCCATTAACCCCCTGCTTCTATAAGAAAGGTGCATACAATTGTTTTCCTTGTACACTGGAGCAAGAATGTGAGGGCAATAATCTACAGGCTCTCCATAGTCAAAGTATTTCAAGGACATTTTCAGAAAAAGATTTTTCTTTTACCATTTAGATGAATTTGTTCCGACTGTCCAGAAAGGACTGGGCTAGAACTGGTGGATTTCTGGTGATCCCTTTGGGCTTTAAATTTCCTGCTGTGTAGCAATACAGAGCAGGTATTTTTATAACCAAATGTAGATCTGAACTCTGTAGGAAGTCATTCCTCTGAAAGTAAAACATTTTGAATTGGCTCTTAAAAATTCAAGTGGCATGATTATTTTGAGTGGAAGTCTTTCCAATTAATTTTTATAAAACAGGACAGCATGTGGCTGCTGCCTGAACAGAGCAGCTGTTAGTATTTAATACTTGTGTATTCCTTTGTTTTCTCCGGAACTGTGTGCATATGTTTGGCCATTAGCACATTCTGGGGAAAAAAATTCCAACACTAAAAAGCTCTGTTATTTAGCATTCTTTATATAGCAAAAATTATACACCTTTATATGCTCCAGTAAAAATAGCTCTGTGTGACTGAACATCAGTTTATCCCAACTGATTATACATTGGGTCCAGAACAACAATGTGTGGATAAAAATAAACATTATCCAATACAAGCAAATATGAAAAAACAAATTACCCTTACTTGCTATGTCTCATCTTTCATTCTCCTTTTTGAACTTCCAAAAACCTTACCTGCTCTGACCCAGGCATCTCTGTCATTGCTCTGTGCAGAAATGACACAGCACAGTCTGTCTTACAGACTAAATGAGAGCAGTCACAAATCAGTGCTCAAGAGACCAGGACTAAAAGATCAGTCATCTTCTATCCAATAGCTCACCATACACAAAAGGCTTCCTGAAAAAAAAAAGAAAGGCAGAGAAAACAGAAATCTTATGAGAGGAAGGAGTAGTTGATTCTGAAGTAAGGTCCACTGCAAAGAAATAGTGATTATTCTTATTGTTATTATGGTAACTCTCTTTAATTAAAATAAAGGGTCAAAGGACTAATTTTCAGTATCCTTGGAGTACTTTGGATGAAGAGACTCATTGAGCCTGTTCTGTTTCCAGGGTATGTATGCATATTCCTTGTCTATTGACGGAACAGACAAATCGTTTCATGTGTGTGTCCTCAGGCAGGGTTTAGCCGTCAAAAGGACAATGCATATTAATCGGGAAATGTCAAGAGCCAGCTCTGAAGATTAGCTTGGCTTTGTAGTATTGCTTAGTTGCTGTGCTGTATGGAAAATGCATGATGATAACCGATGCAGAGCTCACCATTCATAAATATTTAAGTGACCAGACACAATAGACAGGCATCTTTATTGTTCAAGATCAGAGGTACAATGTGAGGTACAAAGCACAAAAGTAAGTGACTTTAGCTACTTTAAAAGTACATTTCCTTAGAAGTGTACTTATGAACTTATTTTTTTTTCTTCCCATATTCAAAAAGGGAAGACCCCCAATTTATATATTCACTCGCCATTACTGGCAGTACTCACACAGATAAGTCCCCTCTGATGGTTTGGAGAAGATTGCTGTACTCTGGATTGCAACACCCCTTCATAGCCAACAATGGGACTGCATTTGATATTGTACTAGAATAGCAAATCCTCAAAAAGGAGTTCAAAATTACAGAAACAGATTCTGCAGTTTATGTCTGAGATTCAAAAAGTGTGGGAGATGTCTTCATGATTTTAATAATTATTTCCAGCATGTTACATTCACACAGAGTCACATTTTCTAAAAAAAACAACTTAATTTCATTCTGAAGGATTTTTCTTTTCTCTACTGAAATGTGCAGTGATTAAAACTTAAATGCTGATTGTCCAGTATTCTAAATCAACTGCTGAAATTTCATCGCCATCTTAAAAACTGCAAATCTTACCAGGCTTATTGAGGTATTCCAGGACAGAGGTAGAATTCTAGAACAATACAGGTAAAGGGAAACCCAGCAAAATCAGATTTAGGGCTCTCTGATACAGAAACAAGGGGTTAGGTTGCTGCATCCAGACACAGTGGAGAAGAGCCCTGAGACAAGTGGGACCTAAATTACAGACTATGAAAATGATATTAAAGAAAATATGAATGTAGGCCTGCCCTTGGTTTTAACTCTTTTCTCTCTGATGCTTTAGATAAATCAACATGCTTTTCTGTCATAATTTTTTTCCTGCTACTTCAACTTCTGCTATTCTCTGTTGTTTATGAGTAGGGCTAAATTCCAGTTAGACTGTGGACGAAAAACATAAATATTTTTTACTCAGGGACCAGTGTGTGATGATTATCTGGACTTCTCCCTGTCAGAAACTCAAAGACAGGGCAGAAACTGGGAAAGCTTGTCAAAGGGAAGAGCAGTTGAGTATTCAAAGGTACAGGCTATCTTGAACTACAACAGCAAAGGGGCTTTAACACCACCACAGTTCTGTATGCCGTAGAGGTTGTGAATATTGTAACCACTTCCATTTATCTAACAGCTTCTGGGAAGCTAGAGTAAAGGTCTTGGAAATTGGCCAGTTTATTTATTGAAAGTACAATTCTTGCTCACCAGTAACTTCACTGTCCTTGAATAATTACAAATCACTTGCCTCAACCTTTTTTTGTGAGAGCAACAGGCCACAGCAGCACAGGTTATTCAACACTGCCCTGCAGGGAGCTGTGAGGTAAGGGAAAAGCTAGCCACCGACTGACCCCTCTGCTGAAATTGTTGGCTGATGACTGCCTATTTTGCTGATGATAGCATGCTACCAGGAGTTAAAAAACCAAACAAACACAAAAAACTTCAAGAAAGATGCTTAGAGTGTTGTTAGACTGCAAAGTCAATGTAAGCTTTGATTGGCACATACAAGCCATCCATGTAGTCCTGTTCACTGTGGTTTCCTCGCTCCCTTGGCCATTTTTAGCAGGATGAATCAGCGGTACCACATCCTCCATGTGAATCAAACTAATTGCAACCCATCACAAGACCTCATCTGCTGTTACACGGCAGGGAGACCTACAGCTCTGCTGACTTCCAATCCAATTCTGCAGGAAAACAAGGTTACAGTGCAGATCACAACAACACGGGCACTATAAAACTGCTGCTGCTCAGCTGATGAAGTCAAACTGCACATGTCAACTTCCTTCATTAAGGAAGGTGTGTTCAGTGTGTTACTTGTCTACTTGAACAGCTAAAGTGCAGTTTCATTCTGCCATTTTTTTCTGTTCACTTATAACTGTGTTTCTGTAGAGTTGATTCAGCTATTCACATCTTGACTTTGAAAATTAATAGCCAGCCACTGGGTACTTATAAAAGCATTTGTTACAGATGAGAAATTATCAGTGCCAGCCCTCAGCAAGGTCTGGAGAAACTGGGTACTAGAAAGTCTCAGAAGAATTCTAGCTTCTTGTGCATGGGACCCAAACCTGCAGGAAGCACACAGTCCTGCTACACTATTACTCAAACACAGGGGTAAGGAAATAGGAGTGCAGCATTGGAGAAATGGAGTAGGTGCTGCAAAAATGACTTGGCTCTTTGCTGCTCCTCAGAAATAGTACTTGGAGGTGGGAGTTAGCCTATGACAAGTTTTCAGGGAATCCACAAGAAGATTCATTGCCTCTTGATTGATTACATCTGCCAAAAGGAAAGGATATAATAAACTGCTCCACCATTAACCCCTGCCCACAGAATCCTGCCTGGCAGATAATATTGCAGGAGTAATTGTTTTCATTTGGAATGCAGTGTCTTGAAACACTGCAACCTGTGAGAATAAGGAATAAGGGTGGTGCAACTGCAATCTGAAATTTCCTTTTAGTGAGGCTGCTTGCATTTCTGGAGTCCAAATTTCACAAATAACCTGTAAACACACTGGAGAACACACTGTTTCCTAGTCATGCTGTGCTGATTTTCTAGAAGTCCTTTAGGACTTCTAGGCTGTGTAGATCATGCTGTTTTGGAGGAGATGTGCATGGTGACTAAAGATTGTCCTCTTTAAACACCCCCTAAGTGTCCAGCCCTGCTCAGTAACAGGGGCTGGCAATCAGCCAAAGGATGCGATTCCCACCTGACAGATTGCAGAAGCCTCCTGGCATTAGGCAATCCACACCTTCCAAGAACTGTTGTTTTAAGAAGTTATTGGTACAAAGTATTTCCCGAGGGGGTGGTAGCAATTCTCACAAGGCATGTATGGAAATATGGCAAGTTGATTTACAGGAAGACAGACATTTTGCTTGACAGAGAAAACGGGTTGCTACTAAAAGCAGTGTTTGGTCCCATTCCTTTGTATGCTACGAAGGGGAGGTGGGGGAAGTCTGAGTCTTAAATTTTTCTCAAGAGCAGCTGTAGCACCCTTCTAGCTGTCAGGAAGCAAGACCAGGTTATTGGTATTAGCCTTCTATGCACCTAAATTTAAGCACAGCATAGAAATCCTCTTCTTGCAAAGAAGGATGGAAATAATGTGTGTGTACTTTCAATGTCTGGATACTTGGCCATTTTGGGTTGGAATAGATATATTTACACAAGTGTACTTTCTCACCCATTCTGTGCTTGGAAACGCCTGTCAGACTAGCTTGTATCTGAACCAAATTTGCAAATACTGATTTTTTGCTGTCAGCATGACAGGTATGTTCACATTGCTAATAATGAAGGTACGTGTCAAGAGGCAGGGAGCAAATTCCTAGAAACCTTTGTTTCCCAGATTTCACTGGGGAGGTCACAAAGTCAGCATTGTATGAAAGAGGAACTTTTACTCTCTGTTCTAGTGACTGCAGTCCGTGAATAAAACCACTAATAAAAACAAAGAAAAAAGAAAAATCAATTTTCTGGAAATGGAAAGCCGCATTATCTGTCAGAGAAGGACTTTGGACTTCTCTTCTTCACACTCTAGGACTGGCTGCAGCCCCAGCTGCTACAACCCACCCATTAAAAACCACAGTGGATTTCGCAGGAAGCCACAGGATTGTGGAGGGCAGGAGGGCGGGTGGCAGCCACCTTTGCCTGTGTGGTACCTGACATCAGAGCAAGGTGAGGTGTGAGGATAGGGAGGGAAGGGCGGCACATGGAGGCAGGGGCAGCTCCCCACATGGATACCCCTATGCCAGGCATCAGTGCCTGCCTCTCTCCCACTGGTGCTCACTGTGCCATCCCCAGAGCTGGGGGTACAGCAGTCACAGGCAGAATCAGCAGTGCCCTGGCAGCCAGAAGGGCCAAGCCTGTCCGGGGGGCATCAGGCACAGCATGGCCAGCCGGGCAAGAGAGGGGATTGTCCTGCTCTGCTCTGCACTGAGGCAGCCTCACCTCGAGTGCTGAGGGCAGTTTTGGGTGCCAAAATATAAGAAAGACATTAAGCTATTAGAGAGTGTTGGAAGGAGGGCAGTGAAGACAGTGAAGGGTCTGAAGGAGAAGCCCTATGAGGGGCAGCTGAAGTCACTTCACTTGTTCAGCCTGGAGGAGACTGAGGGTGGCCTCATCCCAGTCTTCAGCATCCTTGTGAAGGGAAGCAGAGGGGCAGATAAAGATCTCTTCTCTGTGGTGACCAGTGACAGGACTCGAGGGAATGAACCTGTGTCAGGGAGGTTTAGGTTGGATATTATAGTAAAAGATTCTTCACTGCAAGAGTAATTGGGCATGGAACCCTCTGCCCAGGGAGGTGGTGGAGTCACCACTGTCCTTGGACATGTTTAAAAAAACATTGGACACAGTGCTATGGTTTAGTTGATGAAGAGGTGTTAGGTCATAGGTTGGACTTGATGATCTCAAAGTTCTTGACCAACCTAGTTCATTCTGTGATTCTGTGGAAAGGTTCTTCACCCACAGGGTGTTGGAGCACTGGAACAGCCTCTCCAGGGAAGCTGTCACAGCACAAAGCCTGCCAGAGTTCAACGAGCCTTTGGACAATGCCCTCGAGTTCATAGTGAGATTTCTGGGGTGTCTGTGCAGGGACAGGAGTTGAACTCGAAGACCCTCGTGGATCCCTTCCAAACCCAGACAGTGTGTGTGAAACCGGCCATGGGTCAGGGCCCTCAGCGCAGCCCCGCCACAGCAGGAGCGGCCCCGCAGCCGCTGCGCCCCCGGCCCCTCACCCGGCGCCGGTCCCGCGCCTGCGCGGCCTCGTGGCGGCGCCTGCGCGCTGGGGCGCGGGGCGGGCGCCGCCGCTTTCGGCGCGTTTGCGGGTGCGGAGCGGCTGCGGCAGCAGCGGGTTCGCGCCTCCGCGGGTACCGGGCGCTGTCGGCTCGTCCCGCAGGCACGCCGAGCCAGCACCGGGCTGCCCCGGAAGGGGTGGGCGGGTGGGTAGGCAGTTAGGTACGTAGGTAGTAAGGTAGGGGAGAGTCGGCTGGGTCCCGCTGCCTCCTCATCGTCATGGCCGGCTCGGAGCAGCGGGAGGACGGGGAAGCGCCGCTGCCCATCGAGGATTCGGAGCTGGCGCTGGCCGGCATCAACATGCTGCTGAACAACGGCTTCCGCGAGTCCGACCAGCTCTTCAAGAAATACAGGTCAGTGCCGGCCGCCCCTCCGCCGCCGCTGGCCGGGCCCCTTCCCGCGGCGCGGCTCCCTCCGCCCCCGCGGGCGGGCGGCGGGAACGCGGGGCGCGCAGGGGGCCCCGGCGCCGGCAGCCTCGCCCTGCCCGGCCCTCGGAGCGGGAAGGGTCGGTGCTGCCTGCCGCTGCCTCGGTCAGCGCTCCCATGGGGAAGGGACCCGCGTGTTTCACACAATCACAGTGTGGGTCAGGTTGGAAGGGGCCGCGCTGGGTCACCGGGTCCAACCACCCGGCTCAAGCAGGGTCATCCTAGAGCACATGGCAAAGATTGTCCTCAGACCCTTCTTGAACATCTCCAGTGAGGGAGGTTCCACAAGCTGTCTGTTCACATGCAGGGTCACCCACCCACACAGTAAAGACGCTCCTCTTCACGTTCAGGTGGAACTTCTGTGCATCAGTTTCTGCCCGTTGCCTCTTGTCCTACTGCTTAGAACCACCGAGGAGAGCCTGGCTCCATCCTCTTGACCCCCTCCCTTTAGGTATTTATACACATTGACGGGGTCATCTCTTCTCGAGGCTGAACAGGCCCAACTCCCTCAGCCTTTGCCCGTAAGGGAGGTGTTCCAGTCCCCCAGTCATCCTCATTGCCCTCTGCTGGACCCGCTTGAGGAGCTCCATAGCTCCTCTGTACTCAGGGAGCTAGAATAGGGCACTTGAGATGTGCCCTGACTTCACCATGGCTGAGTAGAGGGGCAGGATCACATCCCTTAATCTCTGGCATTGCTCTCCCTAATGCATCCTAGGAATCTGTTGGCCTTCTTGGCCACAAGGGCTCGGGGGTGGTGTGGGGAGTGTGTGGCGCCTTGGAGGAGTGGAGAAGGGCTGAGCAGGGGGTCCCTGGGTAGCGCTGTCTGCATTTGGCTGTCGTGTATGTGTAAACACACACGTGTGGCTGGAGATATGTCCTGGGGGGTTTTCGCTCTGGTGCTCCTGTGTGGTCTGATGCGGTCTTCAGCGTGCAAAATAGATAGCAACAAAAGGTCTGAGAGTGCTGCTGTGATTATCTTTGGGCTGTAAGATTATGTTCATAATCCCCACACACATCATGTCTAGGTTTCTGCGTTAAGTAGGAGCAGCATTAATGCAGCTGTGTGAGTCAGGCTTAAAGAAGAGGTTGCCCCTACCTGTCCTTGCTCCTTTTCTTGAGGCTGATGTCTTCCACTCGAGACTGAGCTGCTGTAATTGCGCATACATTCTAAATAATTAATATGCACTATAGTGCTGTTGTCTGTATGATTAAAAAAGACTTTGGTTGACTTAAAATAGAACTTCATAGTGATGATGTACTTATGTATTTAAATCTTGTTTACAGAAAGGATGGTTGGAAGTGGAGTGCAGGGATTGAGACACATTAAAAACATTCCCCTTAATAACAACAAAAATGGAATAACGCTTTATTGTGTACCTGCAACAGGTTAAACATATTAACCTGTTTTTGTCTCCAGAATATACTGCTACACAAAATACTGTTACACAAAATACTGTTCTATAGAACTAACTGGAATATTGCAGGGGACAGGCAAGGTCCTGCATTCCTCACATGCATAAGCACGAAGTCCACCTCTTAACCCAGCACTGCCAAGACCTCCACTAAACCCTGTCTATAATTGCCATGTCTATGTCATGTGGAAGTGCACCCTATGAGGTACTTCTTGAGTATTTCTTTCTTTTGAAGCCCTCAGTTGTTCTGTGTATCTAAGGAACCTGTTGGTTTTGGTTGCATGCTTTTGTGTTGTGTAATTTTTTTAAGGTGCCAGTTAAGGAGCACTCAGTGTGGTTTCCTTTCTTCCACTTTCGCTTGTGCTGTGCCATTGCTTTCTCCCAGTAGTGTGAATCTGGAAGTAGTCTGGGAATTCTAAATATGTGATGCTTCTTACATTTTAAAGTACTACTAGGGAGTAAAATTGTTAAGATTCCTGTTCTCAAAATGCAGTTTAATCCTCCCTTGAAATGGTGAATAATTATTTCTTCTGCAAACTTCTCTTGGTTATCTAAAAGGTTTTATTACTTAAGATATCTTAAATGCAGAAACTTGCCAATCTTTTCTGCCAGGTGCAGGCTTTTCTTTGTTTGATTTTATCAAGAAATGCCTCTTGAGTTCAGTGTACTTTCTGATTATGGCTTTTAAACACCTCCTGCAAGGAATAGATAGGAATCCCTTCATAAGATTAATAGTTCATGGTTCATAAATTGATAACTGCTCTCTTGGGCTGGAGATTTTCAGAGTAATTTAAAAACTTTGTCCTTCATTCCAAAATTTGTAGCACGTTTCCTCTTGCTGTGAACTAATAAACCCTTACTGAATTGCAGATGAACTGTATGAAAATTTGGATTTCACATAGGAGAGAAGATGCATCAAATTAAGCTCAACTTCCTATAAACCTGAATTCTGAAGACATTTGCAGTGAGGGCCACTTGTTTTTCCCAAGAGTTTTTGGTTCTGTGCTTGTCTTGAATGTGTTCTTTTTGCAAGGACTTAAGCAGTGCTATTATTTGTTTGTTTGCATGCAGTCCTAATCAGTGTATTTTTGTAGGTATGTGCTTGGAATTATGCAATAAAACCCATTCTAAATGGGGCTGGTAAGCAAAATGAGGAGAATTTAGAAGCTCTCCATAATGTAATATCAATGTTTGTAATTAATGATACTAGAGGTCAAAGATGTCTGATGGCATGCAGCTTTTCCAACTTGATATGAGTGTGTGTTGTCTGTATTTCAGGTGACCTTTCTTGTAGAAGGTGTCAGTTCTAAGCTACTGCCTATGCAGGTAGTTCAGCTCTGTTTCAGAAGCTAAATAGTTATTAATGAATTGTAGAAGTGAAGAATGGAGATACTCAGCAAAACTTCTGTTTCAGTAGCCACATCACTTAAACTACCTAAAACTATTTTTTAGAGACTGCTGGTTTTAATTCTGCTTTTTGTTACTTTGATTTTAACTTCATTTGCCCTGTGAAAGATCTTGTGAAGAATTCAAATTAATGCTTCTGTCTTTATGGGACAGTAGGCAAGCTTGTCTCTAAAACAGGCAGTATGTATCTTTCTTTGCTCGTCTGCATTTTTCATCTGCTATAAAGTATTAAGTATTGAACTGGAGTATTCTTTTTCCTCTTGTAGCTTTGTGGATTTCTAAGCATATAAGAAAGAAACTGTGAAAAGAAAGCTGACTGCTGAGCCTAAAATTAGTTATATTTGAAAGCTGGTCATAATGGAGTCCTTGAGGAAACCAGGCCTGGAATTGCATCTGTGTTTCCTACACATATCCACCCCAGTAAAGTCTTGCCTATTAAGAGTGGTGGTACTTTGAAGTCATGTGCCACAGAACCATTATTTCTGTATTTCTGTATTGGTGTTTCGTATCCCAGTGGTTCCAGCTCATATACATATCTACAGAGGATCTGAAGAAGATGAATATTCAGTTGTGTGCCAGATACAACACGTAGTTGGAACTGCGTTGACTATCACACTGAAGCACTTAATGATTTGTCAGATGTTGTTTGGGAGTGTTGTTGTTTTACATTATACTTGAGGGAAGATAGTAGAGTTTGAAAAATCATCTACATATAGCATGTATATCTGCATATACTTTTTCACAAGTTTATTTTTTGTAGAAATCCAGATCCTTTACCTGCTGGTGGTGATGACATTCTGATCATGAACCAAATACCAAACACAGTTGATGCGATATTTTTGTAGATCTTTACTAGACAGCACCACTGTCCTTAGTGCTTGTAGCTGTACTAGGTTCCCTCAGTGCTAACTCGTGTTTGAAACTGTCAGATATCAATCTTTGAATTCAGCTTGAACAGTTCTGACTCTGTCCTAGTTCTCATCACTTTGAACTTTTGAGTATCTATGGAAGCTGCAAGAGGTGTCGAGGTTAACCAAGGACAGAGAAGATGGAACCCTCAGGCACCAGGATGGTACTGGTTTGGTGAACCACCCTGACACTAGAAAGAAAGCTGAACTGGAATATTCTTTTCCCCTTGCAGCTTTGTGGATTTCTAGACATATAAGAAGGAAAGAAACTGTCAAAAGAACTTATTTTTTTGCTGATTCTTCACTTCTTAAGAGCATTTGCAATTCAAAAATGATTTTAAAACTTCCTCCAGCTAAGGGAAGACTGCATTAAATAAAGCCAGGAGTTTTTCACTGAATGTTGACTCACAACATAAATTGTCAAATCATGGAGTATCCTGAGTTAGAAGGGACTCATCAGGTCAATGAATTGAACTCCTGGCCCTGCACAGGACAACTCCAAGAATCACCCTATGTACCTGTGATCATTGTCCAAAACACTTTTTGAACTTTGTCAGGCTTGGTGCTGTGACCACTTCACTGAAGAGCCTGTTCCAGTGCTCCAGCACCCTCTGGGTAAAAAACCTTTTCCTATACCTAACCTAAAGCTCTCCTGACACAGCTTTGTGCCATTCCCTTGAGGCGTGTCGCTGGTGTTGAGTGAGAAGAGATCAGTGTCTGCCCCTCCTCTTCCCCTCAAGTTGTAGGCTGCAGTGAGGTCTCCTCTCTGTTTCCTCCAGTCTGGAGAAGCCAAGTGACCTCAGCTGCTCTTCATAGGACTTCTCCTCAACGCCCTTCACCACCAGCTTTGTGGCCCTCCTTTGGATGCTCTCTCATGGCCTGCTGTCTTTCTTATATTGTGGTGCCTAAAACAGCACAGAACATGAGCCCCAGTGCAGAGCAGACAATTGCATCCTTTGACTGGATGACAACTCTGTGCCTGATGCACCCCAGGACACATGGTTGGCCCTCCTGGCTGCCAGGCCATAAATCATAAGATCAGGGCTATTATCTCTCAAGAAATCCAACAATCTCCTGTTGACTGTTTGACTCTGTGTGAATGATTCTAACATCTGAGAAGGCTTGGTAAAGTTTCCAACTTCCATCTTAATGGAAAGAGAAATGGTACAAAATGGCAAGTAAAATGTATACAGAAAGGTCATATCCACAGAAAAAAATGAAGATTATATAGAGAAATGTGATTATGAGACAGAATGTTTAAAGATTTAAAGCATGAGACTAGTGTAGAAAAACATGATGTTCAGCCTGCTAGGGTAAAGCAGAACTGGAAGAACTGGAAGCTGGTGCAAATGGGAAAGGTCTTACTATGGTTGCTTAAAAAACCTGAAATTAATTTAAAGGTGACATGCTACATCAGGTGTATTAACAGACACACAGACTTAGTAATGGACCAGAAGTCTATTATGAATAGGTATTTGAACCTCATACTACCAACTTAAAATGCTCTGTGGCCCAAAATACTTTTGAGCCAAATGCAAGTTGAGGCAAGGTGACATTAGCCAGCATTGATCAGTAGATAGATTATGACCCATGTATGGGCTGTCTAACCACTGCTGAAATTCTTGCTTGTGTACCTCAGCAAAGGAGCCTTAAGAGCAAAAATGAAGTGATTTAGTAGCTGCTGCAGTAGCTTCCCTAAAGATAAGGCCAGCAGAGCGGGAGCTGACGTCACTTGGTTGGGCAAAGGATGATAGCATCTCGATTGGCAGCGTGAGAATAAATCGTGAGTGCCCTGCTAGCAACCCTGTGTGCTTTTGTTTGTTGCAGCCACGGGCAGGGGAGCAGCTGCTAGATGGATGTATAGAAAAGGGAGGTATTTGTAAGGGAAGTGATTTTTAGTAGCAGTATTCTAAATGTGTACCCCCGTGAGGTGAGATTTCATTGCTCAATGCTAGGCAGAGAATAGTAATAATGCATATAAAACCAGCATCAGTTTTCTGGGCAGAGAATAGTAATAATGCATATAAAACCAGCATCAGTTTTCTGGCTATTTAGATAGATTAGAAATATTTTAAGCATTCTGCAGTTTAAATCTTCCAAGAGCTGAGTATGCAGAGATGATCACATTGAGTGTGACACTCAGTTTTGTGGCCTTCGTGACAGAGACAGGTATTGCTGCCAGAGGAAGTGGTAGAAAGGGTAGAGGGAGGTTGAGAGATCTGTTTGTCATGTAGAGCAGTATCTGGTGCCTAGAAGCCCAAGGGAAGATGTCAGAAAGCTAAACTAAAATCTGGGTTTATAACTCAGAGGTTAGAAGTCGGATTTGGAGATGGCAGAAGAGGTGTAAGCAGATCTTACTAAATTAATTCTGTGAAAGATGCAAATGCTTTAAAGACTTTTTACTTGTGTTAGTGCACCCACTCATTGATCTGCTGCTTCTGGTAGAATATTTCAGGCTGTTGTGATAGATACGTTTTTGTTTTAACCTACTTCAGGATTTTCGAGGTGTTAAAGTTACATGATGTCAGTTAAGCTGCTGTAGTTGGTCGTGGAAAGTGAATTTAGTCAGGCTGGAAAAAAAGGTTTTGCTTAAGTCCCCAATTCTGACGGATTTAGAGAGTGCAAGTGGAGAGTTAGTACAAATCTGCTGATGTAACTAGCTTTTGTCTCGCCTTTGTAACTAGTTTTCAAATTAAAGTTACAATTTCTTCTAATCTCAAGTGTTTTAATGTTTGTGTCTAAAGTTCGCAGCCTGAAGTTAGAGCAAAACAATCTCCTGTTAATTTGCAGAAGGACAAAACAAATTGGATAAAAACTGGATCAAGCAGGGCCACAGAATTGTTTTTATATTCTTGAATTTCTCTTTTGCTTGTGTATTTCTAGTAAAAATAGAATTGTATGCTAAGGGCTCATTTAACAAAACAAATTTGGCCTGATTATGAAATGTAAACTAAGCCTAGGTCTGATATTTGCAGTTCTCAATGTGATTTAATACTGTAATGCTTCCATGACACTTTTATTACCATGTGCATTTCATTTACCAGTATTGGATGAGAGGTGTACATATGTGGCTCTGTCATGTTTGTAGTCTCACAAACAATTTCTTAAACACATTTTAAAATAATCTGTGATGGAGTAATGACCAAAGGATTTGTATGTTGTTGCAGTAAATTCCTTACCTTTCTATTTACATATTTTTATGCCTTGTTTTAGTTATTATATTTAGTTCCTGCTTCTATATTTATCTGTGAACTTAGATGAATTGTGCCGTTTTGCTTTATTCTCCCACTTAGTGGACAAAATTAATTTGTTTTCTTTCAACCTGAGCATCACTCTAAGCATGATGGCTGGAATTCCTGATGGACTGTGGTTAAAGTAGCAATGACCAGAAAAACAGTGAGGAAGTCTTGGCAAGTTAATTATATTACTCTAAGTTTAAACCTGAGCTAGGCTGTAGTGGCTTTAGAAGCTGATGTGAAGAAGTGAAATACTGTCTTGGAAATAGCTGTAGGAAAAAAAAAGAAAATACTCAGAAGCAATTGATTTTTTTTTTTGTTTGTTTGTTTTTGTGTGCTTCACTTCTGTTGTATTTTTTTTATTATGAAACTGGGCTGTATTATTTCAGCATTATTAAACCAAATCTTAAGACCCCTGAATGTTATCATCATGTGTGAATATGGGGCACAGTAAACACTTTTCTTCTGAAAGTGAGTTGATACTTTAAATATATGATATTTAGCAAATCAGTGAGGGTTTTCTGGGAGAAGCAATGTCTTGTGTAATGCTAGTTTATATGTCTAGATGAAAGTTCTACTTCAGTGCTCTTAAGATTTTTACTTGAGTTACACATGCCGACTTTATTGGCATGTAGGGCCTTTTACTGTGCTATCTTGCAGTAATGGTGTTAATAACATAGTTTCTTATAAAAAAGATACCTTCCCAGTCCTAGTTTGCCAGGTGAAGTGCCAACATTTTACAAAATATGTCTGGAGACTGATTTATTTTCCTTTCATCTTTGAGCTAATTAAAAGTCTTGAGTTTTTTGTTTACTTAATGGAGGGTATTGCTTTCAAAGTTGTGAGGACAACTTGGGTAGTGCAGTGTCCCAGTGTTAATTTGTATTCAGTTCCATGGCTCCTGTCAGCATTGATGCAGCCCTTGGTTTGCTGTTAGTATCTTCTCAAGTGCTGCCTCATTTTTTTGTTTCTTAACAACTTTAGAGTTGTCTGTCAAATAGGATGAAACTTCATGTCTGAAGCTGAAGGTCACTTAAAAGGAACTTGAGCTTTTTCTGGGATTGTGTTTTTCCCAGAAACCTACTCTCATCATTAGTCACACCTCAGTTTTTACTGGGACAGTACTGTGCCATTTGAAACTTTCCCAGCTCTCAAGGAAAAAAATGACCTTATCTTTTGAAGAATTTATCAGTCAATGTAATACTAACAAAGACTGAGCACATAACATGGTTGTTACTTAAAATTGTATTTTAAACACTGAAATTACCTTAGTAAATGATCTCCTATAAAGCTGCAATTATAGTTTCTACCCAGTGATTATGTAGGAATGTGCTAGGAGTGTTCCTTATTTTCCTTAGTGATGACACAAACTCTGTGTGGGGGACTCCTACAGTAAAGTTTTGATGTTTTGATTGCCAAACTCCATGGTCTCAACAGAACCCATCTCCCAGACACAGGATAATATTATGCATCATGTTTCCTTGCTTCAGGGTCCTTTTGTGCTACAGCCCATATGTGCTGTAATGGCAATGCTTTTTATAGATTGAGTGAAAGTTAAAAAGAACTGATCGGTGACATTTACCTCATGTATTATAGCTACTGATAATTTCAGAATGGAATACTGAAGTGGCTCTTGATTTTTTTGTTGTTTCATCTTTGATCATGGGAGATGAATTGGGAACAGAAGTAGCAGTGAGTGTCAAGAGTGCAAGTGTGAAGCGGTTTTGAAAGGTCAGTTGAAAAAGATAAGTATGTACTTGGGGAAAAAACTCTGCTGTACTCAGACAAATATGCAGTGGAATACTTGGGCAAATTTTCATTGCTTCAGTATATTTTTCACTCTTTAGAGATCAGTTGGCTCTCAACTGTAGTTAACTGTTTCAGTTTTTAACATTACTTTAGCATTTTTAAACCCCCCAGAGCTATTTGTGTTTTGTGTGCATAGGTCTGAGGAAACACAAAAACTAAACATTTGCTTTATTTCTGAGCTTCTTTGACATGTGATATAAATGCAGCTTCATACAGACATAAAAACAATCTGTGTGATGTTGTGCTGATCTGTTCTGCAGTTTTAGATGAGTTGGGTGTTGACAATGCAGGTGTGACCTTGAAATGTGTGGTGAAGGTTGTGCTGGGAGTGTGGTGGTAGGAATGGCTCCTGGATGGTCCCACACACCTCATGAGTTGGGAAAGGGATTATGAGGGAGCCGTGTGCCCTCTGGAGCAGCAGTTCATGCTGAAGTGCCAGCTGCAGCAAGTGCAGTTTGTGTGGCTGATTGCTGCTGCCCTGTGTAACCCAGCTGCTGGGGGAACACAGTCCAGGTACTGAGAAGCAGAGACATTTACTGGCAGCTGTTCTTTGTTGCCTGCTAACAAAGGGGGAAGTATCCAACCTATTTTTCCTTTGGAAAAAATAATGGAAAAATGTGACAACTTGTATTGATCTTACATTTAGGTGTATGTACAGAATTGAGCAGTGTATATAAAAAGGGAAGGTTTTTCCTGTTACAACATGCTTTGTTTGTCTTCCCTGTTTTCCTTTCTCATTATTGTTGTTCATGGTCTTGCTTTTAGATATTTATGGAAATCAAAAGTGAGAAAAGGTCTGTGTGGAGGAAACATTGCTGACTGCTTCTTTTAAAAAAAACACAACACCAAACAGCCAAACTACTCTTGTAGTTTGTGTAATATGTCTTGTATAATATGGGTTCACTACTGGAAATTTGTGTTTTAGCAATATACTTTGTGCTTTTTAAGTACCTCTGCTATTTTAAAACTCTGCTTTAATATAATGTTTGTAGAATAAAGTTGAAAACAAAGTGGCTGCTTTACTGTAGCAGTATATGTTTCTGTAGCCCAAATTATATTTCTCAAATCCTGGAAGTCTGTGTTTTTATATAACCTGGCAGCTCACCACTGAACAATGTGAATCGCTGGTACCATTGAGGTCCTGACATTTAAATTTTTCAAGTGTCTCCTCTGTGGCATGACTGTAGCCTCATGAAACCTGTCTGATGTATTACCATGGCTTTGGTTGCCTGAATTTTTTGATCTAGCTGTGATTTCACCCTTTGGGAATAGCTGTGTGAACAGAATAGGTTGAATCATCTTAAAGCTCATCTGCACAGGGTAGAAATAGATGGATTCTGAGCTTGAAACAAAACAGCTACAAAACTGTAAGCCTGTTAAGAACCTTGTATTACAACAACTTCATGATGTAGTAGATACATTTTTTTAGTGGGTAGGTTAACTTAAATTCATACAAGTAGTCGGAAATGGGACTCTCCTAATAGAACCAGTTAACATTTGTCTTCTGGGACAAAATCATAGTGGTGGATCACAAGCGGAGAGTAGAATTGGCAGATTTTTAATATTCTGTAGCTTTTTCTTTTGACCTGAACTGAATGTGTTTTGATGGCAGTGGTTTCTATTAAAATATCTGTATCGTAATACCTGAAAAAGTTATTTTGTAAGATATGTTCAATATAATAAAATAAATTAACCTTTTGGTTTTCTGTTTCCATTGTGTTTTGCAGCTATTTTTGTGACTTGATAAAAAACACCCACCAAGACTTATTTAAAAACATACAAGCTAAACCAAAGGAATTCAATATGGATCTTTATTACAGGAAATATGTACAAATATAGTAACTATTTTTTGTTTTCTTTACAGAAACCATAGCCCATTAATGAGTTTTGGAGCCAGTTTTGTCAGTTTTTTGGTGAGTAGATGAATGCAGAGAGTATACATCTCTTGGGGTTCACTGCTGTATATGCATGCATATGTTCATAATACTCTAATTTTCTTTTTCTTTTTCTGAGACTAATTTTTCCAAATGTATGGATTAAACATAGCTAGAGAACAAGGCATTGTGCAATGTAGAGCTTGTTTACTCATGTGGTTTAAATAGAAAGTAAAGGTTCTGCAATTCAGCTTCTTAAATGTATTAAATATTTATGTGTTCCATTAACAGAGCCATAATAAAAAGTTCTCTTAAGTGAGCAGTGGAGTTATTTATTTATTTGATTAAAATAAAACTCATGAATACCTCTTTTTCTGGTACCTTTTGCTGTTGAAGATTTCTCAATCCCTACTTCTGGGTGAAAGTTGTTAATTCAATCTATTCACATTACTTCCATTTTGGATAGATGAGAACTGAGAATATGGATTTACTAAAAAGGCATAATGAACAAGTTAGGTTTGTTAAATGCTTTTTTTATATAACATACTAGGAATTATAATGCCGTGTATAAAAACTGAGCAGGTGTATTAGAAGGTGTTTGGATCTTGTTTTTTAGACTGTCTTTATTCTGACTTTGCTGCTTCATCTTAGATCTCACCAGAAATTATCTATGGTAATACTCTTTTGAAAGACAGAATTTACTATAATTTGCCAAAAATACATTATTTGTGAATGAAATAAATATGAATTCTCTCTAGTATACAATATGGAAAAATACACTGGTTAGGAAAACTCCTGGGGCATATACTTCCTTTTAAGTCAGTGGGGAGGAGAAAGGAAAGAGAGAATCGCTCAGGCTTGCTTATCTGATGTGCTGAACCAGTGCAGCATCAGAGGATCTTGAAAATATCTTGCTTAGCTGCTGTTCTAAATATAGCAGCAGCACTTGGTGTGCCTGTGTCATTCAGAGCTTTTGTTTAATAAGCTCCAAGAAAAGAAGTTACTTGTCCTGAAACTCTTTTCAGTTGCTTCAGCAGTAGTTGGAGTCAGATGTGGTTTCTTTTTCTTTTTACCTATGGAGGGACTGTCGCTGTTATTTTGAAGAATTTAATAGCTGCTTGTTGTTACTGACTTTGAAGGCCTGTTATTTATATGAATGAATAAAACCAGATACCTGCACAGATGCAAATCATGCCTTACATAACAAAAATTAAAAATGAATGTATAGGAATATTTTTTCTGCTTAAAGTAATCTGACAGTGCATTCAGTTTGACTGTATATGAAGGGCTAAGATAGAGATTTCTCCTTAGTATGTTCTGAGTTCATTGTCTTGATATTTTGGTAAAGATCTCAATTTTCTAGTTTGGTGTTTCTATGTTAGAAGTATTTGCACTGATGTATGTGTATTACTACTTCAGTTTAAAAAGTTTTATTGTCCAGTTTTTATGAAAATTTTTACTATCCCACAGCTTTTGTAGAAACAAAAGTATTCGTGGTTTTTATCATTCAGATGTGCTTGGTTTTTTGATAGAATGCCATGATGACATTTGAAGAGGAGAAAATGCAACTGGCATGTGATGACTTAAAGGCTACAGAGAAACTTTGTGAAAGTGAAGAAGCTGGAGTTATAGAAACAATCAAGAATAAAATTAAAAAGAATGTAAGAACATAATTTGTGTATTGAATAAATTTTTCTGAAAACTTCCTTTCTGTCCTCTTTGTATCTTGAAAAGATAATTTTTGGTATGTGAAGAGCCATTGAGATTAATAAATTTTGAAATTCAGTCAAATATTTTACTTGCATTTCCTAATTGTTCTAAAATACATAGTCTCAGGTGAGTAAAGTGTCTTCTGAAGTGTCAGGTTTTGTTGATGTTAGTAATTGTTTCCTGAACATGCAAAATTTGGGACCTACTGAAATTGTATCAGGAAGCTTGTAGCCTGTCTAATTCAGGCTAACTTTAATTCATCCATGCTCTAGTAATGTTTAAAAGTTGTGATGCTGAGGCTGCAGATTGCTGTGAGCCTGGCATATTCCTAGGGAATTTTCCTTCCTTTTTTAGATTTTTCATTCTAAATAATAAAGGAAGAATAAAGCATGGAGATTCAGCACAAGTTAAAGCAGTTGTATAGAAGCATCCAGTGAGCAGCCTGCCAAGTGTGACACAGCAGAAAAAGAAGCCATTTCTCTTCAGTGTTTAGTTTGCTAGGTGGAAAGTGTTGAACCTGTTGTACTTAACTCTCTGCTCTTAAGAGGCACTGTATTTGCCCTGCCACTTGTCATACACCCTTTTCTGTGCTCTTCCTGTCTAATATCTGTTAATTGCATGTCTTGTGCGTTTAGTAATAAGTAAATAAAATTTAAATCTGTTCTGACAATTTGTAGAACCTTGGGGAAAATAACTGATAGTGTATGTGTAAAATTTCTCGGTTAAGTAGGATTTTGCTTGATAATCTAATACATTTTAGTGTAGTTTTGAACTTCAGAATGCTGAGTTATATTGGTAGCAATACTACCAATTGCAGTTAATTTTGGGTTTTTTAATTTCTCAGATTTAGACAAGTATTGTGTATTATCTTCATTAATATTTTACTGTGCTCTGTGTTTGTGTATTCCAAACAGGTTGATGGACGAAAATCTACTCTATCCATGATAGATCGTCTACAAAGACAAATAATTGTAGCAGACTGTCAAGTCTACTTGGCTGTGCTCTCGTTTGTAAAACAAGAGTTATCAGGTGTGCTGTGGCTTTCATGTTTAGATATATTTTAGCATGTCTTTTTTATAAAACTTGGTCATAAGATCATCATATGACATTCAGTAAAAATAATTGTTTTGTAAGCATAGTATCATTTGAAACATTCCAAGACTGGTACACTTGCAGAGGTGTTCTGTCTTTGTGTAGGTAGTGGTGAAAAATGAGGTGGATTGCTACAAATTAGGTCTTTTTTTCTTTTTCCATACCAATAATTTTATTCAATTGGTTCTCCTTAGAGAAGTTTATATGTTATCATAGTGGTGTTGGAGGAGTTAGGACGGAGCTGGGTAGCATCTGTGTGCTTTGTGGCCTGCAAGATAAAAGAGGCTATTAAATCCAGGCCACTGGGAAAATTCTGATGCTCCATATGTATTCTGTTCATGACAGTTCAGGGAGGTGACAGAGTGTCAATGAAAGTAATTTTAAATGAATGTGCTGAACGTGGAACTGCTGAATCAGTTCTTAGTCTCTGGTCACCAGAGTGCGTCCTTGCATGCCAAACAGGGTAATCCTGTCATGTTGGATACAAACCCTTCCTTTCAACTGCAGAGCTGTTTCTGATGTTTTCTTACATTCCTGCATCTCTTGCACAATCTTAAAATGTGCTTTTATCTGTAAGTTTATAGATACTGTGGTCAAGGTCATATAGAAAGTGGGAGCCTATCTCAGGTTTCTACCAAATCAGTGAAGACCAAGAGATGGCAGACAGACTAAACTTCACTGATCAGCTGAAAGGAAATGGGGAAATAACATTCAGATTATTTAAAATAAAACTTAAAATTTTCAGTCAAGGATATAATGCTTTCTGTGATGTGCAGACTTGTTTTATTCCAAGCTATGGCATCAAGAGTATGTTTGGTTCTTGTCAGCAGAAATTCAGGAGATATTTCTGTCTACTTTGTGTTGTGCTGCAGAAGAGTTTTCTTGCTATTTTTGACGCAGTTCTGGGTTTTTGTTTGTGATGGTTATTTTTTCCTTCCTTGCCTCTTCAAGCTTTTTTCCCTTGTTTCAGTATGTATTCTGCAGCTGCATAACTGGGTTGGATGCTGTAACTGAAGGCGGTGTCTGTTCCCTTTCTCTCTTGTCTGCAGCTCAGAGAAAAGTGGGTAGTAGAGAATTGCAGAACATGCTATATATTTGGGTTATTCTACTAAGCAAAAAATACACCTGAAGTCTTTAGTTAAAATTCCAAGCAGCTAAATGCTACCTCAGTGACTGCTAGTTACTGACATCGCTGAGCTATTGGATCCATTATTTTGTGTTTTAAAGTAAATTATCTTTCTGTTTATGTATATACATTCTTTGGTTTTTTTCGTATTTCTACACAGAAATAGCAACCAGATTATTGAAATGAGTGTAATTTCCCAAAAAAAAAACCCAGGAGACAAATATTTTTCATCAGTGGTTGGGAGAAAAATTCCTTGTGTTTTTCTTCCCAGAACAGTTTGACAAGAAGCATATGATGCCACGCAAGTTGGTTTCTCACATGCTTAACACATTTTTACATTTTCTTTTCCACCCTCATGGATGTATTAGAAATAGTTTCATCATAAAGTTGTTGGCAGACCAAATGACATTAGCTTCTACTGGCAACACTGAACTACCTTCTCTTAGTTTTTACCACAGCTGTCATGAGTCTGACTACTTTCATGTTGGGAAATCAACTCAGTGATTTGGCCGGATTTAACTTTTATATCTGAAAAGTCAGAAATTCCTTGTTTTAATTTATTATATTACTTTGTATTGGTGTATCAATATCATATAAATTATGGTTATGCTGTGTTAGTGAGCTGTTAATGACAGCACACCAGTGGAAGAAAAGTTTAAAACTGTACTTTTTTTTCCACAATACCACATCTTTTCCATTTCATGCTTGCATTGGAACACAGTGGTTAGCTCTGGGCAGAATCATTATCTGTAGGATAGGTAAAATGTGGGTTTTTCTTATTACTTGTGTGCTGCACTGCTATACGCAGTTGTGTGAGCATTCATCTTGTGGTGAATCACATAACTTAACTCTCTGCAGCCAAAAACTGACCCAATTGCTTAAAATTGGAGTAATGTTTGTCTTGTACTGCAGCTGAATCAAGGTTGGGGGCTTCATTTTTTTATTCTAATGCTTTAATACTCATCTCAAGAGAGGGGATTCATTGTTGTTTTTTTTTTAATACTTCCAGGTTGATGTTGACAGAACGCTTCTGTCATAACTGAGAATTCAAATTTTACAGTCTTTTTCAGTACAGTTTTTTAAGACTGTCAAACTAGCTTCATGCCCTCTTCATATAACATAAATCCAAAAAGAGTCAGTCTAGTCTGTGATGTTACTTTCTTTAGAAATGTTGGGCTTTTTTTGTGATTTGGGAGGGGTTTTGTCAAAGGCATCAAAGCCTTTTATAGAGTTGTTTGCTATTAATAGCATCTTGCTTTTCTTTGACACACCCCACCTGTTATGGTCTAATTCTGGCAGTAGTTATAACACTGATCTTTGCAAATCTGCCTATATTTGTTTAGAACACTGCTGCTTAAAACATGTTCTTCTTATATTTTGAGTTGGTCTTTGTCACTGCAGTTCCTGACTCTCAGGGCCCTGTCACAGCCAAAATGCTGGTGTCTTTTTTATAGCTAATGTGTGCAAGGATATTCTCCATTTGTTTCATGTTTAACACTTACCATTACTAAAGGGTGTGCTTATAACAAAGATGATTGCTGTGTAAATAGGCAAATTTAACATCTTCCTCTTTTGATGTCAGGCCTTTCTTTACCCTGCTGTAAAGATCACAGACTGAGAATGCCGTCATTCTCAAACAAGAATGCTCAAGACCAGATTTCTAGGGAAATTCAGGTACCCACATTGCTATTGAAATTGAGGAAGTTAGGCAACTGCAAAATACTTCAAAACCAAGTAATTTTTGTGTGGGTTTTCCTTTCCTTAATTGTAGGGCACTGTGTGCAATGCAAGGGGCAGGGAAGTGATAATATTGAAAATCTTACTGTCTGACCCAAAGGAAAAGGCTTTTCTTCATATTTTTGGATCAACTGTGTTTTACCATAATTTGGGCTTAATAGAGGAGGTGTAATCTCTTTTGAGTTTTGCTTCTCTCTGTTTGCTAGGCATCTGATTCATCTGCACCCTGTAGTGGAGCAAAATCCAGCACCAAGTTCTTTGATTGCTCTCTTTCTCTCTGACAGCTGTACTGCTGCATCGCTGACCAGAGCTGCCTCTGCCTTGTGTGCTGCTGTAAAGTCTGTGGTTGTACACTCTGAACTTCCTAGTGCCCACTGTGCGAGACCTCTCTGAGGGAGCAGTAGCTATTACAAAATCCTTTATACACTAAGTTGTTGCACGTAGAGCGAGCATCTTGGGCTTGGAAAATAGCATTTACTACTTAGGATGTTCCGCTTCTGAAATATGTCCTTGAAGTATTTCTTTCTTCCTTGATTTTTTTTTTTTTAGCATACATAAAAGGTGGGTGGATACTCCGAAAAGCCTGGAAAATTTACAATAAGTGCTATACGGACATTAATACACTTCAGGAAATATATCAGAAGAAAACCACTCAGGAATCCTTGACTTCTGATGCTGCAAATGATAATCATATTGCTGCAGAAGGTGTAACGGAGGATTCGCTAAACAGACTGAAAGGTGCTGTTAGCTTTGGATATGGACTTTTTCATCTTTGCATATCCATGGTGCCCCCAAACCTGCTCAAAATCATCAACCTGCTGGGTTTTCCTGGAGACCGCCTACAGGGGCTTTCCTCACTGATGTATGCAAGTGAAAGTAAGGACATGAAGGCCCCTTTAGCTACGTGAGTAGCTATATTGAAATGCTTTGGTAGATAACTTAGTACTAAAAGTAAGTAACTGGGAAAAAGTCAAAACCAAAAAGTCATGTTGCTTTAAAGGAAACAACAGCAGGTAAAATAAACTGGTAGTTTGTTGTTTAACATACCATGATTTAGTAAATTCATCACTCACTAATGTATGAGATCTCTGCTGTTAATTATTTACATGTATTTGGGGTTTGGGTCAGTATTTTGCTGTATTCTTCAGTACCTGCAGTTCTAATGTCCTGTAATTGAAATGCCAGCAGAGTAAATAAAAGCTCCCCCTGAAGGCTGTGTGAATTTACCCGAGTTACATTCTCTGCTGTGGAGAGCATACTACTTAGTATGACTCACTGGTCTCATTTAGCAATTTTTTCTTGCTACTAACAAAACATTTTTAATTGTTTTTTTTTGTTTGTTTGTCTTAGCATCTCAGTAAAATGAGATGTTCCTTATAGAATTTTTAAGGGAGTATTTTTTGTGTACTCTTTTTCTCAAGAATTCATACTGTGCTCAGTTCTTTTCAAGAGCTGAAGGATTGGCCAGAGCTAATTTAACCAGCCCTCATAAATGGCTTTATTATTCCATTATCTAAAATTCAATGCTTTTATTACTGGACCTACTGCAGGTACCATCAGGTGTCAGTTTTGAAACACGAAAAAAAAGATATATTTGGGGAATATTTTCTCCTTCAGATAGTCTTGGAAATCTTTATGCTCTGCCTTTGTTTCCAGGAGTGATGTAGGTCATGTAAATATCTATCTTTCTGAACACAGAATGTATTTCTTTTTCACATTGATTTCAGGAGTGTCTGCTGGTGTGTGTTCAGGGCTTTTTGTTGATTTTTGTCAGGGCTTCTTTTGTTGTTTGGTTTTGGGGTTTTTGTTTGCTTTGGGGTTTTGTTTTTTTTTTTTGTTGTTTGGCTTTTTTTGTTTCCCTCTCTAGTAAAGAATTATTTTTCAAAGTATTATTGTGGGTTTTTGTTTTCTAAAATCTATTGAGATCTAAAGACAACTGCTTTCATGCTATGAGCTCAGTTGTTTCTTTGCCTTTGTGTAATGTGCTCTGAATTGTATGTTCAGGTGCAGTTTCAGAGTACGTTGATGTATGGCAGTAGTATTGTGTTTAAAGTATAAAACCAGGTTGTATAATACAAGATTCATATCTATCTTTGTCTTCCAGAATAATTAAAAAGTTTGTCTGTGCAGAATGTTATCCTTAAATTTCTGTTTACAAGCTGTAATCCTTTTTACTCTTACTTTTCTTTTAGATTAGCTCTCTTGTGGTACCACACAGTTGTTCGTCCCTTTTTTGCTCTTGATGGCAGCGATAACAAGGCAGGATTAAAGGAGGCAAAAGAAATTCTTGCCAAAAAAGAATCTGCATATCCAAATTCTTCTCTATTCATGTTCTTCAAGGGAAGGATACAGCGATTAGAGGTATTGCACATTGTCATCCTTTAGACTGATTTTTCCTCCTGATCATTCCTTATGTTTTTCTGATGTGAATGAACTGTGCAAGTTTCTGCAGATTGTCACTAAAGATGCAGGTACATGGAAGATGAGAAAGATTGGATAAGTCCTTCCTAGTTTCAAGTTCACATACAGACCTTGCTCTTCCACTAGATCTATCTGAATTAACAACGTTTTGAAATTATTTCTCAGCTACTTGATACTTCTGCAACTCTGTGCTAAAAGGAAGTGCATTTGGCCACTCAGATTTCTTGAGCTATTTCAGTTTTGCTTGTCAAGCTAAAATTGAGTATTATCTGCTGAGTACATAGTATTTATCTTCCTCTCTGTTTTATGGGTTGTTCATATACAGCTAAATCTCTGCAGTAGTTTCCCTTAAATAACTACTTTGCTTTTCAGAGGTCACACCAGGATGTTTTCTGTCTCTAAGGGTGAGCTCTGACCTGAGCGGAAATGTATTCACTGAAAATGTGTTTGTGAATGCTATTGCAAAGCATTATTCAAACACTGCAGCAGCCTCGTGGATTTTGGCTGAATTATTCTCTAAGAATCTGTTTGAAGTACTACTCAACTCCTAGCTGCTGCTTTTATCAGACCAGAATATTTTCTGAGCAATTACATGAACCAGAAAATCTAACACAAAAGCAGAAGCCCAGAATGTTCAAACCCTTCATATCAACATTATAATTACAAGAGCTAATTGAGATGTTGATATTAGTTGCTAGATTTGCAGCTAAGTCTTTCAAATGCAGCTCAGTATTTTCAGAGAGGTAGTAGCAGAGCAGAGGAACAGGCTTCAGTGCCCTTTCAGATTTTCAGGTGTATTGCTGCATGGGATTTGAATGTTGTTTTTCTTTTTTTTGCTGTCTTTTGAAAGCAGTGGTGCATTTTGGGAATTACATTGTCACAGGCAAGTTGTCACTCTTGGGAAAGTATTACTGTTGCCTGAGTAGGAAAGACCTTGATGGGTTTTATTAATTTATATGCCTATTCCATTCTTATGGTAAAATCAAATTTTTAGGGAATAACTGCACAATGAATGCAGGGTATAACTTGGTATTTTAATGTAATGAGGAATAAAATTCAGATGATTCTTCTGACTTTCAGGGCAAGTTATGGCAAAAGTCTAAACATAAGTTGTTAATAAATTGAGTGTATGTGTAAAGAAAGAGAATATATTTGGGTAAGTGTCAGTTTTGTGTAGTCAATTCCTTTCTGGAGAACTGTAATATTTCAAAGGAGAGCTGTTTAAGTGTAATCTTACTGCATTATTTAATGCACTGTATGATACTGCACTTATGCACTGTGTAATACACTCCAGATACTGTATGGAGATAGTGAAGTTTAGCTCCAAGTGAATGGAGACAGCACGGCCATGTTAACTAAGTAAGTTAACTCAGGCAGGCAGAATGCTGTGCATTATGCTGTGTAGCCATGCCCTTAGTCAGCAGAAAGCTTTTTGGTTGCTGACAGGAATTAAAATGTTTCTTTGCTATTCATGTGTGTGTTCTCATGAGTGCTTTTCCATTCAGCAGCCTCTTCCCCCTTCCCCCATCATTTCTTTGTTCCAAGTGGTGCTCAGTCACAGAGGTTTTGCTGTGTCCGAATGTTCCATGCTGTTGGCATTATAGTGAAGGAAGGAATGTGTCTGGTGGCAGTGGCATAGGGAGCTGCACTGGGTTTCTGGACAGCACACTTGTGGTTACATGTGTCCTGAATCTGGGCATTGGTCTTACAAGCATCCATTGCACATCCCTGTGTCCAGCAGGGCCAGTGACTGTGTCCCCTGTGTGGGGGCACTGGTGAGGCCTCACCTCAAGTAGTGTCTAGTCCTGGGCCCCTCAATTCAAGACATTGAGGTTGTTGGTGTGTCCAGAGAAGGGCAACACAACTGGTGAAGGGTCTGGAGCACAAGTCTTTGAGGAGCAGCTGAGGGAGCTGGGATTGTTTAGTCTGGAGTAGAGGAGGCTCAGGGGTGACCTTATCACTCTCTACAACTGCCTGAAAGGAGACTGTAGCCAACTGGGGATCAATCCCTTTTCCCAGTCAGTGAGCAACAGGATGAGGGACATGGCCTCAAGCTGAGCTACGGCGTGGTTCAAGCTGGAGATCAGGAGTAATTTATTCACAGAAGGGGTTGTTAATCTTTGGAACAAACTGTGCAGGGAGGTGGTGGGATTGCTCTCCCTGAAGGTGTTCAAGAAATGACTGGATGTGGTTCTTAGTGCTGTGGTTTAATTGACA
The DNA here is from genome assembly GCF_036417665.1 of Passer domesticus. Classification (NCBI taxonomy): domain Eukaryota; kingdom Metazoa; phylum Chordata; class Aves; order Passeriformes; family Passeridae; genus Passer; species Passer domesticus. The sequence goes on from NC_087474.1 coordinate 114,906,606, forward strand.
AGGTGGTGATTGGTCAAAGGTTGGGCTGATCTTTGAGGTCTCTTTCAGCCTAAACAATTCTGTGATTCTGAACCAGAAGTGCACAGACACTCTGACATTACAGGCTAAAATGCTGAGTTGTAATTTCCTCCTCATTTCTAAGGTGGGTCAGGAAAGCTCCTGCAAAGCCTAGGAAGTTATTTGGCCTTCCTTGAAACTGTTAGTGCACAGTTAGGTTTAAATTCTTCCCAGTGGGCATGGGACATTATTTCAGGTGGCTTACCAGAATTATATTTTAACCTATAGGTACTTAAAATTATACCTTGAGCTGAAGTTTATATACTTTAGAGTCCTTCTTTCACATCTGTCATCGTTTAATGGACCTTGACACAATATAATAGTACAGATGGATAAAAGGACCTTAGATGTTACTCAGACCTTGTGTGTTCCATTTATGGTTGTAGGGTTTGCATTAAGGCCTGCTAGCACCCAGTCCATCAAATTTTTTTTCTTGTGATCCTGCATACATTTTTTGTAGCCTTCAGCTTATGGTATATTCAGCTTCCATTAGGAAGCCTTCATACTGTATGTATGTGTCTTTTCTTTTCTATGGAGAAAAAAATCAGTAAGTAGCACAGTTCAGCCCAGGGACCCTTGGAGACAGGGAAACTGTTCAAAAGGTAGGAGCAGTAATTCAGGACTGGACAGTGAGACACAAATCTGACACAGGAGAAAATTGCCAAGGAAGGCAGTCTAGGAGAAAGCACCATCTCTGTGAAACCTTCCTGTCTATAAAAGACAAATGAACAGCATAGAAATGAATAATGCTTTGTGTCCCAAAAAGCATGAATGGATATTAGTCACTAAAACCCTTAGCAGTTTTCAAAGAAGTAGCCTTACAGGTGTGATAAATGTGGAGCAGATTATCTATCAGCTTTTCTCTCCCAGATTCACATTTTTGAGAGAAAAGTCTGAAAACATTTGGAGACTATTGAATTGGGCAAGTTAAGGGAAAGGAGAGGAAGATCCTGGAAAGACTGGAATGAAAGTGCGCCAGAAAGTTAAAGGTTGCAGTGCTAGGTTGATCAAATGTCTTTTTTCTTTCCAAAGAGTAGGTTAAAAGACTGTGTGTTAAAAGTAGCATTTTTACTGACTTTTGCATAATTCACTAAGGCAGCTTTTGTGGACATTTCTGTGCTTGATTTGTGATTATATGGTACATGTTCCAGCCTCAAAATGTATATTATATATAAACAACAGGAAATCTCTGGCTGCAAAACTGAAAAAAACCCCTCAGGTTCTGAGGCTTGACTCATATTTTCCATTGGTGTAGGTGCATGTAAATGGTCTGAAGGAAAAAGTACCAAATACTTCAGCTGACAGGTGGAGCACAGTGGCACTTTCAGGTGTGCTAAAGTGTACATCAAGTGTGCTTGATGAGCAGCCTGCACAAAATATGCAGTGGTAACATGTGCTTGAATGTAATGCCTCCAAGCACCTCTTGCTTTTTAGTTACCTTTTATAGATGTTATGGTATCAGCAACATCATTCTTATTTAGGGGTGAGAGGATATGGTACAGAAAAGCAGACTGAGGACAAGAGTAATAACAAGTATTGAGAAGTCTTAAATGAATTTTCTGAAAGAAAATCACAGTAGTGTCTAAAATAAAAAAATTTGCAGAGCACGCATAACATCAAGGTTTATTTTCAGGAGTTGTGCTGACTTTTCTAGTTACTTGTTCCTATAAAATACTATATCTTAGTGTTATTCTAGTTTGATTTTATGACTTGTCTGAGGAAAAATAGGTTTTAGTGTGTTAAGGAGTAGAAAATACAGGCTTTGAACAGCCATATAGTGTCCTCTGGTGTAAATTGTTAGCTTTTAGAAGTTGATTTTTGGTTTTCCCTTATTTCTGAGCATGACTTCTTAAAAGCTTTATGAATTCAGAGTGATGATTGAGAATAGAAAAGGAAATTGTCCTGAGATTTCAGAAAAACTCTGGGAAATGCATGCTGTTTCAGGAAGCTGAATTGTCTTGGTAAGCTCTATAGATGCTTAGCTTTTGGGTTGGGGTGCTTTTAGTTTTAATGTGAAGTCCAGAAATGTAAGACTAGGCTTCTCACATTAGGTTTGTTAATCCTCTTTATGGTTTTGTAGTTCTGTATATTACATATTTTATGTGTTGGTCTTTTTTTGTGTTTGTATTATGTCCAAAAGAGATGTCAGTGATACCTATTGAAGGAATTACAAGCGTTTGTATATATCTTTATAAACCTCAAGAGCATTAATTTCAGGTGCAGCCAGGATGTTACACTTGCAGACTCTTAGACTTTGTAATTATTTTTGTTTGTTCTTTTAAGCAGTAAACAGAAAGTAATTAATTTAAGAATTAACACCAAGAGTAGTAATTCATATTCCAGGATGTTGCTGCAATCCCTGGAGATGATTGAAACTTTAATTATTAATGAATGTCTCTGAAACATACTTAAATGAGCTTGATGCTGAAGGAAAACTTAGGTAGATGTCAAAACATGTGAGAGATGTAGAGAGTTAGAGAGGTGGGTTCTAGAAGCTTTGAATATTCAACAAACTGGACTTGTGTATTGCAAGGTGGTTGGTATTTCCTGTGCTGCCCCAGGCAGGTGTCCAGCATTGCAGACAATGATTGCCAGTAGTCATTGTATGGAATAAGTGATTTCAATTTCAGAATGGTTAGGGGTTTAGAAGGCGGTGTATCTTTGAAGAGAACTAACTATTAGATTTTCTCTCTTTTTTTTTTTTTTTTGGTAATTTTCCTCAGAAGCACTGAAAACATAGATTTACAGAGCTTTTGAATTCCTAGCAGAGAAATAGAGTTCTCAACTGATGTTATTTTATTTTTTTTTTTTTTTTCTGTGAGACTGGGCATAGCAGTTACTTCCCAGGCAGGTGTGTTGGGGTGATGCAGCATCAGTGGAATCATGTGTAGAGGAGTGAACAAGGAGCATCTGGCTCAGGCTCCCTGTCAGTTTTGAAGGCAAATATAAGTCACCTGTCTTTCTGTGTTGTATATTCTTCTGCCTTGGCAACAAGCATCTTATTTCAATCACTGTTGTGCTTTCCAAGTGTACAGTGTTTATATTGATACAGATGTGGCTCCCTGTGCAGGCAGTTGTGTTGTCTTGATGCAATGTGTATTATTTACAGTTAAATCATTCCTTAGCAACTAAACCAGTTTTCCCTGGTGAGACAAAGGAGAAAACCTAATAGAATAATTTCAGAGCTCTGTATGTGCTTGGTCTTAAGTTACAATGCTGCAGATTTTTGTAGGATTTTTTGAATTCAGTTATGTTGGTGTAGATGGTGGGTTTGCGTTTTCAAGGGTTTCTTTTGCTCACATGCTTAGTCAGCAAAGAGGAGCTTAAAAATTCTTCTGTTGTATAAATTATAATAAATGTATGTGATCATAAATACAGGAACAGTATTAAAGCGGGTATAGGCTGTATTAGACTATACAGTATGTTTAATTAAATATTGCTTTTCATTCCCCCCCCATAATGATTGATAGGGAGAAGTCCCATCTCAGACTAAGAAGACCAGGTTGTCAAAAGAACTATCATTCTAGTTCTTAGAAAAATGTCAGCTCTTTTTGCTAAGCTGTTGTTAGCTAATGATTCTATCAAAATGCTTTTTCTCTCATATGCTTTTTATCTTCTTACGTGTCATGCAGCATTTTTGAATTCTCTATTAACTGTTGCTTGAAGGGGTTTCTGAGGCATATGGGAAGAGGTGAAAAGTTCAAAATAAATGAAATCAAACACTAAAGGTATCCTCTTGTGTAGAAAGCTAAACTTCATTAGCAGATATTAAAAATATGATTTTTAAAGGTGGAATGACTAGTAAAAGTAGAAGTGAGATAACTTAAAAGCTTAATACACAAACCAAATGAATTTTGGACTTAATAGCACATAGGAGGAATATACTCACTTGATTTTTAAGGTTGAAACATGATCTGACCTGGCAGCTATTACACTGTCAAACTCCTCTAGGTTTTATTAGCTATCTATTAGAAGAAATACGAATTTTTCTTTATCAATGTTAAATTATCAAAAAAATTTTAAATCTCAGGTGTCTGAATTTTTTCTTTTTCTTTCACCTTTGTTAGTGTCAAATTAATAGTGCCTTGACCTCATTTCATACTGCTTTGGAACTTGCCACAGACCAAAGGGAGATTCAACACGTCTGCTTATATGAAATAGGTACGTTGGATGTGTGTTCACCATAAATAGCTCAGTTTCAAGTTTGGCAGCTTCAGTAAACAAACTGGAGACTTCTTACTAGGGTTTTAAAAAAGGTTTTTAGATTACTGGCCTTTGTCTTGGGTAGATTATGGTATTGATCTTCTTGTTTAGACAAGTAGAATTTAACACTTTTTCATAATAAAATTACCTGCAAGTACAAGGTGATGCAAAATCAGAGAGTAGACTGTGGAATCAAGGGCAAACTGTTAACCTACTGAGTATTATTTAAAATTAGAAATAAACTCATCTGACTTGTCTGTGGATTTACCACTTCTGTGCCAAAAACTCATCAGTTTAGTGGAGCTTCACAGTTTGCAGGGTCTGTATTTCATGTTCATTTCCTTCTATCAGTAGCAGGATAAATAGTCTTAATTTGCATACACGTCTTTACAGTGGAGAAGATAGGTTGCTTCAACCTTTAAATGGGATCTTGTCACAGTAGAAAATAATAATGGAAAAAGTAGTAGCTTTGTAAGTTTCAACATTCTACAGAATGTAGTATCTAAATTTTTTAAATGAGAGCTCTTGGTATATAATTTTGTTCCTGCTCTGAAATGTGGATTAATTATTTCCTATGGAATCTTCTAATTCAAAATGTTCCAGTAAATTTAAATCAGATTTTAAATGTGTGTCATATGTTTTTGTTTTTAATTTTCCAGTTATTTTTATAGTTGTTAAACGTGCTCCAGCTCTCATAACAAAACAAACACAACAGAACTGTGTATTCCAATAATGTTGACACCGAGTTTGAATTTCTGTACTTCCCCTGAAGTTAAATCAGTGTTGCTTTCAGGTTGGTGCAGCATGATAGAGATGAACTTCAAAGATGCCTTTGAATCCTTCGAAAGGCTTAAAAATGAATCCAGGTGGTCCCAGTGCTACTATGCTTATTTAACAGCAGGTGGGTATATCCAGGGTGTTGGGGAAATGGAAGTCAGTGATGTGGTAAGGTTTTGGCACTGTTTTCTCTTGGGAAACTTGCTGGTGCACATAGTGCCTTCCACACTGCCTGCTGCACATGCAGGTTTGTGCCAGGCTTGACTTGGACACTTGTGTTTCTTTCTATAATGAGCACTTGCATGCTCAGACATGCACCTGCCTGTCTGTACACCCCTCTCCATGTAGATAGAATTATTACCACTTTACAAGCTTGGTGGTATTACTTTCTTTAATGGATATAAAAAGCAGTACTGACTTTTTGATGAACACAGAGGGTACCTGGGGGAGTTGAGATTACCGTGCTGTCAAATCTTCAGTCTAGATAACTTTCTGGAAGTGAATGTGTGGAGATTTTTCTCTGTGACCATATGATATCTAATCTTAATTTTTCCTGTTTCATATCCCAGTACTGTTAATGTATTTTTGTTTCTGTATTCTTGCAGTGTGTCAAGGAGCCACTGGTGATGTCAATGGTGCTCAGAATGTCTTCAAGGAAGTTCAGAAGCTTTTCAAGAGAAAAAACAATCAGATTGAACAATTTTCAGTGAAAAAGGTTAATTTTTGCATAGGCTGACTTGTTTTGGTACACTGATGACAGTTCAGTTTTTAGTTCAGTATTCTGTTTAACAGGATGCATCTCCTTTCTGCTGTCCTGCTTCTGTAGAATTTGTGGGAAGGAATAGGGTGGAAAAATAATAGTGTCATTTGAAGGACCTAACAAAGGAAATGTGAATTAGCTATTCATTCTACAACCAAAGTAATTATTAAAGATAAAAATACATGATACTCTAATTGCTTTTGTAATTTTCCTTGTAGCTTTGCCTTCCTTACTCCTTTTTATCTTGTCTTGTTTGTGAAAGCCTTAGTTGTTTTTGAGAGCTAGGAGTTGTCTAGGAAATAGCTCTCTACTGGAGATCTTGCAGATGATCCTTTCTCAGCATCCAGTCAGTGTGCATTGGGACTGTGAAATACAGTAAAACCCAGTCAGGCTGCATACAAGGAGGTTTTAATTTTGATCAATATGTAAGCTCTTAAATTAGTTGCAAGATTTTGATTTTTTTAGTCATAAAATCCTTAAGCAAAGTTGCCACTGACTTTATTTTCATAAGATTGTTGGGTGACTTTATAAAACAGCTAAAATTAGTGTTTGTGATATATTGTTTGTAAATATCATGTTCCCTCTAAAGGAAAAGATTATGGATCTCCCTTCCTTCTTTCTTGCACTTTGCAGGCAGATAGATTCAGGAAACAAATACCAACCAAAGAGCTCTGTGTCCTGGCGTCCATTGAAGTGTTATACTTATGGAAAGCCCTTCCAAACTGTTCCCTCTCAAACTTACAGCATATGAGTCAAGGTATATATGGCTCCTTGATTTATTTATTTACATTTTAAAATGAGATGTATGTTTTTATGCTCTTGGGTGGAGTAGCTAATTGCAGTAGCATGAACATTTTTACTTGTGTGCATGTGTCATAGCAAAATACAGGTGAGTAACAAAAGAATAGTGACCCATTATGAATCAGCCTAATGCTTCATTTTTACAAGCTTTTGGGAGAAGTTGTAACTGCCTGCTGCATGTAGCTGTTTGTTAATCTTTGTTTAAAATGAAACAATAGCACAATAGTTACTGTTCCAAATCATTAAGCAAAATGTAACTTATTTAAACCTAACAACAAAATAGAAAAAAATCTAAAACTACATATTCATTCCTGCATGTCAGTTTTCTTCTAAGAGGAAATAGGTAGCTTGTGAGGTTATCTATGACATGATAGGTGTTCTGTTTGTCCTGGGACCTTCTTAAGTGGTGAGTGGTTGCCTCTTCCTTAGTCTCCAGCTGACTTTGGGTGTCTGCCATGTGAAGAAGCTTTTGTAGCAGTGTATATCATGAAGTGTTCAGTGTTTCTTACTCCATCCAGCAATCACTCGTTTGCGTTCTGCAAACTGTTTCAAGCTGGTTGAAGAGAAGACCAACATGATCTGCCTTGGCAGCCACTGACTGCATCAAAAGGAGTGTGGCCAGCAGGTCCAGGAAGGTGATTCTGCCCCTCTGCTCTGGTGAGATCCCTCCTGGAGTGCTGTGTCCAGGTCTGGGGTGCTCAGCACCAGAAAGACATGGACTTGCTGGAGTGGGTCACACAGATTATCAGAGGGCTGGAGTACCTCTCCTATGAGGTCAGGCTGAGAGGGTTTGGGATGTTCAGGCTGGAGAAGAGAAGCCTTCAGGCAGTCCTTAGAGAACCTTTCAGTTCTTAAAGGGGACCTGCAAGAGAGCTGGGGAGGGACTTCTTGCAAGGGCAGGGAGTGACAGGACACGAGGGAATGGCTTTAAACAGAAAGAAGCAGATTTAGATTAGATATTAAGAAGAAATTACTGTGAGGGTGGTGAGGCACCTGGAGCAGGTTGCCCAGGGAAGCTGTGTATGTCCCATCCCTGTGAGTGTTCCATGCTGGACAAGGCTCTGTGTAACCTGGTCCAGTGAAAGGTTGGCAGGGGCCTGGAACTAGATGGTCTTTAAGGTACCTTCCAACCAAAACCATTCTAAAATCCTCTGATTATTGCTTGCTCATTTAGAAAATACAAGAAAAATTGCCACGGGTTGTTTTTTTTTGTAATCATGGAATTTTGGGGATTGTACACAATTTTCACATTATGCTAGAAAACTCCATTCTTGAAGTCAAGAGTTAGGACTGGTTGTGGTGTTCGTTCCAGTTTTAATTTGAGATAACTTGTCCATTTAAATTGCATTATGGCAGTGGGTTATAGTCAGATTCCTAGTTTTCTAGTCACAAAGGTAATGGTAGGCTTTAAAATCAGATTTACTCACATCAAAATTAATTCGAGTGGTTTTTTTTGGCTGTCGTGTGCCTTCAGAGTGGTCAACTTTAGAGGGTGTAAGGAGTTTGCATTCTCTCCCGCACACTCAGGGCCAGTGTAGGCCTCCCTTGTGTAAGCTTCCAATCAGTGGTTCACATTTTAATGTGGAATAGCAGTATGGTTTCAACTTCAGAGATGCATTGCTTGTGAGTTTGACACTGACAAATATGTCTGCATCAGCCATCCCTGGCTGAATGTTTTCTGTGCAGTGAATGTTATTTCTGCACCTTATGTGTATTTCAAAAACATGAATAATAGGTTCTTTCCCACATTTGTTTTTTCTTGTCATGAACAATTGGATTGTAATTTGTTGGGGTGGATTTCCAGGTTTTTTCTCAGGGCTAGAACTTGACTTAAAGGAATTAATTTGTATCCACTTGCAGTTCTGTAAGTAAAATGCCAAATAATTTGAGACTTGTAATCCACACAAGAACTGACGATGCAAATACTTCATGAAGTCACCTTATAGTTATCCATAGGTGGCTTCTTTGGCTTGTGGATTATCTGTGTTGTGAATGCAGAGCTGGTTAAGATCTGGCAGGGCTTCCACTGTGATACAAAATGTTTAAGGAGCTGCACTGCTCCAGACACAGCAGTTATGGAATGAAAAGCCCTGTACTCTCTCCTTCCTGGAGGTGCTGGTGTGGGCAAGTGCAAATGGCTCCTCATGGAACTCACCTTGATTTAGCAGAGCTGGCACTAATAAGCTTGATCAAAATGGAATCTGATTCGTTCAGAAAGGGTTCCAAGTGTTGTGATTCAGCTTTTCCTGGAAACAGAGCACTACTCAGCTGAGACACAGTCTGTCCCCAGATTGTGGACCAGCTAAGGTCTGGCAAATAAACCTTATCCTGCCATCATCACTGCGAATTGTGATGCCAAAGCACTCTAGACTGGGTTCTTAAGTCCAGTACAAATTTTTGTATGTCTGTGACTTGGCTTCAGTTCAAAAAAAATCAGGTTTGTCTGAATTGTCCTGTACTCCTTCTAACTTGGACTGTGTATTTTTCTTTCAATATGTGGAACTAACCAATGTTCTGTAACACCAGAACTAGATGATTGTTTCTTAATTTTACCTTTTTGTGGATATTTCAAAGACCAGTAAAGATCAGTCCTTCTCTTGTGAGAGGAACACACCAACTACCTTTGACTTCAACCCATTCGTTCGTGTTAGGAACTGCTCTCATGAGTGACAGATTTCTTGATGAGGGTCATACAGAATGGGTTGTATTTAAAAGAAAACAACTTCCTTGTCTTTCTATTAATGTTACTAGCATCTCCTTTTTCTGGCAAAATTTAAATATCAGACTAAAAGACAATGTAAATCACAGTTCTTGTCTGAGAAAGTATTTCAAGCCACCTTGTTTACTGGAATCTTTTTGTTAAGCTTGCCATGATGTGGATGATTCATCGGCTGCTGGTTTGAGGAATTTGCTTCTTGGTGCCATACACAAATGCTTAGGAAATTCTGAAGATGCTATTCAGGTAAGTAGTTAAATGATAATTTCCTCCATTATTGCTATTTATAAACTATTCTTTAAAAACAGTGAGTAAGAGTATTAAACAAGTCATTAGTTTTTCAGTGCCATTGATCATTCTGGTTTGTGAATTCTAACAGTTTCTTTTAAAATCTTTTGATTTAACCTGTCTTCATTATATTCTGTGCTATGAAAGCAATTGTCTTTGTTGGAAGAGCATGGCAGTAAAATGGTTCGTAGTAATAAGAGTTAAAGGGAAGCTGGGAAGAATAAGAGAAGAGTTTTTGCTCTCCTAGATGTACTTTGTCCATCAAAGAAAATTAATGCTTTTTTTAAAGTATCTTGGAGATTGTCCTTTTGAAGGCACAGGTTTGCTGCTTCTTCTCTGGACATGTTAGAGAGAGGAATTTGATTATTAGTACATACGAAAGAATAATTTTGCCACCACTCTAGGTTTTTTTTTTTTTTTTTCTGTAGGTACATCTCTCCTTTTTCCTCCCCAAAATAGAATGCTATTAATACAAGCAGCAAGATGCTGGCTTTAAACCCTTCTTCTCCCTGCTCCATTTCTCTCTCACATACCTTAAATAATCTGGGTGTCAGATGTCACAGTTTCCTGTTAGAGCTAATATTTTTTTCAATATTAAGTTGGAAAACTCTTGACTCAATCACTATAATACTTGGTAAAAATCCAAACTAATAATTTTGCCTTGATACAGTAGTGTTGGTAAAAACATCTAGGAATCTATACCATTGTAAATTATTAATATATTCTCATCTTAGCTTTGGCTAATTTCTACAGATTAAAGTTCAGTGGTGCTTCTGCATTGTTTGGAAGTAACAACCAGTCAATTTTAATGTACCTCTGCAGTCTTTGGTTTCTTTTTTTCCTTCCATTTTTACAGTACTTTCAGCGAGCTGCTAAAGATGAACTCTGCCGTCAAAGCAACTTGTATGTCCAGCCATATGCTTGCTATGAACTTGGCTGTATCCTGTTGGACAATCCAGAGGTAATGGCATGACCTATTTTTAAACTTTAAAAAGTAGTGGAAGGAATCAACATGCAAAGAATGAAACAAAGTTTGTAGGTGACTGTGCATATGAAATTTTAAAAATTTGTTTTATACCTACCATAAAGAAACCTACAACTTTGTAGGGATGGGGGTTCAATCCAAGAAATGGAATGTGTTTTATATCACAATGTCTTAGTTTTTAAATATTGAGAGTGTTCCTGCTGCTGGTGGCAGCAAAGGCCTCACCAGAATGCCCTGGGTAGGCAGGGATTTCTTGTCTGCAACTGGTATTTAGTCTGGTAGATGCCTAGGGTCCTTTACTTACCTATTTAATATCCTGTTGGATGCCATTCAAAGTTCACCTGTACTTATCCTCTCCAAGTAGAATTTGATGCCTTCCTAAAATAGCAAGTGGTTTTTTAGTAATTTAAATTTCTTTAAAGCTGTTTGTGTGGGCATTTTGACTTCCACCCTGAGTAGTGAGGGTTTTGTTCTTCAGGATGTGGAAGAAAATAATCTACCTGGCTTTCAGATTGCTCAAATGGCTTGGCTGACAGTACATTTAATTGTTCAGGTCTTTGCACATACCCTAGCTCAGACAATCTTAAACCAGAGCAGCTTGTGCAGCACTCTTGGTGCCATTTCTCTCCTTAAATGTGTAACCCCAGTCCTTGGAATTTATGCCACTTGGTGTTGTTAATCAGATGGCAGGTTAGGAGGGAAGTGGTCACAGGGTAGTCACTTGAACCCCCCTTTACTGTATGTGGTGTATGAAGTAGTGGGCTGATAGTATCTCATATTCTTAAGATTCTGTTTTCAGTTGGTTTTGGTGTTGTCACAATTTATTTAGAGTTGAGCCTTTCCCTTAAAGGGCAAAAGAGAGGAAAATCTTTTAATAAAGACAGTTATCATGACAAAGGACAGAACTAGAAAATGCTTTTAAAACTTTTTTCTTTTTGAAAACCCTGCTGCTCTACTCTTAGAGCTGGGCTTTGAAGCCTGGAAGGAAGGTCTGAGTCCCATAACAGTTTCTGCTGCCTTTCTTTCCATGTTCATGTTTAAATTTGATCATGTCAAGCGTCTCTAACAAAAACCCCAAAAAATGTGGTATGTGAAGGTATGTTAAGATGTGAAGAACGTGAGAGCAGTCCTTTCTTCCTCCTGCTTTACATGCAGTGTGTGCACACAGTAGCTGAATACTCCACATGTAGGGTGTTTGAGAGCTGAACAAGCCTCAGCTGGAGGAGCTGTGATAGTGTTTAGCATATGAAAGATGTGGAGGAAACTCCCTCTTGTGGCACTCAGAAAATGAGGAGGTAAATGATGCCTGACTCCAATAAAGTGGGATGGGGTGGGGGAAAGCAAGAGCTAGAACTAGAGGTAAGTGGTTCCTGTTTATACAAAATTTCATTTAGTAGCTGGGGTGTTGTGCTAGAGCTCCATGGTGCTTAAGAAAGGGAATGGAATAGGACTTTAATTTCTATAATTTCACCTTTTCTGTAGAGGACTAGTAATACATAATAGTGCTTCTCATGGGTGCTTCATTAGTATTTCCAGTTTCCTAATTTGACAGGGTTTTGTCTGCTCAGTACCTTTTTGAAAGGTAGAGATGCTACACCAGTCTCACCAGCTCATTTACTTAAAGTGTATTCTGTAACATTTGTGATAGGTTTCCAATGCAATGTTTGTCTTTTTGTAGACTGTGCCAAGAGGCAAAACCTTACTGCTCCAAGCCAAGGTAAAAACTAAGGCATTTTCTAACTTAATTGTCTAAAATGAAAGGGCATTTGGGAGGGGAAGGGGGGAGTGGGTGTTAAGTGGTGATGTCCCTCACCTGTAATCTACAGCTCCTGTCACGTAAATGTGCATTAATGTGCATGATACACATTTATGTGTGCTCCATAGCTATGTGCTGCTAGGTCAGCCATCACACAGAGCCCACATCACTGACAGCTCCTGAAAGTCCTAGAACCTTGATAAGTTTTTCAACCAAGATTTGGCTACAAAAATTTTGAAAATTACAATTCTTCATTCCGTGTTTGTTCCAACTGGTTCCTGCCTTGGGCCTATTGGAATTTCTGGAGCTTTTGGATTAGTAGAACACTTCAGGTGCTCTTCAACTATATGGGCTTCAATCTGCCCTCTTTACCAACTTGGAATTTCTGTAATAATTCCTTTGCTATGGGTAATATGGGGATATTGTAACATGAAGTCGCCAGTTCACCTCTTTTCTTTGGACTCTTTTAACATGATTTTTTAAGCATTAATAGCAAAATTATCTGCACATCCTGAAGTGAAGGAGGCTAATAGGTATATGTTTGGGGTTTTTTTCTTGTTTTTTTCCCCCCAGGAGGAATTTACTGGCTATGACTTTGAGAACAGATTGCACGTCCGCATACACGCAGCCTTAGCCTCTCTGAGGGAAGTGGTTCCACAGTGACGTCAGGAAGGCTTGCTGTCCTTTCCCACAGTTCCTGCACTTTAGGATGAAGCAGAAGAAAGAGCTGTTGGGAAGTCCAGCTTTTCTTCTGAAAACCACTTGTGCCAGAGACACTTTCCTAGTATGGCAGAGTAAAAACATTACAATTTTAACTAAAGGTAAATCAACCAGGAAGAAGGTTAAGTGACCTTGTGTTTTTAACTCTTCATTTTTTATTTTGTTCAAACCAAGCTGAACACAGTTACTTGTAACTCTGTGGGTGAGCCTAAATAAGCACATTATTTACTTCAACAACATTGGCAAGGTTGATTTTTACCTTTTAAAACAGGTCTACATCTAAAATTTGCCAGAAGAAGCACTTTTGGTTTGATTAGAATAATGCAATATTAGTAGTTGGTTTAAATGTTGAAGTTGGAAGTGTCAGAATACTCCTTTTTATTCAAGTACTAGCCAGCACTCAGGAGGAGGAGGAGGAAAACTGTTCAGCCACAAAAAGCAGATCTTACTAAATTTTTGTGGCTTTTGCCAGTTACCTCATGATGGCTAATGGTGAATTTTAAACCTCTCACCCCTTTTTGTTCTTTATCCATTTCCTCCCAACCCAGCTCATATTTGTGATATCAGTGATGTCAATATTTAAGTTCTTTGCTTCTGGTACATTCCAGATAAATACTTTGACATGCAGCTACTGCTTGGCCAGTTCTTATTTCGGCTCTTAAATTCTGAATATCATATTAAGATTTCATATGTTTTTCATTCAAGCTGCTGGATCCTTACAGCAGTGACCTTTAAAGGTATTTAAAAAACCCGCAACCAAAAAAAAAAAAAAAAAAGCCAACCCACAAAACTGCTTTGGTAGTTACACCAATATTACAATATCTTCAGTCTCTGTATTGTATTTCAAGCCTGTGGTGTTAAGTTATTGAAATACCTCAGAGAGCCTAAAACTTTTGTCATGATTATATAATTTCTAATACTTGGCCATCAGTGTGCTTATCTGTAGCTTTTTTTACTTTTGTCTGTAATGTGTAGTATTTCCTTATGTTTTATATTCAGCTAATATTATATTCTAGGAAGGTAACTATTTTTTTAAAGAAGCTTATGAATGGAAATCTGACCATAAAGTTAGTTGAATTATGTTACTTTGCAAAGCTAAGAAAACTGGATATCCTTGGAAATAGTTATCCAAAAGCCTTATCTTTACTTTGGTCAGGTTGCCTTAAACAGTTCCTTAGCTTAAGCTTTTTTTGTTTCTTCTTACCTTTTTGTAGAGCATGTTGCCAAAGTTCTAGATTTGCCCACACTTAACCTTCATTGATTTGCTTTTGAGGTTACGTCTAAAGCAAGACTGATATGGAGGAAAGAAGTAATGTCCTGTTTGGTAGGCCAAATGAAATGGTTGAGACACTTTCATTTCTCTCTAGAAAGACACAGTTCTGCTATGAAAGGCATTCCTAGAGCAGTTTAACACTTCTGCTGCAGTTCCTGAAGGAGAGGAGGAACTCTTTATAAAGCAGTTTTATTTTTATATAATCTAGGTGTGTTACAGGTAGTACACTGGGATTTTTTTATTCCACCATGACAGTAATATTGAGTCATAAATGGGTGTTCAACCTTATTTGGTCAGTCCAAATAAATATTGACTAGAAAATGATATATTGTATATAGTGACTGCTTAGAGTTCAAATAATTATTTTAAAAATGGGCTTTAATGTACTTGAAATCTTATTTTGTCCTATCTGACTTTTAATGTTTTTCAATCAGACAGTCTGTTCTGGGTAAATAGCTGGGAATGATGTAGCTCCTGGCAAAATTCTTTTTAAATACACTCCTTAAATATGATGTGAGACTTGGCTGTTCAGGACACAAAGCACCTGCATGCAATTTGTGTTGGGATATTTAGAGTCTGCATACTTGGAGGTAGCTAGAAAATTGTAGTAAATTTACTAAAAGGCCTGTTCTCACCAGGCCAGGAGTGGGTATAGAAAGACATTATATGTTCATGTAACAGTTCAATAACTCTGTGCAAAGTGCAGCTTTCCTGTGGGCTTAGCAAATCATCACAACTGTATGTTTCTGTATTAATTTTTTTCCCCCTCTCTTCATAGGAGACCCTCCTACACTGTATATGGCAAAATTATTTTTTATGTTAGATTGTGCCTGTGATGAGAAAAAAAAAATCAATGGTCTTTTGTGTAAACTATTAAGTTTTTATACTGTGGAACTCGGAGGCATGGTCTAATAGCAATAATGGAATATGCATCTTGCTAATTAATATATTAAGGCCATCTTTACTGGGACAGGTATTTTTTGTTGATGTTGATGCAGTTTTTATCTCAGTACGACTCATTTCAGATAAACAACTAGAATTTTTAGATGTCACAAGGTGGCATATTTATTGTGATGTACTGTAAATGTTGTTAATTTACAGAACTTGCACTTTTATATTTCTGAGTAAAATTAAAAGAAATGTGGACATGAATTTTGTTCCTTTGCTTCTTGAGTTTGACTTCTGATTGGTAGCGTCCTGAACAAGATGATACTGGGAAAACTTCTGGGATGTTAGTGACAGTAACAAAGTTTTCTAGTCAGCAATTACCTCCAGCCTTTTTTCTTCCAGTATAATTACAGTCTCTTGGATTAGCAAGTGAGTTACATCATGTTGAGCTCAACCATAGAGTGAATGAGCTTTAAGGTACATTTTTAAGACCTCGAATTCATTTGTTCGTCACTGAAGAAAAAGAACCACATACAATTGTATTTGTTGCATTCCTACACCTTTGAAAAGTGTTTCTAATTTACTCTAAAGCAAGCATTTTAATTTCTTTTCTGACTTTGAATGCTTGTTTCATATTCTAATTCTGCTTTATTCCTAAATAAAATTCCCCAAATGCTGTACTGAATTGCTTTTCAGTTTGCAACAATGTGATTGTCTTTCCAGCAACAGATTGTACTTGTGTTTAAGAACGGCTCTGTACCCGCTGAAGTCTGAGCAGGTGTTGGGTTGATGTAGGCCTGATCAAACCTTGCAGTGGGGTGGAAGCAGAGTAGCCTGTACAGAACTCAACTTCCCTTTCCAGCAATCATTATGAAACACCAACAGTGGTAGGAAGCACATTAGAGGTTATGCAATCCTAAACAAATATTGTTAAAGCTGATCTTAAGTAAATTTATGCTTATCTTTTTATTTTAAGGCAGTTGGGAAGCCAGTGGCATCTGTCAGAAACTTTGCAGGCAGCCTAGAGCACAAAGTGAAGTTTAGGAGTAACAGACTTGTTCAAGTCACAAAAGTGTGCCATTGTTAGGAGATGGTGAAAAGTGTTCCAGCTCACCTGGCCTGTTCCCTACCCATTTCCTACCACACAGAAATTCAACTTGAGGCAGCCTTTCCAGAATTAAATGCTGAATTATTTCTATATCTGATTACTTTTTTGATGTGTGTTTGGACCCCACAGCTGGACTCACCACAGGTTATCAGGGTAGGTGCATATTAGTTGCTTATTTCTTCCCTGCCTTTGCTCAGCACCCCTTTGCACAAGAGCTTCACAATCTACTTAACCCCCTGTGTTTTAACCACCAGTGAGGGTCAGCCATGGGGAGTTCATGTGCATTTGTCTTACTGTTAGCCCTAATTTTTCCATTGCTGGTTTTTCCAAAATGCTGCTTGTCTTTTGGTGTGACCTATTCCATGATGGTGTTCCAGTCAAGTAGTCTGTTAAGCTCAGTAAGACTGGCTGTTGGTCAGTGCTCTTCAGGCATTTCTGGCAAGCTGTGCTTACCTAGAGGAGATGCCCAGGTGGGAGAGGGGAAGAGATTAAAAGGAAAAAAATGACTTGTTTGACTTGAGGATTTGAGAAGGAAGGGAGGTTGTCAGAATTTGCTAAGCAAAATAATTTTTGTAATAACAAGTTCCCAGTCTTTCACTAAAAGCAATATGTTTACTATATTAAGAAAAGATAGTTGTACTTCTGGGACATAGACTTCTTCCCAGTTAATGAATGACCTGATTCTTTTTCTGGTAGAAAAATAAGGCTTATCTGGGACCTTGATTTGCTGAACTTCTGCCCAGGCTCTTAGATTTCAACATTGCCTGGAATCTGTTACTTTTGCAAAGGGGTAAAAGGTGGTAGGACAAGGCAATGACCTCAGTTGGGCAGGCTGCTCATGGGCTGACAGCCCTTCCCTATGGGGCCAAAGGTTGATGTGTGTTAGTAAAGTACCTGGTACATTGCTCTTGGTGGCTTCCAAAACCAGCATTTAAGTCCCAGCACAGTGAATTAGTTTCCAGACTCATTTTTTCCTATAGCTACTCTTTAGTTTCAGACACAGACAATTTGATGTTAGGTCCTGCAGCCTTTTTAAATATTTATGGAGGTTTATGCTTCAGTTCTGTCACCTCTGGTAATACATTTTTCTTTGGTTTATGACATCTGTACTTAAGCATCTTTGAAGCTTTTGCTGTGCAGAGCTTTGCAGACCTAGAGTTCTGAAAGTTTTCCAGAGAAGCAAACATGCAAGTTCTCTGCTCTGTATTAACTGAGGATTCTTTTGAAGTAATCATGGCTAGCTTTGCACTCAGGTATGTGTAATACCTTTATCAAGGCATGTTGTTTCCATATGCTCTCAGTACAGAAATCTAGACTTTGGGTTGCTCTCCCTGCTCCAAAAATTATGCATTTCCTACTTGTCATATGTATATTCTTGAAATATTCTTTGTATGGGAAGCTCTTCTTCCTAGTTTCACAAGTCTCAAAATACAAATATTTAACATTTTAAATATTATCATCTGTGTTGTCACTCTCCAGGACTGAAGAGATAATGTGAGTTTTCTTGAGAAATTACTAAAGATTCAAGAAGCATTTTATGGTGAGTATACATTAGCATACTTTCCTGTGAATGAACTGGAAAGTCATTCAAAATTAGCAGAGAGTTCTGCTGCAAGCATGTTACTTTTAAAAAGAAGCTGTTACAGATTTTCTAAATGCTTTAAGACCGACGAGTTTTAAATCTTCAGTACTGCTGGAGTTCCCCTCACGTGTAGAGATGCAGTCATCCAAGAATGCAAGAGCAGGTAGGTAGATGATGGTTTTCCAACTATAATAAAGGCTGATCTGCAGCAATGTTTGTGGTTAAATTTTTTTCCCTCAGCAGACTCCTGATCATGCCTTGCCCCTGTGATCTTTCTGTCTTCATGATCCTGTAAAACACAGTGGAACCTTGAAAATAGAGCACTACATGGTGAGCTCTGTTGTGCTTGTTGTATTGGAACAGAAAATGATCTTGTGTGTTCATACTAGTAACGTGTGCTGGGAAGCAAAATGTCACCTGCCCTGATCACCTGGGCAGGTCAGGTTTGTTTCAGGGTTTGCCCTTGAAATAATAAGATTGCGCAGTACAAACAAAGCCATTGTAAAGGAATAACCCCTGGTTCCTCTTGGGGTGTGGCTGAAGAGGTTGCAGGTTCCAGCTGTGTCCTCTGAGCCCCTGCCAGAGGCCACCAAGGAACATTGCTTCTTAGGTACTGTATTTTGCAGTTTGTTCAAATCCCTTGGGTTTGTATGTCACCTGTGTTAAAAGGCCAGGCTGTAAGCAGGGGATGGTCTGTGCACCCATCCCTTCACCACAGAGGGGTGGGATGTGGCCACAGCCTTTCTGCTTTCAGCATGTTGCAGCATTAGATTGTGTGATGGCATCATAGCTTGAGGCTGAGGGAAGAATTGCTCTCATCCTGTGCCAGGAAGAAATGTCTGGCTTGGCTGCTAGTGAGGAAAACAGGTTTTGGCAAAGGCATTTGCTTAGAAGGGTTCTGCCTGTGCTGGGCATTAGGCAAGTCAGTGGCAGAAAGGAGGAGCAGGTTTCGTGGTCGTGGGGAGGGGAAAAAGGCAGCAGCTCATGGGAACACGTGCATGCTGTGGGCAGGTTCAAGATCTTGCACTTGGCCTTGGCTGAACTTCCTGAAGCTTGTTTGGGTCCAGTCCTCAAGCCCGTCCATGTCCCTTTGGATGGCATCTCTTTCCTCTGGTAAACCAACTGCACCACACTCAGCTTGGTGTCATGTGCAAACTCGCTGAGGGTGCGCTGGATCCTGCTGTCATTGAAGAGAGAGTAACAAGTCTGTTACATGTTACCAATAGTTTTGGTCCCAGTACAGACCCTTGAGGGTCCACTTACTGCTGATTTGTTTCCACCCTTCTAGCCACTTCCTTATCCATCAAACCCATATATCTCCAATTTAGCAGCCAGAGTGTTGGGAGAGACTGTTAAAGACCTTCCAGAAGTCCAGGTAGATGACATCTGTAGCTCATCCCTTGTGCACTAATACAGTCACTCCATCATCCAAGGCCACTAGATCAGTCTGGTACTGTTTCCCCTTGGAGAAGCTGCAGCTGGTGTTGGCTGTCCTTAACCACCTCCCTGTCTTCCTTATGTTTTGATGTGTCTTCCTGGATGATCTGTACCAGGACCTTACCAGGCACAGAGGTAAGGCTGACAGGTTGGTAGCTCCTACACTCCTCATCACCTTTATTTTAAAAAACAGATGTGATACACCATTTTCTCCAGTCACTGGGGACTTTGCCTGACTGCTATGACTTTTCAAGTATGATGAGAGAGTGGCTGCATAATTGAGAAATTGTCACCTGAATGCCTGAGTTAAGTAAACATCCCTGCCCAGCCATCCAGGAGGCACCTGGGCAGTGACACTCACAGCACGTGGGCTGGGAGCAAGGTGTCCTCTGGAGTCTTCCACCCACAGTGCCAGTATAGGATTTGGGACTCATGCATCAGTAGCGAGCTAACTGGATTGCACAGCTGCAAGGCAGCTTTTCCTTTCTGTGGCATTGCCCAATACTGACAGATTATAAATGGGCCTGACTTGGCTTGGGCTGGCAGGCAGAATAATGTTTTTTCAGAGAGGATTTAGCTCTAATGCTTCAAATAATGTCTCATAATTTCTGATGTCATTCAGAAAGCAGCTCAGTACTGAGCCGTGATGATGCATTGAAAGACTTTTACCTTCTCTTCTGTTACTGTGCTGGTTTTACAGAGAATGATCACCTTTCACCTCCACCATCACCTGCTCCTAGCAATCCATTACAGGTTGTACCTTTCTGCAGTGAAACCAAAGTTACCTCAAACAATGAGGCAGCGTTGTGTTGGGATGATGAACTCATTATGGATGCAGAGGTTCCATCTTTTATAGAGCAGTTTTCAAAGAAATACCAAACAAAATAGCCTCTGCTCTGACAGCATTTTATTGCTTCATTTTTGTTTTATTTTCTAGATTGCAGGTGTTTGTCACCCACCTAACAAATGGTGTTTGCTGTCCCAGATCCCTTCTGTACCATGCTTACTAGGTGTGTTTGTTTAAAACATGAAGATTTACAACATGACTGGAACTAACTGCTCCTGATTCCCACACCTGTTTCTGTCTTTTTAGCCTCAGTTGCCTGGGACATCCACCACACTCTATAGACCTTCTGTTGTGTAACTTAGTTGAGACAAAGTAAAAATTACCATGAAGCCTATGTCCTGCTGGAGGTAGGGGTCCTTATTCCTGGACAATGCTCAGCTTTTCCAGAGGAAAAGATTAACAACATGGTCAGCTGTCACAAATACCTGTTCCAAATTATGTGATGCCAGAAAAATGGAGTGGGGAAATTCTCCACATTTTGTTCTAGTGGGCTCTGATGTTCCAAACACACAGGACTGGAACCCTGTTTCTACCCATGCCATGTTTGGACAGCCAGTTGCTGGTGCAAGGAGACTTACTACATTCCCTGGTGAGAAATCAGCAAGCCCCTGGTTCTAATTCTGCAACTGAAAGTGCAGCTAAGCCATGCACAGCCAGTGTTTTCCCAGTGGCCATCCCTCTGGCTGCTTTGATGTTTGTAAAGACCAGCTGGCAGTAGCACACAGTAAGTGCTCCTGCAGGAAGTGACAGTACTGCAAGGACAGGCTACCATTACATCAGACCCCATGCACGGGGTAGGGTACTGAAGAGCAATGCTTGCTTCCCACACAGGAACATGCTACTGTTTGGATTTTACTACTAGAAACTTAATTTGTCCCTTTTCAAAATAAAAAGAGAGATGACTGGTTAAACTAGTTGTCCTATATAACACACACTGTGTTCCTCTGCTTGTTATTGTTTGCAAGTCCTTCTCTGATTTTAGTCTGAAAGAACCACATTTTTAACCTCATATTTATACACACTGTCTTGCCTATAGCCTGAACTTTTAGGATTTGTGTAATATTCAAGGGGGCACTCCTCCCCTTGGAGTGCATTTAGGTAGCACAGCATAGTTCTTCCACACTTACCTACTGAGTTCATGTTAATTTTTAAACAGGTAGAGAGGCTGTTTGCACTTCAGGAAGCGGTCAGGATGGATGGAGTTTACATTGCAATAAAATAATGTTAAGCAAATGTTCAAAAAAACCCACCAGCAATTAGAACTGCATTCCCGTGTTGAACATCCCCAGTGTTAGCTTTGAACTGTGCCCACTGCTGCATCTACTGGAGCTGTTCCAGTGAGGAGCCACCCAGCCTCAGTGTGCTGACCTGGTATAGTCATGGGGAGCAGGCAGGAACTAAATGTTTTCCTTGGCACTCTGTTCAGTGCTGTGTGACCTGCACAGACCCACCAGCCAGGCTGCTTCTGCAGGTCTTGCACCCACACCAGGAACCTGCACAGCAGTCCAGACAGATTTCAAGAAGCTCTGGCCAGAGTGGAAGCTTCCTGCAGATAGAACAGGTACTAAAATCCGGCATCCACAGGTCACTGTGAGAGCTGGCCCCTCACAGGAAAGGCTGCCAAGGAAAAAGCTTTCCCTTATCTATGCAAATATGTCTCAGCATCAGGACCTGGGTAATGCGAGAAGCGCCTAGAATAAAAATAGAAAGCATCTCATTGCCTTATTAACAGTTTCAGTAGTCCACTCAAAGCTCAAGCTGCAGGAAGCTCTCAGTTCCCCAGCCCTCCCCAGAAAGAGACTTTTCCTTGCTTATGGAGAAGAGAGGTCCCTGGAGCACAGAGACACATAGTACCTGTCCTCACTGCAGCAGGTTTCGGATGAGGGTTGCTCAGAAGGGGTCAGCACTGTTGAACACCACTCACTTTAGACTAGATGCAAGAAGTTTTGAAGCCTTTATTTAGTAGCAATTAAATTATTCAATTAACACTAACCTCCAGACAGCAGTTAAAATACTGTACAAAGAGAAGCTTGCCCTCTAGAAGCTCTGTACACAGTTCAGTATAAACAGACTAAGATTGAATGCACCCCACTGAAAAGGGGTAAAGCAGCTGTGCACAGGAGGCCTCACTGAGGTGCTGTACTACCTTTGAAATGCACAAGACTTCCTTGCAGGGAGTTTGCACAGTACAGACACAGTCCTGTCCCCCTGCCATGTTCCACCAGGTCATTCCTGGACTGATTAGGTTCTTGCAGTGGTGCTGGGCACCGGAACTTCTAGTGCATGAAACAGATTATTTTAAAACCTGTTACTAGTGTGCAGTTCAAATCAAATCTGTAGATATTTAAATGGCTCTTAATTCCTTAAATCATAAGGTTGGTAGCAAAACAGGAGAGCAAAATTCAAAACACACTGCACAAAACATTGAATAAATAACCTCTGAGTAATGTTACCAGCTTAAACAACTGCATTACTGCTCCAGACATGGGAACACTTCTGGAATCTCCTGAGCAGAACTCAGGCTTCAAGGGAATTACTTTTAGTAAAAGAAAAGTCACTTTATGAAAAATTACATCTTTACAGAAGTGACACCCTTTTCTTCATTTAAGAATCAAATATTGCAATTACTTTGTGTGCTTTTTAAACATTCCCATGTCACAATAAATAAAACCAGTTTTACTTGTGCCAATGTTATCTACAAAATAAAGTATTCACAGAACAGCTGAAGGTGTTCTATTCCTCATACACCACAACCTAATATAGGTGTACTCAGGGCAGCTTGAAACCACAGCAACTTTGTCCATGCAGGATCCACCATCAGCCAGAAAAGTTTTTCCCCTACCTTTAGGACTGAAGATCATGTACCACCAGATTTATTGCAGAGATGCTTATTATTCTGTTTGATAACATGTCAGTATTTTCAGGAGATAAGTAGAATAAGGGAAAACATTAAAACAGATTAAGACTTATTTGTATCAGTCAGAGGCTCCTTACTGCATTTTAATAAATATCAGGCAAATTAAAGTAGTTTCTGTCCCAGTAGTTGCCAGAGTAAAGCCAGTCCTGTGTACCAGTGTGGGGATTGGGGCCTTGGTGGAACCATCTGCAAGGAAACACACAGCATGTTAGTTAAGTTATTAACACTCACTTGTACAAGTTTAGAACAACTTTGCTGCATCTTCAGAAAATAGTATAAAATACACAGCACAAAATTTTTGCAGGAGTCCCCTTGGTTTTAAATTTGTGAGTTTGAAAATAATCTTCAGTGACTACCTTTCCCCATTTGCAACACTGCTTAAACATCACTGAGATGGAATTGCTGACACCAGTGTTTTGCCATTTGAAGCTGCCAAGATTGCTGCATAAAAAAGGACAGATACAGCTTTATTTCAAAGCAGTTTTGAAAAACCATTCTGGCATGCACAAGCAGTAACAGTTTTTGCAAGACATGTAAACACCACAAGCACTGCAGTCCTGAAAACAAATATTATATCCCTGGATCTAGATTACCCCTTGTTTTTTTAAAGCCTTGTTTTGCAATGCACTTCATCATAGAATTGTAGAGTGACCTGGGTTGGAAAGCACCTTAAAAACCATCACCTTCTTTGACCTTTCTTTTCTGGTTAACAAATGTGTAGAAGCCCTTTGTGTTAATTTTTTTTTACATGCTTTGCCAAGTTCCAGCTTTGCCTTGGCCTTCCTTACCCCATCCCTACATAACTCATCTCTCTGTTCTTCACAGATGACTCGTCCTTATTTCCACTGCCTGTGCATTTGCTTCCTTCCCTTTGGTTTGACCAGCAGGTAACTCAGAACAAGCGTGCCAGCTACCCCGAGTGAGGATGAAACATCACCCACAGGCTGCAGGAAGAGTTCTGGATTATTACAAGTTAACTCTGTTGGTTACACTGTTGGCAGCAGGAGACTCAATCTGAATGCTCAGAAAGCTGATTCCATCTGCACAGAACTACTTGCAAGCTTTTACTAAGCTTGTTATTAATAGAAACACTGATGTTGAGCCCAGGCTTTCTTTCCTTTCTTCTCTCCTCCTGCTTAATCTGGAGGCACCAGATAGCACACAGTGAATGCCACTTTCTGTTTGGCCCAGTTACTCAATCTTGCGCCTCAACAATGTACAGTACCAAACTTCAAGCATTTTAACTTCCTTTTGTATTTTACCAAGCCACATTTATGGCATGAGCCAGCTTGGTGGAAGCTGTTTCTGTGGTAATGTGCTCCACAGCTTCCTTTCACCTCCTCACTGACCGCAGAAGCCAGTTGTTCCTTTCTGTGACTCACTGCAGTGACCACACTCACTTCACTAAATGATCTGTGTGCAAGGCAACTTGTTTAACTCTGCTCTGCCCTTCTCCAGCACCATAATGTTTCAGAGAGAACAGGCACATTTGAACCAAATCTGACTTGATATGTTTAAAAGGCAAAAGCCTAAAAGCCACCAGTACTGCAGGGTTATGTTACAAAGCAGGGCAGCTAACAGGCAAGTCTTGCTTGGCTCAAAGGTGAGCTGTGCTGGAAGGAACGCCTTGTGCTGCCTTCCCGGGAGTAACTGAACAGGTGAACACTCCAGTGCTTCTCCTGCTGCTCTGGTTAGCTTAACTGAAGTCAACAGAAGTCATTCACCCCTAGTACTGCTCACAGCTCACTCCTGCTTCTCCTTCCACAGGAGGAGTCAGCTATTCCCAAATAAGAGGTGTCTGGATCGGCTTTGGTGTCCAGCTCACTGACAACAGCAGCTCATTCCAGAGCTAAAGCCAAACATTTGCTGTGGGATAGAGCTATAAGCACAGTGACCTCACCTCTCAGATGAAGAAATTCTACCACCCCACAGCTCATTACTGTGTCCTCAACACTTGTACAGGTCAGGACAGAGTGCCCCTCCTCCAGTGTCCACCTACTTCAACAGGAAGGGGAAAGGCAGTGGGAAGAACTAAGTCTGAGAGACATGTAAGACCTAAACCAGTCAGTGATGTGGGGAAGATGGAACAGACTTCATCAAAATGAACACACCACTACTGTATTTCAGAACTGAATTAAATATTTTTGCTCAAGACTTAAGATTACTGGTCAGCATTTAAAATATTAAGTGTTCAAGATTAATCACCTCTTGAGAAACACCAAGACCTCACTTGTAAAGTGGATTCAGAATAATACAATTACAGATTTTTTAAAAAATCACTGGGCACTTTGGAGAACTGTCTTAGGAAGGAGGAATTCTACTAGACAAAGCAAGAAACCTGTTCTTTTGTGACAAGGAAATAGCAGCAGTTTAGATCTGAGCTCATAATGCACTGTAGAATAAGACCTACAGATGACCTGGGAACAGGTAGGGGAGTTCTTCTTCACAGCATGCACTTTTCCCCCATAGCACAACTCTCCCTAAAGTTACAGAGCCACACCTGGCACCCCTAGTAAAGAGATCAGACACCAGCAATTTTCTGCCAAAGCTTTAGAAACATCCTGGAAAGCAAACAGTTCTTAAAGGATATTCCAGATTCGTGCTGAACAGGTTTACACAATCTGCACAACAGCAGTTGCAGAACCTTGTGAATGGCATCTGTGCTAATTATATAACCCAAAAACCACAGCTCCATGGGAATTCCCCAATTTCCAGCCTCAGGTGCTTTGAGCTATATTTAAGCTACTTCAGGTACCCGGAAGAATACTATGTAACTATCCCAGGTTTGAAAACACCTGGTGAGAGCTAGAAACACTCTGAATTCAGGAAATTAAGTGAAAGGTGCAACGCTGTCCAGCACTTAGAAGCTTTACAAAGATGTTATTCTCCATCAGTCTCTATGCAAACAAACCCAAACACTTCAGGAGAGCAGGCATAGGAAAAAATACAAAGGCAGACATGTCCAAACCTGGGATTTTGGGATGATGGGTGACTTCATTTAAAAAAAAAAAAAGAAAAAAGAAAAAAAAAACAACAAAAAACGTGATTCATTGTTACAAACACTTTAAAGATATTTAATCCAGAGTGTCTGACTGTATTAATAATAGAGAAGAGAGGAACCTTGCTTACTTAAAGTTTAGCACTACTGTTGTTTGTTCTGAGAAGATAATGCCAACTCACTACTATGCTTTTAAACAGACTTTGTCTGGTCAAAGTTGATTCATCTGGTCAGGTGTTCACAGTTTTTTCTTAGCTTGTGTGTAAGAGCTCCCAGCTGACTCCTCGTAGTTTAAAGAAAACCCTAAAAAATCCCCATAACATATTGGCAGGTCCCTTGTCTGCTAACTTCTCCCTTAGCTCCTCTTTTGTAGTTAGGGGCCCCCTCCATAAGAAGGCAGGGTCTTGGATAACTGGGTGATTGAGAACACAGCATTGTCAGCACAGAGCCACGGGGCTGAGAAGTCATGGGCAAGCTCACAAGCAGGGAGCATTTCCTCTTCTCTTTGGCCAGGCACGCAAATTTGAGGCAATTCTAAACCAACCAGCAACAACAGTCCTTACCAGCAGCTGTCAGAGGCAACATCTTTGTCATGTCAGAACCAAGAAGTGCTCAGGGAAGACAACAGTTTGTGTTTGTACATGGGTGTGCACGCAGTGAGAGAAGGAACCAGAGCAAGCCTGGCACTTCCCTCTGGAAGTGCTACATCCCGCTGGGACCGTGTCTGCAAACACAACAGCAGCACTGCAGAGCTGATGCTGTCTGTCTGCTCTTCATGCTGACACAACACTCACTGCATGCCACAAGTGGAGACTGTCACCTAACTTGAATGTTCAAAGCCCTTATGTAACTACACACACCGAGGCAAGGGCACCAACCTCGTCTTCCAGTCTTCCTCTGACTTTGAACGATTTTTGCGGGCGGTCCTCTGTTTTTCTTCAAGCCTCTTCTTTTCTTCACTAGCCAGATCTTGAAGGAATAAAAATACACAAAAATACAAAGATGTTAAAACATAACATATAAGACAGGGACATTACTTCATCTGACTCAGAAAATAAATAAGGGTAGTAGTAGAAAATGTCCATTTTAAAAGCCTTGTACAGAACACTGAAGGTTACTGGTTTAGTCTAAGAGCAAAGCCAGGCCAGCTGTGGCACAGGATCAGCCAGTGGCATCCTAGTCTTTAACACTGCTAAATATATATTTATCTATGGCCTGAGGACACTGGAAATGCATCTGCATGACAGCAGATGTAAGCTAAGGGAGGTAGCATACGTAGAATTTATTCTAGTGGGGAACCTGAAGATACAATCAATTTATTTCAGATATCTGGCCACCTGCTTCTTGTTGGTTTTTGGTTGAGTTGCTACTAGTGCCTAGCTCCTCATCACCAGAGGTGTGGAATGCTTATTTCCAGATCACAAAGAACTGTCTCTCTGCAGCATCCCTTCTTTTTTTTTTTTGGTAATGCACTAATGCAGCATCCCAAACAAGCAGAACAGTTGCTTCTCTTTGCTAGAAAGGATGATCAGAAGGTCTGAGGAGTAAGTCAGACTCAGAAGCAGATTAGATGAAAGTCAGTCTCACTTTCCTGAATCCTCTAAAAACATTTCATAGACAAGTTTTCCAAAAATTGTTTTCTTAGCTATTTCTATCAGCCATTCCCTGTCAGCTGCTAACCCACTGTGTATTACTAGCTGCAATACAAACTTCATGCTGCTAGTGTATTCATGAAGGAATATGGTCTATTGCTAACAGCATAGTTATTTGCTCTTTAAATTTACACAGACAAATTACTGGGGATGCTCTGAACCAAATATATCCATCATCCTGGCCACAAAACAGTTGTATAGGCAGGAGAGAGTGGTTGTGGGAATTCACTGATCTGTTTTAAAAGCCTCAAAGAAATGGATATCAGCTCCTGAGTAAAAAGAAATAAAACTGCACAACTGCACAGTGTTACACCATTACACTGGTTTTTTATTGCTAGATCTCAAGACTGCTTACCACAGTTTTTGCCCTTTTATACAGCTGAAACCAAATCAGGGTTTCATGACTTACCCCAGTCAGTTAGCAAGCCAAAGAAAACAAGAGCTCCCATACTGTTAGTCTACAAAGCTCACCATGCTGCTTTAATATTAGTCTAAAAGCACACTACTCCTATTCACTGGAAGGCTCATCATGTATTTCTAATTCACTATTCTAGGACAGCAAAAGTGTTCAACTCCCAGTGAAGCATAATTTTGCATCAAGTGTGTTTTTTGGCATTGCAGTTTCACTTTAATAGTTTTGACTGCATTTCTCAGAACTGGCACAACCAAACACTTCCTCTGCATCAGGCTGATGGAAAAAGACAAACTGAAAAGTTCACGAGTATTTCCTTAAGACTGAGCAGATATTGTTTATCAACACTGCTTTGGTCACCAGTCTAAACCACAGCAGCAGATAATGGGTGACAGTGAAGAAGATTTCCTCCATCCCAACCATCCCCTGTACGGGTGGGTGACACCAGCAGCTCAACACAGCCTGCAGAAGGTTGTGTTAAAGAGTTACTGCCTGGCATAATGGAGGAATGCACGGGGAGCTACTTCCTCTAGCTGTTCACCTAACAACTTGTTTTCCAGTCCCTCAGTTTTAAGAAAAAAATAAAACCACCTTTGGCCATAACAAGTTACCTATTTCTCCATTTTCCATAGCTCTGATATCTGGTCGTAGCCGGCAGTCAGTTTTGGGAATGACACTCTCCATTTCTTTGTCCAACTCATTCAAAGCCATAGCAAAGCTTGTAAAATTATACATCTGAAATTCAGAGACGAAGATGAAAGGTGACTTCATGACACCTCTAGCTACTGTGTTAATACAAAAGAAAACTGCTGTCTAAAAACAAACATCCAAGGGCGTTTGTATTACTTAATCAGTCAACATAGTATTGCTCAAGGTACCAGCAAAACTGCACTGTCAGGCAGTGTAGGTGATCCTTGCTGTTTCTGTTTAAGGAGGGCAGCATCCAATTACTCAGTGCACTATTTCTCTCTTATCTTCTTTTTCCAGTCCTTCTGGTATTTTCTCTATCTATGTAGAGAGATTTCCCCTTGATTAATGCAGTGGGGGCATCTTTTATGTACCAATTCTTTGTCTTCTCCATTGCACATAATACCCCTGTATTCTGCCTAGTGGTTGCCCAGCTTCACAGCCCTTCCCACACCAAGTTGTGCCATGCAGGTCCGTCCTTAGAAATGTCTGGCCTCTAATATGTCCCTTCAGTGTGATTTCTTATGAGGCTGGTGCCTCAGTGGGGGAAGCAGGGTAGAGAGAGAGGTGGGGAAAGGCCCCATGCCACTATCTACATGAAGCATCCCATTTCCCAGAAAAATTTCACGAATCCTAGAGTGATCCCTGTGGCAGTTATCCTTCCATTAGGATATTAGACATTAGAAAGTCACAGTTGTGGCGGGGAGCCTTGTTGCAATAACCAGGCAAATCCAGACTTGCTAATGACAAAGACAACAAATGGATGTGCTTTGGGTAAACCATATGGAGTAACAGTATAGCACACACTTTCAGTAAGGAGAAGCATAGCTGACCTGTGCTGAATTTGGAGGTCTTGGAGTTATCTTCCATAGCAAAACACTTCCAGGAATAACATACACACTCTCAGAGTCGGGCAATGGCATCTCATCTGATTCCTCAGTATTGCCCACCTAAAGGCAGCACACAAAGAAAAGAGCGGTTCTTTGAAGTCGTGAGCCATTTACACCCAATCATTCCAACACTGGAACTTACAGAAAATTATTTCCTTGACTAAAGGGGAGTAATTTCAGCAAAGCAACTTTTCTTGTCAAGGACTGAGGCATTAATATAGCACACATACTCCCAGTTCCCTCCCAGTGGAACACTACCAACAGTTTCTTTCATTTTTGTAGATGTAAGCTGGATGTTCAAGCACTGAGAAATATCAATTCTTCCACCTCTGAGATGTCCAGTTTCCTGAAGTACAAGCATTTTCATGCCTGATACTTAACTTCATTACTGCTTCATTAAAGAATAGAAGCCACATTCCTCATCCTTCCACAACAAAGAAATGCCAGCACATAATGCGGATGGTGCCCAGTTTGTGCACAACAAAAAGCCCTTCCTACTGCTCTGCCCAGAGGAACCTTCCTTTGCATTAACCACTGCAATGGCAAACTGCAAATGTGAAATTAATATCCTAAATTAGATACAGCTTCTGGAAAGGGTATGAAGGGTGACACATATAACCTTGAGGCAGCTGTAGCCACAGGACTTTTCCCAGAAAGTAAAAAACTCCACAGAGGGTTACTGGGGCAGGAGAGTAACTGGTGATCACAGTGTAGGTATGACCTGAACTAGATCTAAACCATTTCCCATTTTACACACAGCTTTAAAGCAGCTGGGCTCTGATGCTGCTGACATTAATTCCACCACAGAAAAGGATGCTGGAAGATCGAACTAAAGCCATGCTGGACAATGAGTAAGGCTATCCCAAGAAAACCTGGTGTCACAATCACAGCTAAAAACAGCAGCATGTTTCAGAGATCACCAGAGATTAACGCCAAACTTAAAGGCAACTAATGCTTTAAATACTGTGGCTACAATCCAGAAGCTTTAATCCTGCTGCTAATGAGCTTTGCTCTCCCATGGTTGCATCAGATAATACTGAAAACATCCAGTACCCAACATGCACTCAGTTGTCCTCTGAGTTGCACTTCCAAGAAAATCAAAAGTAGTAGTAAGGATTCTGCTCCACTGAGAAGCC
Organism: Passer domesticus; assembly: GCF_036417665.1. NCBI lineage: Eukaryota > Metazoa > Chordata > Aves > Passeriformes > Passeridae > Passer > Passer domesticus. The sequence continues at coordinate 114,937,496 of NC_087474.1, forward strand.
CTTCACCGTGCTTTTAATAATGAACAATCAGCAGAACAATGTGCAGACCAGGTTCAGCCCCCCAGCTCTTAGGAAGACAAACAGGGCTTTTAGTTGACTGTATCTCAACTGTGCTAACAATCTGTCATTCTGTTCTTTAAATGATCCTAATCAATCCTTCAGAAATTGAAAATTTGAAGCAGAACCCATCAGAAAATTATCCTTGTATCAAAACAAAGACAATTCAATATCAGACTGTCAAACTCCAAGCCTTTAATAGAAAGGCTACAAGAATGCAATTTCTGTCTTGTTGGATTCAAGACTTTAAAACACCATAAGAATTACAGAGAAGTAAGTAAAATGTGGATTTTCATGTGCTCTTTCCACAATGATCCATATTTTATTCTCAGTGCTACTCAAGTATTCAGTATATTGCTGTGAGGATAGTTAACAGACCTGCCAAAGCAAAACCTCTATAAATGAGGTGTCTGTAAATGAGGCACGTTTGAGGGCAGTTGCTGTTGCCTACATTATTCTCTTCCATGTTTTTGCATTGAAAATTCTGCACAAAATGCTTCATCTTGATTAAAAAAAAGACTCCATTTCATTCAGAACAGAACCATCCTGGGTTGAATGTGGGTCTGCTTCAACTTTTCTGATGTTAGTAAAATACTACCTTTGCACACATGAAGGCTTGTTAGTTCCCTTAAAAATTATTTTCCCCTAAGTTTTATTCCTATAAAAATTAAAGGGATTCAGGGGAAAATCTGGGGTAAGCTGCAAAAGAATTCTGATCCAAGCAGGTTCCCTCAAGGAAGGCAGAAGCATTTCTTGATTGGCAGCAATATAGCACACTAAGTAGTAGAAGTAATATCTGGAAAACAACTACATGAGTCTGAAAATCTTAATGAGAAGTTCAAAAAGCCATGTATTTCATGCCTGAATGAATCCTTCCCTACCATGAAGGGACAAACCACATCCAGACATTACACGTGAGACTTGGCTCACCTAAATGCCCCAAAACCACAGAATATGCCAGCTCCTCAGACACAAGGGGCAGTGGGAGTACATATTCAGCACACACTACCTGGTTCATACCTAGCCTAGTTCATACAAAGCCTTCAATTTTACAAAGCCTTCAGTTTTCTACATAGAAAGAGTTCTGATAACTAAGTAGGAAAAGCATTTTCCTAGAGTCAGAGCAACACTGCAGCCTGAGCTGCAACAGGATGCCGCAAAGCAAGAAGCAATGATCATCTTGACACTGCTGGAAAATGCAAACAGGCAGCTGAACAAAGACACGGTGTGTTTTTCTTTATTCCTTTTCCCTGGAGTTCTCTAGCTCAGACTCCCAGAAAAGCAGCAATCCCCAGTGCTTTACCACTCTCCTGATGACAAGCACTGGGGCAAGCTCAGATACAGCAACAATCTGAGCCTGCACAGGCACAAGTGCTGTCAGAGTTCTCTCTTTTCTCCATAAGTTTCTTCAAAAACTATCAACACCCAAACAAAAAAAAAGAGTCACCAAAGGGGAACAATCCCTGTTTAAACTACTATCCAAGTGACTCCTCTTCACCAAGCTGTATGCTGTCACCATCACCATTCATCCTAAACAAAAACCTGCTAATCAGAAGTTTGGAAGAATTACGATTGGGGTTTTTCCACAAGAGAAAAAAAATCAATTGTGAAGAAAAATAAAAAATTGCCAGCACTTCTACAGTTGTGAAAATTTAATAGAAAGCAATAAAAAATTCCTTGTAAAAGCTGGAAAATATTATTTTCTATCAAGTTAAGAAACTAATCCGTCCTGCTTCTAAGAGTCCAAACCCTCCCATTGGAATATGTTATCATACATGATCAGAAATGGCCCAACTAATGCATATATTATTTCCTCCATGTAACTCTGGAGGAAGAGGCAGATAATGAACTAGACAGTATTTAGATCATACTAAGTTTTGGAGGTTTGAATACAAATTCAAGAGGAAAAAAGAGCATTTTATCTCTTAATCTTGTTACTCATCCAATCTGTTTTGTATCCTCCCAGGAAAGAGAAGATAAATGAAGGAAATCATAATGCTCTTAAATGCTACTAAAATATTTAGCTGTCGTATCACACTTTTGAGATCCCAACTCTCTACATGATTAATACCTGTTTACTGCTTTTCTTCTCTTCTGTATTTTTCTTGTCATTTTTCTTGTAAGCTTCAAATGTAGCTGGGTCAACACTGTACAAACACTCAGTCCATTTCCCATACAACGCACAGAGCTTCTTTTTGCTGTCAAAAAAAGCAGACTAAGTTTACAAAGGAGCTTAAAGAGACTTATTTCCCCATTTCAGACAAAAATATGTGAAAGAAGAACTTTTGAGGGCAACTTTAAAACTGCATTACTGGTACTGCAGAATTCATAACCCTGCTGTTGCAGGTTCGTGCCCTTGACAGACTCTGTTAAAGGCATTCAGTTCTACAGCTCCCCTCAGAACCAAGGGCAGTAATTTGTTTCCTATTAGAATTAAGCTGTTACCTTTTGTCCTGAATGTAGCCTTCAACTTTGTGCAGCTCCTTCCCAAAGAGGCCGCAGGGCTTGAAGCTTAGTACACATTTCTCCCCAGTTCTAAAGGCACAACAAGAGAGCACTAATTATTTCCAAATGCTTTTCCTTTCCAAACTTGCAGGAGGTGAAAGTACTCACACTCGTAACTTACTTATGGTTTGTTATTTCCACATTTCCATACTGCTCAATCCAAAGTTTGCCCACAATAATGTTATGCACACAGCACGTAGGGTTTGTCCATGTGTAGGCTTCGTTGTGCCTAAGGAAATAAAAATTAAAATAGTGTACCTGTGTACAGGATGTCCGTCCTTCAATAAGCCATCATCATTCCAAGTCTTGAAATGGGCATGGCAATGAACTTTAAGAACTTATTAACCAAGAACTTTATTAACTTACTGCTACTCATTTTACCAGTTCCTTAAAACAGTCACTTTGGTGCAGTCACTGTTAGCATATGAGGAAAGCCAACAGGACTCAGGCATGCTGGCTTTAGCAGAACTGATGTCCAGGCTCTTGGAGAACATCCACCTACTGGTGCTACTAGCAGCATGCATGGGGAAACGATGGTAGCTCTTTTCATCTTCCAATCCCCTCCTCCCCACAAAGTGATCTGTCCTCAGGCTTTGGGCTGTGGGCATTGGACACCTTCATTCCTAAGCCTGAGACTCTAATGCACTCTAATCCTCAAGCATGAGGCACTGTACCCCTTCAATTATTACTGATCCACTTACTCAAGAAGCTCCAAAGTCATCGTGCCTTTTGGTTCTGCTTCCACACTCTTGCCCCAGAATTTGAGTTTAGGATAAATTGATCCATGAAACACAAAATCATTATTTAAGCCTTCAGCATAGAAAGCACTGATTGGTGGATGATGGCTGACTTGCTCTGAGAGAAGTCTAAATCCAAGATCATCTCTGCAAAATAAAGATAACCAAACCATGTACCTACATAGCAAGTGTAGTGAAGTTGCAGTTGTTTTTCCTGAGGTGAAGGGGATACTTGGACCCATGCACAGCTGCTGTACTCAGTGCAAGACATAATTAAAAGCCTAGGCTAAACTGAAAAGATCAACTAAAACACAGAACACATCCTCATTCTAAATAACTAAGGACAATATAAAGAAGAAACAAGATCTGATGAGTCAATATAGTTACTTTTGATACTGATCTCTTTCTTAAACCTTCACCTAAACACAGGCCAAAATATTAACTGAAAGAAAAATTTGCCTTAAGTACAGCTACACATTAATACACTCATGTTGCTTATTAGGTACTCTGAACACTTCTGTACACTCTCCTTATGTACCATGCACACTTTTCATTCATAAGGTTTCAGGGGAAAATATTTTTTGTAGATAGAACTTGCTTTTAAACCTAGAAAATTTCATTTGCCTGCTCTGAAAAGTTAAGCAGTTTCTCTTCACTGAAAGGCGAATTGGTGAACATCAACACGCATTGCATGCACCTGCAGCAGCTGCTAGGAGAAAGGCTGGAAGCTTATGATCTGAAGTGCAGTCTGCAAGCCAGGTACTAAATCTAATGAAACATCTCTGCCATGGAATACCACCCTCCAGTGCAGCTCTGTTCATTACCTGATCAGTTCATAGGTCTCTCCAAGCAATGGGTTGAATGGCTTCCCAGTACGTTCCCACTGCGAGGCTACAGCAGACACAGCAAATGCAGCAACACACTGCTCAGAAGAGTAAGATCACACAGTTAATCAACAGTAGCCATGGTGTTACAGAACATCAAAATATTTTCCTAGACAGGTGTCCTGGTTTCTGCTGGGATAGAGCTGATTTTCTCCCTAGTAGCTGGTATTGGTCCTGTTTTGGATTTAGAATGAGAATAATGCTGATAACTCACTGATGTTTTAGTTGTTGCTAAGCAGTGTCTAGCAACAAAGTCAAGGACTTCTCAACTTATTATACCACCCCAGCAGGCTGGGGGGAACAAGAAATTGTGACAGGACACAGCTGGGAGAGCAGACACTGACCAAGGGGATATTCCATGCCACAGGATATCATGTTCAGTATATGAATAACCTAGAGGGAAAAGAAACCTGGCTGGGGGCTGCTGCTGCTTGGAAACTGCCTGGGCATTGGTCAGTGGGCAGTGCATGACTGCACTGTGCATCACTTTATATTGAAATTGTATATTGAAATTATTATTTCCTCTCCTCCGCCTCCTCCCCAGTTCTATGCCCCATCCCATGGAGGAGGTGGAGGGAATTAGGGTGAGCAAGTGGCTGCCTGGTATTGAAGCTGCCTGCTGGCTTAAACTGTGACAGCTCTGGCTCTATACAAACTTCCACCACATGTGTTACATGCACCTGACTTACTGTGCATCTCTGGCTACCTGCTTGTCATTCAGGGCATCATAAATCACCTCCAGCAGGGCTACTTCCCTCAGGTACTGATACCTTTCTCCAAGGTGCTCCACTTGTCTGGGTGATGTATATCATCGCCCTCGAAGGAATATCTTTCCTTCACATCTGACATGAGTCACTTCCACAGTGACTTGTGTCACTTTTCCAATCCCTCTGTCACTGCCTCAGTTCCTAAAAAGGGATCCTACCTGCTTGGCTTCCTTATCCTCCAGTTCAGACTACTGACTCTGTTATTACCCCAAATTGGAGCGGGTTGGTTTCAATGTGTTGACATGATGACAGCCGAAATCTTTTTGCGTATCTCACAGGGATTGGGTGGGTACTGCCTCATGTATGAACTCTTCATCTTTCTCCTTCCCAACCAGCAGATACCGCTATTCTTTCTCCTATTCTCTTATGACAGCCCTGCTTCAGAGTAGCCTGTCTTGTTTACATCTTTCTCCTGCTCCTTCTTGGAAGAAACTTCTTCATCCCTTACTAAATGAGCTGACTTTTGTTTCCAACACTTCCTCTTGTGTATAGGGGTGACTGACACCAGCACAGGCTGGTTCTTCGGTTCAGCAGCAGCTCCAGACACTGCAGTTGGAGTAGCTCCAGTGCCTCTTGCTTTATTGCCAGATCTGGAGGCCGCCTCTTCCCCCTGAGGGTACTGAACAGTGCTGAACAAGGCTCACTAGGCCTGGGCCAGGCACCAGCATCTTGCAGTGATTTCTGTCACTCTAGAATTGCCAGGGTGACAGCATACTTCTCCCAACATTTTATTGATTTCTCAGGATTCTGCACTTGCTTAGGAGTGAAATTTCAAAGTGTCGGAGATGCCCACTATCCTAGTGCTTACCCAGACTATCCCACACACCCTGCCACTCATAGCTCTCCAGCCCTGTGGCAGATCTCTGGGTGGTATCCACAAATAGTCACATTACTGTGAACAAGACCAGAAACACATTCATGAAATCCAACAAAGGAACAAGTAGATTTGATATTCTGATGATATTTGAAATTCTAAAGAGCTAATTAGCCTGGAGGAGAAGGGGATGATGGAAGAAGCTATCTCCTACATGGACTGGCTCTCTGATGAGAAAAGGCAAAAGGTGTAACTATGAATGGTTTCCTATAGATGGCTCCCAAGGTGTGGAAATGCTGGCAATGATGAGTGCAAGTACCAACTCAGATGCACCACCAGGAATTCTATTCTATCATGAGACAGTGTTACAAAGTACAACAAAATGTTAACCTTAACCCAGGCCCCAGAGGTGATAAACAGCACAGCAGGGAACATATACAGCGAGTTAGATGTTGCATAACCCAGCTCTGAGAACATCCACAGCAGAAAATAAATCAACATCACAACCGGAGACTATCAAACTAATACCATAAATTAACTTAATGTCCTAATAAAGCAAATTATTAATAATTTGCTTTATTATGCTCTGGTCAGATCCATTCTTATCTCAACCCTTCAATCTCTGCTTCTTGTGCCATGAAGGACTGTTGTGGTTTAACCCACCACACATTTGCTCACTCACCCCCCTCCCCAACCCAAATGGGATGGGGGATAGATTGGGGGATAAAAAAGGTAAAATCAGTGGGTTGAGATAAAAGTAGCTTAATAGGGCAGAAAAGCAAAGGAAAATAATAATGATTAAAGAATCACAATACTCAAAAAAATAATGCACAGCACAATGGCTCACCACCCACAGACATATGCCCCATCAGATCCTGAGCAGCAGCCCCCAGACAGCTCTCCCTTAGTTTATGTACTGAGCTTGACACCATATGGTAGGGAATATCCCTCTGGACAGTTGGGGCCAGCTGTCCCAGCTCTGCCCCCATCCCAACTTCTTGTGTCCTTACTGGTGGGGTGGCACATAATGCGCAGAAAGTCTTTAAATTACTGTAAACACAGCTTAGGCACAACTAAAACATCAGTGTGTTACCAGCACTATTCTCACTCTAAACCCAAAATACAGCACCATACCAGCTTCTAGGAAGAAACTGAACTCTATCCCTCTGAAAAAAAAAACAAAACAGGACAATAAACAAAACTAGTAAATGAATAAGAGAACTCAACCTGCAGCAAGTTACAGGAGTTCCTCCTACAACGAGACCATGTAGAAGGAAGAAAGATCCCACAACATCCAGCAAGAGCTGACGTGAGCTAGCAAAGCCAACGCACCTGCATTCGCTCGGTGGTGCTGGAAAGGGAGCTGGCTTTGTGGATGAGGTATGTGTGCTCCATGTACTCCGTGAGTCGCTGCAGGAAGCTCAGGGGCTCGTTGAATATAACCGGCATTGTGATCTTCGACAGCTCCTGATGCACAAATGAAATTCGTGTTACGAGCTGAATGATTAGATACCCTGGCCTGCAGTAACCCAAGTGTAATTGGCTTATTACAAAAATAAATGATGCTCTTAGTGCTAATGCAATGTGCTTGACCTAGCTCTGCTAATACTGGAAGGACAAAACCCTTATGAGCTTGATAAGCAGAGCAGTGCTGGAGTTAAGGCTACTTTTAAACCAAAAAGAAAACCAAACAGCAAACTTCCTATCAATGAAAGTATTAAGAAGGTGAGATGAAACAATGGAAAGAAGTATTAAGGATCCTTTTAAAAACTCAGTTATTTATTATTCCACAAATATATATAGACCACCTAATTAGTTAAACATATCATCCTTTTTTGGAGGCAGGTGGGCAAGTGAGGGGAGGAGAATAAGAAAAGGCAGGGAAACATGATGGTACAAGGTGTAAAAAGAGGGATTTTATTCTGAAGAAAAAACAGGGAGTTTGTAACAGGAATAAGAATTTAAAGGACGCCCTACAGTTTGGATGCTGTCTGTTCTCTCTCTCCATTTTTAAAAAGCATGCCCTCTGAATGCATAACACAGCAACGGTTTAACTGCCTGCAGCAGCAAATTAAAAGGGTGTAAATGTGACTGCTGGCCAAGGGTGACACCATCCTGAGCCATAACAGCAGCACCTGGCACCAGGAGCCTTGGCAGATGCTTTGGTACAAGCCACTACAAGTTCTGCTGCCCCCCACAACTACAGCTTCTCTGCAGCAATTGCTGCAAAGTAGAATTAAGACCCTTTTTTCCTGCACATACCTTATGCAAGGCAGTTCTTTGTATTTTGTAACACTTTTCCACTAAAGACACTGGGAGAAGCCTCAGACACTTCACATCAACTCGGGAGACTTGGAGCTGCTGATGCAGGCATTCCCCAGCATTTCCACACCTCACTGCTTCATGCTGCTCCTAACTACACCAAGGGGAGGAGGAGAAAACAACAGCAACTAAACCCACAAACTTTCCCTTCTGCAGACTACTGTTAGAGACTGACAGAGGTTTATCAGCACTAAGTGTTTTCAGCCTATTTTAGGATCTAATGGAGAGAAGAGCTCCTCTCAATTCACACCTAGCTGGAAGCAGATTAGGTGCCAACGAGCTGACTCTGATCTGGCCACCGTCTGGTCAGTAACACCATGGAAGGGGGAAGACTCAGATGCTAAGGAGAAGTGAGAAAAGCGGTTGTTTTTCTGGGGTTGTTTTGTTTTCTCCACAGTCAAAATAAATTAAAAAACCCCCACGAAGTACTTAAAGGGTTCCAGTCAAGAGAAGACGCTTTTACTGAAAGACTATTGCTCTGACCAGGTCCTGCCTTCTTAAGTTAAGAAGGTAAAGCATAAAGCAAATTAAGCATAAATAAAGCAGCAAATAAATAAACCATAAGCAGCAAATTTAAAAAAAAACAAAAACAAAAACAACAACAACAACAAAAGAAACCAACCCCATAAACAAATGAAAAAACACATACAAAAGACCTCCACTCCAAGCAAGTTTTCATTTGGGCCTCAAATAAAACCATCACTCCCCATTTTTTATCATGGCTTTCTGTTTACCTACCATGCCAATGCATTTTCTTAAGATACTCCAGATACTGAAGTCATTTCTGGAAAACATTGGAGATGGTAAGCTTGTTCTGTGGAAAGGAAGAAGGGAAAAAAGCAGAAGTAAGAAAAGTTTTCAATACCAACCATGACTAAGAAATGCAAATGCTCATATATGAAAGGAACAGTTTCCCAATTTTTAAATTAAAATCCCAGGGGCAATGACAGTGCTACTTTGAAGCACTTAAACTGTTTTACCTGCATAGAAATATGAATTTCTCCAAAACCAGAACCATTAATTTTGCATAACACCAGAGGAAGAGAATGTCTACAGCAGTCTTCAGAGCATTTTTCACAATGGCACCACTAAGATATTTAGTTGTGTCTTTGTGAGAAAATGGGAGTTAACTGAATAGGTACATGTTCACTACGTCTGAACAGGGTTAAAACAGTGTGATTTTTTGGGGGGGTTTTTTTGCTAGTCACTTTTATATTGACAACGAAGGGCCGCAACATTTATGGACTTTATTAAAACCAGCCCTCAGGAACAACAGAAAAAAGCAGCATCATTAGAGAAGAGCAAACAGAGCAGCCTGTTCTACAGGGGGCTGACATATCCTGAAACATAAGCATACTTTCAAGGACCAGCATTTAGGCTGAGAACACAGTGTGCAATTCTCAGCCTTATGGGAAATCAAGCATGGAGTTTGTTCTGTTTTCTTACTGCTACTGACCAGCTCAACTGTTAATCCAATTTACTTCTAGAAGGCATAAGTACTGGTCAAAGTCCTTTGTCCACACCACAAATCTGTTTTTGTATCATGATGCTATTTCCAGTAAACAAAATTCACAATTTTTCTGTTCTTATCAATAAAAATTACCTAGAGCTCACTATTAAACTTTCAATGTTTTGTTAATACTAAATTATTGTCTCACTATCCTAACCAAGGCTGTCTTGTCTCTGCTCAAGGTAGCTAAAGCAATCTTTTTCAGAGAGTGTGAACAGGCTGTACCTTCTTTCTTCACCCCACCTTTCTGAAAACAGAAACACTGCCTTTAGAAAAAAAATACTTAGGAAAATTGTTTGTTTCAGTAGCCCAACTTGCTGTGCTACCTCGCCTACTATCTGCCACTGGAACACCTTTACCAGGGCTGATGCTTCAGTTTTCAGAAAGAACAAAACCAGAAAATCTTTCTTAAAAATCAAACAAGTCCCATGCCATCAAAAACCCAGTCCTATGTCTGATCTCCTAATGGTAGCAATCTATAGTGTTAGCAAGAAGCTACAAGCCCAACACCTACTTGTTTTACTGGCTCCCCTGCAGAGGATGAGTGGGTAGGAGGATTTATTTTAATTGACCAATACACCACCACTCACTCCCCATTTTGACTTTTCACTGAGACAAAAATGTTGTGTGAAAAAGATCATCCTGAATCACATCAAGTATAAAATACTTCTGGGGATGTTTTGATACATATGTCCAGGAGAGGACAGTGTCCACCAACTATTCAGTCTTATATTCACTTGTAATGTTAACTTGTTTTTCTTGTGTATCCTTTAATGCAGGCAGTCAGCAGAGTGGGTACTTGTGTTTGAGTAAGTCCTTCTGCATGTTAAACACATTAACCTTAGTTTGCTGAAGTATACAAAGAAATTGCTTTCCTTACATACTAAAACTTATATTTTCATTAAAGTTAACCTGCCCTTTTGTTCAATTTGTTTAATCACTTGAAAGTTGGTGTTCAGTTTCAGCCACTCAGCCGTATTTGTTGCCTATATCAGTCAAACCTGCTATGGGAGTCAGTTCTCTCCTCCCTTTAGAACACACACACAGGCACTGGAAAAACAAAGCAGTTTTAAGCCACCAAGGAAGATCCCAGGGACAAATAAGGACATGTGGACAAATGACAGGCAGCCAAGACTTAAGACCTACTAACCTTGACATACTCCCTGTGATTAAACAAATGATTTTTGAATACAAAAACTTCTCTCCAGATGTCAGTTTCAAAAACAACACAGAAGCTAATTTTAGCTTTAAGTGACAAAAACATCTGCTGGAATTTCTGTGCAGTAGAACAGATGAGATTTATTTAGGATCCTTTACTTAAAAAACACTTGCCCAAAGCATTAGCTGTTATACATCAACTGCTAAGGAATCTTGTGGGGAAGGAAACACATGGAGTGAAAAAGGCACGTTTAGCTTGCTTTTCATGCCAACCTGCACAAACAGTCTCCTGGCTCCCATGAAATGGAACACCAACATGTTTGGATTCTGAAAGGCCCCCAAAGCAGGGACCAAAGGGAAAGCTGACAACAAAATTCAGCAGTAAGACAAAAACAGCAGTGACAGGTGCTATATATAGGTGGATATAAAACATCAGCACTTAATACAGAACATTTTTATGCACTGGAGTTTTTGGGGGTTTGCTTGAACTTTTTTGAGGCGTGGGGGTTTTGCCTTTTTTTTTTTTAATAAGTTTGGCTCAGATGAAAAAATTTCCCTCTGAAAAAGAAGTTACTTGAATGTTTCCTGATTATTTACTGTACTACTCTATCTCTCAAATCCTCTCCCAAGAAGTGTAACAAAAGTTAAGTCTACTCTCAACTCTGTGAACAATCAGCAGGATGCAAACTACATTAAAAAAACCAAACCAAACCAACAAACAAAAACTTCCACCAAAACAAAAAACAAAACAAAAAAACCCCCAAAACAACCAAACCACCCCTAGAATAAACATGCAGATGTGGTACTGGCTTCACCTATCTGTAGATGTACTTCCCAACACTTTTAACTCCTTGGAACCAACAAATTTATTCCTCCATTTCCAAACTCGAAGCATGTATACTCCCCCTGCCAAACAAAAACCAACCTCCACTTCTGTGTGAAAAACTCTCAACCACTCAAATAATATTTGAGGTGCAGTTTAGAGCTCAGGATCTCTAGATGGAGACAGAAAAGAATCTTATTTAAACTGTGGGCTGAACAGTGTTAGGTAATCTTATGTGCAACCTAAAGGCACAGATCCTCTACTCATCTGAAGGTATCAAGATTTTAAGAAAAAGAAATTAATATGAAATTAAATTTTCCATGTGGTTAACACAAATGGAAGTTTAAAAAAGAAAAAGCTATAAGCAAACTCAAGGGTGTAAGATGGAATTAAGCGAAGTCAAAACATTCTGAATCCCTCACTTTTCCTGGCATCAAGAGGTTACAGCTTTTGCTCTGAAAAGGACCCAGGTGGCAAAGCAGGCAGTGCCTATTTGACCACATGCACACAGTTAGAACCAGCCCCCAGACAAAACAGGCACAAATTGGAGCCAGCAGCTCCAGGCAGGTAACAGAGTTCTGAAGTCACATGAAACAGATGCTGTACCAGGCCAAACGTGGCTACTACCAACAGCCTCAGAGAAGAGGCAAAAAATAGCACACATCTCACATCCCCTGAGAAGGCTCTCTTGGAGGTGAAGTTTAAATTGTCTGAGCATCTGGGGAGAAAGAGTCTGCATCAATATATTTGGGGACAACTCCCAGTGTGACACCAAAGTGCCAGGTAAAAAAGCCTAACATTACAGCTCAATCTATAATGTTGTTATAGTCATTTAATCCCATAAAATACAGCCATACATTCTACAGCCATTTAGTCACATAAAATAAGGTCATACATTCTTACCTAGATGCAAAATAGATTCAAAAAAGGTTCCACTTTTCTTCAGCAGTAAATTATTAGCAAATTTATGCACCCATTTTACTCTAACATCCTATGCTCTCTTTACTACTAGAAGACAGGCAGCACAGAGAAACAACTGAGGCAGATGTACTTGCTTTTTACTTTTCATTACTCTTCATAAAATCAGGAGCTCTCAAATGCTCCTCCAATCACCTGCTCCCTGCAGTTCTGACAGCATTGTGCAGCATTACAAGAAGTTGCAAAGTAATTTTTTACAGTAAATGGAGGAGTAACTCCTGTTTGAACTCCCCAATACAATGCAAGTCAACATGCACCATCATTTTCACGTTCATTATGTACTGCATCCTCTCTCCTCGCTGTTTCCAAGGCATGAAGGCAATCAGATGTCCATCTTCACCTAGTCCTTCCTCCCCCACTCCCAAACTTCCTGCTCTAATTAGGGAAGGCACTTAGCCAACACCATAAATACCACATTGCTAACACCACAAGAGCAAAGCAACATGCTTAGTCAGCTGCTTTATGTTATCTCCTCAAAACACTCATTACTCCACCCAAGCCCTCATTTGCTTCAGTCTTTGTCTAATATGAGACATGCACAGGTCAACCTTTGAAATTATCAGGTCTGATGCTACCAACTCACTTCAACAGTTACTGGGCTTTAACTACCAAAATACCAAGTAATTAAAGCCTATCTAGCTTCCTTCTGTAAAATTAAGTATTATTTTCCTGGTTTTACAGAAATGTGGTGTCTCCATCATCATCCTGTACATCCAAAACACTTCCAGAATAGTCTCATTGAAACATGCTGAAGTCTGGCTTTATTTGTAGCACAAATGTTATAGTGCCCTTTCACTGAAACTGGAGAATAGTGGTGTCTGTTACATCTCATTAACTCCAGACCTATTGTCCTCCTTTATCGGCAAGGAAACAAACAAAAATGGATCATTTGACAACAGAAAATAAGCACATAAAACATGGATGTGACTTTTAGAATAAGACTCCCTTTGTTCACATTTGAGTTTCTGATGCCAGGCTAGCAATATTTTTCATTCATTCCTGATACCAACAGAAGGATCAAATAACTCGAAATTAAAGAGGCAATAGGAGGTACAGGTCATTAAAGATAAATGAAGGAATTAAAATCCAAATAGATTTCAATAAGATCTAATAAAAAACAAGTGTGTCCATTTTTAAACAGCACATTATATTTTCTTTTTACTTATTTAGATTGGATCATCAGGATGCAATGAGCACACCTTGGAAAAACAGTCTTTATAAAATCATAGCACAGCCAATTACTTGTCTATCATCCCTAGCAAAGTTGTAAAAGTTTTCTGTTAGCTTTTCAGAGATTCCTGTGGTCTCTTACCATTAATGCATATTATAGAACTTTAAGAATGGACAACATCCTACCTGTGTTTTTTGATTCCGTTTGACAGCGACTCCCCACTGCCACACACCTTTTCTTCAGACGTGCTTGAAGTTATTGTATCTTTTGAATCCATGCTGTCCTCTAACGAGTAGGCTGCTGTTGTTTCAAACCCACTTAATGATTTTTCAGATTCCGAATCTGCAAAAGAGCAGGTGCATGTTAATGAATCTACTGCCTGTGCTAGACTTCAGTCACTACCAGATCTCCCCGCCTTGTACAAAACTGAAACCTAAGTAGCCTACTGTGTCCTGATGACAGCATCCATTTGGTAAGTAACTAGTACTGCCAGAGACTGCTGCAGCCCAGCATCTAGACATAAAGAAATTGCACAATAAGCAAGACCACAGTACATTAAAAATCCTCTACGAAAATAAGCCAAAATCTGGCATATTTATTAAACTGAAGCTACTAGACCTTGCCTAGGACAAGAACCAGTGCCATACAGATGCCAGTACCCTACCAAACCAACAGGTACCTTGAGTAACGACTCCTTCTTCAGTTAGATGTAAGTTCTTAAGACTCTCAGTGCTGTTCACCAACCTTCACTTCCCAACTCACTGAACAAGTACCAAAGAACAGAAGGATGTATCATATAGATAACACCAACTACGCAGGTCCCAGCAAAGTCTAAGTGATAAGCTCACCAATCAACAAGATAAACTTCGTTCTATGGAAGGCAGGTTAATAGTACAATCCACATCACATCTCAAACTAAACCAAACAACAACAAAACCTTCTTTCTAACCAGTGTTTTGGTGAGGTAGTGTTTGTCCAGCTCTGGAGAAGAAATAGTCTTGCCCCAAATCAGAAGGTACAAATTTCCTGGCAAAGGCTGTATTTTTGTGTGAGGTTTTCTTTCAAACCTGACAAGATTGTCTAAGGATTATCCAATTGCGAGTTCCAGGAAGTGAGGGAACAACTCAAGACATGAACTTCTATCTCATTTGAAAAATTCTTTAGCAGAAACCAGGTACCACACTGAATGGTAAACAGCTTAATGCAAGCCTCACTGTTCCTGAAAAACGTAGACCCAATCTACAGTAGATGCTATTCCTGCTATGTACTGCTTCCAGCATATGCTCTTGCTCTTGGCTGCAAAACCCCAGAGAAATAATTGCAAAATTAGCCATTCTCTCACACACTTGTTCTAATTCAAAACCAGTAATCAAAATCTGCTGAAGTAGCACAGACTCCAAAAGAGTATCTTACAGCTGTCTACTGCCAGGTGCCTTCTTGTTTTGTCTTTAAAAAGCTATGCCAGTAGCTTCACCAGAACATGTAAATTGTGTATTGCTTTGCTGAAGGGTGTGTGTATATATATACATACATACATACAGATAGGAGGACTTTCTACCACATCCAGATTACATAAGGGTCAGGAACAGGACAGAATCCTGACAAATGGATGCGCTATGTCACAATGTCTCCATCCTTTCTAGAGAGAGAGATCTAGAAGCATAAAGAAAATCTTTCATTTAAAACATCCATGCCTATCCTCATCAAGACAGTACTGAAATTAAGCCAGTTGCTAGGGAATGAAAAGAACCGCCAGCTGGTGCTCAGGATATGTTAAAGAAGTGGACTGGCACTCCAGAGAATCTTCTCACAATTTTCCCCAAATTTGTCAGTCTATTTCTGTGCCAAGTTATGACATAACATATCAAAGCATTAGTTTGGTGGGTACTATATTTAACAAGTAGGGTAAGGAAAAGCATTTTTACTTGTGAGAAGTTTGTTACATAAAATACAGATTTGTCCAGAGATCCTAGACCCAGGTAGCCAGGGAAACAGAGTTTTCCTGCACATCCAAACTGCAGAGGAAGAGACACTCTAGGAGTGTGACCCAACTTGGGCCTCAGCTTCCTGACCACACAACAAGCTATAAAGCTCTTGTACTCCACCTCTCTTTTGAAAGAGCTGCTCAACTGTGCCAACAGTTATCATGACAAGAAAAGTATGAAGCCAATACCCAGTAACATAAAGGCAAGTCGGGCTCCTGTAGGGTCCTTTCTTCTCTTGTACCATCCAGGACTGTCTTGCTGTCTTGCTATGACAAGAGTCATAGCGTGCGAATCCCTTCAATCTGAGTCTCTGCAACAGACCCGGGACTCCAGAGCAGAAAGGCAAGAACAGATAAGCTTCACCAGAACTGCCTGTCACTCTTGGATATGATTCTGGGCATAACAAAGATTTTTAAATACCACAGACATTCAGTTCTCCTCATGCTGACCTTACAGTGCCAAGAGCAGATTCTGCTGGACTGAGCTCCACACCTGCAAACCTCTCCAGAGCTGTAGACACGGACCAGACAGCCTTCCCCAGGGCATGAGCCTTACCTAATGCGAGAATACCATGCTATACAAGAAGAAACAGCAGAAGAATGAAAAACAACTGTTGTAAGAAACTGCTCCCTAGAGAAACCTAGAGAAACCTCACCCATTTTCCTGAGAAACAGAGAAAGTACATCTACAACAGCTCCTGCCATCAAACATCTCAGTATCCAACCCCTTAACCTCAGCTATCTCCTTTAACCCACCAAGCTTAGCAAGCCTTGAGAGATTGTTAGGGTGTCAGAGCGAACAAGCCTAGTACTGTACTGTGAGCACAGATCAACAGGCAATCAAACTGAGCTTTTCCCTGTGCACTTGCAGCGAACTCTTTTCTGAATTAAGATTTGCATACTCCCCCGTCACTGCAAAAAAAGATTTATATTCACAAGTTTCTACAGAGCAGCTGTCAAACAGATGACTAGGAGAAAATGAAGGGTTTTTTTTTAATTGAACTTAAGGGGTTGTGGGCTGAGGAGGGGGGAGAAGGAATAAGAGTCCCTGTTCAGAAGCCAAAATTTTAAAAGTGATCTCTGAGACAAGACCAGGCTGACTAGGAAGCTCTCCAGCTCATGAAACCTGAAAGAGTAACAGTACAAACACCAGCTACATTCTTCAAGAGTGGAAGAGACAGGTAAACAGCAGAAGCAATGACAGAAACTTAATTCAAGGGACCTCAATTTCCTACTGCTACAACTGGTAAGTTCTCAGATACAGACAAGAAAATCTGGCCAATGTTTTTGATTAATAAATAAACCTGAGAAATATAGTGCTCAGCCATTGGCACTGCTGGGTTTCAGTTCTGATCAGGTGTTTCCCATCCATCTGAGAAGCCCGAGTTCATTCTTTTAACTCTATTCAAGGCAAGAAGTGACAGGCAGCAGTGTTCTCACAGAGGCTGTGACGTATTTTTGGTACACATTCAAAAAAAGCCACTTGACAAACTACTCTAAACATGGAAGGAAGGGCAAGAGGTTTGTATGCTTTTTGTACCATTTTTACTTTTAAGTGATCTGATTACTGGATACAATCTAGGAAACAAGCAAAAGCAACTGATGTAGTCTGCTACTTATTGTACCATTTAGAAGAGTTATTTATAAACACAGCACCCAGTAGTGTTAGATACCAGTAAAAGCTGAACTATGACAGGCTAGCTTCAGAGTACTTAAATATTCCTGTAATGGAGCTAAATAACTGCTTTTATTGCAAGATTGCATCTATGCAAAGCCATCAATAACCCTCTCAACACACACAAAAATCCTGTTTGCAGAAAAAAACCCACCTCTCAGATAAAACCTGTTTAAAAGAGAAAAACAAAGGAAGATCTAAACTCTTCCCAAACTGACTGGGTGCACAGTTTGCATATGAGAAGGGAATCTTACCTGACAGGCAAAAATCAAGTACCTTTACCCTTTAATTCTTGACCTGCTTAGCCATTTTTCAGCCTTGTGGATGATCTCAGCATTTCTATTCCATTTTCATATGCTCCTGGTCTGTATTAACCAAAGCTAATAACTTCTCCACCTCTCTAGGAGATGGCATTGCTCTTTTTGTATTTTGCTACTTGTTCAGTGCTCCTTCCCTTTCCCAGAGCCCTCCCGTTCCACCCCACCCTGCTTTAAACATAGAAGAGTTTGACACATGTTAAGCATTCAATCCTGAAAGTGAGAGCTGCAGCAGTCTGTGTGGTATCGAGTTTAATTACACATTTCCACCACTCCCATGATGAGCGGATCAGCGCACCAGGAAGCGCTGTTAACTGACCTATGGCTATCAGAGTTCAGATTAATAACACCCTTAACTTTGCTCTTTTTTGCACTGGATACCCTGCTTTGGTTAAGACAAATAACTGGCATTTTCTGTAGGTTCTTCCTTTAATTTCTCTCTCATTGCAGGGATTTAGTACTTTTTGACTGTTGCAGTAGTTCCTAGCATATCGCTTGAAGACAAAAGAGAAAGGGGACATCAGAAAATAAAATCCAACTCCAGTAAGTAATCTTACCACACTGCAAACATTTTCCTCACTCCAGTTTTGGAAAAGGAAGAGGATATTTCTGTAACTCTGGCCACAATTTCTACAAACAGAACCACACACCAGACTTGTAACAGTGAACAATTCAGTCTATGCCAACACTAGCAGGTAGCATGGCTCAGGCTGGAGCAGATTTGCAAGAGGAACAGATGGTGCTGAGGACTTGACAATCAAACCAGATACGTTTCTAGTGCTGTTCTCTTCAGATCTGCTCTTACTCTGCTGCCACGGACTGAGTGTCCAATAGGAAGTGGACTGGATCTTCTGATTCAGCTTCATTCAGGAGCAATTGGATTGCTCTACAATGTGAACCAGAGCATGGCAAATGGGGACAAGTAGTTGCTGCACTGACTGCATCCTTTTTGATACACCTCTTCCTCAAAAACCTGCTTGAAAATTGCTATGAATTGTCCCATTAGTAATACTTCTGTTGAGAGTAAACAAAAAATTATTTTTAAAAAAATTAAATAAAGCAGCAGTGGCATCTTCTTTCAACCTGTCAAGTCAAAACTAACAATTCTTCAGCTCAAAGTGCAAGCCTACTTATGCAACACTCTCACTTCTAAACTCACTCCTACAGCAGGGATTTAAAAATTCATAGAACTGCAAGCAGAAAAAGATGGCATCCTGATAGAAAAAATACTCTAAGTAGTTGCATTTTCCTACTGACAGACATTATAACTTGTTATATCACCCTGTTAAAATATATTGGCGTTTGCTCAATCTCCTGCACATCTTAGAAAGGTAATTCATGAATATGGCTATTTGTCCAATATCAATATAATTTAACACTATCAGTTTGCAAAATAGGTTAAGCAAAAGCTTTGCAGACAGTTGTAGCAATTTAGATTTCCAGAAACAACAAAAAAAAAAACCTCTCCTCAAACCATACCAACAGAAAACTAATTCCTTTTATGCTTAAAGTGAAAGTGGTAACATGTATTCAGCAGTCAGGAAAATAAATCACATTTCCCTTTTTCTAGCCACCTCCCCATCCCCACCCCCTTCAGAAACAGAAAGGACCTTAATCTCTGCAAAGCACAAAATGTGAACAACCTAGAGAAGAGAATCTAACACCAGTCTGATTAAACTGATGGACAGCCACGAAAGTCTGTCCCAGAAAATTATTTAAAATGCAATTAAGATGAATTATGTCAAGTAACTTCTCCCAAAGGAGAAAGAAATCACATTTGGGCTTTTTTAAGTATGTTTATATACATATGCACTCAGCAAGTTTCACAATTTTACAAACCCACTTGATACAATTTGTTTGTCGCTTGCAAGGACAAAACTACCACCTCTGGACAACAGGAGAGGTGGCTTTGGACACTTCCATTCAACAGTATTTAGAGATCAGGTCAGTTATGAGATGTGTCAACTAGCAGCTCTATAAAGCTTAATATTCTCTCATATATGCACAATGCAAGCCCAGCTGGAGAGACTACATTCCAACAGCATCAGATAAAGAACTATTCTCTGCTTTGTTGACAATCAAAAGAGCCTGAGGCCTTTCAGCAGAATTGTTCCTTTGGTTCCAGAGGAAGAACCTGTTTTAGTGTTCCTCAGTCTCTTCTACTTGAAGGCTTGATAAATCTGCTGCTGTGCCAAACAGCCAAGTCTCCTTCACAAAGGTGATTCACTGTCTTCCTGTGCATAGACTTCCTTTGCCTCTTTTATCACAGCTTAAGTTTCTCACTGCAGAACACCTACCAAGGAGTCTGGGAACACTGCTTTTCTCATCTGTCAGAAGTACCAGACAGTTCAGTTCACAGAAAAAGTAACCCCATCCTTGCTAGTGAAGCTTGCCCTCACAACCCAATTGTCTGCTACAGTTAGATTATGTTCACTCTCAAGCTTTTCCAGATCCTTCATAGTTGTAGACAGCTATGTGCTGCCTGATCACCCAGTTAGAGCTACTGCTGAGCTGCATGCACTATGTACAGCCCTCTATACAAATGCATATTGCAATCATTTCAGGCAGTTCAGAATTTTCCAACTACTGGCATGCTCTGCATATGAAATTATAAAAGACACTAACTGAAGAACAGATGAGGAAAGAAAAGACATTTAAGAAATACATGCAGAATATTGATTCATCCTTTTCTTTCACTTTTAACATTTCAGGTATACAAAACTGAAATAGAACAAGCCTTTCTTAATATAATTATCCCTAATAATTAGGGATTTTTACAGTCTGATCTTAACAACACAACAAAGGAAAAAGTACACACCACCACGGACAAAGCAAGTCAGAAAGCTACAAGATACAGTTACCTCTCCCAAAATAGGAGCCTTATGTTTTGCTATTTAAAAAAAGGGTGTAGACTCCCAAGCAATCAGACCTTTCATTTCTGTCCTGTGGTTTCCTAACCTTTGGTCATGCTAAGGTGAAGCAATACAATTCTGCAGGTGAGCTCTGGCAAATTTTTACAGCCCTGCTCACAAAACACACCAAGCTTACTCCTAAAATTAGGTCCATGTTAGAAAGGCAGAGATTTCACTTGAAGACAGACTGCTTCCACCTTCTTCCCCCACCCCACCTGTCCCCAAGACATTCACTACACACATGCTGTCTACACACTCACATTCTGGACATCACCACTTACCTGAAACAGCATCATAGAACTGCTCTTCACTGAGGATGCTGAGAGGTGGAGATCCCTTAACCAGAGACTGCTCTAGTTCATGGTGCTCAGTAGCGAGTGTCTCTAATGCTTCTGACAAGATCTTGTTTTTCTCCTGCTCATGCTCCAGTTTCAAATTCCTCACCTATAAGTAGATACATGTATGAATAAAATCTCATCTCTCTGAAGAATGTGTAGCTGGAAGCTATTCAGAAAATAGACTCTAATGAATAAATAACTAGCAAACAGCTGGAACTGAAACCACATGGATTAAAAAGAATATTACAATACTTCTGTGATGACGGTAAGGTTGTTAGTCAGCATTTTTAGTAGCTGAAAAATCTGATGCATAAGATCTGACAGTATCAATCACAATTCCATAAGTGAATTCAAGCCAGATAACTGCACCTTAAAACTGAGGGGAAATATTTACAGCTCTACTTGGATGACCTTAACTACAGAGTCAGTGATCGGTTTCAACACGCACCAAGCTCCTTCTACTAGTCTGCTCCAATTTAGGCCAAGCAGCATCATCTAAATTGAATTACAGGGCAAATGTGAATGCTAGCTACAAATAACTGCAACTGAACTATGAGCTGAAAACATTTAACCCTGAAGATTACAGAAGGAGGTTAAGAAAGAGACGTTGATATAAAGAGCCCTCCCTCTGTACTCCCCGAACAGTTTACTGAGGAGCCAGAAGTTAACAAAAAGAGAAGCCCAGCCACCAGACAGTGGACCTTTTTTGAAACATGCAATGGACTCCAGGGCAGATGATGTTATCCACGTTTTGAGTTCAATACTAGTAATGGAAAATCAACATGTCCTTCCTATTTCCTTTTTTTTTTTTTTTTGGTGCTTCCCTGTCTCCTCTGTCTGCCAGCAGCAGGGAGAGGGCTGAAGGTTCAGAAATGGCCACTTTTCCCAGCCCAACAAGGCTTCAGTGTTACCTCTCCTTCAGCCCCTAAACCATCAAGTCTTTCCCTTTCTCCCTTCCAGTCCCTTTTTAAAAGCATCCCCAACCCCTGCCTTGTCCTCTAGTTTACTCTCAAAGGTCAGTTTACAACACTAATTCCCCCTCCACCAAGAACATGCAAGGACATGACAATTAATCTCTTGGAACAGTTACAGGGACAACTTACACATATATTACCTTTTTGAATCTAATTTAAGAACTGTTCGTATGTCCTCTCTGGTTACAGTTTACATTAAAGCTTTACTTTGGAGGCTTCAGCCTCCTCAGTTATAACCACTTCTCAAACAGTGGATTCAGAGCTGAGCACAAAAGAGACTAGCAAGGAGATATTAAAAGAGATTTGCCACTTCCAGAAAAGAGCTTCTATGCTGGTGGAAACATATCCTCTAGAGAAAGATTTATAGAAGAAATTTTCACCCCCTCAGTTGTGCCAAATACTAAATCAGCTGTTTTGGCTGCCAGGCTCCGAGTGTAAGGGGGGAATCCAATTAAATGATAATTAAAAGACTACAAAACTGGGTTGCTAATTGAAAGCACAAAAACCAGTAAGTCACTTACTGTCTAATAGCTTTAGTCTGAACAAAATGAAAAAAGTCTGGACTAGTTACTGTCACTTTCATTTAAAGTTCACTCTGACAGTACCAATGAAGCCAATTACTGCAATATTTCATACAAATCAGACATGCCACTGCAAAAGATCTGTTATTAGGCAGTTTCTGCTAAGTACATTTGGTATGCTGTCAAACAGTTATGGAACCACCAGCTTAGAGAAACAGCATCAGTATTTTTGCTCTCCTGATACAGGGAGGATAGAGGACTGAAAATAAAATGGTACTTTTCACTCTTATTAAACAGCAAAGTAAAATCAGTTATGAAAATGCTATTTGCAATAATACTTTTTGCAGGATTGAATTAGATGCCATTATGCTCTAATGCTCTGGTAAGTGATTTGAGTGATTTAAATCTTTATCTAAAACTTACAGCAAATTGAAGGAAAATCAAAACAATCTAAAAACCTGGACCTTTTCAGCATCCTTTAGTCACAGTTGTGTGACTAAAGAAGCAACAACAAACACAGGCCTAAGACCACGCCTGCTCCAAAAAAGTATTTTCTTGACCTTAAGGTTCCTCTGTCCTATCATAATGTAGAACTATTCAGAATTGCAGAAGGTTTCACTACAAATAAATCCCTTTTTGTAAAATCAATTTCATACTTTACAGTAAGGCTCACTTTTCTCTGTACTCCCAGACCTCCTGGTTGCCAGACACTTACTAGTACAGCAATTATACACCAGTAGTAACAAAAACCCAAAGCTTTTCAGCTGTTCCATAAGCAACACAATGCTAGCCAGAAGCTAAGGAATAAAGAAAACCCACTTAATTTTATTGCTTGCAATTGTTGGGATGCTCATTCATAACTGAATGAATTGGATTTAAAGCAACCTTAATCAATACCTAGGGGCTTAAGAGGGAAAGTTATAATATAGCATTTTTCTCAACAGTATGGAGGTTATGGGATGGACACACATTCAGACAGAGTCCAGAGACTGCCCTACCAATCTCTACAGCCTGGTATCTCTACACTAGTCATTCCTTGAGGGCCGTTGTCAGGAAACACTGCCAACACACCACATCCTTAAGCACCAAAACAGTTTCACAGCATGAACATGAGAATGAAAAAAGAGATTTTAAAAATGGTTCTACTACCCTTATTTTATTGATTTTGCCTGTAGACAAGCAATGCTAGGAGAGATAAAGCTGACACAACCCTGACGTACTCAACAATACAGGAGAAAGAACCTTGCTTGAAATAAGGTTCTTGCTTGAAATAAGGTTTTTTTCAAACACCAAACAGCTTTAATAGATACTTCCATTTTGTCAATAATAAAAGTCAAAGTGATGAAGTTCACCTCCTAAAACCTACTTGCAGTACATTGAATGTAAAGGGAGGATGCTGCTTTGTTTTCTCGGAATCACACACATTCTCTTCCCAGTTTAACATGAAACACTGCAGGCAGATTGGTGCTACTTTCAGAGCATAAGTTTATTGAACAATGTAATTGACCAACTGAGTGATAGGTTTTCCCAAAATGTAAGCAGCAGGTTGCCATTGTGCATAATCTTGCCACGCTCTATTTCTCATTCACAAGACATGGTCAATTAGTCCATCTACCTTGCTACTCCACCACCATTTTTTGGAGATGGCATTTCAGCTTTATCCCTTTTGCAGAAGTTGTTTCTTCCCCATTGTGTCTTTCTTCAGTGTCCCAACACAAAAACATCTGCAAGATTACAGAAGGAACTTCCAGACTAGTTTTAAAATTTGTTATTAACACAAAAAGTGTAGGATTCATAAGCAGGAAGAAGAGCATAAAACAAGAAAGTTGAGAAGCATTTCAGTCTATTAAACTAGATGCAGAGAGACCAGTATTTTTCAGCACAGTATCACCTGATTTTGTGAAGTTGAATCAGCTGAATACTAAATCATTTTATGAACTGACAGAAATATCCATGTAATGTAGTAAATATTACACCAAAATGATGCAGATACCTGTGTACACACAGTTCTGGAAATCCAGTCTGAGCATGAGGAAGTATTGGAAGAATAATTTTATTGACAGCCTGAGTAATGCACAGCCTGTAATACAGCTATGGTTTCTGTACCTTTCATGGTGGTGCCTGAGCTGAGAGACAGATGGCAAATCTTACTGGGTTCAGCTCCTCATCTTCCAATTATGGAATGGCTACCACCTATTAGATCCCTGTCACTGGTGCCCACAATGCTTGTGCCACCAGCAGCATTCTTAGCTTTCCTCTGAGCTTTACATAAAAAGTGGCACCGAGTGCTCAAGTGACCCCAGCATGAGGCCAGGTGAGTTCCCAATGCCCAACTGGCCAGGCCTCCTACCTTATCCTTGTCAGGAGCTGTTCTGAACAACAGAAAATAGTTATCAATAAAGCTGGGCTTGTGCTCACACTGTTAGACAACGACACTTTAGATCAGTCCTGCTTCCATCTCTAAAGAGAATGGTATTACAGCCAAACTTCAGATTTACTATTTCTGATGGAAGCTATCTACCCTTGTCTCACAGAAGAAAACAATCACTCTATCATTATCCTTACAGCTACAGACACAGCTATAACCTCAGACTGAAGTCTTGGTTCTCTGTCAGAATATCTAGGTCAGTGCAACAATCCACTTTTAAACACATACTTCTCCAGCTGAAGATGTTTGATATCCACGGTCTGGTAACTAGTTTCACTTTTGGTTTAATTGAATAGAAATCTGCTTCCAACAGCTTCCTGTAACATTCCTGTAAACACTACAGTAAGACTTGGTGCTGTGAACACCACATTTTAAGTTGAAATAGTAGAAGTGAGTTGTTTTAGCAATCAGACTGCTCTTTTGTTAAAGCAAAGTAATAAACTATTTGTAGATACTACTATAGCCTTTCCATGTTATCTAAAATCCTGCTAAGCACAAGAGCATGGTTTAAAAATTAATTTCTTCATTGTGTTCTACTGCCAAAAAATTCATGTCTATTCCAAAGTATCAAAAAGCTTATCTGTGTGTAACAAACAGCAGTCCCACTCCATTCTGTACCCTCAGTCTTCCTGAGGTAGGTGGGAGACCAGTAACAAGCACCAAATCACTCTTTTTTATTCCCTTTTTTCTTTTTTAAAGGGTGAAGTCTTGAGCTATATCAGCACAGCCTGTAACCAAGGCCTCTCTGTCCATCCTGAAGACATCTTAGTACAATACACAAAATACTTACTTTGTTTGGTGCTGGATGCCTTTAATTTAAATTAATGCATAACAACAGTGGCACTTCTGTGGGATAGGAAAGGATCACACCACTCTATGCTCAGCTAATAAATGATCATCTCAGCAACACACTACTGCAGCTGCAAATAAACACTAAACCAAACATATAGCGAGCAAGGCATAAAACAAATACAGACATCTCAATAATACACAGTGCTACATGCTTTCAACATTAGAACAGTATATTAAAAGACAGCATACCTTAGATCCTACTTCTCCTGGACTGAGAGAGGAAAGACAGAGTTCACAACACCACAGTGTGATTTAGCTGAATTTTATTTTCAAGCACTCAACTTCAGTGCTAGGAGTGACTGCCCAAAACACAGAGACTTCAGAGTTGTGCTGAAAGGAAGTACCTCCTCTTTCTCAGAGAAACCATGAGGGGATCTGAAGGCAGACTCTGCTGGAGTGTCAGAACACTGCGTACCAACCCTGCTCTGCAGTAAGCTGAGCACAGGAGAGCTGCCCGTAACACCGCCTCACCAACGGCTCGGATGCTCAGAAGGGAGGGTCTGGTTTTCAAATTGAATGGCTTTGTCCAACTGCCACAGAAATTCCATCCCCCCAGAAATGTCATTTCTAATGGGATATTTCCCACAAAGCACAGAAATGAGGCGCAGGTTGGAAGGTAGAGGCTAGACTAACACCTGGCTGGAAATTAACACATAACCAAGGAATTAAAAAAACACTGCTACAGTAGAACTGGTATTTTTATGTGGACATCTCCTGATGCTTTCTGTAGTAACGTAAAGTAAATCAAACCTGCCATTTGTTTCATACTCCATCTATTCATATGAAGCTGATAGTTTCCAGAGTCAGCTACTCCAACAGGACATAATACACTGAAAGATAGATCTTACAGAGCACTGCATTGTAACACATGAAACGACAGAAAACCCGTCACAGAAAGCACTGGGAATTCAAAGCAAGAACTCTGTCCCTTCTGTGATTTTCATATCAAACGAAAACCCCTACCAAAAAACATGAGGCAAAGAGTGGAAACCACAACCTCGATGCAGAGTTTGATATGTATGCAGTTTGTCTATTCTAACAAGCTTGCACAGTTGTATTTTTGCTGTTAGTACAATACAGTCCTTATTGCTAGCATCTTCTTGCATAAGCCAGTCGTTTGTGATGTCCAGTTTAAACTAGTGCTGAGTAAATCTATTAATGTAGAATGAGAGCTAAAAAGTTTTATAAAGAGCCAGGCCTGCCTGCATGTCTTGAACAAAGGTAGAAATGTAAAGAATGAGTATTTTCCTCGAGGTGTATCTGTTTAGGAACGGAACATTTCTATATATTTTGCTAGCTAACTTCAAAGCATGCTACTGCGGCACTCGTTCTACAGGACAAACTTCTATGAAATGTGCTGTTAAGACTTTCTCCTACCTGGAATAATACCAAATTGCTGCTTAAGCTGCTACTGAAGTGAAAACTGAAACCAGTTGCTCTCAAAAAGAACTCACTCCAAAGTTCTCATAGTTTTAACCATACTTGAACTTCAACACAGGATGTTTCCCAGAAAGAAAATAAATTATAGAAAAGGACTGATTTTTACCTCTTTTCATGGGACATAACTCCCTCTAAGCACACATCAGTATATGATATGAATATGTATAATCATGCTTTTCTCTTAACCTTCCATCCCCAAAAAACAGGAACAGTTCTAGTTTCAGAATGTTTCCCTGCAAGTGTGCCTCAGGTATTTGAGGCACTGGATAAAGGACTGAGCGATTTATGAATACTCCTGTGGCACAACAAAAAATTGCAAGTGTAACAGCACACATTAAAGCAACAACAAAGTGTTCCCAAACAGATGCAATCAATTTCATGAAGACATCCCCAGATTCCTAAAGCATGTAAATATTTTACACAAAACTTTTGGAGTTCTGATCTGTTTACACACAAGCCCTTCTACAAAGAACCTCTTGCTGACTCACTACTCCCCAGCACCATCAAAAGCACAAGAGACTTGTGACAAATGTCTGCTATGTAAACATATGTTAAAGTCTTGCATCCTAACTCTTCATTTGCTGGAGTAAACTAGTTCCTGTAAACTTCATCACAGCCTTGGCTCATTCCAGGGAACAGAGGACTGATCTGAAATAGGTCATGATTTACTTCAGCCATTACTTCCTGCTCAGGTTTTCCCACTCTCTGTGCCATAAGCCTGTCAGTAACCCAGTTTCAGAGATCTACCAGACCTAAACCCAGCATAGTCAGAAAGTGAAAGTGACTTGAACTACTGCAACTACTGAAAAGCAAAACAAGATGTGATCACTTAATCTAGGAGGTAAGCTGAGCTCACTGGTGATAGGCAAATGGTTATTTACTGTATCACAAGACAGCATCAGTCTTCATCTCCAAAGTCCAGCCAGCTGACTCTACAGCATCAGAGTACCACAGCTTACTGAGATAGTCATGTTCAAAAGGGAAAACACACTTGGAGAGCAAACATAACAGCTGGCTTGCTTTCAGACCCATAAACAGAAAACATCACCAGTACAGTTTGTACAAAGGCTGAAATACCCTCATACACACAACCAAACCCCATACATACCGACTTGAAGTCCTGGTAATCTGTAATATTCCAACCCCAAGTCTATAGAAGAAATCAAAGACTTTGTAGAACAAGTCATACGACTGCCTCAGTCATTCCCCCAGATGAACACAAGAGTTCATTGTTAGTCAAGCACGAACATTCACATCAAAGTTCAAGAGGACGAATTTAGCAGAGCTGATTTGGAATGGTTATATTTCATTCTTCTGAGCATAAAGTTGTAGTATTTCCCTATATTTGATTTATTAATATAATTAAATTCTGCCAATGAAGGAAAGGATCAGGTATAAAACTCATAAAAATCATAAAACTTAGAAAAATACAGCAGAAGTACCAGTAGAAGCAAGAGCCAAGCTATCATCCACACAGAAGGAACTCTTACTTTGGCAGGACCATGTCAGCTCAGGCAGACATTTAGGCTGTAAGAGAACTGTTATTCAAGAGAAAAGCTGAAGATGCTGAGAGCACGCAGCAGCCTTCTCCCAGCATACATGTCTAATATAAAAACTCATCATTCAAGACTGCTGGGAATAACAGTTTCTGAACTAGCCACATGCTAGGGACAAGGACTGTTTGCCTCCCACCTTTCCCTCCTAAAACACTAACACTTCCTCCTCAACACGGACCTTGCTGCCTTCCCTCCCCTCTCCTGTTTCCACATTTGGCTATGTCAAAGTCTGTTTATTCAGAGGCTGCTGAAGCACTGCAATTTTAACCAGTGGAGAATGTTGCAGCTCCCAGCCAGGAACCTGTCTAAGAGCACATGAGCAAACTGCAAAGACAAATTGCTGACTGCAGATTAGAAGGCTGGTTTTGGCTTAAAATCTTGGATTTTCTATCAGAGAAACTGTTTTCTTCAAAGTGTTTCTGTATAGTCAAGACCTAAGAAAGCTCTTTCTGGCTTGTTTCTAAAGTGAGACTCAATGGCAATTCCAAGTCTTCCTCTCAAATGTATTTGTTTTTCCCATTTTACTTTAACAATTTAACTGTAATCTGATAAATGTCATGAGGTCTACTTAGGTTTGAGAGCTGCAGAAGTTGCCAGTCTCCAGAGCCTATTCTGTCCCTACTTGAGTTCCAGTACTGTAATACTGATTATTCAAATATCAGGACTTCAAAGAAAAAGCTTCTGATTTTGTAATTTTCTGTTAAGTATTGTTTCTATTCTGAGTAATGCTAAAATGAAATATTGCTGCTATTCACTCTTGCCAATACTAATGCCAAAACAAGCTGGGAGTCAATGACATCTGCAGCGATGCACACATTTGGGAAGCACATTTTGAGTTGCAGACCTACACAATTATCAGAGAAAAACCACACCCAAGGATATTTTGCTGCCCCAGTGAGTTTAAACATTTATGTTCTCAGAGGCATATGCCACAAGTAACTTTCCTCAAACTAAACACTTCCTTGAAACTGATCTATTACTCTGATGCCAACAGAACCAGAACAGCATACTGCTGCATGCTTTCACATCCGGTAGGGACAATTTTTTGTCTTCTCCCTTTGAGGGACTGGACATCTTTGAAGTTTGCTAGTCTCACAGAGAGACCATATTTTAAGATGTAAGGGTTCTTAAGATTGCATACAGGAAACATTTTCTTTTTATTCTCAATGACTGTTTTGAAAATAGATCTTAGGTCAGTTTTGATCTAACTACTTCCCTTAAGTATTCTTCTGTATACACCACTGATTACTTTGATCAACCCCTTTGTAATCTCTCCCCCACACTTCTTCCCAACTGGATTATAGCAAATGCATGTCATGTTTCCTCTTGAAGCAAATGTCACGTTTTTGCCATGTTTTTGTTGGCTCTTACTGGCTTTCTAGTGCTGCTGGACTCAGTTGTTGACTCAGAGTGAAAACAGCTTCCTATTAGAAAAAATTAACACTTCTGAAGCTGGCTGTCTGTTCTACAAGCTCTGCACTGGGAATATTGTTAATTATTCATCATTCATGAAGTCTAACTGACAGGTTTTTTAAAAAGAAATTCCAAAACAAACATGCTTGCTTGTACAGTTGTTCTGCATTTTTGAAAAACTCAGATGTCTCACTTGATAGTTTTTATTTCATTTTGGACACTAACCGAATTAAAGTGAAAAACGTTACATAGGCCAGAAATCAACACTGAGCTTTACAGTGCAGTGCTGGAGTTCTTATCACCAAATAAAATCCACCTTGGAAAGCATTCTTTGCTGTTTCTGCTATAGCCCAGAACACATTCTTCCCACATTTCCAACATTAAAGAATCAAACTTTAAAGACCACTACAGATGCAAAAATCCCACTTCTATTTTAAATTTTAGAGGGACTTGGAGCATTAAGAAGATTGCCCCTACTAAGGGATGATTTTCCTCTGAGACACTGTTTTTCTTCTTACTCCTAAGCAGGCAACAGCCAGCAGACTTCAGCCAGGCCCTGGGTAGGTTGATAAGACATTTCCTGAAATTAGAGTATGTCATGCAGACATACTCTATTTGTCCAGCAGTCAGAGCAGACAGATAAATATGCTCTGGAGTATGGAAATTCAGTGCAGAACTAGATAATCCCAATGCTCTCATTTAGTGGAACATATATTTTCTACTTATGAATGATCTCAAATACCTTTGCCCTTATGTGGTAGGGATTTTCTATTGTTTTGTTTGTTTGGGTTTTTACAAACTTTTTCCAAGAACACCACAGCAAAGTTAAGACTGTTAAGTCTTCTATTTACTACTCTCCTATATGCAATCCAACAGCATCTACAGCTCAGAGGAAGAAGTGACCCCAGATTAAACTTCTAAGAAGCTCTTTTACAAACTTCTCCAATAAAACTAACTGGCTGCTAGAAGAGAATTTGTAGATTTGACAGAAGTTCTAAATTCTCCTACCACAAGCTGAAACAATCTGACAGTCTAGAATGACATATTATTTTTAAGATTCATTAAATTGCATGTAAACAAAGACAACAGTAGAAAAGCACTGACGACATTATCAGCTGATCTTGCACACATGGCTCCTTGAAATTTTCTAACACTGTTGTACTGGACTGCCCCTTAAGTGTTTGTACGTCTAAGGATTGCTCAAACTAGAGAAGAGGGGGCTCATGTCAAATCTCATCTATATAAATACCTGAAGGGAGGACAACTGGAGACTGGTTCTTCTCAGTAGTGCCCAGTGGCAGGACAGAACAGAATGGGCACAAGCTGAAATGCAGGAAATCCCCTCTGATTGTAAAAAAACCATTTTTTTTTCATCGTGGTGGTGACCGAGCACTGACACAGGCTTCCCACAGAGGTTATAGAGCCTTCATCCTTGGAGATACTCAAAAGCCATCTGGACATGGTCCTGAGCAATCAGCTCCAGGTGGCTTTGACTGAGCAGGGTGGGTGGCCAGAGGACCTCCAGAGGTCCCACCCAACCTCAACCATTTCCATTTTGTTCTTCTGTGAAATTAGGGTTTAGGCCTTAGTCCAAAACATTGCTTCAGGGGTGGAGGAGATTCAGGTCAGACAAAACTAGATTTCTGCTATCCATAGGCACAGATGCCTGCTGTCTAAGGTTTCCAGCTGTCTCAAACAGCCAGCTCATTTTAACCTCAATTTGATTTGTCTGACCTTGCAGCAAGGTGTTTCACTGGAAAAACACACAATCCAATTTGGATGCATAGCACAGGACACATCCACAATTAATTATCTGGGCATTTCCAGAAAGGTATAAACTACTGACATACATGGATTACCCCATTACCTAGAGAAGGTACACTACTATCTTGACAACTCAACATTTTTCCTCACCACAATGAGCAAAGCCTTGTTTATGGGTGTCTCATTGGTTTATGTCTATCAGGTCAAACCCACCAAGTTGCTGCAGGTGCTCTTCTGCTACTGTAGCCCAGCACAAGGCCTGGAGGCTGATACTCCGACCACTTACACGGAATATTTCCAGACAAGATTAGAGTAGCTTTGTTCTCTTTACCCTTTCTCTCACTGTGGTTTTTGACTCAAAAAAGGAGGATGTGCAATAGCAACATTATATTATATTATATTTCAAGACTAACAAGAAGCCATATTCCTATTTAAAGGTCAAACATATTTGAACAAGATTTTGTTGTGGAAGCAGTGTAGCTCTGGCAACACAAAACTCCTTGAAGCAGATGAAAAAGTTTGCAATCTACTTCTATGTTAAAAAGTACCCCTACATTATGAAGGTATACTGCAGACCCCCTTCAAATAGGCATGCTCTAAAGCCATGCTCAAAGTCTCCTAGCACACCTAGAGATCCAAGAATTACTGCACTGATGTCCACATTTTCACATTAATAATGTAGCCCTTTCAAGCACGAGAGGAGGGAAAACATCCCTATCCAAAAACACTGAGTCCATGTACCTTACAAATGGCTTAACATGAAGCTATGCAAGCAAAGTAAGCACATCACAGGTGTCACTCCCCAAGACAAGATGTTCAGAAGAGGGCTATGCTTAGAAGGCCAGGCATCTTCTTTGTACAGGACTCATCAGGATGTCCACAACAAATGGATACACTCTGTAAGAGGGGCTCCACCTTACCATTTCTTTGCAGCAACATTCAGTTCACTATAAATGGAGCATAATTTGTTTTGTGCATGCTAATCAACCAACCCAGAGAGCATAGGCCTGTATTTCCCATTTGTTCACAGCACCAAAAGCATTTATTATTAAAGGGTATTATTGCTGCATTTCAAGGAGAGTGACGTTAAGAACAATACAAGCCATGTAGAGAAAGAGTTTACTAACATTCCTTTATGAACAGGCATGGCATGTACCTTCAAGGAAAACTTCAACACCAGTGATTTATTTTCAGGGTGTAAATGCTTTCTAAACACAGTTCATTTACCAATTCTAGTGATAATGTCAGTGACTCAGCAGCTAGCATTATACTCAGGCATTTCATCAGTGGACAGCAGAGCAAGCAGAGATAACACACTTCTGAATACTAATATTAAAACAAATAAAGCTTTTAAAGTCACTGGCTTTCTAGGGGGGTGGGGAGAGGGAGGTCAACAAGAACACATTCAGTCAAAAGATAAAAATAAACAGACAAGAGGTCAAATTCCACAATTGCTTACCTTGATTATAAAAACGGTATCAGGTGTAGTAAGTCAAAATAAAAAAAAGTGCAAAAAGCAGTTCTGGTTGAAATACCATGACTGTGACCTGGTGAAGCTTAGGTTAAAACCAAAAAGCACAATGGACAACACACCCTCCTCATAAGCACTAATACTGTCTAAATGGAAATCATCTGGTTTTTTTCTTCATAGCTGGAAGACCCAGGAATTTCATGGAACCAAAGTGACTAAAATAAGCCAACTAAATAAACCAGAAAGAACATCAGAAAAGTAAGTTTAGACTCAGTCAATCTCCTTTATTCAAGGAAAGACTACACACGGACAGCTTATTAGCCCATAAGGCAAGAGATCTGGTATTGCTGATGTTTAAGGAAACCAATAAAACTAAAATATACTAAAATCCCACAACTTGACAAATTTAAGAAGGTGGAACAACTGTTAAGTGGCACAAAGCCTTAAGTTACTTACACTGCCTTTAAAACAGCTTCACACAAAACACAGGCATAATAAAGAGTTAAATGTTCTGTCTCCCCCAAAAGCATGTGTTAATATCCAGTACTGGATAGGCTGCATGAAATTTAATTTTTCATATGTGTAGAAATTAATTTTTTTAATTATTACTCTCATAAAATAGCTTTTATCAGACTTACATAGAACAAGAGGCCTTATTTTCGTATATTTCAATTTTTCATAAATTAAGTTTCAAGAAAGAGAGGTCAAAAAGAATTAAATATCTTCAGAGATTTAGTAAATGTGTGTGACCACAGTTATCCAGTTTGGTGTTCTGATGTTTTATGCAGCTGAGACACAAAACCAGACCACTCAGCCAGACTGTGACTGCAGTCAATTAACTAACACACTCGCAAGCAAAATCCCAGTGAACAAAGTTAACAGGTATGGTGCTATGCACAGAGGTTGAGCCTTGTGTCCTGTTTCTTTTGCTGCTTCATTTCTTTCCTGAAATGTTACCAGTCCTTAGCTGACAATACATGGGTTGGCTGGGAGTAAACAAGTTTTAGAACTCTGCTGTTCAACCATTCTTCCAAAACACATCAGGTAAAAATTAAGCCAGAACATGGAAAACAAGCTGATCAGTTTTACGTGCCATGATGACATTACAATGACATCAGAAGAATGGAAGTGTGCACCCTTCTCACTCCAGTTTGTTTTCCAAGCATGAGAGGAAAACAAACAATATTCTCATAGCATTAAGTAGTGAAAACACTTAGAGAAAATGTCCATCTTATACATTTATTTTTCTTTTGTCTCCATTAGCTTGGAGACAAGGGCATACATAATTTTGCAAATACATTCACAGAAAACAGAATTCCTAATTCATACTTGAGAAGCTTACTCTATCAAGAGCTATTCCATTAAACTTGATTGCTGCTTGGTTTTTTCCCCCTGCAGCCTCAGCTAAGACTGTTTTCTCAACATTAAAAATTTAGTACTCAAACAAGTGGTACACAGGACCTTAGAAGTAAACCTCAGAGCAGGAGCTGCAGAAGCACATTAAGGAGGAGTCTCATTTCAAACCAGTATGTTTTTACACTGTGTTTCCCCAGAGGCCCATGAATGGATTCCAAGTTAGTTTACACAAGGCTGCTTAACAACAACCGCCAACAAAAAACACATCTGCGGGCCAAGCATTAACCCACTGTGGAAAGTGCAAGAACAGCTTAGCAGTGGGCTTCCAGCTGGACAACAAAGTGAATAGCAGGGAATGCCTTCAGACAAGCTGTCTGACCAGCTTCCACACAGGCTCTTTGAGCTACAGGTCAGTAAGAGTTTCCGTGTCACTACAAGTCACTTTGTACACTTCAAAGTCAACCTCCTTCCTTGCAGGTGGTGATATGTTGTATTGGCAATCTTGAAGAAAATAAATAAGAAAACAAACACCCCCTCCCCAAAACCACCAAAAAAATCTCCAGAGTTGGAACCCTGCAGTACTACAAAGACCAGAAGCACTTGCCTTTTACTCTACAGTAACATCTGAGCGTCCTTCTGTGAGCCAGAACCATATTTCACCCAGAAGCCTTTCCAATACAGCACTTGCCCAAGGATCTTATCAACTGCTTCAAAACCTATCAAGTGCTTCAAAAAAAGCACTCTGTCAACACACATAATATCCTTTCATAAAAGAACAGCAGTAATATTTACTTATCTTTCCCCTGAATGGAGACTCAGTATTTCTTATTTTAGAAAGCTTCTGTCTAAGGCTGCTGCTTAGCTTCATTTCCCACTCTGGTGACCTATTGAATCTTGGCTGCTATGGGAAATCTCAGAAAAAAGTTGTGCTCTTTACCTCCCCTACCTCTAAGATACTCTGGACTTGCTAAATTCCTGCCTCAACTGGTAAGGACATTGTCTTCACAGATCTGTAGTTAGCTTTATACCTGCAAGGCTGCCGTACACTGGTAGAAAAAAAATGCTTTCAAAGGAATAACACTATCCCATCCACAAACATCTCACTATCCGGTTACTCCAACTTTAATATCTTCACTATAGAGCTTTAGCCCAGATGAAAGATGTGCATATTCAGAACCCAAAAATTAGTACAGCATGAATCATCCAGGCACGAGACAAACTGTCAACATTCTAGCAGGAGAAAAAAACTAAATGACTTTCCTGTCAGTAGCTTTGTTCTCTTATACACCCTGCCTATACAGCATTCCCCAACATTTTATACTCTATGATCCTTGCATAAGGGAAAAATACCATTCTTTACTAGGAAGCCCATCTGAGCATCGAGAACCTTCAAGGAACTTGTAACCTTCAAACGAGATTCAAGCTGCACTAGGAATTTCTAGTACACTTCCACTTATTTGGAGGAGAAGGGAAGAAACAGGATCAAGTCAGTTACTGACCAAGAGCCAATAAAGGTTTTCTTGATGTAGGTATACCTCAATTCTCTCAACACCAAATAGCTCTTGCTGTGTTCAGTCCAATCACTGACTGTCTGAAAACTTTTCCACAAGCACACAACCTGAACAGCATTCCAGAGCATTGCCTACAGGCCTTGACACCCAGAGGTTTTCCCTTGATCTCCGCTACTTTCAGCATGAGCTTAACAGAATGGACAACATTAGTTCCTCTGTGCTCCAGTGCTTGAAAGGAATAAAAATTTGAAAACAGGGCTGCCACTTGTTTCTAAACACAAAGAGAATAGATCAGAAAAACAAAGGCACTTGTTTTATCACCTGAGGGAGTATGGACTCTATAGCTCTAGGTCTAGTTCAGTAGCCAGCCAATACATGATCCCCTTACTAGACCTAACTCAGAAATCTTATCATTAACCTCTTTCTTAGCTTCTCTGATTTTATTTTAGTCCCTCACCCCTCTCCATTTCTCCCTCCCACACACCAGGGGCTCCCAAGGCCTTATAGAGGTTAATGTAGCTGATGATATTGCCAGATGGAAGAAAAGGACTGCTGATGGATGCCAGGACTTCTCTAGCAGATTTGCACAGGGTGCCGTCATCAGCATTTCCCCCTTGACTGCAGATTCTCATCACTGCTCACCTCACCTGCACCCCCATAAAGAAACAGATAATAAAATTTCTCATTAAGGAGTCATCTGGACATAGCCTACAGGCACCTTCTTCATTGACAGTACAATAAGGTAGGAAGTAGGTTTAACCGATACCAGCCATGCTCATACCTGTCTCCCAGAAGACAAATCAGAAATATATTAAAAACAACTATTTGTATGCCAAAGAGCATGCAAGCATTCACCCACAAGAACACACACAGACTCATCTAATATTCAATTATGTTTCTAAGAAATCTGAAATAAACTAAGGCAGTGCACTGAACTTCCAGAGACGGGTATTTACCAGTTGAACTGTGTGCACATTTTTTATTTACAGGGTGTACATACAAGAGATAGCACATTATGCCATGGTAAAGATAACTAAATCCAAAGACTATGACCCACAGTATATTGATATTAAAAAGTTTCTGTGGAAGTGACAAGCTTAATTTGTTATGACAAATTCTTTATAGCTGAAATACACAACTCATTTAATGCAAAAAGTGAAGAAACCTTTCCTGTATTCCTTATCTCATCAGCTAAGGCTTTTCACCAGCTTGTAAACAAGTCCCTTTTCTAAGACAAAAACAAACTGGAAAGAATGACAACAACTGCAAAGGCTGAAGATCAAAGCCACAAACAGACTACAAACGAAACCAGCTTACAACTGCTATCCGTTCTATACTCATGCAATACGAGCTCTTAATTTAGTGTTACATATAACGCTTGATGGTAAAAGTGAAACATAAGAGTCAAGATACTCAGCTACACACTATACCTAAGCACTGGTTGGTGAAGAAGCAAGGCAAAAAAAGCAAAATGCCAATTTCTTTAAATAAATAGTTTTTTCCTATCAATTTCACACAGCTTCAGTACAGGTAGTTCCAGTACTAGAGATGAATTTTAAACTCATTCAGAAAATCTAGCAGAGAGAATAGTGTGAAAAGAACCTTAAGTTCAACTCCTCCTACAACTACATAAAATACCTCAGGACACAAAATCTACTAGAACCAAACTGCTTTAGGAATGTAGGTTCTGATATTTGCTAGAAATAGTCCACGGCAAATCCTGCTTTGAAACACTACTTACTAACCTTGTGCCAAAGTCACTGCAGAAAACGTTTCAAGTTGTGCAGGCTGGCTCCGACACCAACGCCCCAGTAAATACTCACATTAAAGCAACCAAGTTGCATTCCCTTTTCCCCTCACGCGTTTTAACTATTTGCCAAAAAGTATCTGTGCTCGCATCTGCTTGACACCGAAGGGCTCATCCCAATGTCAAGAAAGAAGCAGAGCCACAGCCCCCAGCTCACCACGAACGCTACATACCGCGGGACGACTCCGGGCAGCACGGCTCCGAGGGAAGCCGCCCGGGCTGCAGCAGCACCTGCCGGGCGGGCACACGCCGCGGGCGGCCCCTTCACCTTGCAGCACTCGCCGCGGGCTCCGCGGCCGCCCCGGCGCGGCGCAGGGCGGGGCGGGGCGGGGCAGCGGCGGCCGCCCCGCGCAGCCGGGGCGCGGCTCCGCTCAACGCCGCTCCCGCCGGGCTCCGCCGGGCGCGGGGCGGCGGCGCAGGAGGAGGAGGAGGAGGAAACCAGCCCCAAACAGCGGGGCGGCAACGCCGGCTCCCAGCCCGGCTAAAAATGGCCTGACAGACCGAGCGCGCCCGCCCCCGCCCCGCCGCCGGGGCACGGGCGCTGCCCAGCGCTCACCGCCGCGGCTCCCGGGGCGGCCCCGCGGGCTGTGCGGGCTCCCGAGCCGCCCGGGGCCGCCCCGCACGGAGTCCCGCCGCAGTGGGTTATTTTTGGAAGCTCCCCCCGCCCCCCGCTCCCGGCTCTGCGGCGTCACAGCCGCTCCCGCCGTGCGGAGCGGGCAGGTCACGCCTTTCCCGGCGCGGCCGCGGCCCCCCCCGCTCCGCTCCGCTCCGGGCCGGCTCCGGGCCGCGCTCCCGCGGCCGCTCGGAGCGCCCCCGCCCCACCGCGCACGGCGGCACCGGGGGGAAGGAGAAGCAGCGGACAGACGGAGCGATCGGAGATCACGCTCATGCACCATTTCCAGCGCAAGTGGAAGACAGCTGAAGCTGGTTTAGTGCTGCGTTAGCAGTTTCATCTGCAGACTGCGCGCTTATGCTACAATTGCCAAAGCACAGTGATAAGTAACACTAAATGAAGTTTCCTCTAGAGAGCCAAAAGTGCGTTCGCTGTGGTTATCCTTACTGAAGTGAGGAGCCTCTCCTCATAAGTCAAGCAGTAGCTTCTGGTATGCTGACAATTTAAATTAGAGGGAAAAAGAATTCTCCTTAAAGAGGCAAGATAGAAAAGCACCAGGCTTGAGAAAACGTTAATTCTAGAGATAACCAGATTTCATAGGACATGCACAATACGGTTGCAAGGTTATACATATATTGCTTTTCAAATGCCAACAAAACAACAGTCTAGAAAATCAACCCTGAACAGCTAAAAACCAGGGCCCTGCCTTATAAAGGACAACAAGTGAAATGCTGTGGGTTTAAGAACAGCAATGGTCAATGATTGTAGCTTCTTGGAAAGCTGCAAGTCTTTGAAGGAAGAGAGTATGGCATTTTTAAAAGCCTGCACTATATTCCTGAACTCAGTAGTCTGAAGTTTAAAAATACCAAGACAAAAAACTCTCCAGGATCACATCTTCTCCCTGTCATGACCAACTGATTTCACCAGCTATGGTGGAAAAACAAGTTCACACCTCAGCCTATCCCTCTGTGCCCAAATGTATGTGCTTCCAGATTAAAATAAGGCCTCTCTTACACCTACAGAGAGTCTTCAAGTTCAAGTAAGGTGACATTACAATTTCACCATATGTTTTGCCATACTCCATTCTGGAAAGCTATTTTAGTCTGGCTTGAAGCAAGATGCCAACACAATTAAGGAATACTAACTAACACTCTACACCCACTGTTGTAACAATTTCCCCCTCATCCGCAAATGAAGCTGGCAACTTTAATATCAGACTTTCTTAAGGAAAAAACTCAATGTAAAAAAAAAAAAAAAGAAATGCTTGTTCCACTCTGCTAGAACTTAAGTAAGTCTAAAAGACTCGTGACTGGAAACAAAGGACTTAGAAAGGAATGAAAAAAACCCAAACCTAGACAATGGAGCCAGTGTTTGTAGCTCACTGTTAAATAACTGGAAGACTAGCAGCACCAACACAAACCTCATTCTGAAACACATGATGACAGTAGAGTAAAAGCCTAACCCAGGGATTATAGTTACAAGTTTATTCCATGGTACTAGGGCATCATCAAGAAGGAAGAAAAATGCCAGCTCTCCTACTCTAGGAACTAGTGAATTTGACATATATACCCAAACTGAAGTGTTTGCATTATGTTTAACACTATACAAGATATTTGTTACTGGAAAAGCCAGAAGTTCAACAAATAGCATTGCACACCCACTAAGCACATGGGCTGAAAAACAAATTCAGAAGCAATATTGCTCAACACTGCAGTTAGCTAGTAAAAACTAAAAAAAAAATCCAAAACCTAATTTTCTCAATATTTTGACCTTCAAATCAGCAAACCAACAGCTTTATTGAATTCAAGCATTCAGTTTCAACATTGCAAGCAGTAGCTTGTAACCAAAATGTCTCTTTTCTGAACACCCAAATACTAAGTCCTCCTTTTGCAAAGGCATATACCTAGTCTTTCTCTAGAAGAATGATTTTTTTGTCCCATTCAGTATGGAAATGGACAGCTTACCAGCAACATGAAGTGGTATGGGTTTGTGTATTTATTTTTGTAGCAGGTCAACAGGGAACTAGACAAATATGCCAAGCTGTTCAGCCCTTTATAGACCCAAGCAGCACAATACATACCCCTTCTTGCTTTGTGAACAGGTTAAGGCACTCAGCCAGAGCCTCACATGTTTCCTGGGATACTTCAGAGACCACATCAACTTTCTGCAGGAGGGGAGAAGATATTCCTGCAAGCACAAAAATATTAGTAATGTTAGAAGGACATTGTAAATGACAGGATTCTTTTAATTATTTTTTCTCTAAGTAATACAGACATAACATTCACATGCTACAGGAAGGCTGGTGCATTGCAAGATCTGTGGGAGGATTTTTTTTGCATCCTTTCCCTAGTACTGGTATAAGAGGCACATGAATAGATTGAGTTTGTCTTTCAGCATGGTTTAGAAAGCAGAGGCAGGAAGCCATGGCAGCAGGACACTGGAAAAGGGACCAGCAATCTCCTTTTAACCACTTTCTAGATTTTAAAGCTTCAGGTGACAGAATTTAAATAAAATAGATTCTGCACTGATTTAATATAAATAGTAAAATGTAGATTTTTTTTGCCTTCTGCCATGTATTACATAGAAGAGAAAGAGCTTACCACAGTGCCCAGTGCAGCTGAAAATTTAGGTTTGAAAAAAATAGACTGAACTGTAACCATGAGCACACTGAACAATTAAAGGGGAAAAGCTTATTTTCATGGACTCATCTTATGTATAAGTAGTACAGCTTGTCATGTCAATCCTGACTTCTATGACCATTTACAAAAGGGACTGCATGTCTAAAATCAGCAGGAAATCATCGTAACTCAATCAGCTGGTAGAAATGATTGGAGTCAATCTGTGAAGTTTTCTGATACGTGCAGCAATTCCTCGGAAATCAACTAAGTCATCTTCTCAGGAAGCATAGTTGTTGCAATTAAAATAATTGCAACATTTAGTGCCTGCAGACTCCAGGATCAGTTGACACCATTTAGTAACACAGGTGCTTTGAGCTGACATCACACCACTGAAGATTAAGAGGTCCACCAGAGACAGTACCTGAATTTATTTTTCAACTTATGCAGGACAAGATACAGTCCATTTCCACACACTAACTGTGGTCTCTGAAACCAGAGCTCACCACTGACTCAAACTGACTCTTAGAGCACCTGCTAAGAAGGAGGGGGGCAGCACACTTGGTGTGCATCTTTATTTGTAATATACAAGATGCATAAATCTCAAAGACTGAGAATGGCATAGCAAGTCTTTAGACTCAGAAGAGCATATTGAAACAGGGAGACAATTTTAATTATCAGGTGCCAACGTAGCAATTTTTGTATTACTCAAACAATTTTAGGGAAACTCCATACAGAAAGGTTTCTAACTCAAAGATTTATATTCTTCTGGAGCCAGAGGATTCAAATACTTTATCAACACCACAACAATGGGAGAACTAGAGCAGTTGTCTCTGCTGCAACCTACAGCAGTTGCACATGAATCCAGAAACAGTTCACTGGCCTAGCAAGTTACAAACATCCCTTGGAAGGAAAACAGGAACTTATTACTGCTGTTAGCCAAGACTAGCAGTTTCTAGGAATGAGACAGTATCCGCTTTTGCTTTACTATGGGTATTGGTTGTTAAAGTTGTGTATTTCCTTTTAAAAAACGTTTTTCTTCTCTAAAAAAGAACCTCACTTGTTCTTCAGGTCAGCACTACAGAGTCAGGGAAACTGCCTCTACGGCTACCAAAGGGAATTTATCCACCTTATACTAATTTTCAAACTGGGTTTTTTAGTGAAAAA
Source organism: Passer domesticus (assembly GCF_036417665.1). Classification (NCBI taxonomy): domain Eukaryota; kingdom Metazoa; phylum Chordata; class Aves; order Passeriformes; family Passeridae; genus Passer; species Passer domesticus. The sequence continues at coordinate 114,979,936 of NC_087474.1, forward strand.
TTCAGTTTTACTGTTAACAGTAATCACAAAAGCTTCATAATAAGACACTCATATACATTATGAAATGTCCTTTTGCCTTGTGAAATAAAAATTTGGTAAAAAATCAGTTTATGAAAAAGACAGGGTAAGATCACAGAGTAACTTACCCCATAGGCATGTAGAGAAGAGACTGTATTTTTAGCCTCCTTTTGGAAAGGCACAGGGATGAAAGAAGAACTTTTTTTCTTCTCAAAACTGGTATTCTACTACAGACTAGGGATCTGTATCGACAAACAACTTGTTCTCTAATCTGAGCTTCATAATTTTAGCCACAATATATAACTAGGACTCAGGCCCAAAGGACCAACAGTTAGATGTTCTTACAGAGCTCCTTTGTGTGTTTAATACAGGAAAAACTTCTGTAAAGCTTAAGGCATTTAATAAAACAAGTACAAATCTCTAGCATCTTGATGCCTGTGATATGTTTTACAGTTATACTGCAAAAATCTAGGTACATGTTAAAATTGTAACTTGAAATGAAACCTGAGCAGTTCAAATCTTGCATCAAAGTCATAGCAAAATCTGTGGAATATGTCCCATCGTACCGTGCCTCCAGTTCTCTGTATAGTTTTGTGATTTCACTGCTCTTTGTACCTGTGAAGAGACACTTATGCACTACAACAAGCTACCAATCACAGATTTTTTTTTAAAAAAAAAAACAACTTGAAAGCAGATCCCTGTGTTATATTTTTACGATACTACTCAGTAAGGACTACAGCTAGAGGCAGTTCCACTGCATTTACAGCTGCTAATAAAATTTCTTTCAATCAGCATACTTCTTAGATGTTTCTCCAAATCTGAAATCTTAGTTGTTAGCAATTACTATAATGCTACTTTATTTGAATCTCTTTCATGGGGAAAACTGTCCTGTATTTTCAAGCTCCTGAAAATTTGATTTTGGGGCAATAAAAGCATCCTGTTAAAAAGAAAAAATTAGTTGCTTAGTAACAAACTGCATTTTAAATTAATAAGCTTTACCTTTTGTAGCATCCAAAGATTTAACCATTGCAAGGAAGTCTGAAACCTCTTTACTGAGTCTTTGCTGGCATGCTTGTGCTTTCTGCAAGAAACAAGGACAGCTAGTTCAGAAGTACCTTGTTCTAAGGAAAGTGTATGTTTACTTGCATTATTATAGTGAAATTTTAAAATCTGGACATTAAAATTAGCATTAAATCTTAATTAAGTTAAATTAAATTAAGTTAAATTAAAAAGCATTAAATCTTAAAGATTCCCAGCCCAGAGACTGATATATTAAAACTGAATCAAATTACTGAAACTACCTTCAAAGACATACAAGCAAACAGAATATTTATGAACATTTTATCACTGACCAGATTTGTTTAATTTAATGTAGCAAATCAACCCCAGTCAAATTTGTTGTATGCGTCACTTTTGCTCTTTCCCTCATTCTTTATTGAATAGTTTAATAATCTGTGAAGACCAAGTGCTTGGTTTCTGAGAAACTTAAAGACAAAATAAGCACATTCATAGGTTAACTGATAAATGGCAAATATAGTGACATGCAGAAATCAACCCCAAGATCGTATTTCAAGCCCGCATTCAAACTTGGAGACAGCTATGATAAAACCATAGAATGGCTTGGGTTGGAAGGGACTTTAAAGATCATCTAGTTTCAGACCCTGGTGCCAACCACACCTTCCACTAGCCCAGGTTGCTCAGAGCCCCATCCCACCTGGCCTTGATCACTTCCAGGGACGGGGCATCCACAGCTTCTCCGGGCAATCTGTTCCAGTGCCTCACCACTCTCTGAGTAAAGAATTTCTTCCCAATATCTAAACAAAATCTCTCCTCTTCCCACTTACCCTATCACAACTACATCTAGTGTGTAATCACTACTACACAGTTGGCCTGTATAAAAAGTCATTCCCCCTCTTTTTCATAAACCACCCTTAAGGCCACAGTAGGTCTCCCTAAAGCCTTTGCTTCTCCAGCTCTCTCAGCCTGTCTTCAGAGAAGAGGTGTTTATTCATTCCCAGTGTTCACCTTTGTGGCCTCCTCTGGACGTGCTCTAACATCTTTACATCTTTCTTGTGCTGAGGAACCAGAGCTGGATGTAGGCTCCAGGTGGGGATCTCATGAAGGCAGAAGAGGGAAGCAGAATTGTCTCCCTTGTCCTACTGGAAAATCTGCTTTTGATGTGGCCCAGGATTCAGTTGGTCTTCTGGGCTTCAAGTGCACTGTTATCTATTAAATAATACTGTCTTCTGTAGGTTGCTGGGGACTGCCAGTGCCAGTTATCCTCCCACCTCCGTGCCACGAACTACTTTAAGGTCTTGTACAAAAAGGAATAGTACAAGCTGCTTGGAGTTCAGCCACATGAAGATTTTTGTACTGCAGCATCCACTTTCCCTTAAAATTTAGCAGTACATGTATAGCCAAAAACAAGAATCACAGGCTGAATCCTAGAATTACCAAAGACTACTCAGTTCCATTGCAGTTATGAGCAGTCACTGTACAATGCATCTGATGTGATCTAAGGTGATAAAAGATTGTTTCTAAAACACTTCATTGGCAGAACTCGATGTGGGTTAGCTTTGGTGACACTGAGACTAGAGGATAACAAGTACACAAGGCTCCCTCTCCTGGCTGGAACTCTCAAGCAGCTTTCTATCTTAGAGTAGTGCTGGCTAAAGTGAAATCACAGCCCTGTAGCTATGATAAACACATCATTTTAGCCACACAGTCTGAGCAGGAATACATGACAGCAAGCAATGCAAACACAAGCAGCATTTATGCATCCATAGGAGGAATCATCACTTTTAGCCAAGGGTATATTGAAGTATTTTAACACAAAACAAGGCTAATCTTCAACTGCCCACGTGCGTGAGCCAAGTAAGTATTGAGTACATACTTTGAGAGTGTCCTGTAGGTCTGTAACAGATACTGCATCATCTTCATCATCACTACTCAGCTGTTCCTGTGTGCAGTAGTGAGTGCTATATGCAGAGTGGTCCTCTATTGCTTCTAGCCAGCTCTGGAAAGGAAAAACAGAGTTAATAAACATTTCAAAGGTCATCCCCAAAACAAAGGATCATGCAAGCAGAACAACAAAATTCTCTTGATATAAATAAGATAGCCATTAGTAAAATGAGGCATCTCAATAGCCAATAAATAGAATTGCTAGAAATACAATTGCTAGAAAATACAATTGCTAGAAAATGTAACATGTATTGCAGATGAAATACTTGTGGGCAGAGTATCTGACTTAATTTATTAACCCTTAAGCACAAATGTAACCCACACCTCAGTCTGTCCAAGATCACATAAAAAAATCTTATTAATTAAAAGACTGTAGGGAATATATTTTGCATCTGTTCAGACTCCAAGGTCCCTATGACAAAGTCTGCCTTCTTATGCGTGACAAACTCTGTGCACAAAACCTCAAGCACTATCGTAATTAAGAGGTAGATTCTTTCCCTGTTCATTGGATCACAGAGTGGCTGAGGCTGGCAGAGACTTCTGAAAGTCATCCAGTCCAATCCCTCTGCTCAAGAAGGCCCACCTAGAGCTGGATGGCCAGGACATCCAGATGGCTTTTGAAAATCTCCAAGGATGAAGATTCCACAACTGCTGTGGGGCCACTGTGCTTCAGTTTGTGCGCATTGCCTTTGGTCCTGTCACCAGGCACCATTGAAAAGAGCCTGGCTCTGTCCCTCTTGGCACCTCTCCTCAGGCATTTACATACATAGGCAAGCTTCCCTGAGTCTCCCCCTTCTCCAGACTGAGAAGTCCCAGCTCTCTCAGCTTTTCCTAGTAAAAGTGATGCTCTGATCCCTTCAATCACCTCCATGGCCCTTTGTTCCCTTTAGTATGTTTGTATCTCTCTTGTTGCGAGAAGCTCAAAACTGGACACAGCACTCCAGTTGCCTCCACCCCAACTCCATCTCTAGTTAGTACACCTGCAGAAGTACAACAGTGAATATACTACAAGCAGCCCTAAAAAAACCATGTTTCTCTTGTTTCAGAGCCACCTTTTGAGAAAATATGATTTATTAGGTCATCTGGGAGTATGATTAAGAGTAGACTGTACCATTAAGCATTCTTGTGTTTGGGATAATGAACTATGAAAGTGCAAGGAGGAGGTTGCAATAGAAATTTACCACATTGAGAAGTGAATGAAAAAGAGGAAGTTACAACAGGACATAATACAGGCACAGAGCTGGAAAACAAGGTAGCACTTACTTTAAAGAAGAGATTATTACAATGGGCCAATTTTTTGCTGTTTGATCTATAGCCATGCTAAAAGATTTAATATCTGCACTTATGCTACCAAGTCCTGATGATCAAAATATGAAACACACTGCTACTAATGCACCCATAGCAATTAGTATGCAAATTATTCATTACAGAAGTTACTGTATTTTAATGCCTTTGACAAAGAGTCATTATTACCTCTCTTGTTTGAGAAGGAAGGTTATTTTTAGGAATCTTGAAACGATGAACAGTGTCATCAAAACATCTGACAGAAAAGAAGCAACTGTCTGTTGATTTTACCTAGAGCAAAGTGGAGAAAAAACAAAATTAGCATAATGAATCAGTCAGAAAAAAATGACATGTAAGCATAATTATATAATTATAAAATTATGCTCAACTCAGAAGTTTTTGCCTCAGTTTTGATCCAAGTAATTGTAATTTATAAGAACCTTGGTCAGAACAGTTTTCCAAAGTGTGTCATTATGTTATTAATAGTAATATAGAGGCTCTAATAGTTAAATATTATATTTGTATTTATTTGGACCATCTGATTCAGGCAAAACCTCAGCAATGGTTCAAGATCGCCAGTATTAAGGAATTTGTAGATACTGAAAAGCAAGTCACTTTTCCATACAATATGAGTGTACAAACAAGTGCAGTTTAACAGAACTTGTGGTACCAAACTAGGATAGGGCAGTTACAGAAACACGGAAATTATTTTAAATGCATTTTTCTTAAACACTTCATCTTCCTGGGCATTACAAATGACACCTGGCTTTGGTTTTCTCTGTTCAGCCTTCCAAAATGGATTCCCACAAGCATAACGGAAATCAGGGAATTTTTCCAAACGTCACCTTCAAAATTGATTAGTCTTTCAACTGAGGCCAGCTTAAGTTATGCAATCGGTCACAAGCAGCCAGGGACAGCTAAGGAGGAACTGGAGCTTTGGCTATTCCAGATCACATGCTTCGAACTGACCCAGTCTGCTTTCAGAATACCTTGTGTGTCTAAATCTTCAACGCTTTAGAAAGCAGTGAGGGAGCTTTATGGCCACTTTACATAAAAGAATACTTTGCTGGACAGGAACAAGCATTTCTTTCAACAGCATGAGCTTTCAACAAGCTTTCTCCCTATTTTATAACAAAGATCAGGTTACCAATCCAGCGGAAGTTTTCATTAACCAGGAATGGAATACAATGGAACATAAAAAAAAAACAACTCAGTAGTTACAACACATTCCTACCGTGCAGATAGCTTGTGTTAGATGCTTGCATCCCTGACGATGATCGTTATTCACTGCATCAGCTCTTTGAAAGAAGAGGAGATTTAGTGAAGACAGGAATTATTTAAACTGCTTTTCAGACATTTAAACACAGAACTTACTGTCTCCGATACCAGGAAAGCACTCCATGTTCTAGAACTATCCAGTAGAGTTTCCAACCAAAAAATCGTGAGCTCTAAAAGGGGAAAAAAAAAGGCTAGGTAAGCTCAACAGAATACTTTTAATACAGACAGCTCAGTGTGCAGCTGCAGGGTGATCTGCAGAACTGAGCTCTGGGTGGTAGGAGCCTGAGGCAAGAGACCATGAAGTAGCAATGACCCTTTGCTTAGCCAAGGGCAAAGGGACTTTGTGGTGTCAGGAGCTGAGGACTCAGCAGGAAGACTCCAGACTTTCACATGCTTAGATTTCAAGGGCAGAAAAACTCAGGGGGGTCCTTCATATTAAAGTAATGATCCAGACATCTGAGACTCAGCTATGGGAAACCAAGGGTCCAGCTGGTAAGGAAACCTTGTCTGACTGAGTGTGGTGAGTGTAGAGAGCCAAGCTGGGCACTCATCAACTCCGTGGAGCCACCAACTGCAAAGGGGCTTCAGTCCCAGCAGGTAAAAGTCTCTGGTGGAAGAAGTGTGATGGACAGAGTGACTCCTGCATGGTCAGGCAGAGAAGCTCACTTAACACCTAAAACTAGTAAACGTTACAAAAAGCTTTTAGGTTCTGCATATCCTGATGATCACAACAACCTGAGAGTATTTTCAATTGCAGCACTACTCGTGCTTTGGAATCACCTAAAGATAAAAGCTGAGCCTGCTACCCAGTAAGAACTAAAATATTAAAATGTTGTATTTTTTAATATTACGAGACTTCTTGATCACCACACAATTCTATTTTATAAAATAAAATGAGAAACAAAACACACTGATGTCTCCAACTACAACATTTTACCTTTCTCAAGCTTTGGCACACAGTTCTTTAAGAACAGCTCCTTATATTACAATTGTGATATAGGAAAATTTACATGGAAAAAAACTAAAGATTTCATTAAGCAACATAATTAAACATTCATGTAGACCTTCCATTCACTTGAGCAACACAGCAAGATGAGCTTTAAACTCTCTGAATGCCATCTTCCCACTAAGTTTTAAAATTTTCAGAAGATGATGGCAAAATATTAGTCACAGTTTCTTAAAGACAATGTATCAGTCAGAGATTATCAAAGTAATCTACTGAGGAAAGAAAAAGCATTTTGCCCACACAAAAGGAACAAAGCCTTATCACAGTGAAGCTTTGCCACAAAAATTACCAAGCAATAAAGATTTTAGTGACTGAGGTTATGATCAGGGTACCACGAATCTGGTAGCTGCTCCGCTCAGCCAGCCCATCTATACATATTAGACAAAATTACTATTAAGTACTATTCAAAAATCCTTTCATTCATCGCTTATAACTGAACTATAGAAAAAGGACATACTTTGAAATCTTACAAGCTATTTTAGAAAGAGAAATAAGCCATACCTTCCATAGGAGACCTTCATATCGTCTCAGGGGTTTGTTGATAACCTGCACAGAAATTAAAGCTCATATAGGAATGAATAGCTTCAACTAGACAGCCTTGGCATTTTAAATTGAGACAAAAGTTCCTACCTTTCCAGTTTTACCTGCCAGTATCAGTTTCATTTCTGCACCTTGGGCTAGATCAAGGGGCGTCTGATCTGTTTAGTAACAAGACAAGGCATAAGAATTTGATGCAAATAAACTCAATGTACTTTAAAATAACTTGACACTCATTATCCATCAGTTTGGCCCTCAAGCATCTACACTTACTTATAATTGGGGAACATCAACTCCTCAAGGGCAAAAGACTAAAAAAGGTATTAACTTAAAGGCACTGCACTGCTCATCAGAATTCTACTAACCACAGAGAGCCCTTTGCCCTTACTGATTTAAATTTGTTTTTAGCTGCCAGCTATAAAAAACAGTTTAGGACACTCACAAATACCAAGACAGAGGCATATTTAAACAGAGGACAAAAACACAGTTTGCATAACATTTGCATCAAGTTTTCTTCTTTTTGGTTTCATTAGAAGTCTTCTTCTAAGGAGTCACTTTGTCTTGGGCGTATTTTCAATCTTGCTTTTTTTTGTTACCTGTGTTCAATGTTTAGAATCAAGAAAACAAAAGCCAGGCACACTTCACTGTTAAGACAGTTAGTAAATTTTCCAGAAACTGGTAAGCTTGGAAAATGAAAGCACATACAATAAGTATTTTGCTACAGTTCTCCAGCCTCTTGCAATTTAGTCACTGTTGGCCTTCCTTTACTAGTGACACAAAGCTTGTAAAGCACTGTAAGATTCTCCCTGAACACTGCATAATAAGAAACACAGCTTGCAGAAGATGTTGAATTTGTGTCTCCACTTAATAGTTAACATACTCTTGATTTGGTACTCACCATTTTTGTTTTTTATTTTAGGATCTGCTCCATTTTTTAGAAGTTTCAATGCACAGTGCTTATGAGCACGGTATGCTGCACAGTGCAAGGGTGTGTTCCCCATCTGATCTGTACAGTTGATATCAGGTGGCTTGCGCTTGTTTAACTGGAAAAAAACAAAGTTTGCTTACTTATCAGTTCTCCCCCCTCTTCAGATACCATATTCTCTATTTTGAGAATTAGTTGTTCCTAACCAGGATGCTTCAGTGTAGATCTGGCAACAAAGAGGGCATTTAGCAATTGTTATGACAAGGGCAAGGAGTGTAACCATCAAACAAGACATTCAGCTAGAGTAGTGAACTTCAGTGTTTTGCTTGCTATATCCCTTCCACCTCCGCTACACAACATGGACACATTTTTCTGCTCAACTGCACAGTGCCAGGAAAAGTTGCTCAGTATTTCAGTTTATTAATTTATATGCTAGAATGGCCCTGCCCAGCTCTACTGTCAAAAATCTGCTGTTCTTCATAGAAGACATCCAGGCATGGTGCAGAAGTTAGCACAAGCCAATGCTAAATCCAGAAAAAATTGTGCAGTTACCCCATTTCAGAGAGTAAGAGCTTTGTACTGAAGGGTGGCAGACCTGCCAGTCTCAATGCCAGATATTCTAGGCCATTTAGAGCTTCTTGGACAGGCAATCTGTTACAAACAGTTTTGCTGCATTCTTAAGTCCATTAAGATAAAAGTAGCTATGTAACCAAGAAAAAAAACCAAAAACCCAACCCAAACTTGAGTTTTACTTGCACACAATATAAACATTTTGAGAAACTGATCCCTTCAAAGAGAAGGGTCATGAAGCATGACACTGCTAACTACGCTAGAACACCTCTACACTCCTACTCAAACATGTGGCTACTGGATGCATACATGGGGGTAGGACTGAATGATCAGTAGAGGTCCCTTCCAGCCCAAACCACTTCATGCATTGCCAGCCACTTAAGCTCACAAGCCAGATGGGAGTGCCTTATTAGAAAGGCTAAGTTACTGATAAGCAGCCTTAGGAGAACAGAGTCACAAATGCATGACAACAACTTTTGAGAAACTCAGTTTAAGTACTCACATTAGGCATATGCTATCTTTAGACAAAATTACAAAATAACAGAATTCCCATGGCCACAACTTAACATCAACAGCAACCACTTTATATGAACCTCAGAGTCCTATAAGGGATAAACTGCTTTCCCTTATACAAGCTGTTGTTTACAGATCAACTGGTAAGAGAACAAAAGTCAAAAAGAGGGAGTTTGTGGAAGTACACCCTCATTAACACTGTAGTCAAATACTTGCATTCCCGAGGATTGCTAAGCTTTAGCTCTTTCCAACCAGCTGTTTTACGTTTACTTCCTCTTCTGACTCTTGCCTCCATACCTGCTAAGCCACATGCCTGTGCTTTCAGCACCTTATGCCATGTCACAAAGGAATATTTGGAAGAAAGCTTCATGCATCAACTCGTTCAGATAAAAATCTCTCCAGTCACTTCAGGAAATTTACAGTACATTTTTGAGAACTCACAGGAAGAACAAACCGGCTTTCCCTCAAGTAGACTAAGCAGCCTGGGTTAAGATTCAGCTGCTGAAGATTTAACTTCTTGTAAATAACATGTTCTGGTGTTAGGTGTTACAGTAAAAGTAGATATAAGCAGCTAAAGTTCCATGAGCATCACAGTCTGCTAATAAAAAAAAATTAAGTAGGAGCAGAAATGCCTGAACAATCAGTAGGTAAAGTGTGGTGAATTTTGGAGCTAAAGGGCAATTTTGAAGAGGTGAGGGTAGGAAAGTCAAAGTCACCATAGAACTGTAAGTGTATTCCAAGGAACACATGCTAAGGATTGACTTAAAACTGACTCTAGGTCAAAAACATGACAATACTTTGAAAAGTTTTAGGAGACAATATATAGTTCACATATACAGAGCTCAAAGATAGCAAACATTTTAAAAAAAGAAAATAACTTAGAAATTACAATGTTCACAGGGAGAATTACATGCTCATGCAAAGTTACATGCCTCATAAGAGAAAACAGATTTTTCAGTTTTTTTTTTGATGACAGATTTCTAGAAGGAAACACTTTTTTTCTGATTTTTTTTCACATCAGATTAAGGATTAGTCAGCAGACATGTAACAAGTATTAAAATTATCAGAATCAAGAACAGATCACTTATGTCAGTGCATTAATTACAATTAGTATAATTGTGCACTGTACCAATGCACTAATGTTTTTCCACATCTTAGGTGCTGTGTACAGTGCTGGTTCTCTCTCCATTTCAAAGAGGATAGTACAAAATCTCCAAATAAGAATTACAAGGATGACCAAAGATTTAACAAGAGTTTCCATGCAAGGAGTTAGAAAGGCAAGGGCACTTTGGGCTGTAAGAAAAAAATTTAGAGGGGGGAAGTAAATTGCAAACAGGTGTTCACTTCTGGCTTCCAGGCAGAAAAATAAAGAACATTAAATATCTCAATATACAAATCTCACATTTGTGAATTGTCATGCTTGAATAGGCATTACTAAAGGTGCTAAGTAGGCAAAAACTGTTCCACACTCCATGTCTTACTTCCAAGGACACTCTTCAGGACTTTCAAAAGCTTGAGTTCAAGCACTGGGACTATAGTATTGCATAAAACAAACTACAACATGGGACTCTGCTTCAAAACCCAGCTGGATTTGGTCCTGAGCAACCTGCTCTAGTTAATTCTGCTCTGCAAACTGGAACTGGATCACATCCAGAGGCACCCTCCATTGTTTCTGTGATCTGCTTCTGCCACAGCCTTACCATGCCACCACACTGTTCATCTGGGATTACTACGAATGTGCACACCCACAAATACACAGTTTTCAATTTCTGCTCAGCATGAAACTGTGCTGTGCAGATGACTGTCCATTAAAAACTACAATAGATGCTAAGAAGAAAGAGCTAACTTTCAAGATTAAAGACAGGCCACACTGTGGTGAAGATCTAGACATCCATGACATCAAGGTATGCACAACGACATAATAAACTTATCTCAGCAGACCATGAACCACTACACTGCTGTTTACAACTAACTAGCTAATTATTTCTAAAGGATTTAATAACACAAAAGAAGTTGAAAATCATTGGTTTTGCAACCTCCAACAAAGAGGAAAATCCTTGAGGGTTCAGGACCTTACCAATATAACATGGGGCACAGCACTAAACACAGTCACAGCCTTTGAAATGCAAAGCACCAAGTCATATTTTGTTACATTACCATTATGGGTTGAATCACTTGACTTGAATTCTTACCAAGGCAGTCAGTTTCCCTGTTTCCCCCTCTCTTGCTGCTCCTAAGAGGAGTTCTTCCAGTTTCCTTTCTTGTGTCCTTTCCACTGCTATTAAAAAAAAGATAAATAAAAGTAAGGTCATTCTCAGTGAAGTACATATGAGGTACAGCATTCAAAAATGCACAGCAAAACAAGCCTAGAGATGCAAGAGTTTCCAGTATTATTTATTTGGAACAGGTATAAATAGAGTATTTGCTCAGAAAACCCTGTGTCAGAGCAAAAATATGTTCAAAGCACATAAAATCTGATAAGATATGCAAGTTTGTATACACATACACATATATATTATTATTTTTTCAACACTTAAAACCATGCCCACTCCCTGCAGAAGGGAAAATGAGAACTATGCGACACCCTCATCTCAGATCTTCCCTATGTTCTTTTCAGCTTCTCTTCTACTCTTCTTACCATCCTACCAAAATTTTTATTCTTCTCTAACGATTCAGCAGATGAGCAGTGGAAATGAGTTATTGTGCATTTGCATGTAGAATCAGAAGAGAGTTCACTTCCTATATGCAGTCTGTGGTAGTGGGCACAGTAGTCTGTGGTAGAACTCCATCAGTATTTACGAGTATTACATAGTAATACCAGGAAGCAACAGTTTTTGAACTCTCCGAAACTATAATCAGTGAACTAGATTAGTATTTGGACACCATCTGCCTCATCTCTGACACCTGTGAGGACACAGTGAAAACAAGGGGAAGTGTTTTTGTGTTTTTTGCCTTTTGACACAAGGTCCAAGACTGCAATAGCAAGTCCTAAATCTGATCCATAACTGGGTTGCCTTTGCAAACTGTTCAGAATTTTGCTCTCTAATGATCTGGTTGACACAAGGCCACCTACTGTTCTTGAGTTTTGTCTCTTCCAGTGAGCCAAGACTGCCCATGTGCCATTCAAATCTGTAGCAAGAACTACCCCAGCAGGACTGAAATAGTAACCTGAATAATGTTATTTGTATTCATAATACTTAACTCTAGAGTCCCAAAAAACTCTAGAGTCCCAGTACTGACAAGTCCACTTGTCAGTACTGCAGACAAGAACCAAAAACTATGACTGTTTTCTTTCTAATAACCAAATGTAAAAAGAAAATTCAACTGAGCTTCTGTAACTTGCAGGAAAAAAGCAGCTTTTAGAATGCACACATTAAAAAAACCCCAAAACAAACTTTAACTTATTAAAGTTACCTTCCAACATATTCCTTATGTCTTTGTCATAGGTAACTTCTTTTGCAGTCTCTCCACTGCCATTAACAATAGAAGGATCAGCATTATGCTGCAAGAGTAACATCACCACCTCCTGAAACACAATTTGAAAAACACTGGTTATCTGTCTGTGTAACTGCAAGGCCACAATCAGGCTTTCTAGCTATTGACATCCTGTAAGATGAGCTTTGTAACCAACGGCTTCTCACCACTGCTGGTTTCTTATGAAAACAGGAAGGGATGTTTTAGAGAGATTGAAGAGTGAGACTGACTGCAACATTTTCTCTCCCATCAGTAAGGCTGAAGGAACCAACAGGAGGTAAGGCTGAATAGACTGACTCCAAAAAGCTGGTGTACCTGGTGTGCCTGCTGACTTGGACAGATAAAAATTACACAACTGGTTCTTTTGAAAAAACAGTAAGTAGTCACTCCTTCTGAAGGGCCAAGATGTTATCCATAGAGGTAGTACTAGTTTTGGAATGATGAATGATGGTGGCAATGAGGGGGAGGGTGGGGGAGGGGAATCAAACTAGTGTCACATTACACAGGTCTGTAACAAGCTCTTTAGTTCTAATTAACTAAGAAGAAACTGCACTTCCAGACACTGTGTGGAAATGGCCCTGTGTGTCCTAATTTAAGAGATTTCTTTCCCCTCCAGAAGCTACTAAGATTAAAACAATGTGGTTTCTCTCTGTGCTTTTTGGTTTTTTTTTTTTTTTTGGACAGTTATGCAAGCTAGGCAATGTGCCTAATCCTTCTGAACATGCTGTACCAAAACAGACAATAAGTCATTTTTAGACCCTGCAAAAACGTCTTTTTGAAGTGATCTTATTGCTAGTACTTTCTTAATAATTCTACAAGTGAGGCTTAACAAAGCCACCATACTTTACCTTACGGCCTGTGAAAGCTGCACGATGGAGCGGAGTGTCCCCCATGTCATTGAGCACATTCACATCTGCACCTGCCTAAACAGCAAGACCAAAAGACATCTGAATATCCTTCCAACAAGAACTACATGGCTATTCGCTCTGCCTGGGGGGAGAAGGCCAGACAGGACACTAATGTAGACCTCATGGCAAATCAGATCAGAACTGTAATACAGTTATCCTGGAAACAAGGATGAAGTATTTATCTAAGATTCACGGCCAACATTCTCTCAATTGCTTCAAAAAGGAAAAGCTCCCTGCATTTTTCCAGGCATATCTCACACTTTTAAGAAGAGGGTATATGGGAAGTAAGTTTAATACAAGGGGTGGGGGCTGTTATTGTCTTGGTTTTTGTTTGGCTTGGGTTGTTTGGGATTTTGTAGGTCTTCCTGTTAAATCTCCCTTCTTTTTGTCATGCATGTTCTCCATTCCACACCTTTTATCTGAAAGGAGGAGTGTTTGCCACACTGCACAGGCACTCTTCCAAGAAACCAAGAAATCCTATCCTTCTTTGATGAAGTATTTCTTCTACACCACTCTACCTAACCTCTCAAAGGGTCAAAGAGAGGGCAGAGCATACTTAACTTCATATGTTTGGATCACACGATTTAGCCAGGTCATTGCTGCCTGCCTCAAGTTAACTGCTGAACCTGACTAGCTCCAGAGCTCTGTTTCTGATAATGCCTCCTTCACTTGCTCTTTGCACAAGTACATAGACACACTTATACATGGCTGGCTTCCAGAAGTGCACAGCCTCACTTATTTCTCACCTTGTTCTTTAAAGAATACCCTTTCAAGAGCCCTATCAAAAGAACTAAAAGTACAAAGTCCTTCTATACTCTTCCAACTCTTGAAGCTGGATGCTTGATAAATGCATTAAGTGATAAAACTTTACTTTTTGCTTTAAATAGCCTGCTTGAATTGAAAATTGCTTTATTTATTGAGCAAGTGTGTATGCTAGAGAAAAATTTCTCAAAGAAATTTCAAATTTGTTTCCTCCTTTAAAGTCTAAATTATGTTGGCAGCTTTTATTCTTAATGAAAATCAAGTTTAGCACTAGTTAGCTTTGCACTTGAGCCTGTTTACCACACTCCTGCCATCCAGCAAAATCTTTCAAATATGAAAGAGGCTCTAATATAGTTAAGGTTGGTTGAAGCTACCCTGAGAGCAAAAACAAAAAAAAAAATTCAGTCAGAAACCACACAGTCACTGCATTTGCAGTTGTTATGCAAATACAAACACATCCATTTTGATAACAGATGTCCATCGTTTCAAAATTCACCACACAGTTCATTATTTCAAAGACATTAGAAAGAAATGAGTCAAAATATATTAGCCTGTGCCTGAAAGAAACACATATACGCTACTTTGCACAAAATTCTGTGCATACTTCCATACACAATATGGAATTAGATAATGCAGAATTTTTTGCATTTGAGACACTTTAGCCTTTTCTACAGCTCAGTAACTGAAACTGCCTAAACTTAAGCACTTTATGTACAACAGTAAACTATCAAACTCTTGAAGTAATTGCATTACTAGTATCACATGCTGGCTTATTATCTATAGATACCCACTAAGCTTCGAAAAACCTGAGCTTTCATGAGTGCATATCTATACATTGCAGGTCTTTAGTTCCTACATGCAGATACTTAACTCCAACAGAAAACCAGCTAAGTACCAATAAGTGTAAAAACTGCTCAGAATAAGGGCTGTATGCTACTGTATAGACTTCCACTGTCACTATTTTGGGTCCTACTAAACCAGACCTATCTTAATGTCACAACAGTTACATGTTACATGTAGATAAACTGTAGGAGTGCCTCTGCCTCTCTGCAAAGCCTCTCTTCTTCTACCACAAAAACCTGAAGAAACACTAACTGCTTCTAGCCTTACACAGAGAGGAAAATGGATATATACCTTCAGCAAATCCTCTACCACAACAGCATGTCCAAAGTAGCAAGCAAGGTGAAGAGGTGTCCAACCCATATTAGACTTACTTCTGCCTAAAAGATAAAACAGGTAAATGAAGTTTTGATCACAAGTACAAAAGAGATATTGTTGTGTGCTTGGAGGTTGTCAGGATGACCATTCTTCATAGCAGCAGAGGAACAAAGAGGCTGGAAGCATCAATACTACTCATATCATTTAAATTACTAAATCAAGAGGCAGTTTGAGAAAGCTGGATTCAAATCTAGAAAAAAAAAAATCATCAACACAAAGCACCAAAAAAACCCTAACAAACTCAACAAAACCAACCCGAAAAACCCAAACAAAAAACCCCACAACCTTCTGAAAGGGAAAAGTCATGTCGCCTGAGAATAAAACTTTGCATGTAACATATTTTCAATACTGGCAAGTAGCTTCAGTTACTTTCATTCTTCATTCACTTTGAAAATGGCACATGCAAGCATATTTTTCTCTTTTTTATCAAAACACTCTTCGGTTTACACGACTTTATTTTCTTCACAAAAATAAG
The DNA here is from genome assembly GCF_036417665.1 of Passer domesticus. Lineage (NCBI taxonomy): Eukaryota > Metazoa > Chordata > Aves > Passeriformes > Passeridae > Passer > Passer domesticus. The sequence goes on from NC_087474.1 coordinate 114,995,865, forward strand.
AACTTTCAAACAAAGTTTCAAGCCAAAATAGGTGGAATGACCTAATGTTGAGGCTTTGTCTTGTGCTTTACTCAGTTCTAATACAGACAACCTCACTAAGTAATGTGCTTTGAAATCTTTACGCATAGTAGAACTCATGTATCATCTACAGCTCTAAGTTGCAGAATGATAAAGAACAGATAGAACGCATCCAGCAGCCACTGGCCTCAAAGGGGAAAGACAATCACTCCTTCAGGACATCCCTGCTAGCTGTGGCCAGCACCACCAGCAGCACTGGGGCACTCTCCTGATCCCTGCTCCGGTCAGGAGGGCACCTAAGACTTTCACCTTAAGGGACGAGGATCCGCAATAAGGGGGCTGCTACCCAACAGGAGGGAAGGAGACGGACTCCAGCTGCAGTATAACCCAGACTTATTAACTACAAGGAGACTGAGAGCTGAAGACCCCAAACTGCTCTCTGACACTAGCTTATAAAGAGGGGAGGTACAGGGGTGGAGTCTGGTCTTCAGCCAATCCACAGGCAGGTGAGAGTGAGGAGAGGGTGATAGACACAGTGGGACAACCAATAGGGAAAAACCTGGCCCCTGAACCAATCACTCGATGCCCTGACTGGAAGATTCTAGATGAAAGGGATGGGCCACTGAGTGATGGACAGGGCACTAGGGAGGGACTAAGGAATGGAAACATGGGTTGCCAATGGTAACAGGGAGGGGAAAACTTGATTGACAGGGAGAGCAAGGAGAGGGAGAACCAGGGCAGAACCATTACAAATAAAGGGGTACACGGAACAAACCAATTTACAACTTAACTGAGCTAAAGTACAAGAAACACACCACAACAAAAGCAGGCACAGAAATGATCATGAAAAAGAAAATATGATTTATGCTTTAAAGAGCACTTAAAACATGACCCGGAAGACTGGCTGTATGAAATTCAACAACTCTCCTGCAATAATTTCTTTAAAAGCAAGATATTAAAGCATTCAAGATTACTAAAGTTAACAACTCACTTTACTTTCCAATGGCAACACTCAACTATATTAAGCAAAAGAACCTGTACCTTGTCTTTAACTAAGCAATACACCCACAGCATTACAGTGTCACCTAAAAGCTATCATTTTGTACTTGGAAGAAAAATGAAAATAAGGCAGTAGCAATTGTTTTGAAATCACTGCCACCATTAAGATTTCCCCTGTCACATAAGCTCAAGTACTGAGGCATGGAACGCACACAACATAAGTTTGCCCTGAGAAAACAAGCCACAAGCACAAGGAAAATAAACTGTTCATCTTGACAGCTGATCATCTTTTCTGCTTTCATATTAAAAATTAACATTAGAATGTGGTTCAGAGCTGAAATATTTTCCTATTTCTTATAACTGTTTCCAGCTAACATTCCTGCTCTTTATTGACAATTTCTTTTGTAATTTGATTCTCCTTCTTCTCAACTCTTGTTGTTTCCAACCCCAGATTTAGATCCTTCCCTCATTACAGTCTGGCCTACTACAGAGCTCCTACCCTACATTACTGATGGGCCAAAGTATCACAGAAGATAAATACTGTGTGGACCACTAACTCTGGGGCTAATTATGTTGGATAACATACTAAAGGGACATCACTCATCCCTCAGTCCAGTAGGGACTAATGTTCATTCAAAGAACACAAAAGAGATCTGAATTGCACTGAATTCATACAATTGGGTCAAAAACATTCATTAGTTAACAGCACTGACAGGACAGCGATGTTGCCAAGGAATTCAGTAATGAAAGAAAAAAATTATCAGGAATCTGTCCAGATTTATTGTTCTTACTAAATAAAGTAAGAACAGGCCCTTGTTCTGCATCCACTCTGAATGTCTGCATTTCTGGTGTTAGCTGACCATTTATTTCTCAAGCTTTAAGAGGCGTTACTTCTCTTCAAAGTAACCACAAGTGTTTGTACTTTGTTATTATTTTAAACCATGACAGCATTACATTAGGGAGAATGCAAGGATAGGAAAGCAGAAATAATGTAGTTCCAATAAAAAACATAATTCCTTTCCCTCTTACACACAGCTCTTTGGTTTAATGCCACTTAACTCTAAGTCTCAAGTGTTACCATTTGCTTAGAGAATGGAGACAAGGTAGGCAGCCATTTTCCAACTGTGGGCTGCTAGGCCACTGTGTAGTCATTCAAAATTGTATTTTGCCATAACACACTACTGGCCATTGACCTTACCTTATGGAGTTTTTACATTGCAAATTCCTAGATACCCTATTTTCTTGTATTTATGAAGAATGAGCCAAGAGATGGCCTCAGAAAACACAGTTATTTTGGATGAAATCTGGGTTTGGTACTATTTTAATGTAGATTCCTTCTTTCCAAAGCAGTGAACTGAGGAACCCAAAAAGAGAAGTTTAGATAATTTGGCTGGATTTTCCTCAAGCAAATCCTCCTTATCTGCAAGCACTGACTGGGTAGAATACAGTCACAACTGAGCAAGTACAGAAGCCTGAATTTATTTTCTCTTCCTTCACTTTGGTAGAAATTGTGATGTTTTAGGATCACTGTTGCCAGACTTGACACTTATGAATATATAGCACACGCGGCCTCAGATGTAGCTCCCCTCTGAAAAGACAAGGAGAAGATGTCAAAGACAGGCTTTGACACCCAGACATACCAACTTGTCAAACTTAGGGCTACCAAGGCACATGCTGTAGGAAGTTTACACCACCTGCAGTACAGCCTCCCACCTGCTCCAGAAGCACTTTATTCCAAGCCAAGTGTCACTGCTGTATCAGATGGAAATCCTGAAGGAACTGCTACAGCACTGACTACATTCCCTATACCCTGACTTTCTAGGGACATCTATGATCCAAGGTAATGACAGAAGCACAAGAGGCTGTCATGAAGAGAAGGAAGATTAAGCATTGCAAAAAGATAGTTATAGTCTACAGTGTGTACTTTAGTTAATCATCAGGTTGTTATGCAATTACTATCTGGTGCTACCCAACAGATCAGAACGTGTAGCAGGACACAGTGGTTTAGCTAGTGAGGAGGCAGAATGCCAGGGCCAGTTATACAGCAGAGGCTGTTTGGCCTGAATTTGTCTTAGACTGTTTCCAATGGAACACTCTATGGGAGAAAAATGAAACAGGTCAGTCTCTGAAAAATGACTGCAGATTTAACTCTGAAGTTTCACACAACTAGAGCAGTTTCCCCAAATAACATTAATTACACTTCTGTGTCCTCAGACATTTAGAAGAATTGAAACTTCAAAAGCAGAGATTTCACAGTGAACAAAATCCATATTTGGAACTAGTTTAGGTTAAATGTAATATCAAAGCACATTCCCTCTAACTTCCTAGACCTCCCATTAGCAAGCAAGTATTAACCAACTGCATGTACTTCTAAACTAGAAAAACAGCTAAGCACCATCTTTCACTTCATTACCTGAGTCTCTTCTATGCTGCAGACTTTCTGACCAGAGACCCCTTTGCTTGATATAACAGATAGTAGAGTACACGATTTCAGTAAGCTTTCTTGACTTCAGATTATGTGTAAGAACACAACAGAGACACTCTGAAATCTCTTTCAAGGACAGGAGACTTCAGGAACTTATTTATGGGCACTGTTGCATGAATCTTAAGGTACTTTTATTCCAATTGTTTAGACACTACATATATTGAATATTTACCAAGGATATACTTCTGAGGGTGGAGGACTTCAGCTTCATCAATGTATGTTTGGCTCCCCTTTAAATTATGAACTAGATCCCCAAAGATGAAGTAGCAAGAGCTTGGGTTTCACAACTTCTTTTTCTAAGGTGAGTGCATTAACCGTTGAGAAAACACAAACACGGCTGAGTAGACAAACAAAATGATAAGTAAGCTAATGATTAAGAATGAGACTTGGGAAAGGGATAGATATTGTTCAGGTAATAGGAATCCCTGCCCTTTAGGGCAAGGTGTTCCCTTTTGTCATGGTTGAGAGGAAGCACAGTTGATCACTCCCCTCTCCCTCTGCAGCACCTTCTTCTCAGTGCTGCTAAACAGCTAAACAACAAGCAATGGAATACCAGCCTGGCTAGAAAGAGTGAGATTCACATCCACATCTTGGAAGCAACCAGAAACACACTCATGTAAATAAAGAGAAATATAAATCTACTAAAATAACAAAGAGGTAAGGTAGTCTGCAACTGCTAGCAAGCTTGCAAATCTAGTCCCAGTTTGAAGTTTTAATGCACAGCAAGCAAGTTGCTGAGCCACACCTATGTTAGCTGCACATCAGCAAAAATTCAGTGATGGCCAAAGACCCAGACCTAGATGAAGAGCAGTCTTAGTTTCTTTACCCAAGTAACCTAGTATTCTGCAGAAGTAAGAAGTAAACATTTGTCCCAAACATTTTTGCAAGTGGCAAGAAACGTAACACTTCTACTGTGTGATAACAAAATACGGGGCTAAAAAACCCCAAAATAATAAACCCTTACACTGAGCAGAGCACAAATGACTGACCTGATCTAATATTCTCTGCAGCTCTGATGAAAGCTATTTACCTCCCTGAACAATCCCCAGGCACCACAATCTGTTTTGTTTAGTATTCTAAAGCCTCAAAGTTGGCACAAGCATGAATACAGGCAAAAAGAGGTACTGATCCCTTGTCGACACATCTAGTGTCTATGAATTACACTGAGTTTTTCTGTATACTGCAACTATCCATACTCTTTTATTATCTCTCCCCTATGCAAATATGCCCTTAAGTCACTGTGTAAAAGCTGTTTAAGTGGGTTTTTTATTACTCTACTGAGCACTCCAAAGAAAGCAAGATTATACTACCACTATTAGTTTCACTACATGTGACTTTAACAGCAAGATTGCAAACATCTGAGGAAGGCTACTAACCTTTACAGTTGATATCAAAGCTTATTTCTCCTTTGTCCAAGGTATCCAACAGCTGTTTAACTTCTTCAGCATTTCCATTTCTAGCATCATGGAGAAGCTGCTGTTCTGCTTCTGTAGTCATCTCTGATAAAATATACAAAAGAAGAGATTGTGCAATCAGTTATACTGCTGTAAGTTAAGGGTAAAATTACATCACCTTTAGCTGTTATTTAATACTAACCCTGGTATGAGAAAGATAACTATTCTCTCTGTGGCACACACTTAATGCCCAAGCTGTTGCAACAGCCCAGCACTCAGGCTACTAAGAAGAATTAAAATTCCTCATACAAAGCAGTTGAATAACCAAATACCCATGTTTTGCTGCTTCTGTTTTCTAGGTTCTGAGGGTGGCTTGGGAGTTGAAACTCTATGCCACAAACAAGGCAAGCTTTGCTACAAGCATAACCAGTAAGCATTTGCTTTGTCCTTACAAGGCTTTCACCCTTATTCCTTCAGGCTTCCAAAGGCAACAGGAATGAAAAAAAAAAAAAAAAAAAGAAAGTAATTATGTACATCCATTAACCCAAGTATTACCTGAGAATTAATTGACAATTATTTTGGCTGCCAACCCTGGGGAACAGAATGTCTTTGCATGGAGATGTCAGATACCCATCAGTGATTAGTGCTATCATCTCTTGAGCCTGGGTATCTGAGGCCCTGCAACCTCAACGTGAAGGGGAATCAGGGACTCAGACAACTTTGTAGATTTGACTTTATCTTTAAGAAACACAATAGTACAATATAAGGAAGTTAACACACAACTGTAAAAGATCACTAATTAGTTCTAATCCTACCATTGCTCTTGAACTGCAAAGAAAAAACAAAAGGTATTTATGACTTTCAAAGAAGGGAGAAAACAAAACCTTTTAACAAAACTATTTCACAGCTCTGTACTACATGGGGAGCCTTAGATCTTTGGGCAAGCAATACTGCTACTTACCAGGTCTGTTGAAGAATACTAAGTGATGTCTTAACCAATCTTTTTCCACACTGAAATCACAATCTGAAGTTGATTTGCCTTTTTTTTTTTTTTTTTAGTGCCATTACAACAGTGACCAACTGTATGAAGTTTAACAAGCACAAGTGCTGGACTCTGTATCTGGGACAGGGCAACCCTGGATGTGGACAGGGGATTGAGATGTTGGAGAGTACCAGTGCAGAAAGGGAGCTGGAGGTGGGTCCTGGTCGATGGCAAGTTGAACATAAGTCAGCAGTGCCCTGGCAGCCAGGAGGGCCAGCTGTGTGCTGGGGGCATCAGGCACAGCATTGCCAGCCAGGCACAGGAGGGGATTGTCCTGCTCTGCCCTGCACTGGGACAGCCTCACCTCGAGTGCTGAGGGCAGTTTTGGGCACCACAGTATAAAAAAGGCATTAAGCTGTTAGAGAGTGTCCAAAGGAGAGCAATGAAGATGCTGAAAGATCTGGAGGGGAAACTTTATGAAGGGAAGCTGAGGTTATTTGGTTTGCTCAGCCTGAAGAAGAGGAGACTGAAGGGAGACCTCATTGCAGTCTCCCACATTCTTATGGGGGAAAGCAGAGGGGCAGGTACCAATCTTTTCACTCTTGTGTCCAGTGACAGGACTTGGGGAAAAAAGCAGGAAGCTGGGTCAGGGGAGATGTAGGTTGGGTATCAAGAAAAAGTTTTTCACCCACAGGGTGGTTGAGCACTGGAACAGGTTCCCCAGAAAAGTAGACACAGCACTAAACCTGACAGTTCAAGAAGTCAAGAAGACGCTCTCAGGCACATGGGGCATCCTGCACAGTGCCAGGACCTGGACTTGGTGATCCTGATGGGTCCCTTCCAACTCAGCTTACTCTACAATTCAACTAGACCTAGATACAGCATTTCCCTATTTAAATACACTGCTTTTAAGCAGCGTCAAGAAAATATGTTAGAAACAACTTCAAAAGACTGTGCTGCTACAGACAATTTATTGCTCTTGATACAACAGGAAAACAAGAGACCCTGTCCAAATTTAGTGTCTCCAGTTTAGGATATTCACTCAACACACTAGTTTTACCAGATCCTGCAGTCAGTTAATGATTACTGGCCTCACACAGGTAGCTTTCCTATACTAGCAGAGGTTTTGAATGGTCCCACAAACTGTTTACACTCTGCTGCTCTGGACAGGCAGCTTGATCACACCGCACACACTCACAGCTTAAATAGATGCAGGGAGCTCTTTAGCTACGGTAAGATAAGAAGCCACTCAGCAAGAAAAGAGACAGTGAGAACACTGGGTAAGGAGCAAAAAGCCTGTAACAGTGGCAGTTCCTGCAATATTCAAGACTGAAGCAGAAATTAGAACAGGACAGACTGCCAAAGAGCTAACAACACAGCAAAAAGAGGTTTCCCTACCTTTTCCTCAATCAGCAAAGACAGAGAGAATCTGTTTTTAAAGAGTAACAAAGACTAAGTGAGCCCTTTTCTAGCATATTTCAGAAGAACAGACTGGATCAGTGACCTGCAATTTACGACAGACACAGAATACAAATGCCTTCTCCAGAAGCAGTTAGTCAGCACTCTTGCTCATGCATACTTTTCAGTTCTAACAGAAAACAAAACAGTACTAGTTCCTCTACCAGTCCTTCGAGCCCTGAAGCTACTTTCTCCTTTAAACAGCAGTCTATCCACTTGTGGAGGCAACACAGCACAGTTTATTGTTACTGGGGCAGGTATAATTTTCCTCAGTGAATCAGTTCTAGCAGGGTCTAGAGAATGACCAAAATCATGTATGTTAATGTATTATCAGCCTGTAATACTATCCCTGAAGCTGAGTGATACAGTTTCAGCAGGACACAGAATGCAGCACTGAGAATCACAGAGACCAAAGATAAGAGGACAGTTAGACTCATTTTGATGGCTTAGCCACCACTGGGGGGAAGAAAAAAAGCAAAGCTCATAGTTCATTTTCACCCCCTCCCTCACAGTATTGCTTTAGCCATGTCTCAGATGAGAAACATGCTCCTATCATTACCCTGTATCGTTTGTCAACATCCCACCTACTTAGCAGGTACAAATACCAATGCATTTTCAATGCATTAACAACCTGCTGTTTCCATTTGATATTGACAAGAAGGAAGAAAAGAATGTTTGGGAAAGAAACCAAGACGCAGATTCAAATAAACAACTCTTGCATGCAGCAAGGCCTATTATGTACTTGAGCAGAATCTTAAACAGCTGAAAATACACAGAAAGTTCAACCACTATATAAAATTACTTGCATAGTTTTTCTACCACCGAATAGTTTTAAGGTTAAAATCACCGATTTGTTTGTACTATTAAAGCAAATACTTGCAATAGAGTAACATGCATGGTAACATGGTCTGCCTGCTTCGCTGGTTTACTCCTCAAAGACCTTGCTGTTCAGGCCAAGCGTCCAACTTCAAATACACTTTGTAAGCCTGCAGCATGCAGTGACGCAGAATAATTACTGTCTGGCTACTAATCACAGAAGGATCACTCACGTGAAAGCGTTTCTACAGTTGGGGCTGGAAAGTGAATCTGCATGCAGTTACTCATCAGACAAACGATAAAGAACATACAGCTTCAGCTAATAAGCTAAATGACATGCCTAAATAAAGCTGGCAGCAAGGAGACTCTTAACAGAACCTTTTATATTGTTGTAAATACTGTTTTAAGCAATAGGATTTGCTCTGTAATGGAGATGAGAAGCCACCAACAGAAGTTTGAGTAACAAGTTTAGAGTATGGAAACAAATCAATGCACAGGCACTCAAGTGGTGTGCACTTGCAGCTGTACTTTGTACACCTATACTCCTGTGCAGACAGGAGTTTATTTGGTCCCATGACCCATCATGAAGAGCTCTACAATCCCCACCCACCAGTTTTGAGGCACCAATCCAGGCCATCAGCACTGAGGGAGAAACGTAATAGTTTAGTTTGGAGTTATTAGCCTTAAGATACTAATAGCAGGTTCATCTATATGGATTGTGCTGCCTCTATGCAAATCTACTAGCCACTTAAATGAGAACACATCTTTCATTCAGCCGTGCTGCCATCATTACCTCATTCCATTAATCAGCTGATACAGGTAAACTGCCTTTCATGGCCCCTATTTAAGCCTTGTGTCCTTGAAAGGCTTGCATGGCAGTCTCCACAGTCATCGGTACATCATGACACAACACCACAGGACATTATTTAGCATCTCCTCTGCAGCTGAGATGTGACTGCAAGGCACTTCTGTTGAACTCATTAGGACTACCACAGCAGTACTTGACCGCTAATTGAATCTTATCCTTTAAGAAGGTATAAAAAATAGCATTAAGGTGCTCTGCTTTTATCTTCTTCTATGAGACCTATGCCAGAGTGATTCTGTCACACTACTAGAGGGTGTATCTTCACACAGGGGTTGTTTCCAACACAGGTTACCATTCTGCCTGCAGGCCTGCTTAAGGGAGTTTTGCAGACTACTTCAACACAAAAGGCTAACTAACTACCTACCTGCTAGGATAAAGCCCAAGCCAAAAAAAAAAAAAAAGCTTCTTTTCTCAAAGTGACCTATGAAGATCCAAAGTGCCACTCTTGACTATAAGGCAGCACTACTTGTAAGACCTACTTGCTTTTGCTTTAGTTTCTTCTGCTGAATCCTCTAGCTATGTATGTAGCCCAGAACAATGACAATATATACTAAGCAGAATATGAGTGGGTTTCACTCAGACACTGCTAAAAAAGCAGGAGAAGCAGCACTATCCATGGCCAACCTAACATTAAGGCTCTGTGGCAGCAGCCATGGGTTGCACAGGAAGTTTTCTCACCATGACAAACAGTAAGGCTGGCAAAAAGCACAACATTGCCTAGTATTTCAATAGATCTTCCTCTAGCAATGAAAATCAGATTTCTGCAGGAGAGGCTGATACGTGTTCAGGAAGATTTCTTACGTGTCCCAGCACGCACACGTTATGATGTGATGCTTGCAAAGAAGGCGGGCAAAATGCACCAAACTGCACAAACAGACAGAACCTGTCCACAAACCCACACAACACCCTGTACTGACAGGAGCTGCTCCAAGAAGAAAGAGTGGCTGTACTAGAAGCATGAGTGATGTTATCTAAAAGGAGTTGTTTCAGTCTTTGGGTAAAGGGTTATGGAAGTTAGAAGCTGGTCATGCTTCTATGACACAGTCTCCCTGTGAAAGCAGCACCTCTCTAAAACCAAGATATTGTTTGTTTAATAGCAATCAACACATGTGGAATAACATATCTATTCAGCACCACTACTTAAACTAATCCTCGTTCTTGGGCATCTTCCTGCTGTTTTCCGCACGTATTTCATTTCTCTTACATCAAAGACTTTCTTTCAGCCCAGGCGCTCTGAATAAGCTTACCCACAGCCGGTGCGAGGTCTCACCCGGATCAGCAGGCAGGCACAGTCCCAAGCAGCGACAACTTCAGCAGGACCGCCGGAGTTCCCTGCGCCCGCCTGGAGTCGAGCGGCTCGTTCCGGTCCCGGCAATTACACACTTTTTAAGGCGAGTCGGGCGCGTCGCAGCAGCTGCGCTCCTCGCCTGCGGGGAAAGGTGCGCTCAGACCTGCGGGCACCGGCCAGCGCCGCGCCTGTTCCAGGGAGGGGAACAGCGGCAAGAGCAGGAGGAAGGAATACCCACGTACAGCAGCAAGCGAGGACACCGCTTCCCAAGGGCGAGAGCCCACCCGGCCCCCGCCTCCAAGGCCGCCTCTGCCCCGTGCCTTGAGCCTGGCCTGGCCTGGGGCCGTCCCTCAGCCCGCACAACGGACTCCTGAGGGAAGGGGCAACCAGCGACACCCCCGAACACGGCCACGGCAGCAACAAAGCCAACGCCGCCGCGGGAGAGCGGCGCATCCCCCGGCGACCCCGCCGCGGAAGGAAACCCGCCCCGGGCGGGCGGGCTGGCCCACGGCCGGCCTGGCCTCGCCTCGCCTCGCCTCGCCCCGCGAGCTGCCGCCGCCGCCGCCCCGCGCCGCGCTGCGCGCAGCGGGCGCGGTTACATGTGACCGGCAGCGGCGCCCCGGCAGCTCCCCCCGCCGCGCAGGGCGGGCGGCGCGGGCTCCCGGCGGGGCGGGACGGGACAGGGCTCCGCCCGCCTGGCCGCCGCACCGCCCCCGTGACCGGGACCGGCACCAGCACGGGGGCCGTCCCGGGGGTCGGTATCTTGCCGCAGCCCGCTCGAAAAGCCGAGAGGGGTGGAGCAGGGTCCCCCCGAGGGCACTCTGCCAGGCCCCCCCGCCCGCTGAGAGAAGCGGGCCTGCACCGGGCGCAGCCGGCGGCGGCCGCGCTGCACAGGGAGGGACAGTGACCCCCCGCGAGCCCGCGGCTGCCCCGCAGGCACCGCCTTGGGCCCGCTGCGGTTTGGTGTCACACTCGGTTCACTGGTGCCCAGCGACAAGACGAGGAGCAATGGCCACAAACTAAAACACGAGAAGTTCCACCTCAGCATGAGGAAGAACTTTACGTTGAGGGCATCAGAGCGCTGGAACAGATGCCCGGGGAAGTCGTGGAGTCTCCCTCTCTGGAGACATTCCAAACTCACCTGGAGGCGTTTCTGTGGCACCTACGCTGGGTCACCCAGACTTGGCAGGGGGTTGGACCAGATGATCTCCAGAGGTCCCTTCCAAGCCTAACTGTCCTATGAGTGCCACTATCCCGTGAGTGCCGTCGCCGCCGCTCGGGTGCGCGGGCTTGGCTCCGCTCTGCCCGGGGAGCGCCCCCGGCAGGGGCGGGACGCGGCGGGGACGCGGACACCGAGAGGCGTTCAGGGACACGCGGGGGCAAACCGCCCTCAAAGGGGACTGTAACACTACGAGAATGGTGCATCGACAGAGGGGAAAACAGGGTCTTTTTGGAAATCGCTTTGGTAGCGTATACAGCCGTGGTGCAGGTGAAAGAAAATTGGCAACACACGCTGCTTCTAAGAACAGCACAGCCAAAAGCAGCTTAAAAGAGAAATTGGGTGCTGCCAGGGGCAAAAAGTGAGTACTCGCTTTTTTCAAGGCCCTTTGGTCCACCGCTCCTTCCCTTCTGTTTGTCTTACCCTTATTTGTTCTCCACTACACCTTTCATCTGAAGAGCTGGCACCTTGTTTTTCTGCCTTTAGCATAAGAGAGGGGTTTTGCATTTTGAACACTCCCACGGTGCCTCTGAAATCCTGCAACAATTTATTAAAGGAGCAAAGAAGCTTTACAGGATTGTGGGATGACCAAATCTGTGTCATGCAGAAGGAGCACTGAAGAGGCAGGACAGGAGCCACAGGTGCCGTGACAAACTATCACAAAAGATTAGGATGAAACTTCTGTTCCAAAAGGGGGCAAGTCTAGACCTGAACAATTCATCCAAAACTCTTCATGCATAAATAAGGAGGCAAGGTTCATTTTTCTGTATTGTCTATCACTACATGTATTTTTAATCTTTGAAGAAAGACATAGAAAAAAGAAGAAAAGGAACAATTTCACACCTGCAGATAACACAAATGTGTCATGTTTGAACTTCTGCTGCCTTTTGTTACTTTTAATTAGTTTATCTTAAGAGATCTGCTTCCAGGGATGCTTTAGTAATAATTATATAACATCTCAGAGGCTTCAGGGAAGGATCATATTGGCTTTCTTTTCTTAGAAGCAGAGCTTCAAATTGCTGCCCTTACTTTCAAATCACTAGCTGTCATCCTCGTATACCTTTTCCTTTATTTCTTCCTCCTGCTTCTTTGAGCCATCTTTCACAATGCCATAAATGCTTTAAGCAACCTCACAATAAAACCTTTTCCTATTTTGTATTTATTTTGCATACATGGATACAAAATTAAAATATGTATATTATCACTGCATATGTCTTACAAGTCTTATAATGAAATAGAGGTATTGTCACCCACCTACTCTATAACCCATTGCAATACAACACAGAGTTTACAGTTCAGTTTCACTCTTCAGCCAGTTAGGGTTTTTCTCTGAATCTGAATAAGAAAGGCCTGAAAACAAATAACTTAATAAATTTAATGATTTAAAAAGACAAAGTAAAGACCAACAGAGACAGCAAGTAAATCAGAAGCCATGATGCCCACATTCCTTCAGCATTGGCTTAATCCTGGATGGACTTCTCCTTTGGCAGGCTGCCATCCCATCCCATCTCTGGAGAAAGGCTCCTTTTTGGCTGCAGTATTTTAGTTTTCTTACAAGAAAACAGCTATTCCATAAAGGATGTTCACAAGAGAGCTTTAACTCCTTGTGTGCTTCTAGATAAGGGCAAGGCCATACAGTTGCTCTAATTGCCTGCACTCTGTGCCGAGGAACTTCCAAGGGTTTTGTGCACCACAACCCAGGCCCAGAGGCAGCACAGCACAGACCTGGGCCTGCTCCACTTAACTGTACCACGAATCACCGACTCCTGGACGTACAGGGCTCTTCTGGCCAGGATCACTACACTTCTCCTGCTTCCATCGTCTTCAAAGAGTGTCTGTTTTTCACCCATGTTTTGCCTCCTTGCACATCCCAGATAATGTCCTAGTGCATTTTGGACTTTGAGGTGTGGAAATGAGAAAGAGAGTGTTGCTGATATTGAGGGTTTGTTTTCATTTGGTTTTCATGTCATTCCTTTTTCAGATAACCTGCTGAAATTAGTGATTCAGAAAGCATAAAATATGTCCCATCTTAGGGCTGAACACACTGGCAAACACCCTCGCACATAACTCACTGTTTTGTCTGTGATTTTTACAGTATAGTATTTTTTATATCCTCTCTGTAATGGGACAAGCTTTATTGCACTGACACTTTGTGTTCTTCCTCTTCAGACTAGAGAATACTGATCAAATTTGAGATATATGACTGGGGAACAGAGTACACAGAGAGAAATGAGAACTGGAAATAGTAAACTATACCTGATGGGTTGTATGTTTGTTTTCACACACTAGCATGTTAAATGACTCTGTTTGTTAGCTCACCAGCAGTCCTAAAAATTTGTTCCTTAGCAGTTTTCTTACAGCCTTGGTGCACTTCTTGAGGAAACTGCTCCCCAACTCTGAAAAGCAGTGCAGCAAGCACAGGTCCTTGCTGTATTTCCATACAGATTTTATTTACTAGGCTGGCAAAACACAGACACAGGAGAATTAATTAATGTGCTGACACTCTCAGATGGGATTCTTGTGGATCTCTCTGGATTACCATGAACAACTGCCAGTGAGTGATCAAAGCAAATGTTTATATTGTTCTGAACTGCCTGCAATAGGAATTCTTGCAGATGCTAATCTGTTGCTGAAGTTTCTTTCATTCTTTGCAGGCAATAACCATAGTAAATTTGTGGATGGTGTAAGTTGGATTGCCTCCTGACCTGAGAGGCTCAAAGCAGCACTGAAGCAAGCTCAGGTAGTTTCTTGAGCTATCTTGTAGCAGGGAAAAAATCCTGCAACAGAGAAAAGTTTCTTTTTGACAGGCCTGTTTTTATCTGAATGCAGGTATGGCAGGAGAAAATGTGAGAGTTCATTGCTGGTCCTCTTCTCTCAGGAGGCTCCTAAAACCTGCCAGTAGTCACTTCATAGAAAGCCTTCAGGATTTCTGTAGCTCTACAGAAGGCAATTGTACCCTGCTGCAGCCAGCACAAAAACTGGGTTGTGGCTAAATGAGAAGAAACATTTCTAACCAAGGTGTTAAATCATCTGTACATATGCTTCTCCTTAGTCTTACCAGACATGTAGTTTTAGAACAAAAACTAGGCTTGTTTAATGCACTTTTTTTTTCTTGTGACTGAACCAGTTTGTTTTGGTTTTAGTTCCAAAATGATAAATCAGCTGCACGTGAAGAGATTATATATATGAACCTTACAGCTAATTTATGTCAGTTTAGACCACAATCTAGCAAAATGCATCACTTTGGAACTGAAATCAGCTGAACTACTTTGTCCTCAAATGGATAAATGCTCATTATTGGATGGCCCAATTAAGACTTCTATTACAGAATGTGATTTCTATTGAATGTAGAGTGGAATTAGAGCATTAGAGAAAACTTACTATTTTTTTTAGTTTTGGTAAGTAACTATAGCAAAATGCTCTCCTTGAGCTATTCTTAAGACACAACAGGAATAGTCTCAGTGGAAGAAAATCCTGCCCAAAATCAGAGTCCAGAACTGAGGGGATTAATCATTAGTACATGACATGACATGGCATTGTCCTTATTTCTTCTCAATCTTCCTTTTTTATTGTAAAAGAGGAGTTGAAAATGCATCATGTTGCTTGAACTGTTGTATGCAAAATAAAGCAGGGTTATGGCTATTTCACTCAAACTTCATTTCTTCTGCATTTCTTAGTTCTGTGTTTTTATTTGTGATTCACTCCTGATTGAATGAATATTATTTGTATCTCATTTAAGCTTTTCATGCTCTAGTATTAGATTCCAGTTGCAAAACGAAATGAGTAATTACCCAGAGCCCTGACAAGACAGAATAAAGAATTTGAATTCAAGGTAGCAATTTGGGCTGCTCCCTGACCTCAGGGTTTTCATTTGCTCAGGCTCAAATTGATTTCATTTGAGCTTTAAATGTTTTTCTTTGCTATCTGGTTCACAAAGCAGTCTTTGTGAACTGATGGACCAAGATTAGACTTTGTAACCATTTTAAATATCAAAATTAATGCATTGCTGTGAAGAGTATCATTTTGGAAGATGCCTCACCATAAAGAACAGTGAGGTTCAGTTATATTCTTTTAGAATACCCCAAATAGTTTAGAAAATTCCACTATGCTGTTATTCTTTGTTTGAAAGCTATGGATTTGTATTTCATATCTGCTTTAGTAGAATGTTTCAGACAGACAAAGACAGTAATTATCTGGTAAATACTCCTGTGCACCATATCAGTTCAGCTACTCTGTTATTAATTTAGTATCGCTAAACATGCTGGAGATTCATTAGCCACATTTATCTCCATTTCTATTTACTAAGACTTGTCACAAATATAAATGACAAGGGAAATTAGCAAGTCCTCTGAAATGGACTCAGAGATGTCTACAGTCCATACAGTTTTTGTGATTTATTCTCTGTGCCTCCTTATCTGGTACAGTTTCTTCCTGGCCCAACAGCAGATTGCTGAAGTCTTTCATATTAATGCTTTTGAATGACTTAGAGACAACAATCATAAAAAATGACAATAACATTTTTGAGTTATTTAGTAACAAAAAATGTGTACAGTAATGTAAAGTCACTCGTTCAGCTAAGTCAAAACTAGCAACTTGTAAACCACAAGCATCATACAGAGATTGTTGTCAGAAAGTTTAAGTCTTGTCATAGTTCTCTATTTAGATTTATAAGGCAATTTACTATTAGGATGAACAGATGGAGCATCACCTTTTCTAGGTCCTTATGGATTAAAGCTTTCAGTTATGCTTTGGTCAGAAGGCAATTGATTAAACAATAAGCTCACTGTCCGTCTATGTTTCTTTCTCTATCTCTTTTAAAATTAACTGGAATATGTTGACTTTGTCTGATAAAATATGCATTTTTGTCATGTTCTAAGACTGGGTATATTTTTTACATTATCTTTTCAAAAATAAATAAACCAACTCTGTTTGTGACACTGAAGACAAAGATGTTCTTGGATTCACTCTTAACTCTGAAATAAATTTCTGCAGAATTGCTGTGCAATCAGTAGTTCTCCATTCAGAATGTATGTAGTTGATAATACAGTGCTAGTTTTGTCCATACTCAGTAGCATCCTGGGTTGTTTGGAGGTTTTTTGTGGGTTTTTTTTCCTTCCCTTTTCTGTAGGTTGTTATTTTGTTTTAGTT
This sequence comes from Passer domesticus, assembly GCF_036417665.1. NCBI lineage: Eukaryota > Metazoa > Chordata > Aves > Passeriformes > Passeridae > Passer > Passer domesticus. The sequence continues at coordinate 115,012,537 of NC_087474.1, forward strand.
TTTGTTTTGTCTGTTTTGCCTGATTGTCACAATTATTCTGAACCCTAATCCTGTTCTCCAGAATGGGTACAAATTCTCTACAAATTTCTCTTTCGAGAAAGGCAAAGTGAAGTTTACCTTGAATTCTTCCTGCCTGTGTCAGTATAAAATCACACTGGAAAAAACCCATAAATTACAAAAAATGCAAAAACGGTGAAACCCATGCTTTGCACGCAAGGAGACCTTTACTGATAAGTGTCTCTAAAAGATATGCCTTACGTTTCGCGAGGTTAAATAGAAGAAATGGATTTCTAGAACTGTATTGAAAACTGCTTGAAACACCTGTTACTCCTTTAAATAATTTTTAAAGGAAATTTTGTAGTTATGTCAATGGTTGCATCCAGAGCGCCACAAACGCAAGGTGAAAACGGCCGCATCAGTAGAACCCTCAGTGAAACAGAACTGCTTACACACTTTTGATTAAAACCAGGGTGTAGGGAATACGGGAAAAGCTTCCAAGACGGACATAAAGCAGGTTGTGCGGCAAGGCGAGCAGGAGCGCAGCCCGGCCGCTCCTCCGTCCCTGAGGCGGAAGGAAGGGCCCGCGCGTCACCGCCACGGCTGCGCACACGGCACGGCGCCGGGCTGCCCCTGGCTTTTCCCTGCTTCTCCTTCCCTTCCTCCCGCTCCTTCCCTTCCTCCTGCTCCTTCCCTTCCTGCTCCTCCTCCCCTCGGGTCCCATGGCGGCGGGTGACACGGAAAGGGCCCAGCAGCAGGTGAGCGGCGGAGGGGCCCGCGGGGGCAGCGGTGACTTCAGGGGGCTCCTGGTGAGCCCCGGCCCCGGAGCGGCTCCGTGCCCGCTGCGGCGCGCTGCACCGCCGCACTTCACGTGTTTTATTTCTAGGTGGAAGGCAGTTCCCCGGTTATTCTTTATGGGAATTTGTTGTGTGTCCGCTCCTCCTCAGGACGAGCTTAGTGCCAAACCTTCAGGGTCTTTCCACTGCCGGGGTCCGACCCAGCCAGCCGGGAGCAGCGCCCGACTGGGAGCTGCAGGGAACGTGTTGGCATCTCCTCCAACAGGCGCTTTGCTCGCCTTGTCACTGCTGAGGTGACAGGATTATCCAGAGAAATTAAAAAGCTGTTGTGTGTGTGTGAGAATTGAGCAAAGGTTACTTACAAAATCACAGGGTCATTTAGGTTGGAAAATACTTCTGAGATCATCGAGTCCAACCTGTGAGCAGACACCACCGTGCCAACTAGACCAGGGCACTGAGTGCCACATCCAGTCTTCCCTTAAACACCTCCGGGCACAGTGACCCTACCACCTCCCTGGGCAGCCCATTCTAATGTCACATCACCCCTTCTGTGAAGAAATTCTTCCTAATGTCCCACTTAAACCTCTCCTGGCACACCTGAGCTCCTGTGAATCAGGACTGGATCCCCAATAGCCTTCCAGTGCAGTGAATCTTGTCACATCTGTCAATGAGTTGTAGAAGAGAAAGACTTTAAAAAGATGAAAATATCATTGGCACAAAAAGTTGTGTGGGTTTTGTGCGGTGGGGTATTTACTTTTGCTTTTTTCCTTTTTTTAGATTGATGAAATTGAAGCCCTTTCATCGATCTATGGTGATGATTGGTGTGTTGTTGATGAAGATGAAAAAATCTATTGCATTAAAATTAGTGACTGTCTGGATCAACCAAAATGGACCCTCTGTTTGCAGGTACTGTGGTGGTAAAAAGTTTAACATGAATTTTGCAGTTAGACTGATGCAGGTGAAACCTTTTAAATATGGTTTATTATCTCCTCAGATGATTAAGAAGCTTTTGGATTGGAGTTTGTGATAAGACTTTTCAGTGATTCTTCCTGTAATACATTGGTTTGCTTGTGATACATTCAGTAATTGCATGTCCTGATTCCACAACTAACCAAAGCATTTCAGTGTATTTCACCAAAGACTAATTTCTGAAATACTTTTACACTGAGGACTTTGTGCCTCAGTGAATCTACTGCAGTTACATCTGGGTTTGCTTTCTGGAAAGTGTTGAGACAAAAACAAATTTGGATCAACTTAATTGATTCAACTCCTTACTTTATGTTTTCAGAACTGAAAGCAGTAAGTTTACTTGGTGTAAGAAATATGGAAGTGTCTACTTAGGGAAATGTGGTATCACTTTTTAAAGTCCAGTAACCAAGTATGCTGCTTCTTTCAGTTTTTTCTGTACTTTATTTTGCGTCCCTATAAATTGCCCCATAAAACATAATTGTATGCATTACCACTATTGGAGTTTTAAATGCAGATATTCAGTGTTTCATGTAATTCTGTAGCAACATACCCAACTGCTTTCTTCATTTGTAACACTAATTGTAGTCCTGGTGCCTGACATCAGAGTTCTTCAGTAAAACTCATCTAGCTGAGGGTAGTCCAGTGAATACATATCCTGAATTTCTTTCAGGTGATTTTGCCACCAGGATATCCAACTGCAGAGCCACCTATTTATCAACTAAAGTAGGTGATGTTTTCTTGCAAACATTTGTGTTTGATGAATTGCCACTGTTAATTGTTTACCTGTAAGTGGAAGTTTAGTTAAAATACTCCTTGAATTGAAGCATACCAGTGATTTGGGATGTTTCCAGCAAGGATATTCTATTCTTTATCCTGCTTTTTCCAAGATGTTTGCAGCTGGAATCTTGATGGTTGGCAAAGTTTTATTTTCAAGGTGTTCATCAGATTTATTTGGGAATATTGGAAGAGCATATAGCACAATTTTAATTGCATTTCTTTTCATTCTAGTGCCCCTTGGCTTCGAGGACAAGATTATACGGAACTAGCAAATAGCTTGGAAGAAATATATGTGTAAGTTTGAGACTGTAGAATATAGTAAAAGGAGACAATGTATTTTCAGTTTCTATCTGTTCTTCACTTGAATGTTAGAACACAGGAAATGGGAAAACTTTTGAGCATTTAGAGCATAAATGGCATGCCAGTTTTTCTTAAAAGCTAAGGGATACATAAGTTTTAAAATAAACATGTGAAGATTCTCTTAACTGGAATCTGGAACATTGTGGACTGTTTATTATCACAGTTAATACAGGTCATAATGGATGCATAAGAATAAACAGCTAAGTTTAGAAATACTCAAGTTACATGATTTTGAATTGCTGTGAAAGTGGGTAGAAAATGTAGTAATTTTATATGGTTTATTTATTTCCTTTAGATCCCAGAGATTATATAAAATAAATGAAATGAAAACATAAGGAAGCACAATCATGCCCAGGACAGTGAAATCTGAGCATCTTGCATAAGAAATGTTTTTTTAATGCCATAAGGAAGAGACCACTTAGCTTACATAAGGGTTTTTTACTTTTATTAACTGGGTTTCTTAGTTAATTAAGCAACAGATCATTTAAGAAGCAAAATTTAATTTGAAGTTTTAAAAATATGAAGGATTTTAAATTAAAAGTTCTGTGTGATCATATTCACCACAATTGTTCAGTGGAGCAAAAAGGACAGAGTTTGTTCTTAGTTCTGTCCAGTTTCAAAGGATTTGATGGAGTCTCTACCACAGGCAGAGCTGCTGGTTTCTTTTTTGTTCCCCCCCGTGCAGTCCTGTAGGCTGTCAAATTGTGTTGGTTCAGCTCCCTTCTCTCTATATCATCTGCTGGTCAGAGTCCTTACTGGTCTGCTCTCACTTCTGTTTGTTCAGCAGGAAGTGAAAGTGTTTGTACTTTAGGGCATATATGTACTTTAGATCATTTTAAACAGTTTAAAAACCTGGAGTGATCACTGATGTGCACAGCATTTGTGAAAACCTTTTATCTATTCAACGTCTAAATGATTGTCAGACGAACAGAGATATTCTGCATTATTTTACATTGTGTTTGACCAGGTTTCTAGTCCCTAGGGATCTAAGTTGTGTAGTTCTGCAGTCTAAACCAACATGAACTACACTGTCAATTGCTGTGGAAAAAATGGATATTTACAGATCACAAGTGTGTTTTAGGAGACACAAAGTAATTTACAACTATTCAGAAACTGTAATTGGGTGATAGTTGGACAAATTGCTGTTTAGTTTTGTAAAACAGGGAAATTTTATTCCTCTTCTAGTCTCTCTCCATCACTAAAAAATGTCTTCAGATGTTAAAGCAATGCTTCTGTACAATAAGCTGTGTGAAATTAGGGTGTTGAATTGTTCAGGAGTCTGTCTGGATTTCAAAGTGAGAGCTACAAGTTCATAAAATCCTTATTTTTGCTTGAATATATTTTCTTGAAATAAGGATGCTTATTTGAATTTGATTGTTTCCAGCTGTATGCTGTATACATTAAGCGGATTTTAAACACATGATTTTGTTACTTAGCTGGTGCCCAGATGGTGGCAGTAAGAGTAAAATTAATGAGAAGCTCTGAGATTATCTATGGCCCTAAATCTTTAGTTTTGTTTCTTAGACAAACATGCATAGTCCATAACCATTTTTAACCATTTGAAATGTATTTTGAGTTGTTTGGGTTGTGCTGCACATAAAGGAAGCGTTCATTAAATCCTAACATGCGTGTGTAAAACGTGTTCATCACATCCTCCCTCAGTACCTTGATACACACCTGTGCTCCCTGAGTGAAGCCTCCGAGGCCTAAATCTTTACTCCCTGTCCTATAGCACTGCCTAATGCCCAGACTGTAGTGTTTCATTCCAATGCTCCACTGACCTCTATCACAGTCCACCGATGAGTTTTTCACCCAGTGAGCTACTGAGACAGCACTTGACACAAGCCTGCCTGAGCTCTTTATCTCACTAGCTTATGTTCAATTTCTGTGTCTGAAATCTGTATGTTATTTTATGTACTTTGCAAGTGAAATTAGCAAAAGTGATTCTTCATTTGCCATGACCTTTTACTTGCAGACAGAACCTTGGTGAAAGTATACTGTATTTGTGGGTGGAGAAGATACGAGAAGTTCTGGTGGAAAAGGCACAGTCTTCAGATCCAGGTACTTCAGAAAGTACATGGGGTTTTTATTTTCCTTCTTCTTCCACTGCACAGTAAGATTTCAGTACAAGTTAGTTTAGGCCCACTTCTGAATTGGATCGAAATATCAGAGAACAGTCTCCTGTGTCAGGGCTTACTGTTTTACAGTGGCAGTGTCCCTTTTTAAAAAGCAGCAGGGAAAAGAAGGTGGGGGTGGGCCTCTGAACTGGAACAAGGTCTGCAGTTCTCTCAGGAATTAAATTATTTGCTTGAAAGGACAGTGCTGCCCACAGGTAGATTATGTCTTGCCCTCCATTCTGCAAAGCATTATTCATACCAGTAATTAATTTCTGGTGTTGGGTGGATTTGGATTCAAGAGAAGATAACTTCAGTGGACTATGCAGACAAATGACAAAGTATTCCATCATTTTATTTTTCTGTCCTTCCATTGATTTTACTGTATTGGGATAAGAAGTACATCATCAGCAGAGCTGCAGTGATTCTTCTGCTGTTATTCTTACAGAGTTTGTGTAAATTCACTGTTGTTGTTTCAAAAACTGGTGGGGGGTTTTGTGCATTAAAATGCTAAACTGCTATGAAACGTGTGAGTGACGTATGCATGCACAGTGGCAAAAGGAAGCAGAATTACTTTTCTCTGTCAGGATGCTACCTTTTTCCTGTGAGAAATAAAATTCTGAAGAAAAAAAAAAGTCATTTTCAGTGTGGTTTCATGGTAAGGTCTAGTGTTACTCTTTCAATAAACTGTGTATTTGTTGCTACATCAGACATTGGAGAAATCATTCTTCACTGATGTGGCTAAAAGAGTGGACACGGAGAAGTGAAAATTTTACTGACAATGTTGGAAGTTTGGGTATTTTGACCACAACTTTACGGCTTCCATTTTTGAACATGCTTTATCACCCCTCTGTTTTTTTTTTTTTTTTTTTTTAATATGGAAAATACATACATTATGAAACTTGCATTATAAACACATCGTAGCCCTCTAAATAGGAATGAAATTGTGATGTGTTAATTTGGCTCTAAGTCCAGATGTCAGAACCCTGTATATTTCCTCCTTTGTTATTGACTGTTATCTTTTAGACATTTTATACATAAAGAAAAACAGGATTTTTGGAATCCTGGAATACTTGAAGCATGTTGAGAGAGAAGTTTCAAATTTAATAATTTTTTATGTAGTCATTTTATACCCTCATGAAGTGGCATTGAGCAACAGCTTTACTTTTCCCCCAAATGACCAGTAACTGCCTGGAGTTTTTGTGAACCATCAACTTAATTTGATGCCTAAATTCAGATAAAAGGTAGCATTTTGAATGTTTAATGGAAATAAACATTCAATAAACATTATTGCTCTTTTTTTTCTTTGAAATAGTGTTACTTACTATTGAAACAGAAGGTCTTATGGATCCTGATCTGAAGGATCCCATAGTATGAGTATTTTATTTTTAATTCTCAGGAATTTTAAAGTTAATACTGGGCTGAGTACTTTTGGGTTTTGTTGTAATTAATGTTACTATTCTGCATTTAATAATTTTTAATGTCAAACTGTTTTGAACTGAGAAGACAGAGACTTTTGTGAAAAAAGAATTGAAAATTTGTTTTGCTTATCTTGCAAAAATGTGTAATAAATTCTACTACTTGTATCTTAATAGAACCAGATATTAAGAAAACCACTGAAGAAGTTGATGAAGATGATGGTGATGATTTTCTCCTAGACTATCAGCCCACTCAGGAAGACCAAGCTAAAATGTTAAATCACATGGCATCTGAAAGTCAGGAAGGTAAAAAATACCCTCTTGTTAATTCTGTTGAAATAATTTAAATGCAACCTGAAGATTCTGGTTTTCTACTCAGCTTTAGAATAAAATTAGTGACAATGGAATTACAATAACATTTAATAACAGTCATTAAAAATGCAATATATTTTTGGTGGGTTTGTACATTATTTTCTGTACTTCACTTTAATAAGTACCTTTTCTTATAGTTGAGACATTCTTTACTTTTGTAGCCCCATGCATTGTTTCTGTCCTCTTAAAAGAAAAGAAACACTCCCTTGTTTGTGACCCATAGATGAAGAACTGCCCCCCATACATCATGGAAACCCAATCACAGATCGAAGGAGCACTTTCCAGGCACATTTGGCTCCAGTGGTGACAACCAGACAAGTTAGTAGAGATCAGTTCTTCTCTTTTTGCCTGTGCTTTGAGCTTGACAAAGTATTACTGGAATATTTGGGATTTGCCAGATACGTTGGTCTGTCTGTGCATCTTTCTGTGCTGGTACTGTCTGAATAGTCATTGGTTTCTCACTTTCACTATCAGCTGAATAGTGAAGTAGCAGCTCTTCTTCCTGCTATTCTTTACCACTGTGTGCATTAGATGGACGAGAATAAGAACCCTGTAATTTGACTTCTGGATGTTGGCAAGTTTATCATAAGATGTTCGGAAGTTACCGGGTCTGTTATGTGTTAGCTGGAAAAGCTAACATGTAAAATGGGTTTATATATGTTCTCCCTCTTTCAGAAAGGAAATCTGTTGAAAAACTCACTTGGATCATGCATAAGTAAATCTTTATTATGACCTGATTGAGAGGGGTTTGGTGCTTCTCTTGTAAATCACTTTCCATCTGTTACCATCAGCCTCCTTTGATCATCCCTTTTTAGTGGGGAAACTACTGTTCTTTTCTTTTATTAACTCAGTTAAACCTTGAAAGGATTTTTCTCTTTATTTTTATGCAATTTTAGGGTTTTATTAAAGAATTTTTGGTAAGGGGCATTGTCAAGTGCTTGAAGTTCCGTGTAAGCTAGGTCACCTACATACTCAGTGGCTATGAAAAAACACAGCCAGGTTGACAGTGGTTTTAGGCTGATTTCTCTATGCAAAAACTGTAATGTTTGAAGCCATCTGTGTTTTGTTTTGTTTTTTCTTCCCCCTCAATAATTTGCCTAATATGGACATAAGAATTGATCTCTAAATCCCAGCATCCCTTTGACCTTTCAAGTTCACATACATTGTATATTCATGGGGGGTTTTGTGTGTGTAGGAACAATCTTACTCACAAATCATGATAAAAGGGTGAGAGTATTTTAAAATGAAAAAGATACATTAAGCCAATTATTTCTGTTTCTTCCCTTTCTAAAGTAACAGAGTTCATTTATTATATATGTATCTTAAAGACTCTCTTAAAGAAGATACAGCTGTAGCACAAAAATTAACCTTTATGTTTTCAGGAACCAGGTAGCTTGGAAATAAGTAATGTCAAAGGTGAAGATAATTTCATATGAATTGTCCTTTAAGTCCCTGTATTGAAACTTACTGTTTTAACATACTGTCCATGTTTATGAAAGTCTATTAAGTAATAAGAATTGTTTCCTTCAGTGTTGAAAGTAAGGAGAAACAATATTCTCTGCTAATAATAGGATTTTTTAAAATTGAGATATCTTTTATTTGAGGTGATTTTTGTCAGTTGAATTTCTTCAAGAAGAATTGGAAATAGCACAGTATAGCTAGGGCAGATATTAAATATGTCTGTTGATTACTCTCTGAGACATTTGTTTTTGTATGGAAGGCAATTTACCTGCCAGGCATGTTTTCCCAAGCTTTCTCAACTTCAGTAATGTTTTGTATTATGGACTAAAATGATGTCTTAATCAAAAGCTCTTCTTTTTGCTAGACCATTGGGAAACATTGAACAATTGCCAGCTTGTTTACTTAAAAACATATGACAAACTGATATTAGTAAATGTTTTCTATTTGGTACTTCTTAAGAGCAAAGAGATCATACACATGATGGGAATATCTGTTTTCCAGGAAATACTGACACTTTCAGACCCCTAATAGGATGTTTTTTGTTTTACTGTTATTTCTTTGAAGTGGAAATTTCATGAAAAAAAAGCATGTTTGAGAGAAAAGGAAAAACTTGAAATGTAGTAGGGCTTTCTAAACATCATGTTTTTGTGAAATAAGTAAAAGCAGTGTGTAGTGGGAATATGTATGTTGTGTTCTATCCCAGCTTAACTTTCTTGTTAAAAAAAATAGGCAGGTGCAGTTGATACTTAATACTGACTAAAAATGTTTTCTAGATATTAGTGTCTCTTGTTTAATAAAACAATTTGACACTTCTACATCTTGAGCAATAATATGAATGTACACAATGTAGAAATTTAAGGGACAAGCTGCTTTCAGTATCCCAGGAAAACAGTTTAAAACAATACTGAGAAGCTGCTTCTTGAGTCATCACACCAAACATTTAGTGTCAAAACATAAAATTGTTTCATTGTAGTATTAGGGAGATGTTTGTTTAGCAGTGATAATGAGAGGGATGTGTGAAACCCCTGTTACAAATGGAAGGTTTTTTCTGTTGTTTTTTGTAGGTTAAAAGAGTTCTTGAAAAATTGTATGAGAACAAGAAAATTGCAAGTGCTACCCACAACATATATGCTTACAGGTGAGATACAAATAATGATTTTTATTTTTCTTTTTAGCGTTCTTTCACAAATGAGTGCAGGACATGAGAAAGAAGTTCCTTTCTATTGAATTCCTTGCTATTAAAAGAAATTCCTTGCTTTAGGGAGCAGGTTTCTTATTTGTATGGTTGGTGTTGCAGGTGTTATTTTGAATTTGAGGTCAAGAAAGTAGAACATGCAGTAGGAAATAAGACAGTGAAGCAGCATTAAGAATAGGGAAAAAAAAAAGTGGATTTGACCATGTGTTGGTATACTTTTGTAGTATGTCTGAGCATGGAAATGCTACATCATCCTGAATGCGTTTTTATTTGGGTGAAGTAACTTCTTTTTCCCCCCAACCTTATATTTAGAAATAGCTGAAAATGTTCAGTTGAAATAAGAGTTGAATCAGAAAGCCTGATGCAGACATCTGGCATATGAAGTTTCAGCTGAAATACAAGAAACTTCAGGGATTATGAGAAACAGGTAAAAATGAGTTTGGCAGTCACCTGCCTCTGGCAACTTTAGTGAACATAGATTGTGTGAAATGAATTGGTCTCAGTCCATATAGCAGTGTAGGTTTTCTGAGGAATGTAAGTGACAATAAAAGGGAGGAACTGTAGGAACCAGTCATCTAAAAAAGCATGCACAGGTACTTATCCATTCATGCTCATCCTGCTGTGATCCTAATGAGACATGAAATGAGAGAAAGTGAAAGCTTATTTTACCAAAAACTACAAGCTTCTACCTAAGGAAAAAGTTTCTGTAAAGAGGGCATTTCTGTTCTCACAGATGATGATCTGGCTTCCTTCACTCAGATAATCCAAATCCACATGGAAAAAAAAAAAAGGAACCAGCACGTGTTTACTGCTTCCTCTTCATCATGTAGTACTAGAAGCATCTTTCTCATTATGTCACCTGTAACTAAGTTCAAAAGTTAGGAAATAAGTTGGTAACAAACCAACCTATTGGTCAGTAGACCTCTGAGCATGACTTATGGAAAATTAGGCCTAAGCAGCTGCGTTTTTTATGAAAAAATGCACCCAAAAGTTTACTGCAGTGCCCCCTGAGGAAGGAGATGACATGGAGAATCCAAGGGCAAATTTCAGTGATAGTTTCATGTTGCTGCTGAAATACAGACATAATTAATTACTAATAATATTTTTGTCCAAGTTCTTCTTCTAGGTTTATACCATTATATGAATCTGTATCTGGGAGAGTTGGTTTCAGCTAGGTGCAATTATTAGGCTAAAAACCTGGGTATTTTTCTGTTTAGGGACTTTAAACTGGTAATGACTGGAGTTTACCTGAAGTAGCTAAAGTCTGTGTAAAAGTTTCTCAAAACTTGTTCTACTGTACAGATAAACACTTGTGGTTTACCCTATGCCTCATCCTGTTTTCATATAAATATGTGTAATAGAGAGTTCGAATTGATGCACACATGTATGAAAGATAGGAGATTTTATTAATAATGTATAAATATTCATTGATTAACATTTTTAAATCTATTTTATGTTATTTTTTTTCTTTTGTAGAATATACTGTGAAGATAAGCAGACGTTCCTACAGGATTGTGAAGATGATGGAGAGACGGCAGCAGGTGGACGTCTTCTCCATCTTATGCAGGTTGTAGAAGTTAAACTTTGGCTTTTGGAAGTCTTGAATTTATATTGATTTTAAAAATCACTACAATGTAAATAAGCTTGTAGAAGATTATTTTGATTTTTGCTCTGCTAGCAGCCAGCCAGATCATTCCTTTCTCACAGTTAAAGGAGAAACACAGACCGTAGCACTTTCAAGTCTCAGACCATAGAAACAAGTGATGTTTCATAGGTGGCAGTAATAGTTTGAATGGGTTAAAAGATAACTAAGTTTTAAATGCTGTGCTTCCTGTGTGGTGTAAGGTACACAGAAGATAAATACTGGGGGAAGCTGACTGTCACAATAAAACAGCTGACCTGTGCACAACCTGTCATGTGGTTCCCTTGAGTAGGTGTAATAAAAAGACACCAATATATGAACTTGCAGAGTAGAACTTCAAATACAAAAGAAGTGGAGGAGCTAAGCTGTTTTGATAATTTAGTCTGTTTTGTTGTGCTGTTTCCTTTTCTGGGCCCATAGCCCTCATACTCACATATATACTCACATATATTTTAGTCTTCAAGTATTGAAATAAGATTTGGCAAAGGTGCTGCCAAATGTGAGTGAGTTGAGATTGATAAATTTTGGTTCATGACGCAAGCCCTAGTAAAACTGTAATTAAAGTAGCACAACTATAGGAGACAGCTGTGTGCATATTAATGCTGTGCCTCAAGTCACTTAACTGTGTGAGCAGACAAAATATTTATTTTTGTTTTAGATTGATGTTCCCTTCACAACAGGAGTTTTATTTTCCTGCCCTTTTCTTGCTTTAATATTCTTTTGCTTAATATGTTGCACTCTTATTCCTGGAAGCTTTTCTTCCCCCACCCATGTTTTCTTTTTTTTTTTTCTGAAAAAAATATAGTCGATGGAAACATTTTGACATTTTTAATTTCAAACTTTTTCAGAATTCTAAAATAACTCAAACCAGACTTGGGAAGGTTAAATAAATAAACAAACTTAGGTTATGTAATATATGCAAGTATATGTGCTAAGTGTGAAGACATTATTGTTACGAACATAATATAAAGATACAATTTGGCAGTTACTGTACCTCAGTTTGTTCTGAGATTATCAGCTTTTTCTCAGCATGTTAGTACACACTTTTGAAAGTTGTCTAGGCACTTAATAATCCATAAAAATCCAGTTTAGAACATGACATGAATGTCACTTTCAAATGTGAATGTGTGTAAATTATAGGGATCATCATTCTCCATCTGTAATCCTAGTTACTGGGAATATTTCTGTTCTGAAAGAATAGTAAGATAAGGATAAGAAAAGTTCAATTTTCAACCATAGGAAAAGATTAAAGTAGTTTATGGGCTGATTTCTGGATGTTCATAGATCTTGTAGATTTTTTGGTTTGAGTTCTTATGATGTATGGGTATGAAAATTAGGTAATTTAAAACATTTATTGTTGCTGAATTTATAGGGGTTTTTTGTTGTTGTTTTGGGAGTTTTTTGGTTTCGGGGTTTTTTTAATAGAAATTAATCTTGTTTCAGATAAGACCAGCATTTCAAAATAGCACTTTCTGGTTACAAGACACTGTATTTTAGATTAGTATCATCCTGTTTACTGTCAGCAGTTGTTATACATAGACTTTATGGCCAATACATAAATGTAGAGTAGAAAATTCCTGTCACAGAACATGGCCCTAGTCCTTTTCATTTTAAAATTAAAATTTTTTCACAAACCATGACTGACTCTTCTAAGAGTATTATGCAAATTAGTCAGATATCTCTTTTTTTCTCCTTAACAGAGATGGTTAATGTTGTTAACATGCACATATTGACAGTACTAGCTTATGGCATTTTATATATCCATGTGTATAATGCCTGTGGCCTGGCTGTTATTAGCCTTGTCCACCAACACTCCCAAAAATGTGAACAGACAATCAGCTTAGTGACAGAATAATAATGGATCATACCAAAGAATAAGAAAGGTAACTGAGTAATTTTTTAAAATAAAAGATAGACCTTTTTTATGTTTCAAATTGGTGTCAGCAGTGAACCAGGTTCGCTTAAAAGATAACAACTTTTATTGCTTTCTATTATTCACAGATTTTGAACGTCCACAATGTGTTAGTTGTGGTGTCCCGCTGGTATGGAGGTATCCTCTTGGGACCAGATCGTTTCAAGCATATAAACAATTGTGCAAGAAATGTACTTGTAGAGTACGACTATGTACCATCAACGGTATGTTTCATCCCTCCAGAGTGGAGGTATTTGCATGTGAACTTGTGTGACTTTCCACTGTTAGATGAAGCCAGAAGAAAAGTAATACAACCTGTGTGAATGGATAAACATGTCCAAATTTTCATAAATCTCTGTGAACTGTGAATGCTGTTCATATTAAAAATAATTCTCATGGGTAACCTTGGGAGAATACTTGTGGTTTACAAGAATATTTTTTAAATTTTGCAATGCATGTTTTTCATTTCAGGAAGAATCATCTAGACAAGCTGGAAAGAGCAAAAAGATAAAGAAGGAAAACAAAAAGAAAACAGAACACTAATTTATTTTTAAAAAACTTTAAAATACTATTTTGCACATATTTATAAAAAAAAAAACCCTGGACCTTATTGCTTTATCTTTTATGGACATGTTGTATTCAGAAGAGAATTCAGTAAAGCCATTGATATATTTTCACCTTGTTTTGTGATTTCTTCTGCTGTTCTGAAGTAGATCTTAGACACAAATTTTCTGTTTTCTGTTTCTTACACAAGTGAACTCCTTGTTGTGAGGACACGTATAAGAAACAGAAATGTCCTGCAGCATCTGGAGCCATTGCTCCACCCCTTCCCACCAAACAACAGCTGACTAAATGAAAACATGTATTTCCCTTCCTTTCCATTCCTGGAGTCAAATACACGTCTTGTATTAGTAATTGAATTCTGTAGTTTGTTGTACTGAGAGTGGGGCTAGAGTCATTCATACACCAGGTCACTTACAGAGTTTTAGATACTCTTTTGTGAAAGCAAATCGTGGGTCTGAGTGTGGTGTTTGGAGTGCCTGGTGCTGCCTGTGCAGCTCCTGATCAGGTGCTAGACAGGGGCTGCTTGGTGACATATGGAAGACTGAACGTGGGCAGTGAGCTAAGAAATGTGATGGAACTACTACGGAAGTTCTTTGAGGACTGTTCTGTGATGGTTGGCATGCCAGAAGCCTGTTGAAAAGATGAGAATTTGTGTTGCATAATTAAAGGAACCAGTGAAATAGACCATACAGTCAGTGAGCAAGATGAATCCCCTGTCCTTTAAAATGTCTGAAAATGGACCATCAGGATGGAAATGCATTTTTATTTTCACACAACTTCTTTCAAGAGAGAGAATGAAGTACTGTCTAACTGTCTTGTGGACATTTTTGGTTAGAGAAGTTACAGTCCCTTCCTATTTTTGTTTGCAAGCATTTCCTAAGTTTAAACTTCCTTTATTCTAGGAAGTAGATACAACATGAGAAATAAATTACAAAAATGTCTGACAACAACTCTTAACTTTAAAAATTATTCTGGGACATTATTTTTAATTTAAACTGAAGCAGCAGTTTTAACCATTTTTGTTATCAAATACTGTAAGGTTTTTAAGACATCCTGCTCACTTGTGAAAGAGTTACAAATTTTATTACCTGGCAAATTAATTTATACCCAAAGTACAATTGCCTGTCATAAAAATATGTCAACAAAAAAACATAACATTACCAGGAAAGGGTGGATAGTGGCTTTTATCTTTTTGGCCACTCTGTTTTAATACCTTTTTACTTTCCTGGTTTTGTTTTGTTATTCTGAAAATGCATCAGGAGTACAGCTGAACACAGATTAGCCATTACAGCACTAGAGTTTCCTACAAGGTAGTATCTGAATTTTTTTTTCTTTGTGTCTCAAACCTAAATGAGCAGACTAAGATATCTGCTCTCTGATTGGGGTACTTCATTAGCTGAGTATTTTCTGAAGAACTGCTTGGTGGTTTCACTGTCAGTCATTTCCTCTAAATGTCCTGCATGCCTCTGGAAATCTTCCATGCTCAAATATGAAAAGTCACGTTCTTAAAATCTTAACTTTTAAAAGTGAAGATAATTGTGTTTCTTACAGCAGCATACCAATTCTGGACTGTTAGTAATTTTTTCATATTGCAGGTAATTCAGGGTGGTGGTTCTACTGTTTAGTATGTGTTTAATGTGGGGGAAAAAAGGAAGATGAAGATGGGACATTAATTTGTGGATCCTTTTGCTGTATTCATCTTTGCTATGTGTTTATTGCCTAGCATGTCTATTTCAGTAAAAAATGGAAGCAGACACAGATTCTTACAGTTTGGTAGCTGCTTCAATATTTTTCTACCTAGACACGTTCTAGACTGATTTAATCCTTGTCAAAGCCACACACAGAGAAAAATTCTGCTGAAAGCTCATGAAGTGGATCTCCTATCAAACTTCATATGTGTAGATGCCTTGCAACACACAGGCTTTCCAAGCATGGTTTGGAAGTGTTGGATATTTAAGATTTCAAGAAATCAAGTTAGATCTAAGATCCAAAAACAAATTTTGAGGGAGGGAGAGGAAATACAATTAGGCAGCTGTATACTCCTGGAAACACTCTGAGATTTAAGCCGTGTGGCAAGGTCAGTGGGCTCTCATGAACAACAGTGAAACTGCTGAATTTTGTTTTGAGGCTTCAGCATGGCTAGCAGAAGAATGGCTTCGGGTATTATTTAGTAATTGTGCCACAGTGTGTTTTCTGCAGTACCTGGACACGAAATAAAGCTAAACAGTGATAGACATACATGCTGTGAAGATATTTGCATGGATAATAAAGTTTTGCATTTTTGTACTACTGCCATTCAAACATTCAGTAAAAGCACTTTGCAAATGCTAATGAATTTGCTCCCACAACAGAGGTGAAGACACGACGTTTTTCAAATTTAAGTATTTAAAATTAGACACCAAAGTGTTTTTAGAACCCATGATTGAAATGATTGAATTTTTACAACTGTAGAATACTCACAGCTCTCTGCAAGTGGCTTCATTACTCATACAAAATATAAGCATTTGTGAAAGACGCATGATTTTTCGCACCAGTGTGGAACAAAAAGCCTCATCCTGTTAAAGTTAATTGCCAAGCTCTCATTCTCATTCAGGGAGTCTGTATTTAGTTCCTGGGTTCTGGGGAAACAGCAGCTGGTGATGTGTTGCTGAAGCTGCTGCTAAGATTTTTGAAACTGATTTCAGTGAGAGTTTTGAACTAATCTCAGGGCTGGACCATTACAGGTTAACTGCTCTGGTAAGTAACTGTATGTATACTTATTTACATCGTATCAGTTTTCAGCCCCGGAGTGTGCAAAAAGGAGAACAGCAACAATAAAGTCGACTCTGACTTTTCTCAGCAAAAAGTATAAATACAGAGGGACCAACGTCTTGCTGAATTGTAACAATGTCAGATAAACAAGGATGAAATTAAAAAGTAGCTTAAATTCTCATTAGGATATGTACATAGGATGAAGAAAAAAAAAATTAGAAAAGTCATATATAGTTGTATATGGTTTGCTAGCAAGTAAAACACATCAGGAAGGGAGGGAGGGAAGCAAGAGGGAACCTCAAATCAACCCTCCTGACCTCCACAGATAAGGATCATGTTGCTTAAAGAAGAACTTGCATTTTAAAATACGAGCTTGAAAAAACTGTATATTTCTTAACCAGAACTCTGCTAGAGTTCTGCTTTAAGAGAAGCTTAAGAAAACTAGATTTATCTAGTATCAAAAGCCTTTTATTTTTTTCCCTCCAGAGAAAATTTTTTTTGGATGCTTATTGGATTTTTGACCCATCCTATTTTAAATCCTTATGAATCTCAGCCTTTGGATAACTTTGCCAGAGAGAACTTCCTTCCCAGACTGACCTGACCTGGATACCCACCATGCACAACAGCACCACCGAAATTCCGCATGCAGCTGCGACGTGTAACGAGACTTGGCCCACCCAGTCACCCAGCTCCGAGTTCTCCCTGGGTGTGTTGGTGCTGCTGGCTTTCCTCATGGTGTTGCTGTGTCTGGTGACCATCCTTGGAAACATGCTGGTGATCCTTGCTTTTGTTATGGACAGAAACCTCAGGCATCGGAGTAACTATTTCTTTCTGAATCTTGCTGTTTCTGACTTTGCAGTGGGTAAGTGAGAGCTGTGGAGCCATGTGCCAATTGTGTTGTAGGACTCTGAGGAGAAGCACTGGTGTTTGTTTTCTGTGTGTTTTCTTCTGAGAGAACTATTTCCCAGGTGTGTCTGGGGGAAGGATGGGGAATGGTGGAAGCTGCATGAAGTGTTTTAGCAGCCTATTATTTTTCAGAAAATAAAGATTGCTTTGTTAGGTAAGCAGGTAATGTTTAATGTATCAAGATAAAATACTGATGTGGGAATTTTATGGACTAAAAAAGAGTGGGAGCTGTTTGTGAAGAGTTTTGGCTAAAATTTAGATAGTCTAATCAAATACAGCCTATATTGTCTGACAGCTCTTGTGTACATGGTCAATATCTTCTATTTCAGTCTACTATCACACAACACAGATCATCACCTCAGGTTTGTGACTAAATAGAGACGAATGCTATTTTTAATAATTTTTCCTGTATATGCTCTATATAGAGTAATACCTTAGGAATATGTGTTTGTATAGGCAAATAAAAAATTACAAATAAAACAATTTCTAAGAAATTTGATGCTACATGTATATTTATACATAGGGACACATTTAGTTTTGAAACTTGTACTGAGAAAAAGTACAATTAAAACAGGAGTGTGATGTTCAGTTGGAGACTGGAGTATTGCAATATTCTGTGAAGTGTTGCATGTCTTGGCTAAAAGCCTTGGTTAAATTATTGAGTGGGTAGAAGGATGGTTCAGAATAGTTTTGGCTGTTTAACCAAATCTGCATTCTGACTTGCATATCACAACAATTTTTTTTTAAGTATCCATTTAAGAAGTAAACTGAAAGGAGAGAATAAACTTGTCTTAATTTTTTTTTTGCCAGTGCCAGAAGTTCTTTCAGGGATGCAGCTTCTAATAGTCCTATCCTTGTGATGTCCATATCTCCTTGTATAATGTTTTGATACCTCCCTGCATATGCTTGATGTCTTCTTCCAGCTTATTTCTCCCTTGGTGTGCTGCAGAGCTCTTGCTGCCTGCTCTCCAGTTACAGTGCACTGGAAAAAAACAGAGCAGTGAGCATAAAACCAGTGGACAAACTGGTGTTCTCTTATCTGACTCACCATCTAGCATCATACTGAACAAACACCAGCATCTAGCTGAGAAATACAAAGTAAATAATGTTCTCTGCCAAAGAAGGAAGTACTGCTTACTTGGTATTACCTACTTTCCATATTTTTTTGTGATATTATGTTTAACTGAATGTCTAGTTTTTAATTATAAATTCTGTTAAAAGCTTTGCCTTTGTCTTAGTTTGACTTTAGAGTCAAACTGATTTGTATTTTTGTAGCTATATAATTTAGATTCAGGATATGCCTAAATTATCCTTACTGTCTTCTTGATCTAAATTGCTAAAAGCTTTCAGAATCATTTGCTTATTCTTTTAACATATCTAATCTAGATGCTTGTGACATTCAGCAATTTTTGCTTCGTCTGTGTGCTTCAGTACCTATAGCTGGGTTTGAATAGAGATCTCTTGATTCTTAGTACAAGGAGAACAACAGGAATTGTAAGATTTTTATGGAAATGGAAACTCTCAAGATACTCTGTTACAGGAGTTCACACTATTAGGTAGTAAATCTGAAGTTGAAACCAAAGTTTTTTCCTGATATGAGTGTTAAAATCTATAATGTTTTGCTCTAAAACATGCCAAGGCTGTGGTGTGATTCTATGTTGGGTGATCACCTCCAAATCCATTAAAATGAGGTAATATTGGTGCTTTCACAACATTTGGATTTAGCAGCCTAAATTTAGGTAGCAATGGGTGTGAGTGGGTCACTCATGTGTTCCCACAGTCTGATGAGTTCCCATAGATAATATCCTATCAGCTTGCCCCTGAAAAGTGGTTATTATCAAGACTTAAGATAAGGAGAAAGGTTAGGCTGGGTGCATTTAATTAACTGTGCTGTTCTTGTCAGCCTTTTGATCATATAGTTTTTAAAATTAGTCTGAAACTCTTATTTCTGTAAGGAGTTAACTTCTGGAACGTTTTCTGACACGTATGCATCTAAGAGTATGGAAGCATGGCAATTGGATAATTTGTTGTAGAAAACACTGGATTATATTGGGGAAAAGATTTTTTTTTTTTTTTAATCTGCTGTTTTAATTTCAGCAGATAAAACAGAAGAATGTTTATTTCAGTAGGTAGAGCAGTCAACTGCTCCTTCTTTTAGCAAGTGGAGAGGTAACAATGATACATAATAAACATGATACACCTTTCAGAGAGGTATTAATTATAAGAACGTTACTAGTACCTAGTTTGTAGTAAAGGTTCTTTGGTTGCAGGATAATACAAAGCCATCTATGTGGCAATTCCAGCCAGTTTTGTTCAATCTTTTATGCAGAAATACTCCTTTGCTCTCATGCAGTGCAGTGCTGACTGATGTATGTGCATTTGGTTTCTTTCCACAGGTGTGTTCTGTATGCCGTTGTACATCCCTTATGCCCTGACAGGGACATGGCACTTGGGAAGGAGCCTGTGCAAGCTCTGGCTGGTCATGGACTATCTCGTGTGCACAGCTTCAGTGTTTAACATCGTCCTTATCAGCTACGACCGTTTCCTGTCAGTTACAAAAGCTGTAAGGCTAACATTTCTATTTATTGCTTTATATATGTTGGGATTTCTATAAAACTCAGAATGTTTCACAGTTAACACTTTAAGCTGAATGGTGTTTTGTTATGGGTACCATTCTTTAATAGAGAAATTATGATGCTTCAATGTTGCATTAGGATTTAGGAGATTGCCTTGCCTGTGATTTCAATGTTACCCTCGTGCCACCTGCACCAGAAGTTATTTAATTACTCTACACAGGAGATGGGAAGGTGCAGGTGGGAAAGAAACAGCAGGCATGTGGAAAACTTGGGCTTTGGCCTTTAGAAGAGTTGGTGGTGATGAAAACTAGGTTGAGTCAAGGATGTGCTTAGACTTGGATAAATTAGGTAGGAAGAGCATTTGGAGAGACAGTGAGATGGACTGAGTGAAGATCAGATGAGGATATGAATTACTGCAGGGGGTGACTGACATGTGCTGACAATGAGCATTTGCATGGAAACTGATCTCTTGAAGCAAAAAGAGGAATGAATCAAAATGTGTGGAGAGGTAAGAGATGTTTCTTGAGTGTTGTGATTCTTCTGTTTCAGAAGATATCCAAGGAATCAAGTAAGAAGTATTATCATTCATCATTTCTAAGCTCTGCTTGGTGTTCAATCCTAGAATCTGAGAATGGTTTGGAAGAGACCTTAAAGATTGTCTGGTTCCAACCCCCTGCCATGGGCAAGGACACCTTCCACTAGACCAGGTTGCTCAGAGCCCCATCCAACCTGGCCTTGAACACTTCTAGGGGTCAGGCATCCACAACGTCTCTGGTCAACCTGTTTCAGTGCTTCACCATCCTCTCACAGTAAAGAATTTCTTTCTAACATCTGATATAAACCTACTCTCTTTCAGTCTAAAGCCATTGCCCCTTGTCCTATCTCTGCTTGCCCTTTGGATCCTGTCACCCCAAAGGCAGTCAGGTCACCCCAAAGCCTTCTCTTCTTCAGGCTGATGAGCCTGCTTGCTTGAATGACATCTTTAATATTAGACTGGGAGATTCTCATTTGGGAGGTGCTGATACAATGCCTAATCACTTTCTATTTTCTTTCCTAGTGGTGTGGTTTTTACAGTTGTTTTTTGCTAGTGTTTTGGTTTTGGATTTTTTGATTTTTTTTTTAAGCTGAAGAGTAAAGTATAAGAATCCCTGTGTTTAAGACATTAATGAAGCTGCAGATCTCAGATTAAGAATTATGTAAATTAAAAGGGCCTCTGTAACCTAGCTGAGATCCATGATCTTGTGCCATTGCTGATGGTCTTCATTTACATGATCACATTCTGGTTTTCTTCTTTAGGGCAATAGGATGGAGTGAGTCTATGAATGTGTAACAGGGCTGTTAACTGTGCTTCCTCAGAGACTTGGGATCCACCTCTGCCTCTGCTGCAAAGCTAGCCTGTGTCCAGGTGCTAGTCACTCCAGACATAACAATTTGTGAAGCTGTGCCCAGCTTCCAGTTTTCTGCCTCTAAATTGAGCTGCTCATCTTGCACAGGTGGCAAATTCATTACTGCACATCTGGAGCTGTGCAATGAGCTAATGTGATGCTTTAAGACATAGAGGAGTCTGAATCTTCAGATTCAGAACAGATTCAGATTTAAAACAGTGAATCCAAACCAATGTGCATATCCCTGAACTACTGCTCTGATACTTGCTGGTGAAATAGGGACAATTCCCTTTGTGTGCTGCGTGGCTGTGAAGGTGCCATTCATTATCACTTGTGTACCATGCAGGTGCTCTGCTAATGAACAGTATAGGAAGCTGATGAGGAAGGCAGCAGTTTTGAGGAAAGCCTGAGATGCCAAATGTTGAATAGTATAGAGGAAATAAAATTGTCCAACTCTTCATTAATTTATCTTGTGCTTTGAAAGATGTAGGGGACCAAGAGTATGGCTGGGCTACTACAGGGTGGGCTTAGCTCTTGTATTTCCTAACCCTGGATGATTTTATTTTAATTCTTAATATGCTGTCTGGGTAGACATAAAAACATCAAGATATTCAGTAGTGGAATGAACTGTTTGCAAGGTAAGGCTAACATTAAAATAGAGTGAGTCAATGAGGCAGGGGGTGTTACAGTCCGTGTCTGGGTTAGATTTTTCTGCTATGGCAAGAGGAAACAGTATGAAAAATGATATTGTCTGGTGTTTGTAGTCTCACATGGCAACCTGTCTAGTATAGAAGGTTTCTACTTTTGCTGGGCATGTAGGAACTCCCACAGTTGCTTTCACTCTCTGCTGAGTCTGGGCTGATGAATCACAAACCTATTTCTTACCAATTCCCTATTGCTACTTTACTGTATGGTGGAAATAAGCTGTGTCCTTTCATACCTGGAAGCCAAGTGATAATTTAGCCATCATAATTTCTGCTCCTCTCCTATGTCCAATATTAACATAAATCACAGAGCTGCAATGTAAGGAGAACAAGACTAGCAGTTTTTTAGAACCTTACATAGTGAAGACGTTCTAAGTGTCTGTAGAAATACAGAACAAATACTGTATTTGGCTTGATTATGTATGGTTTTTTGACATAATTTTCCCCAAAATGTTGTCTGAATATGTGACATGTCCTTTTTCCCTTGCAGGTATCTTACAGAGCCCAGCAGGGAATAATGTCCAGCTCTGCCATCAAGATGGTGGCCATCTGGGTCTTAGCATTCCTCCTGTACTGCCCAGCCATCCTGTTTTGGGAGCACGTGGCCGGACACAGCGTGGTAGCGGTGGATCAGTGCTACGCCGAGTTCTTCAACAACTGGTACTTCCTGCTGTGTGCATCCACCCTGGAGTTCTTTGTGCCGCTGCTCTTGGTGACCTACTTCAACGTGCACATCTTGCACAGCATCCAGCGGCGCCAGCGGCGTGGCAGCATGCAGGACTGTGAGCCTCCCAGGAGCAGCAGCCTGTCCTGGAGGTTCTGTGGCTTGCCGAGGCCAGGAGCATCATCTCCTTCGTCAGAAGCAGAGGACAGTGTTTCATCACTAACGAGGTCATGGAGACCGGCAGTGGTGGCTAATGGTCCATCTCGAAGAGAATCCAGTTCTACGGCTCTCAAAAGGAACTTTTCTGCTTCTTTCTCTTCAGGGTCTGGATCAAAACTGCAGCGGGACAAGAAAATAGCGAAGTCTCTTGCCATAATTGTCTGTGTGTTTGCCATTTGCTGGGCCCCATATTCTTTATTAATGGTTATCCGTGGGGCCTGCCAAGGAAAGTGCATCCATAACTCCCTCTATGAAGCAACCTTTTGGCTTTTGTGGATCAATTCCTCTTTGAACCCATTTCTTTATCCTCTCTGTCATATGAGGTTTCGAATGGCTTTTTTGAAGATATTATGTCCCAAAAAGTTTTCAACATTGAGATCTGGTAGCACACCTTCTGTTTAGAGAGGTAAAAGAAATGTCTTACAGATAAGGTTCCTCTCTTATTTAGTGATACCTTTTCATACATATCGTCGGCATGAATAGAGAAAAACCTCTTTGTTTACTAATAACATTGTTTAAGAGTGCAGCAGAGTTATGTAGTTGCCCTGATATTGCTAATTTTCTGGATCTCATTTTTGGTTTTGCTGATATGATGCTAGATTATTTACCGTGTACTGCAATGAAAAGAGCAATAAGCTTTGCTACATGTCCTCTTGGTTTGTGAGTGTGAGGAATATTTTTTTCTTTCTCTTTTTTTTCTTTTCTTTGTTTAATATATACAGCTGGCACTGCTCTTCTATCTCCATAGAGAGTCACTGGAGGGAGATACCTGCTCATGTATGTGTTGAATTAAAATTTATGTTATATTTATGAATCTAAAGTTATCAGTGAAGAAGCAATACTGCTACATTTTTAAAAGATTGTAAAAATATTCACAGAAGCAGTATATTTTCATTTCATAAACTATTATGAAGACAGGAGCTTGCCCTCTCCTTTTTATAATCCCCACAGTGAGCAATATGCAAGTGGATGGACTGCCTAACCTGCCATATCTGTCCTTTTCAAGTTTTAATATAGCTCATACCTGGCATTGCAGGACAAAGCACATGAAAGTTAGTAATTCTGAATGATTTTCAGAGAATGAAATTTTCCATGCTATGAGACTTTTGAGATGGTTATCAAAAGTGTCAGACATAAATGGTTGTTAGTCTTTTCACCCATACTGTTTTTTCACCTGACAGTGGCTGCCTCTTTGGTCATGCCTAAATGATATTTAGTGCCAGATCTGTGCACTATGTTATTGCCTAAAAGATAGGCCAGGCTGGGGCACGTGATCACATTCCTGTTGAATTAGCAGAGCAAGCAATGCTAAGTTCATGCTGGATTTATAATTTTGGCTGGCTGTGCGAGAATAGACAATAGCCTCTCTGGTGTAAAGCTTTGCAAGTGCAAAGATATTCCATCAAAATGACTGGAACAAATTTGATCTGACAGAGTGATTTTTATACTAGATCGGTGCTTTGTGTCCTGTTACTGTGACATTATATGGATTTTCTCTGCCACAGAACAAATATCAAACTCGATTTTTTCAATTAGGGAGCAAGGGCCATATTCACTGCTTGAGAATGAGGTTTTCAGAGGTCTGGAAGCTGATACAGAGATGTCTTAAGCAGCTCTTAAGAAACAAAGCAGTTGAACGTCCAGTGCTGAAAGGAGTGAGTAGATGTCTTGGAGGAAGCAATGGAGCTTGATTACACCCCATTCCATGTGCCAAACTTTCTTACCATGTGTTGAGTGTTGCAACTCACCCAGAAGGCTTTCATGGATGGGTAAGTGAGAGTCACTGGCTACATTTTTTTCTCTCCTTTTGTGTAATTTTATTCCTCTTTGTTTAGAAATATAATAATGTATGAAATATGGAAAGAAAAATCTGATGCACAGAACAATGAAGCACAGTAGTCAATTTAAATAGTTTTTAATCTAATTTGAAATTAGCTGTAGAAGTGTTGCCATAACAGAGTACTCCTTTGCAAACACAATTCAGATGCATAGAAGCATCCTAATTATAGCACAAAAGTTGATGGCTTTGAAGAGCTAGAATGTCTTTCTGTTCAGAGGTCTGGAACTGAAGACTTCTCTTGCCAGTTTTAACACTTCTGGAAGATTATCTTTCACCATTCATTCTCGCTATGCTTCCTCGCCTCACGTGGGTACTGTTAGGGATTGTGAGCCTAATTGCAAAGAGAGATGCAGCTTCAGGAGGAGGTCATTGATTCAGCACAGCTGTTTTTGCTGTCATGAGTTGTGGTGCTGGCATAGATTTTGTTTGGGGTTTGTTTTTCTGTGAAGCTTAAAAAAATCTAAACACACACAGGGTGTTAAAACAT
This sequence comes from Passer domesticus, assembly GCF_036417665.1. NCBI lineage: Eukaryota > Metazoa > Chordata > Aves > Passeriformes > Passeridae > Passer > Passer domesticus. The sequence goes on from NC_087474.1 coordinate 115,037,647, forward strand.
TTATAGAATAGCTGGTGTACTAAACATCTCTTAAATAGAGAAACTGAAGATAGGCCCAAGATAGAAATGTATTTGTCTGTTTTTCTATCCCTATACTTTCAGTATAAAAATTCAGTTTGCATTTTGTGCTTAAAGAATGTATTGTTCATTTTGGAAAAATAACCTAAAAATTATTGACTAGATGAACTGAGTCCACATTTTGCAGTGCTGAAAAACTAGTTAGTCAGGGAACTTGCCAGGCAGCACAATCTGCAGCAAATTTGAAACAACATAGCATGCTGAAGCTACTAGAGATAATTTTTTTAGAGTCTATTTTACCCACACACTGTTCAAACTGTTTTCTCACATCACTCCTGTGTACTAGATGAATTTGTTGTTGAAAATTTTGCTTAGTGCTCCCAGTGTAAGTCAAGCACTAGGTTGCTGTGCCCACAGCTTTCAAGCTGTCTTGGTCAGGGTGGCATCATAAATATTCTCCCTTGTAAATTACAAATCAGACATTTTTCAGGGTTATGGTAAGATACTTATTCAGCATTTGTTTTATGCCCCGACTCAAATTGATGTTTTTTGACAAAGGCTTTTCTAACCCAGGTCTCTCTAACCAGTCACTCATCCATTTCACTATTTCATGTCCTTGAATTTTCTTCTGTCTTTGCTGATGTTCAGTAGGCCTTCTAAATACATGGTGACAGCAGCTATATGACTTTGTGGGCTTCAACTCAAACCACACCAGTTTTTTTCTAATCTGACCCTCTCAGATTTAAAAAAAAACCAACAAACCACTCAAGAAATAAAAGTACATGTTGGAAGAAATTGTGTTATCTTTTTTTTGTTTATTTCTGAAACAAATATTTAACCCTAATGATTCTCCTAACATCCATGTGCTTTATTTTCCAAAGTAAATACCACAGTTTTCCCCAAGTGCCACACAGAACTATGATTAAAACTTCAACATTTGATTTATTCCCTAATAATAAAAGCAAATGACTACATTCCCCTTGTCCACTAATCCAGTAATTTTATTAAAGAAGACAACCAAGTTGCTCAGACATGATTTAGCATTGGTAAATCCATGCTGACTGTTCCCAGCCACCTTGTCCTCCCCCAGGTCCTCAGAAACACCTTCCAAGGGGCCTCACTCCATTATTCTCCCAAGGACTAAAGACAATCTGTCCTTTTTTCCCTTGTAGCAGCATTTGAAGATCATTGCAACATTTGCCTTTCTTCAATTGTTGGGAATCTCCCTTTGGAGATGGTCTCCACGACCATTCTAAGAGGATAGAAAGTGGCCTTGCAAAGGTGGTAGCTGGTTCTCTTGATAGCACAGTGGGTTCAATGGACTTTTATGGGTCAAGTCCCCTCAAGTAATCCTGCTTTATTCTCACCTGCTCTTGACAGTTCTCATCCTTGAACTCATTCACTAAGCACGGATGAAAGGGAGACCTAGTTAATGAGGCATGAAGCTAAGAAAGCACTGGTTACCTCAGCCTTATCTGCACCTGATGTCACTGGATTATTGATCCCCTCCAGCATACTACCCATATATATATATATATATATATATATATATACTTTTTTTTTTTTTTTACCATTTTGCTGTTAATGGAGTGGCTGAAGTTCTTCATGTTGTCCTTGATGTCCTTTACAAACATCAGCTATAGGTGAGTTTTTGTTTTCCTAACATCATTCTTATGTTGCCAGGCAACATTTCTAAATATCTCCTTTGTGTTCTGTCCCTCCTTCAAACACCTTCGTGTTCCCTTTTTGCATTGTGGTCTCCAAGGTTAGCCACTGTCATGATGCATCTGCTTGTTTTCTTGACAGCAGGGACGGACTATTCTTGTGCATGGAGATTGCTGTCCTTAGAGGCCGTCAGCTTCCTGGAGCTCCTTGTCTTTTGGATTTGTCTCCTATGGGATTCCCACTACTAATTCCTAAACAGAAGTCTGCTCACCTGAAGCCCATGGCCTCCACTGCTACTGTCCTTCCTCATCCCCTTTAAGATCCTGAGTTCCACTACCTCATCATCACTACATCCGTGTCTGGCACTGATAGCACATTCCCACACAGCTCCTCTTTACCACTGAACAGGTGATTCAGCTGTGCATCACCCCCATTAGCCCAGGCAGGACTTGTATCTGAAAGTTCCCCCTGACAGCCTCCAGGAACCTTGTTCACTGCTACCACCTGATGTGTTGCACTTCCAGCAGATGCCATGAATGCTAAAGTCCTACATAAGAAGCAGGTTCTGTGGTCCAGAAGCTTCCTTGAATTGCTTAAAGAGCCTTAATCACCTCCCTCACCCTGAGCTCTGCAATGTGCTCTCACCCTAATGTCACCCATGGCAAGTGTGGCTTGGTGACTGCACTCCAGTCCTTCCTCTATGCTTCCCAGGCTGCAGCTGTGCACACACATCTAAGGCAGCCGTGTCTCATTGCCACGTTTTGCCATTCCTGAGGTCTCTTCTGTTTCTGTCATCCTTACATCTTTTGCTTTAATGACTCTTTACAACATAATTCCCTTTGTTCCTCAATATGGTAGCAGAGCACTGCATCTTTCCTTCCCACATCTTGCCCACCCTCTCTTTCCTTGTTTTTTGCCTTACATCTTCCCTGTACCTGGCATTATGGTTGCAGTTTGAAATGCTGGTCACTTGGTGTGCCATGGTGCTGCAGAGTCAGTGAGTGTCAGCCACAGCCATGGCCTACCAAATTCTGTGCACTCCCATCAAAATAAATGGAGTTGGGCTGAGGAAGAGATATCTTTTCTCACACCTGAAAAGAGCTAAAGGTTTGGTAATTCATGGAGTAAAAGCTTATCTAGGATTCCTTGTCAGGGCAGGATTAGATGGCCCACACCATAAAGACCTCTGAAGTCCAAGTATTTGGTTTGTTCTGCCCAGAATTTCTGGTTAGAGTGAGCTGAAGAGGTATTGGTGATGCTTCTGCTGCATGGAACTGTATTACAAATGCTCTGTAACCAGCAACACTAAGAAATATCTCTCTGTTATTTACTGTAAAATTTAAAAAGTGACATAGAAGCAAGTGTGAAAGTGTTTACGTTTTACTGTAAGGGAAATAGAATTGTAATAATTTTAATCCTGTTCACCGCTGTGGAGGTGAAAATGAGATATGGTTTTAACTTCAGCACAATTTGATGTGCAAAACCACTCACACATTGCTAATACGTAAACTGCTTGACTGTGAAAAGAATTATCTTCAGACAAGCTTTTTTGACATTAGTAGTTAAGGATCCATGTCCAGGAAGGACACTGATTATGAGTTGTCATTTCTAAGGCCAATACCTATCATCCAATATCTATTGGAATTCAGATCAAGAAATGTCAGAGAGCCCACGTCTTGAAGTCTTGTGTTCAATAATTTTATATTGTGAATCTTTTCTTTTTATATTTCAGTATTCAGCCCAGCCTGTTAATAGACTTGTCTCAACCTTTCGGATAACTTTGCCAGAGAGAACTTCCTTCCCAGACTGACCTGACTGGATACCCACCATGCACAACAGCACCACCGAAATTCCACCCACGGCTGCGACGTGTAACGAGACTTGGCCCACCCAGTCGCCCAGCTCCGAGTTCTCCCTGGGTGTGTTGGTGCTGCTGGCTTTCCTCATGGTGTTGCTGTGTCTGGTGACCATCCTTGGAAACATGCTGGTGATCCTTGCTTTTGTTATGGACAGAAACCTCAGGCATCGGAGTAACTATTTCTTTCTGAATCTTGCTGTTTCTGACTTTGCAGTGGGTAAGTGAGAGCTGTGGAGCCATGTGCCAATTGTGTTGTAGGACTCTGAGGAGAAGCACTGGTGTTTGTTTTCTGTGTGTTTTCTTCTGAGAGAACTATTTCCCAGGTGTGTCTGGGGGAAGGATGTGGAATGGTGGAAGCTGCATGAAGTGTTTTAATAGACCAATATGTCTCAAAATATGTTAAAATGAGAAATGCATTCTTTTTCATATAAATACTTTTAATGTTGCTTCAAAAAAAAGGAGTGACTATTATATGTGGATACTTCTGAGGTTGTTTGCTGCAGTTTTTGATTTACCCTTGCCTCTCCAAATATAAGGTATTCATCACACACTTCAGAACACCTTATATTTGATAGCTATGTGTGATACATCCAGGTAAAGGAATTACTTCTCTACATAGTACTAATGGTTTATGAATACATTACACTACAGTAAGACACTTTATCACCAGGACTTTCTACTGGCTTCAGCTTAACTCAGGCTATTGATCTGATGAGTTGTTTGATACCAGTTTGACACCCTGCTGGCATCCCTCATCTATATTCCTGGTTGGTCCCCTCTTCCCACAGCAACACTGCAGAACTCCAGGAGAGTTTGTTGCTGGAGCTGCCATGGATCCAGATCCTAGCTGGTGATGCCAAGTGAGGTGATGGTGCCTTTTGCAGCACTCCTCCATGGCTGAAGCCAGGCAAGCAGCCCATGCAGCAGAGAGCCTGACAAAACCACAGTCCTGTGGCAGATGTGCCAGCAAATGTCTTGCCTTGAGGCTGGCAAGGAGGTACTTCTGCACAGAAAGGCTTTCTCTTCAGGATGGTCACAGAGACCAGCATTCACTGAACCGTGAGAAAGGAAATCGTGGCCACAGATCTACTGTACTTCTGACAAAACCATCCCCCCAAATGCTGTTCCTTTGTCAGTACTGTCTAGTGAAGTGTATTAGTTTAGCCTTTAAAGTTTTCATTTATACCTTCATTTATACCATTTATGACATGTTTTGTCTTATTCTGGGACTTACCCCATGGAACAGAAAACGATACATATGATGAAGCCTTTGCTTTCCTGCTAAGGCAGACAATTTGCTGGAGCTGCTATTTCATTGCTCAGGTCTTCTGCAAAAGTCTGTTTCTCCTCATATCTCATAGTTTAGTCAAAAAAGTTAAATATCTACCTTCTGCATCCGTTCTTTGTGGCTGGTGCCTCATGCATTCTTAAATCAGCCAGGAGGAAATGATTGCCATCAGTATTAGATTTGCCTATACAGACTGTAAATCTAAGATTTTGTCTCTGATTTTGGTCAGGAAATACTTTATTTTCTGAATTTGCTGTGGGGTTGGTTTTTAAAAAATTTATTAAACGTCTGGAATATTTACAGGGATGTGACTCATGTCTTTTGTGTGTACCAATTAGTAAAAGTAAGAATAGGTTCAAATATCAATGTTTAAAACCTGGGGTTTACCTCTGTATTTATATGTATAGCTCAAAGCAGTCATTATTTTTTGACATGGTGCCAAACATTGATCCCATTGAAGTCCATGAGAACAGTAGCTGTTATCAGCAACCATGAAAAATGAGTATGTAGTACCAAGTGATGCTGCTTGTATTTAAGGAATATGTTAAATTAAGCCATCAGTATGGAAAGCACTGTGAGCATTTCCTGGTTGGCAGCAGTCTGGCAGCTCTTTGCCCAGGGTTTTGTTGTCAGTGGACCACATCACCCTGGATATGTTTAGTAACTTCTAAGATCTTGATGGACTTATCAAGAAGGGAATAATCTGGAGAGTTTTAAATGGATCTTGATGCAACATATAATTTTCTATTTGTCTCTGGTAGATCAGCATTTTCAGGAATGTAGAATCAGCTATTGCACCACACTTCTGAAATGAGATTAGTGTTAAAATGAACATCGCTTGCTTAAAAATAGAAAAACCCCATGATTTTCTTAATTAAGTACTTCAGTGGAAGGTCTTTTGGACAAAACACAAATTTAACAAACCAAAATAGTTCTGGAGTTATTCTCATAACATTCTTCAGAGAAGAAGCATGGCATTAAAACACTCTTAAAAATGAGAGTTTCATATTCTGCTGTGTCTGCTCTATCTCTGGTAGAACACCACAAAGACTGCCCAATATATTGTCTTCAGTTTACAAATGCTAACCAATTTTACAGGAATAACTGCCATTGGCAACACCTGCAGATGTGTTTGAGGGAAAATTCTAACACAAATGAAAGAATAGAGAAAATAAAATGATGAGGTTACTTATCAGAATGCAACCACAGCGCATATATGCTACAGCACTAATTTTATACCTTTAGAGAGTCTAAGTTGGTTAGACTTGTATTTTCTTATTCAGAAAATCCTTTGCTGAATTGCTTTTGGCTTATTCTCAACAATCAGCATACATAAATCACACTAAGATCTAAGACACAGAAAGTCACCATCAGATTTAATGAGAATTTAGGAACTTGTGTATATAAACTACATATTCACCTTAATAGATTTGTTGATTTTTTTTTTTTACTCAAATGCCAAAACAGTGTGTCTCTCTGCTTCCAGGAATTTGCAGTCCCTATGAATCTCATGGTGTCTTTCTGGTTGCTTTCTGCAGGTGTGTTCTGTATGCCCCTGTACATCCCTTACAGCCTGACAGGAAAATGGCACTTGGGAAGAGGAATCTGCAAGCTCTGGCTGGTCATGGACTATCTCCTCTGCACAGCTTCAGTGTTTAACATTGTTCTTATCAGCTATGACCGTTTCCTGTCAGTTACTAAAGCTGTAAGTAACTTGTTTAGAGCTTCTCTGATTTTTTTCCTTGGATAGTTATATTTACCAACCTTTGCCATGTTGATGAGTATAAGCCCAAATTTAATGAAGATAATACCCCTCAAAAATATACTGGCATGTGGTGATTATTAGATATTTTGCAGCCAGATGGGGTGAATATTCTACACTGGGCATGCTTAACTGCAGAGCCAGTCAACCAGGAGTTTTCTCACAATTTTTTCTGCAAGCTGCTGTCATGTTACTGCCTGAGGAAAAGCAGTCTAGAGGGTAAAAAGGGTAAGGCAGCAGATTGGTAAAAAAGGGGCAGGGAAAGAGGAAATTCAGAGTAAACTGGATTTGGGTTTGGACCTAAAATCAGGTGTGAACGTAAATTACAGTGAAGCTAGGGCAGTAAAATCAGGGACAATGGGGAGGTTGTCTAGACCTGAGATGTGGTCAAAAATGATTCTGGATAAGACTGGGAGCAAGAGCAGACAGGCAGAAAGTGGAACAAAAGGCAATGACTGCAATCATTGCCTATAGACATGCATCAATAAACTCCTCTTTGTGTCTGGACCAGAACCCCAAAATTCAGACATATTCTCGCTTTCTGCAGAGAATTCTACACACCTGGTGTGAGCTTTGTGTCTTGGGCCATGCTAGGATGGAGGCCAGCATTTCTCACCAGCCACACTGTTAGCTCAGGTGGCAGGGAATGTCACAGGGAACTAAAGGTTCCAGCTCTTTTGTGTGCATGAGACAGTCAACATAACTTCATGGAATAGAATTTCAGTCTTATTTGTAGTAATTAATTTAACTTCCTATAACTGCCTTCTTAATACATTTTATTATTTTATTTTATTTAAGGAAAAAACCTTGGAAACCAAACACCGAAATTTTTGGTGTATAAGAAACCTTACGCTGGAAAGCCAAAGACTCAGCGTTTATAGATTGCAAAATTCAGAGCACCTATACAAATGCAATTAAGACCTATGGACATTTGTATTATAGTTTTAGTGACATTAACTCAAATTTTTATTATCGATTGGATGTCTAAGCTTGCAGAATTACACATTCATTGTGTGAAAGGGATGTGAGCCACTATATCTGTTCTGCAGCATATAGTAGAAAATATGTACTGGCCCTGGAGTGGATGTAGAAGGGAGAGAATGGGTGATTTTTTTTTAGTTTCATCAGCTCTGGTGCAGGTGTGGTATCTATTCCTTCATACTCATGAATTGTCTAGTAAGTAATTTTCTTATAGGTTAAGTCTATGTGCCACCTTTTCTGTCGAGAACCATGATGCATACAGTTATTTGTTTGTAAAATGCTGTATAAAGCAGTGCAGTTTCCAGTGAGTGGGAGTGAAGCTCCCAACAGCTACAAATTGCTAATTACTCTGTCACTTCAGACCTAGGTATCTCAAACAAGGCACACCAAATTACTAGGTACTGATGGATGATTGTGTTTCATGCCCTGGACCTGGACCCTGGCACAATGACATTACTTTGTAGAGAGACAGCCCTATGCTCTGTCAGTATCAATGAAATAAACTTGTGTGAGCTTCAGCTGATCAGCACAGCCACATCTCTGTATTACCAAGCACCTCTTGAGTTTGTCTCCAGCTGCTTCTTTAGGTCCCAAAATGGGTCTCTACAAGTCTGAACATTAAATATGTTTTTTTCCCTCGCAGGTATCTTACAGAGCTCAGCAGGGAATAACATCCAACCCTGCCATCAAGATGGTGGCCATCTGGGTCTTAGCATTCCTCCTGTACTGCCCAGCCATCCTGTTTTGGGAGCACGTGGCTGGACACAGCGTGGTAGCGGTGGATCAGTGCTACGCCGAGTTCTTCAACAACTGGTACTTCCTGCTGTGTGCATCCACCCTGGAGTTCTTTGTGCCGCTGCTCTTGGTGACCTACTTCAACGTGCACATCTTGCACAGCATCCAGCGGTGCCAGCGGCGTGGCAGCGTGCAGGACTGTGAGCCTCCCAGGAGCAGCAGCCTGTCCTGGAGGTTCTGTGGCTTGCCGAGGCCAGGAGCATCATCTCCTTCGTCAGAAGCAGAGGACAGTGTTTCTTCTTCCATGAGACCAAAGAAAGAGTCTTTGGGAATTGACTGCTCATCTCCATCCAGAGACAATTCTGTAACCCCAGAAAATGACTTTTCTGTTTCCTGCTGTGCAAAGACCAGATCAAAACTGCAGCGGGACAAGAAAATAGCGAAGTCTCTTGCCATAATTGTCTGTGTGTTTGCCATTTGCTGGGCCCCATACTCTTTATTAATGATTATCCGTGGGCCCTGCCAGGGAACTTGTGTCCATAACTTCCTGTATGAAGCAACCTTTTGGCTTTTGTGGATCAATTCCTCTTTGAACCCATTTCTTTACCCTCTCTGCCATGTTAAATTTCGAATGGCTTTTCTGAAAATATTATGTCACAAAAAGTTTGCAACACTGAGGTCAGGTTCTTTTTAGAAGGAAGAAGAAAAATTAAGTTCAAGAGGAGCTGGATGAGGGATGTAAGTAGGCACTGTTTGAAATTAGATTTAGTCTTTTCCAGGAGATTAAACTAGTTGCAAAATTCTAAATAAGCCTTCTGTGAAATATCCGCCTGCAGGCAAATGTGCATGACCAAGATTTGTGTACTTTTTCCAGCTATTTGAATTGGTAATTTAAAGGCTATTGCCTCTGTCTGACTTTTCAGAGTAGTCTATCCAAATTATCTTAATTCTGATTGTAATTGAAAATGTTGTCTTCAATTGAAGTACCTCATATATTTGTGTTCACAGGTGACATTAGTTAAAAATACAATAAAGTTGTATATTACCCATAGGGTCAATAGTATTCTAAAGTTGCTATGTTCTCTCTTCTACCTCTTTTGAACAATTTGCATTTAGAACCTGTTTTTTTGCCTATATGAAACATTGAATGAAGTTATGATTTTTGTTGCCAGGTATATAGCAGAATTACTTCCTTTCACAAAAGGTTTTTGGCCATCAGAAGCAAATAGGAACTACTTTCAAAAACTTGGATGTATGTGTTCACTGCAGAAGGGCATTGCTCACTATATTTGCTCAGATGCAGCAGTAGAGAATTCAGGTGTGCAAAGCATTTATGTGGATGTCCAGCTATTCTGCAAAAAACCAGCCTTCTTCAGATGTAGTTTTGAGAGATCATAGAAAAAGAAGTATTTGTGCTTACCCCTTGTGGGGGAAAATCCAGTTCTGTTTCTGTTACAAGTCCTCAGCTGGAGGCTGTGATAAATGGTATATTTCTTACACACTGTGTAAGGCTGTGTTTGTTTTTCTGCATGAGCCAGGAAAATGGCTGTCCTAGATGGCTGCCTGTAGTATGTGTGGTGAGAACTGAGAGAGCTTGGATGTGAACTTCTTTCAGTACACACTTTCCGTACTGTTAAGGATTATTTACTTTCATGGCTCTGGAATTACCAGGTATTAACTCCCTTACTAAATAAACAGGTGTAACTTTAAAATGTAAACAATTTATTTTCATCACACAGTCAGTAAGTATAAGGCTAGAAAATAAATGGAAGAATGAAAACTAAAGAAATGTGAGAGGTATTTGGTGTCCATTTTATCTTTTTTTTTTTTTTGTGTATATTCATATATGATATTAGTGTATTTTACTTAATCTTCTGAATGTTCTTCTAGGCTGAACTACCATTTAATCACAATTATATGTTTTGCTATACTATATGAGAATTTATACTCTTCTATTTATACAAATTACACATGTATTCAGCAGCGTAAGAGGTATTGTCTCTCAAATATGAGATGAGAAGTCTAATATTCAATACAAACTACTTTGAAGAGCTCTTTTTTTGCATTTGCTATAAGATTTTGGCCAGTGAGTTGGGCTAGTAATTACTGCTAGAAGTCAGCATTTGTGCATCTCCAAAGCATGTCAGAACACAAAACACAAGAGCCACCACACCCACCTGTTTTCTCTAAGCGCAGCACGTACCAGTCTTTCACCTGCAAAGTTCTGTCATTCTTTTAAAATGCAACTTGTAAAGTCAGTAGTGTTGAACACGTGCAAATAGATCCTTCTTTGTCAGCATTTAGAGCAAATCCTCCTTAAAGTTTATAAGACATACTTTTTGACTGTGTCAGCAATACAGAGTTAAAGATTTCATTCTGGTTAGCTTATCAAAAAGATATTTTTGAAATTTAGCTATTTCCATATGTAGATAAGGACGCATAATCTTATATCTATGACATGTTACATTTTTTTTCTGTTCTTCCTCTTCCTTGCTCCCATCTTTTGCTTTCTTCTGGTACCAGCCCGGTCTCTGCCACAGCTCTTTGGTACTGGATACAAGAGCTGAGTGCTGGCATCAACAGAGATTTATTTATATTGTATTTATTTATATTTTATTTTATTTATGAATTCTGCAGCAGTGCCCTGTGCAAAGCCAAGAAAAGGCAAGTTGAGGTTAGTTGATATGGAGGACAGGCTTAGGTGCTCTGAGGGGCAGTGAAACACCTGGTTCTGCCTCCATTTGGGCTGAGTTGACATGTTAGAAGTTGTCAAAATAAACACTCTAACAGCACTGTGCTTCTAGGTGCAAATGTGGTTTTAGAGGCATGGGCAGATATTTCAGTAGTACCTCTGGCTTACTTTTGTCAGCTTTTGCAATTGTAGTGGGAAACAAGTTGTAGATGTAGTTGATCTTCTCTCCCTCACTTTTCCTGAGCTACTGCTAGTAGGATAGAGTAGTCAGAAAGAAGCTGGTGGGAGAGCAAAATGGACTTTGTTTAGGTGAGGGGCTGGATTAGCCTCTTTATTCTTCTGATGTATTTCCAGCAGAGAAAGGTACAGAATCATAGCATTGATACTATGGTTTGGATTGGAAGGGATCTTTAAGATCATCTGTATGTGAGCAGGAACACCTTCCACTAGAGAGGGTTGCTCAAAGCCCCATCCAGCCTGGCCTTGAACACTTCCAGGGATGGGGTATCCACAACTTCTCTGGACAACCCATGTCAGTGCCTCACCACCCTTGAATTTATTCCTAATATCTAATATCTAATCTAAACCTGCCCTCTTTCAGTTTGAAGCCATTGCTTCTTGTCCTATCACCACATGCCCTTATAAAAAGTCCATCTCCAGCTCTCTTGTAGCCCCCTTTGGGTACTGGAAGGCTGTTTCAAGGTCTCTCTGGAGCTGAGCAACCTTCTCCAAACTGAACAACCCCAACTCACTCAGCCTGTTTTCATAGGAAAGGTGTTCCAGTTCTGTGATAATCTTTGTATCCCTCCTCTGGACCTGCTTCAACATGTCAATATCCTTCTTATATCAGGGACCCCAGTGCTGGATACTGAACTCCAGGTGGGGTCTCACAAGATCTCTGTACATTGTACCGCCTACCTTTCATCCAGGCTGTGAAAGCACTTGGAATTGCCATGGGAAGGGTTTAGACCAAGAAGACTCTTGTGGACAGTGAGTCCTTGTGGGAGCTGCGCGAGTAAGCTGCATTGCTGGCCTAAGTGATGCTTTCATGCTGATGGCATGAGATTCTTCCTACGCCTGCTCTGAGCCCAGTGCAGGTCCTGCAAGCCATGGCTTGGGATCCATGCTGATGAAAGGCATCAGTAAGGCTGATGGTTAAAGGGAAAATCTGATACCACTGTCAGATGCAGATTTCACTTCTCCCTTGGACTGATAGAACCATAAAACAACCCAAAATTCAGATATTCAGCACCTAAGATCAAAATCTAAAGTTGGATAAAATATAATGCCATGCTTTTTAGCAAGGTCTGGACCTTGGAGAGGTGGCTTTTTAGTTTTGTTAGTGAACAACACCTTAGTCCTTCATGAACAAAAATCTTATTTGGGCTCTAACAAAAAGAACTCATGAAAAGAACCTATTGCTGAGAAAGCTAAGTCAAGAGCAATTAAGTCTTACTCTATTTGTGTGAGGGCCTTGTGGGCATCCAATAGAATTTAATTGCCATGACTTGACCTCTCCTGGACCCCCGCTCCTTACATCAGCCTTGAGCCCAAGAGCATCATGAAACTGGAGAGGTCCTCTCCTGAGATACATGAGTGCTTTTAGGCTGCTCTGAGCACTGTCTTCTGCATTTTTTGAGGCATTAACTGAGATTGGCCTTGGACCCAGCTTGAGGTTGCTGAGATGGCCTTGGGCCCAGCTTGTCACCTCGTGTTTTGTCATGTTCTGCCCTGGCCATACCTGAGGAACTGAAGCCATCCACTGCAGCGTAGTGTGTGATATCACTCATCTCTCAGAAAGAAATCACACCAGTGGGTCAAAACCCATCTGATCAAGGACTCCCCAGGAATTTCTCAGTTCTGTCTGTTCTGTCTGCAAAGGATCTCTTGCCTTCTTCCTCCCAAAAAATTCCAGATCCCACTCTTTACATGTTTTTTTACCAGTGCTATCCTAATACTTTATCATTATATCAATCTTCCCTTCTCTTGTATCATTCAATGATACAATGATACAATCATATCAATTCAATTCCTTTTCCTTGCAAACTCACCACATTTCTTGTATTTCTTGTATTACCAGGTTTCCCATTTTGCAACAGGTAGTTCATGTTCTTCCATACTGTTGTAGTGTTGATAGATCTGCTCTGGTACATATTTCTTTGTGCGTTGCTCAACAGTTCCCCAGTCATATTGGCATGGCTTTTTCAAAAAAACATAAAAGATGTTTTAAGCCAAAAAACACAAAAAATTGATCCAGAGCAAAGAAATAATTTTTTTTTTCCTTTGGTCTTGTTTTCAACTTGTATTCATTTATTTTAAACACAATGTTTTAGCAGCAGTGTTAATAAAGTGCATTAGAAACAGCTTTCCTAGTGTAAATAGGGTAACTGGCATAAAGTGGAGTGGCTGGATTTTTGTGTGGCAAAAGTGGAACAGCATCATGTAATGACAGAAGATTAAGGTGAAATTCAATTTTTTACTGTGCTAACAGGGAAGTGGAAAAAGCAGACTATTTTGTATATCACTGGTAATCACTAGGTATTGTTCTCTGAAGACTTTCCCCTTCTAGCCCCTTTTTTTTTTGGTGATTTGGGATCTATACTTCAAGCTGGATCAAACTTTCTTGCCTTTGGATGTTGACACAGTGCTCTGATCTTCGCTTGTGTGTATACTTGTTCATTTACTTTCTCTCCTTGCTAAACAACTCTGCCCAAAATTTTTATCTTAAATATGCCCGGGTAGGCTTAAATATGCCTGGAAGGCAGGCACTGTGGGTACATCTGCTGGCTTTCCTTACAACAGCTTCTCACAGAAGCCTCATTTTGGCTTTTTTTTCCTGCTGCTGTTTCAACCAGCATATTCCTGCAGGTGTCACTGGTGCTACACGGCTTTTTTAAACCTTGCAAATCCGTGGGTTTTTCAAAAGGTGCCATTTATGTGCACAATCCTACATGATATGACACCAGCACCTTTCTGCTAAAACTGCCACCAGATCTGCTGTATTACATCTAATATTTACTCTGCTGCAGAAAAGATTAGGGGAAGGGCTTATTACCTTGGCAAAGAAAGGAAGACTTTAGTCACACAGATCATCATAAGTCAGCACAGAACTTCTTTCTAAGTTGTTCTGCATAGAAATCATCTTGTGCTCAGAATTTGAAACACAGCCTTATGTCACCCATGGAAAAGGAGGGAGAGTCACAGTGAGCTGAGGGCAGGTCCTCAGCATTGGTTTGTCAGAAAAAAAAGGTCCCTTCTCTTCTGACATATGAAGGTTTATTTCTCATTAAGGTATTTAAGCTATTCTACTTGTGGGCTGCTGCTAAAGAAGTCCATCTCTCATATCCTTCATGCTGCCCTTTGTCAGCAGCTTACGTTTGGGTTATCTTCAAGTACCAGTGAAGCTGCAACTTTGGATATGAATACTTGGTTATGTTTCTCAGTCATTTCCTATGGATCAGAGCTGTAGCTTTGCTAAAGTCATTGGGGATTTACCAAGACAGCCAAGTTGTGCCAAACAAGAGCTGAGAAGGCCTTTTCTGGATCTGTACCGTGGACAACTTCAAGGGAATCAGCTCAGCAGAGTTTTCGGGGATGGATAACTTCCCCAGCAAGACAGATCTTGGTTCTATCTTTCCCTGACATTCTAAAGATCTGAGCAACTTGATTTCTGTCTTGAACCTTTTGTACATGGGAAACTGTTTGCAACTGTTGAAATTTGTGGTGTTCCCTGCTGGGACATTTACATTCAGCTGGTTCTGCTGCTTTTGACAAATGTCTGCAAGCAGAGTCAATCCTCAAGTATATACAAAGACAGTATATCAGTGCAAATGCCTTCTTTGCAGGACATGAGCCATATTAGTTTCTGGAGTAAAGCCAAGGAAGTTAATGGGTATAGCCTCTGAAGTTTAAGAGTTTATATTACTTGTATTCTATTTCTGTAATAATTTCTGGTATATACATTGATCAATTTTCAGGTTGTTCTACTAATGCCATCTCAGGTTAACTCACCACATTACTTTTGTGGAATCATACTGATGCACTGTTTCTTTCTGTGCTCTGTTGCTGGGTTGTTCACACTATTTAATGACACAATATAATTTTTTCATTATTATACATCAGGTTTAATGAGAGCAAATTGTACTGGCCTCTGACTCACCCCTTCTTACAGCCTTGCACCTGATGTTGTATCCCTCCTCTTTACCATGCTGGAGGTACTGGAATTAGAGTGCTTTAAGAACCTGTATGTAAACACTTGTAAGTTTTTTCATGATAAGGAATGTCAGTGTTATTTTTAAAAATATTTTTTTCCATCTAGCATTCAGATTTATGTCTTCCTTGGTACTTGAATCTGGGCGTATAAGAGACTGAAGAAAGAAGAGTTTATGCCAAAACTGAAACAAAGTGGTGATTTCATATCTTTCCAAGATTCTTTCCACATCAAGAGCTTAGGCCCTGGCCCTTGTGCAAGTTATTTCTTGTGAAGTCAGAGTTTTGTTGCTCCTTGGTAACATGAGATGGCATATCTGCACAGGCAGGAAATTTGAACCAAACGGGGGATGTGAGGAGGAGAAGTTGCTTAGTAAAACAGCCAACAGACAAAAATACACCTCTGGTTTTGGTAAAGACCTTCAGCCATATTTCAGTGTCTCATCTCACATAGTTTCTTAGATGTTATAAAGGACCTGAGTGAATCAATTACCATATAGAGATGTAGCAGATTTCTTTGGATGTATTTTTAATGAGAAAGGGAATCACCAGAGGGACAGGTGCAATTCCATGCTATGCTAGATCCAGTTCTGGGCTGGAAAAGCTCTAAGAGTTTAAATAGTCTTTTTTTTCTTTTCCCCTCCAAATTTGCTAGATCCTTAAAAAAAGGATTCTAGTAACATGGTTGTAGTTTACTAGATGGCCCATTTAAAAAATGGGCTTTCCCCCCCTCATTTTTGACATGTCAGCTTCGCAGAGAGGGAAAACTGTGAACTAAACTTTTGTGCTGCTGATAATATTACAGATTTCTGGCCAGGTTGTGGAGAGGGAACTACCTCACTCACAGTTGAGCAACTTGAAGTCTTTCTGTAGTGATTAGTATTCCTGGAGTGTGTTTGTTTATTTCTGTGACTTGAAGCCTTTGCATCCTCTCCTCCTTCCCCTGATCCTCCCAAGGCAAAAATAACCATTCTAAGAGTTCTTGTGGGTGCTTCCTGGCAGACCTTGCTGTTAAGATCTTTTCATCTTGGATTGTCTTTCTTTCTTGCTTCAGGCCATTAGCCTTTGCCTTGTCCCCTTTGACTGCCCTGCATAATTCCTGCCTCTCCATGGCTCTTCCCAGCTCAGATTTATTAATTGAAAGGGAAGCTGCCTCTGTGGCACCTGAAGGGCTTCCGGCTGAGCCTGAGGTGGGGCAGCAGCCTGCAAAGAGAAGTGGCTGCCTGGTGGCTCTTGCTATCAGCTGTGCTTTGCTGACAGTCAGGGCACTTAGCCTCCAATTTAGCTTTTCTTAGAGGCAAAAAACTCCACAGCTCCACAGCTGTGAGGTGAATTTGAAAGACGTGCCCTGCCCTGGAGAGAGGAGGGCAGAGGTGTGAGGTGGGCAACAGAGAACCAAAGGAAGCTCTTTTCCAGAGCTGGCTACCCTGAGCACAGCACCTGCATGACCCAGCCTGCAGGGTCTTCAACTCTAAATTATCTTTGCATATAATGACAAACATTGAGGGCAGGTTTATCTAACTTATGATCTTCCTCGGGCTTGTGTGTTCCAAGCTGGGCAATGTCTTCTGATTCTTTTTTTTGTCTCTAAATGTCAGGTTTTGGAAAAAAAAAAAAATTCACCTGAAAACTTTTGCTTAATTCCTGCTTCAATTTATAGCCACAAGGTATTTATTCCTCTTTAATACCTCAAATCAAGCTATGGATCTTGTCACAGGTGGCTTCCAGACTATAATTTGTTTATTTACTGATCAAAGGTGAATGTGGCTGATTTGCTTGCTGGAAGGATGAAGAAGAGATGAGGGCCAGCATGGAAGACCTTTGTCTGAGCACACATTTTGGCTGGCTCCTTAGGCTGCCCCGTCATCCCTACAATTTTGGGGAATATGAAGGTGCTGCAGCCCATTTTCTCTTCTGAGCCATTAATTCCCTCTCCACCTTACTGGAGTTCACAACTCCAGTAACATGAGCTGCTAGTCCTTTAAAGCCTCTTTTCTTTCCTTTTTTTTTTTTTTAATTACTCTCATCTTTAACTGCTCTGGATATGTCCTTGGTGCTTTGGAAAAAAAAGTTATCTTTCCATATCTGTGGTTTCATGAAGGAAAGAGAAAGAAAAGGCAAAACTACCCTTTATTTAAAACAAAAGATGTGATAGAAGGAAGTGAAAAACTACATAACACTCAGTAGGGAAAGTTAAGTTTCTCTGGAAATGAGGGAAGAGAAAAGGAGGCTGAGGGGAGACCTTACTGCTCCCTGAAAGTGGGCAGTGGCAATGTGGGTGTTGGCCTCTTCTTCCAGGCAAAAAAGGATGGAACGAGGAGAAATGTCCTCAGTTTGCACCAGGGGAGGTTCAAGTTGGATATTAGGAAAAAATTCTTCACTGAAAGAAAGATTAAGCACGGTAAAAGGCTCACCTTTTACCATGCTTAATGGGTGGAGTGGTGTAGTCACCATCCCTAGAAGTGCTCAAAATAAAAATGCTTTAGTGGACATGCTTTAGTGGACATGATAGTTTTTGGTCAAAGGTTGGACTTAATGATCTTGGAGGTCTGTTCCAACCTTACCGATTCTCTAAGACCTGAAAACTAAATCAAAATACTAGCTACAAGCCAATTTATGTTTCACAATATGTGTGGTTATTGTGCAATGTGCCACTAAAACTCCACTGAAGGACAACAAAATGATGGAGTGCAGTTATCCACACAAACGTCAAATATTGTGGGATGCATTCCTCAGTCATACAGACAAAACTGGTACGGTGTTGTTTGATTATTCTTTATTATAATGGCCCCCTACCTCATAAACGATAAAGAGGAGTCCCCAAATTGAAGGGGTGTCTGCAATACAGAAAATAAACTGTCTCTGAAGTGTGAATGTTCACATGAATGCACACTGCCTTTGCAAAGTTGGCTGAGAGCCACATTTTGTCATGACTGTTCTAAAACCTCACAACTTTTTAATAATATAAAGCCTAGACTTTTATCTGCATAAGTTTAATAAATATTGATCAGATTAATGCTTGATACAGTGACACAGGGAGCTTAAGTTCTTCTATTTTAAGATCTTAGGTGAGCTAAGAGTTTAAGGTGATTTAAGGATTTTAGATCAGTAGAAAATAATAAATGGTCTTTAAATCTCTAACACAGCTTAGCTGCAGATTTGCAGGCCATCCTTCAGACATTAAAAAAAATATTAAGCCTTCCTCATGCAGCAGAGTTTGTGTCAAATCCAGGAGGTTTCAAAACTGACTCGGTTACACATTATTATGTCCCTCTCAAAGTTTTCAATGCCACTGAAATTGCTGTTACCCAAAGTTTAATTTTTTCCCCCTCAAATGTTCATGAGTTTGGGGATGCTGTGAGCAGTTTTCTTATGGCTTGGTCTTGCAGTGCCATCCTTGTAGGTGGACTGTACCCGCCATCCAGTGGAGCCTTTCTGCTCCAAACTGTTTCCCTCTTCCATGGGAGGGCTCAGCTGGGAAAAGAGGCTGAAAAGGCTTATAGCACCACTTCAGAGAACTGCAGAATAATTTTGGTTAGAGGTGACCTGTAAAGGTCGTTTCGCTCAAGAGAGAACACTTTAAATGTGTAAACTAGTTAACAAATTTTGCCTTTTTTTTCAGTAGTTTCTTTCTGTGTGTCAGTTCTAATTCTCTGAGGAAGTGAAAGCAGAGGAAGTAGAGTGCTACAATCCACAGTTGTTTTCCTGTGTGGAAGACTTCTAAAGCAAGACAGTTTTCAAATGGAGGGGAATGTTTCTGAGGTAGCAAAATGGGATCCACCACAGTGTGCCACCTACCTCCTCATCACACCCTGCCCCATCAAAATGAGACAAGGACTTTTCAATGGCCAAGGGGATCCTGTCAGCAGCCAGCAGCAGCTCCTGCCACTAGCAAAATTAATAGCAATGCTAGTTTTGTGCTAGTTTCTTAACATGAACTAATTTGAATAATTTCGTTTGAAAGTTAGTTCAGAGCATGTGTTTTATGTAAAACCACAGCAATTGCCTGAAATCATTGAGTGGGAACGGAGGAAATCCTCATTGAGTGTCTTCAAAGTGACACTGGTCACCTTGTTGGGCCATCCTTTCTAACATACCTGCAGCTCAGCCTGAGTTGTAGTTAGCTTTTTGTGTCTCAGCTCTTGTTGGAAACCTTTGCTTGAGCAGCAAACTTTTACAGCTGGTTTTCTTTCCAGCCTGAATTTACTTCTGACCACTTTGTAGGTATACATTCTGTGCCAGTGCTTTGTATTTTAGCTAGGTCTCTTTCTGCAGACACATCCCCAGCCAGCCACCCTTTGTTAAGCTGAGCAGCCAGACATCTCACATCCATTTTCCTAACCTTCCCACTGACCTCTCTGTGTCTCTTCCAGCTGGAAGGTATCTCCCTGAAACATGGGTGACCAGGATTGTAGCAGTTTTCCATATGGTATCACCTGGGCCTCATACAAAGACATGAATGCTTCTCTATTTTTGCTGGAAATACCTCCCCTGCTGCCCTCATAGTTCTCTTTTCAAAAAATGAAATTAAGTGAGTCTGGCAAGGTCTACCTTTAGTAAACCCATGTTGCATTTTATCCCATATTGCTTTTACCTCTGCATCATTAATTAGACTCCCCACAGAACACTATTTTAAAGCCTAGCAAGCAATTCAAGTGGCTCTAATAGACCTGTAAATATGGGTCAATTTTTTCACCTTCTTAATTGGAGGTTGTACCCTTGTTCCCCAGTCCTATGGCACTGTCCACAACCTTATTACTTTACCAAAGACACTTGCTAACAGACTTGAAAAATCTTGTGGCAAAGCTTTTCTAATTTAAAGCAGGATATTATCTCATCCTTCCTATTCTAGCATGCTGGTCACCTTTTTCTTAGGGAAGCAGAACATTTTCTTTAATATTTAGTTTGGCTGCCTTACCTGCACTTTTATTCTTTCAAATTAATGACTTTACTTATAAAACTTCTTTTTGTGTGTTTCCCATTTAATTTAAGCTTTAATAATGTCTTAAAAGATATTTTCTTTATCCATCTGTCTTTTACAGTGCCTCAGATATGAACCAAATCAAGTTCAGAATGTAATCTTCTGAATGAGGATTGCTGAGGATGAGGATGCTTGTTGATCATCTCAGTTAATGGTATTGTCAGACCATATTATCATTAAAAGCATTTGTTTGCTAACCCACATCTAGGCTGTCACAGTTTGCCATAAAGACATTTCTGACAGCACTTAGCTCTGAGATTGTAGGGTATAACCAAATCTGGTGGTGAAATTTAGTGTCTGATCACTGGAAAATGCTTCTGCCTCCCAAAAATTTGTTTTGTGTTTGTGGTTTTTTTTTTGTTTTTTTTTTTTTTTTTTTTTTGTTTTTTTTTTGTTTTTTTTTTTGTTTGTTTTTTTTTGTTTTTTTTTTTTTTTGTCCTCAAGCTCTTCTTGTATGTTGGTGTTGGTGCCATCAATTTTTACGATGACTTTCTTTCTTCTCATATTACTCCTTAATAAAGCCCAGTGTATTTTTTAGATTTCATGGTGAAATTTAATGGTCTAAAGAACAAAAGAAAAAAAACCCAAACTGTATTCATCTCAGAAATAATATTGCACTCTTTAAAATATGCCCCTGGTGTGGATTTTGAAAAAAATCAGTGATGCTCAATGTATTGTATAAACTTAGTTAGAAGTGTTCTCAGTTGTCAAAGTGGATTTCTTTTATTTATGGCTTTGATTAGCTATTTTTCAGTTTGGGGACACAGGGAAAATTTGGGAAGAGTGTGAGCCCATAATGAATGGCCAGAAGAACACATTTTTCTAAAACAAAAAAGCCTCTAACCAGACTATTCTACAAGCAAATGTGCCCAGTGGAGATAGTCCAGACAACTGCACCTGGACACCACCTGGATATAATTAAGGTCCCAGAATGGAAGATGTGTTAAAATAGATGCCAGGAAATTTAACACTCTCCCTTCTTTATCCATCTGCTGCAAAGGGATGGCATAGATAGTACAGTACAGTGGACTCATAGGACTCTGGATATCTCCAAGGAAGACTTTTTTTTTTCCCCCTTCTTTTAGATTCTGCCAGTATCTGTATGCATTGGATTTTTGCTGCTTCTTGACCCTACAAGGTGCAACCACACACCAAGGGTATTTCTATGGCTTAGTGTATTTCTTATTGGCTGTGCAAGAAGGAATTGCTTTGGTTCTCTCCCTTGCTCATATCTACAGGCCATACTCAGCCCCTGTGGGTTTCCTATTATTCTCAAAAGTATTAATTATTTTAAAAATAGCACTTACTATGTCATTACTTTCACCCATTACTGACCATGTTAATTTTTTTCCAATGCGTTGTTCAGCACTAAACTTCAGAAATGTGGCTTTCACTTTATTATCCACAGGTGAAGAAAATGCAAGCAAGTTTGCAGATATTTAAATCTGGTTTATTCAGAAACCAACTTAGTTGAAATGAAATGTAATGCTTTGCCTGAAAAAAGTGAAGGGGAAAAATAAGGTTCAGCTATGCAGAATACAACAATCAGTTGGTTAAAATCTAACATAGTTTCTTCATTAAATGTTAAAAATTTCTGTTGAAACAGTATTAGCACAGCAGGGTTGGGAAGAGCCAGAGATAAATAATGACTCAGAGCAAATAGGCCTCAGCAGGAGAAAAGAGGTGTTTCACCTTATTGTGATCAGAAGCTGTCCTTATATATGTTGAAAATTACCCTTAATCCTATTATTATTATTACCATTACATGTGACCTTGCTAAGTTTCTATTGTAAGAATGAATGGTAAAGAAAGGAAGTCTGAGTGAAGACTTTCAACATATTATCATGTTATATTAATTTTGTAGAGGAACTTGGGACAGGAGTCTGTTGCAATAGACAATGCACAGGGTGACTTGGTGCCTGATTGACTTTCTTGCATTGGAAGCCCCAAGAGAGGGACAAATGGAGTGGCATGCAATCAGATATTATCATGATTTGCATAACTGGAGGCTGACAGACAAGGTGGACTGAGATTTAGCTGTGCTAGGAGCTTTATAATCACAGAACGATCTGGTCCTTGCCTGAAAAGGAGTTACCATCCTTGATAGGCAACAGAATGAAATGAAAATAATACATTAAAAGCATCTCAGCCATCTGTGACTCCTAATCAGCCTTCAGAGATTCTGGAAGAAATGAATCTTGAAGAGGGGTCTAGGATGGTGGATCACACCTATCTTGTTGGTCGGTTGCTGGGCTCAGTACTATTCCTCATTAACAGAATTTACAGTGATAAATAATTTTGTGGTGATTTATAGATAAGGACAATAGCAACGCCAAAATCCCTGCCAGCATGCAGGGCCTTCCAATACTTTGCTCTCCTTTAGGGCTTGGATCTCCATGATGCCATGATTTTGGTGATTCATCCTTGCTGGAGGATCTGGGAACAGCTTGGGGACACCAGTGCTGTGGTGGGGAGATTGTGCTCCTAGAGGAGGGATCAGCACAGAAGAAGTTGTGAAAAGGCAAGAGGAGGGCATAGTAAGTTCATCTGCTTCTTGTAGTTTGGGTGGGAAGTAGAGCAGACAGGGAAGCAGGGGCCTTAGGAAAACGAGTAGGCAGAAGGGGTCTGCAGTTTGGGGAGCCTGGACCTGGTACAGCAAAGAACTTCAGGGCAGAAGGTGAATTTGAAATGGGGATCAGTGTAAGTGAAAAGGTAGACAGCTAGGAAGATATCATGAAATCTGTTTTGAATACACACAAGAAGTAATGTGTATCTTTTATCTCAGAGAAAAACTACTGTAACGTATGTAAATGATGATTAATCCACACATATAGAGTTGTTTGTGTTTTAATTTTTTTTTTAGAGTTGAAGTGACTTCGGATACAGACAATGACATAGGACAGGAAAGAGAGCAGTGGTGTTTCCCCTCACAGGTGATAAGTGCTGAACAGCTTCACACGTAAGATGCCTGTGTAAAAAAAGGGAAAAAGCGGTTTTCTTTTTTCATGTGAAAGTATAGTTCTATTCCCAGCCAAACGTACAAGTGGTTAGAATAAAAGAATATCAAGAACACCGGCAAAAATAAGTCTTGAAATGTATATATTTTGGAAGAGTATGAATGTTTAAAGGATATTAAGATATCCTTTGAGAGATGAAGAAAGGTTCTGCCATCTCTTATTATCTGGCTTAGTAGGCTGAATAAGTGAATAATTCAGAGAGCAAAGTTTCTCCAACAAATGAGTCACCTAGACTCCAAACTATTAGCATGCAGCCAAGGCATATTGAAAAACCAGAGTTCATCCACACTGGTTTTAGTAACTGCTCCACTCAGTAGGGAAATAAATCAGTTTTTCCTCAGTTAACACAAGATCTGAATAACCATCAATTCCCCCCACAGTATCTGCAGCACAAATGGTATCACAGATGCTTGATTGTAGGTATAAATTAGCATATTATGCCCATAGGGGGAGGCTGGATGATGATGGCTTAGTAGCTGCTGGCCTCTGGGAAAGTGCAAATGTAATGTCAGATGACTCAGTTTGCCAGGTGAGCAAGAGAAGCTGTGCCTTCACAAAACAAAAAAGGTGAAAAATGAAGACAAATTGTAGAGTAGTGCCTGTGGTCATAGATACGGTGCTATCTGACATCCCCGCTGACTGACACTTAGAGGCAAGGAAAAGCACTTTTGGAACTCTGGTATAAAGGAAGGATTGAGAAGCACCTGGGTAAATTATCACTGCCTGGGTCTTTCCTCTTACCTACTTGCTCTTCCTGGAGGAAGGGAAATGACTACTACTTGGAAACCTTATGAGTTAGAAGGAATTGTAGGAACTATCTGTGCAAATTCAGACCTCCATCTGAAAGCAGTATCCATGACTGAAAATCCTGACACAGTTTAAAAGCAATAGAGGGGACCAAACTCACCACACCAATCTGACTTCTTTCCTGTAAGTTTATTCCTCTTGTATTTCCTCACAGCAGGTTTTCCTCCCTTTTTTTTTTTTTTTTTTTTTTTTGCTATTCTCATCCTTTTTGTTCTTGCCACCCACACTTTTTCTCTTTAACAGAGAAGAATTTGATTCCTATAAATCTTCCAGTGTTCAACACCTCTCACCTGGTGGCCTGTTGTTCATGAGGCAGCATCTGCACAGTGCCAGGTGGGATCCTTTGTCAGCAATTGACAGGAGATGCTGCTGGTAGCTATTACCCACGGAAAGGAAGGCGATGCTGAAATGGGGTTGTTAGGGAACCATGCGGCTCTTTCCTCATGTTGGGAGGACAAGAATACAGATTTCTCCTTCACTGCTGCCTGCCAGCATGTAGCTGTCAATTACTGCCTGTGCTTTGACACCCGAGCAGCAGCCTGGCCTCTTCCTCCTCGGCCATCCCTGCCTCCTCTGCTGCACAGAGCTGCCTCTCCAGGTTAATGAGGTGCTGGTGTAATTTTGGCACCCAGCTCTTGTGCTGACAGCTGTGCCCCGGCTCCAGGAGTCCTGGCGCGTTACCACCGCTGTGGCTGCCGGGCCCCTCGCTGGAGCTGCTGCACATCTCGCAGCAGCTGGTCTCCCGTGGGCTTCTCCCTGCTAGGCTTGGGGATGGAAGACAGCAGCAGTAGCCAACACTGTTTCACAAGCAAATTGTGTGAGAAAGTTTTTTCTTACAGTTTTTTTTGGTCCACCTTTTAGTGCAGCTGCTAAGTGAGGGTGAAAAAGCAGAATCTGTTCTCCTTCTCTTTCAGCCTCCACACATGGAACAGTTGTGGGTGCTCTGCAATGGGAGTAGCTCTGTGATGAGGTCAAGGACACATCCCTCTTCTGCCAGGGCGGCCAGCAATGGTGACTATGGCAGTGGAAGTGTAATTTTATAGTCATGAGATCAGTGGCATGTGTTCCCTGAAAGGAGAGCTCCCTCTGGAAGAGGCACCTGTCCTGGTGCTCTCTCATGCAGGACAGGTTCAGCTCTGCCCATGTGCCCATGGCATCCCCAAAATGTTTGCTGCTACTGAGAAAACTTCTTCCAGTATTTCTAGAAAGAAAGTGATTCTTAGGAGACAGGAGCAGGGCTGGAGCAAGGAGGGTGTCCCGGCACTGTTGTGAGGGGCTCTAGAAGGAGATCTGCAGAATTTCTATCTTCTCTCAAATCGACCATGTGTAAGGTGGAGGTGGTCCACTAAAATCCTGTCAATGTCTTAAACCAGCCTAAGGCACTGAAATTTTACAGAAGAGGGTTCCCATTTTGTGGCTTGTGGTTGCAGAGCATGACCTGTAACTTCAAGTGTTTACTTCTCAATTAGTTATTGATTTGTTTTCCAATTCACTGACAGTCTTGAATGTCCCTGGAGCAACTGGGAAAGCTAGAAATAAAGCTACTATTTACCTTAATTAATTATCTGGGTTTTTTTCCCTCTCAGGGACCAAGAAACCACTTCTCAACATTCACGGGTCATGGACTCCTCCCTGAACATCCATGTAAATTATTTAAATGTTAGAGCTATGATATCTATAGTGCAGCCAAGGATAATGAAATTGGGAAGAGGCTTCTCATGTAGTTGCTCCAGTCCTTCATCTTTAATGCACAAGGAATGACTCAGGCGCACAGAGTCCTTCTCCCTCCTTTATCATGGCATTTTTTCCACCTACTGAGTATTTTTTACTATTGTAGATCTTATGAGAGGAAAGATTGGTGTAGGAGTCATGGCAAATTACCTTGCAGCACTTGTAATCAGTTCTATTGCCAGTAAATGCATATTCTTGGAAAAATTGGGCTGCTGCTGTATTAGGGATCTTACAGGCAAGGGTGATGATGAAGGGTCTCTTTGTAGCAGCAGAGCTGAGCTGGTGCAGCCGCAGAGCCCACCAGCACAGCCACAGCTCACAGCAGAGCTTCAGAGGCAGGAGGGTCAGGAGGAAAGGCCACTGAGGCTGAGCTGGGGCTGCCCCAGGCACTGCTAGTGAGCCGAGACTACTGCCTGTTAGCTCGCCTGCCATCACTCCTTCACAGGAACTTTTGCTAGTACAGCTAATCCTACTCTAGGGATTTACCAGGAATAAAAAACAGGAATAAAAATGTCACTGCTTAAACCAATGTGGTTCCAGAGATAGAGGTTTCCAGTGCAGACTTAGCCTCAGGTTGGTTTTATAAGGGTAGCTCTTGTCATCATTTACACTAAATCTGGACTGTTGGGGGAAAAAAGTCAGAGAGGTTGCAGCATCACTGATCCTTTGATTTTGCCTGTTTCCCTGTACTCACTCTTTTGGAGCCAAGGTTCTGTGATGGGCAAATATCAGGAGAATCACAGTATTTGCTTTTTTTTTTTTTTTTTTTTTTTGGTCCCTTGACTGTAGCTGGACGATTTACAATCACAACTGAGAGCTTTGAAACAAGGAGATGGAAAAACACCACCAGGACAATTTCACTCATGCGAGGCTACTCCCCAACTCTTTTATGGTTTTGCGGGGCTAGTGGCCAGAGGCATAGAGATGCCCTTCCCCTTCGGAAATACTGTCTTCCCCTCACAAAAGTGTTTCTGCCCTCATTCTTCGGGCAGTTTCTGATTTGCCCTGGCTGACCTGGGACTCCCCAGCTGCCTTCAGGAGCGCACAGGTTCGCGGCTGGAAAGCGAGACCCTTGGGGCTGCGCTCCCCGCCCGGCTGCTCTCTGCGGGCCGGGCTTTTCCCCGTAATGAAGGCAGAGCATCTGTAATGCTCCCGAGTCGTTCCTGCAGCGGGAATCCCATGGTTCGGCCGGGGGATGCGGCCACTGGATGTCACTGTTGTTCCGCGGAAACCCTCCGAAAGGCACGGGCGGAGGAGCGATGTAGCTATGGAGTGGCAGAACATGGATTTTCACACTGCGGGATCTGCTGCTCTGAGGGGCTCCGAGCAGCCCCGTCTCAGGCAAAAGGTCCGTATGGATTCTGGGAGGGTGAGGTATGGATGCTCTGGGTGTCGGTGCTGTTCATTGTTTGTGATAGCTCCTTATTGATGATGGAAGGAAACAGTGATGAAATTAACAGGATCCCCCAGCAGTAGCTTGAGAGTGTCTTTGACATTTCCTGTGTCTGCTCACTTCATGGACTCATAGAATCATGGAATGTGGTTGGAAAGGTCTTCAGGATCATCCAGTTCCAAACCCCCTTCCATGGGCAGGGACACCTTCTGCTAGCCCAGGTCGCTCAAAGCTCCATTCAATCTGCTCTTGACCACTTCCAAGGATGGAGCATCCACAAGTTCTCTGGGCAACCTCTTCCACTGCCTCAGCCCCTCCCAGTAAAGAGTTAATCTCTTCTCTGCACACACGGGTCTGAGGGCAGTGGGAGTCCAGCCAGGACGAGAAGGCTGTGTCTTGTGGACCTGCAGAGCATCAGGGCTGAGCTGCAGGATGCCAGGAAGGGAGCCAGGAAAAGCACATCGTCCCCAGCCTGCACTCACTTCCTGGGGCAAGCAGGGTGTGTGGAAAGCAGCGTGTGACTGGTCTTGCCCAGATGAGCAGCTGGGGTGCAACTGGGCTGCCCAGTTAGGGAGCTGGGAAGTGTCCTCAGGTGCTCCCAACGCAAACAACATTTGACAAACACCAGTGGGCCCAGAACAGTGAATCTGTCCAGAGAGGATGATTGCAGACAGTACAATGTTAGGCAAACCTGTGAATATTTCTGCTTTGTTTAGAGCATTTAGGCTGGAGCAGAATGTAAGGCTGGCCGAGCAGAGACAAAGGCAAAGGAATTTTACTCCTCTTTTCCTCCTCTCCAATACCTGTGTTGAGCAGAAGCTCCTCATGGATGAAGACTGGTTCCTAGATCTGAAAGTCCAAAAGAGTGCCATTGAGCATTTGTGTTTTAGGGAAGGATTTTTCTCCCAGTTGCCAGTCTGGCTTTAGGTTAACTCTGCAGGGATGTCAGGATTTTTCTTCTGTGAATTGTCTTACCTTTCTTAAGATAAGAAGAGGGCAACTGTTGTTTTCCTACTAAATCCTAATGGATTAAAGTTCCAAAAATGTTTCTAGTAAAAGAATTTAGTTAAATGGAAAGAAAATACATCTGTATAATTAATTACTTAAATAAAACTTCAGAAAGTCATAGGCTTTCCCAGAAAAAATGTTCTGGTAAACAAGGTAAGAAGTTGCAAATCAACCTTGTTCCTTAGGAGATATTTATTTTTATCACATTCCCTTTCACTGAAGCCTTGACTCAATAAGAAATTTGCATATGTGACTAAGTCATTTGGATCTAATTCCTTTGGGTATCTGCAAACAAAGGACAGACCCAGGAATGACACTCTGAAGTGACCTTGATTGCACTTTAATAGTAGCAGTATTGAAAGAAGTGAGTGATGCCAAGGAAAAATTAGGAGACAAAACTTGCTATTAAAAATTGAAGCTGGCAACAAGAAAATGAATGCAAACATCCAGCACCTAGCAGGTAACCTAATATATTTGGTTAATTGGTCATCTATGCACAATGCAGGCATCCCCCATTTAGGGTTAATCCCCCAGAGAAGCTCCTATAGCATAATGAGGCAGTCAGGATATCCCAGTTCAGGTCCAGAAACAGCAAAGCCATCCCTCAGCATATGCCCCAAACATCTTTGGAGGAACAGTGACCTTCATGGATCCCGTGTCTCTGTGCTCAGCCAAAACTCTGGCTGTGAGATGCCCAGAAGCTTGTGGCAGTGCTGCACTGCCCCCAGGCCCTGCTGAGAATCTGGGAAATAATTGCTACTAATCTTGCTACTTGGCCTCTGGGTGAGGTCTGACTCTCTTCTAGATGGCTGTGAGAAAAGTGAGTCCTGCCTGTGTGGATTTGCCCTACAGATGCTCTCTCTCACCTGGGGGCCTCTGTCCCCAGAGAAATATGCTTTGCCCCATAATTTTTGTAACCCAGGAGACTGCTTGAATCATGATGGGCCACTCTAATAGAAGGAAATACCCAGACTAGTGACTTCTTAAGCTTTTTTCTCCTTTGATCTTTTCTTCCTGGAGGCATTTATTTGATCTTGGAAGGACCTTAGGGCTACAGTCTGCCCTAGCAAAGATATGACAGAGAGCAGAGGAAAGATTTGGAGTCTTTTCTTCTGACTATTCCTCTACATAATACTGGCAAAATATTGACATGTTTCTCCCAGGAGAATAGGGGCAAGATGTAGCAAATCAGAGTGGAGATAAACTAAGTGAAATTTCCAGGATAAAAACAATCCTAAAAGGTTATGGCTCTGAGAAGTAGGATACTCTTCTAGAAAGTACTGTATGGGTCTCAGGAGGCTTGGATCCAGGAGACCTGACAGCCAGTGTGAAACTATGTAAAGGCCAACTGATTGCTTTGTTTCTCAGGTCTCCACCTGTGAAATACGCCCTGCCCCTTCTCTGTTTTGCCTTGGTGGGACTGTGGCTTTTCCAGTTAATACAGCAACAGAGTGAAGGTCTCTCACTTTCTGTTGGAGCCACTAGATGGGACCAGAGTAAAACAATGAACGTAATTTCAACATACAGGCCAATAAAGACATGTTATCTTTGACCTTTAAATCTAGTCTCAGGATTCAATCCAAATGCCAGTTTAGGCTTTCAGAGTTCCCTGCTAAAAAATAATCACCTTCTCTGCTTCTCCTTTTTTCCTTCTTTGAAGCAAGCTTCATCTACATAGCTGGTATTTGCATTGCCTTCTTGTGGGAACCAAATGGTGTCCATCTGTAGACATGAAATCTACATGGGGCCATTTGGGCTGCTGAAGTGCTTCCCTTCCCTCACCACACTCATTCCTGAAAGCACTGAGAGAAGCACTAAATACCAGAGGGAGATCAGATGTGGACACAAATGGAGAAAAGCTGGGGGAAGCAAAATGAAGCACATCTTCATGTTTTCCTCCCCACAAGCTGTGGCTAGGGAAATAAAGCAAAGCCAGGACTCCAAACCCAACAGCTGAAAGAAAGGCAGGAGCAATGCTCGCAGTTTTCCCCTTGTTACTTTGCCCATCCTGGCACTCCATTCCTCTCTGCACACCTATTTGCCATCGGCAGTGAGGATGAGTGAGGCTGGGCAGGGCCCCTTTCCCCCAGCTCTCTGTGGAGGGAAGAGCGCTGGCAGTGCTGCGGCTGTGCCAGCACCTCCTAACTCACATTGCTGACAACCAGTCAGAAAATGAAAGTAAACAACCTATTTACACGTATTTTAAACACAGCTCGGTGCCCAGCAGTCTGATTATTTTGAGGAAGAGGTTAAAACAGACACTGTAAGGCAAGGACCTTACATACCAAGCTCCAGCCCTCGGTGCATTAATATGGCTGAGTGGAGATACTAACATAACCTTACCTGTAATGGCATGAACACACCACTGTAATAATTCATTTAGAATGATGACACCTGAGACCTAATTTAAAACTCCTAGATGAATACTGTTCTCACATTCAAACCCCAAGGCTGCTGCAAACATACCTAAGAAATCCTAAGAACTATAGTGAGCCTAATTGAATTGGACTTAAATGGACCATTGAGGTGGCCTCACAGAGCTCTGGGGAATTTATATTGTCTATACTGTATCAGAATCACAGCTTGAACTGAATAACGGGTTACATCCAATCATGTTACTGTAACTCATGCTTGAGGAAAGGGGGAAACCTTTTGCTATCAGCAAGGCTGTATGGAAAACAATTTCAAATCACTTTAAACCCGGTTGGCAACTACTTTGCCAATTATGGACTCCTTTGGGAAAGGTGTGTGCTAGGGCTCGGGACTAAATGATTTATGTCAAGCGCCCCAGTCCCCGGAGGCACATACAGGAGGCTGGAGAGGAGGTGCTTGTGGCTAATTATTTCTCCTAAGAATACTTTAGCAAGGTAATTTGCGCTTGCAGATGAGTCACTCTGCACGCTGAATATAACGCAGGGAAAGCAGAGACTTCAGCGCTACAGCGCACAGACAGATAAAAGAGAAATGAACGGGATTTCATTCCTTAATCTCATATGCAAAACCCCAGCCCCCTGCCTGCCCCCTCTTCCCCAAGGGCCCCTCACCACTCATGCTCAAGGGGGACCACAGAGGAAGGCCAAGCAGAACCTCATCCCCACACCTAATTACAGAAAGGATCCCGGCGTTTAAAAGGCTGATAAAAGTGTGCACTCTCTGTGACTCTTGGTGGTGCAAATCTGCTGGCGGCTGGGCATGCAGGAGGGAAAAGCTCGGGCAAGCTGAAGGAGGTAGCAGCCAAATGCCTTCCCAGCGTTCCTGCCTGCGCATCCCCTTGGTGCACTGGCAGTTTCTTTGCTCTTGTTGTCTAAAATCTCCTCACAGGTGCACTGTTGACACTGTGTTATAATTTATGAAGCTGCAGATGCCTGGAACATGCAATTCATTTTGCAGATGGCAAGTGTAAATTCTGCTGTTCCTCACATGGCACAGACTTGCCTGTTAATAAAAAGGCTGACCTCCCAGATCCTGGCTACTCCAAGCGGTGTAGCAAATCCCTTTTGGATGTGTTGCTGCCGTCGAGTAAGGTGTAAATAGCATTGATCTTGCTGATGATTCAAGCCTGACTTCAAAATCCCTACTGCCCCAAAGCTCTGGGGTGTGAGCTTTGGGACTGACTCAAAGCAGGGTTAATTTTGGTCACAAATTTGGGATTGATTTGCAGCTGAAGCGCACATTAGAACGTTGTGTACATTCTGAACGCTGTCTTCCAGATTTTCATCTGATTTTAACCCATACTGTATAGTTGCCTTTTATTCAGGTCCTATCATCTCACTGGCTTTGGGATTTCAGGAGCAGTGAGAACATGAATTTGTGGCAAATACAGAGCTGCTGTTCTTGATCAGGAGTTAGCAGAGGTGCAGACACACTCTCCTTTTGAAAAATGCATTTGTGGTTAGCTGCTGATTTACAGCAGCTGAGGAGAAGAAAGAATGCTGAAAGTCCCCGTGGAAATGCCACTCGAGCCTTCCAAGCCCAGATGAGCCCCAAGCTCCCCAGCTGAGCCTGGGGCCCTGCAGAGCAGATGCACTGGCCACGCTGGTGCCTGCTAGAGTGTGGGTGGGTAGTGAGCCACCGGGGCTGCAGCCTGCAGCTGCAGCACTCTGCATGGATCAATCCGCAGTAACAACTGAGGAAAGATGTGAAGCACCTTTCTTTCCTGCAGCAATATAGTCAGTAACAGAGCTGCCATAGATGGAGAGGGGCCAAAGGATTTGCTAACCCAAGCAAAGAGATAAGTTGTGAAAGATGAATTGATTGGCTTCGAAACAGCAATCTAATAAACCAATGGCTTTTGGGTGAGTCTAGTTTGTCCAAAAGATCTGTGGTCTTCTAGTCCATGCTCATGTGACAGCCTTCCATTGGGAGTGTGGAGCAAAATCCATTCTTGTGGACATGAATAAGGCTCAGATGCAAGGCACAGCCATCACTGAGAGGCGCCTCTCTCAAGCATGAGCTGCAGGGGAAAGCTAGTTGGGAAGGCCAGTTAAATGCTGGCTGGCAGGGCAGGGAACAAGCAGTGTTAGCAGGCTTGGTAAACCCATGTCTGGCAATAAAAGGGTCTTATATATGGGCTATATAAGCTGAAGTGAACAAACTCTAGGAAAACCTTAGCTGAGGTTGGTTTGGCTTTTTTGCTTCTCTTTGGACATAGTTGAGCATGGGTTCAAAATATTCACCTTGTGCTGATGGAGATTTTGACTCATGGGGTCTGTTAGAGAGTAGAGCAGAGGAAGGGAGGAAGCTGAGGCAAAACACACAATCCTATTTTCCCTGCTTCTGCTCAACCCGTCCCCTCTGTCTGCCAAGGAGACACTTCAGACTGCTGGAGTAAAGCCTTTATTATATTGGTCTCATAAAGGAGGGAGGACATGTACTGCTCATCCCTTGTGGATTTAAGCCACAGCAAAAATTGTGTTGAAAGCTCCCACCCAGCAAAACGTCAGTGTTCTGTCCTCTGCCTGATTGCCCCAGTCTCCTAGTTTCTTGGACAAAATCCTGCCTCAAAAATTTGCATGCAAGAGAGAAGCCAGAACACATTCAATGGGAAGTGTGCATGAAATGGAGCACTGGTTCAACAGAAAGTCTTTCACTTGCTCTTTTTCTTCTTTTTGATCCACTTCCCTAGAGTCTTTTAATGACCATTCACCACCAGGCACACAAACCCCCGCCACAACAGTTTAAAAGTCATTCTTTCTGTCCCAGTTGATGAGAAGAAACATTGTTCTGTAATATGGTCAAGATCTTCCAGTTCCTATATCACCCAGAGCAGGATCACAGAAAAACTCCTCACAACTTTTCCTCTTTTAGTTTGGAGAGTTTACAACTATATTATGCAGATCTTTTACAGATTTCTTTGTATTTTATTTTTTTACTCTTCCCAATCTCTTTTAAGCTTCTTCCCCTTTGCACATCTGAGCTTTGCTGATCACAGAGGTCAAATAGATTGAAAACATGTGTGCAAGTAAAGTGGCTTCACCTTTGACCTCAAACTATTCCTTCTTGGGAACATTTAATTTGCTCTAACCAAATGTATTTTTATTTTAATGGAATGCTCTTTGCCTGAGGCAAACTGTGTGGAAGTCCATCAGATGTGTTTTCATTTTACCACTTTGTAGAAAAGTGTATTAATCCATTTTGCTTTACATCTGGAATTTTTTTAACACAGCCCTGGGATTTTCCCCCACTATCTGCAGCACTACCCATGGCTCCTGTGCAGAAAACAAAACAGAGCAATATGAAATTAAATGGACCAAAGAGGTGTGTTAAGAACGAAAGTCGATCCTGATTGCAAAGGGAAAATTCTTTTGGCACTCTGGGTCTATATATTTCAATTGCTGTTAGGTTATATATTTTCCAAGGATGATTCTCTGTGCTATGTCAGACGGCAGAGGATGTGAAAATTTGGTTTATGACACTATCCTGGATCATTCTGGTGAGGTGAGGTAAACTTTACATTAGGATCAAGCTGTGGCTACAGGTGCTCACTTTCAGCTTGTGTCTCTGTGATTTAATTCAAGGCTAGTAGCACTTTGTGGCATAACACAATGTAGAAGGGACAACCATTTCAGATGGTGCT
This sequence comes from Passer domesticus, assembly GCF_036417665.1. Classification (NCBI taxonomy): domain Eukaryota; kingdom Metazoa; phylum Chordata; class Aves; order Passeriformes; family Passeridae; genus Passer; species Passer domesticus. Next base: position 115,071,868 of record NC_087474.1, read on the forward strand.
ATGGTTCTGATTGCTTTGGAAGTCTTACACAATAGTTTCTCCTAAGCAGCTTCCCCAAGCTGTTTGGGACAGTTTCGAAGCTGCTATGCATTCATGCATAGCCCATATCTGCTCAGCTACCTGTTATAAAAAATCAAGTGATATAGCTGGTTTTATTTTTAAAATTTTTTTTCTTCATAAGAGAGATAATTCCCAGCTCATGTAACCTTCGTTGTTAGCTTTCTCACCATTCTGATTCTGCCACCACTCATTTTGGGGTCAAGTACTGAATTCAACATGATATGACAACCTAACATGAGAAAGCCAGAGTAAATGTCATCCCCTAATAGACTTGAATGATGGAACAGGTCTGTGCCCAGGAATCTCCATTCATTTTGCATAGTCCCTGCATCCTATTTGGGCAGCTTGCTACTGGGAGGAACATCCCTCCCTCTGAAACCTGAAAAGGTGAATGAGCCCCTGTGTGGCTGCAATGTTGTCCTACTTTTCTGCTGTGCCTCCATTTAACAGTCTGCTGTCAGAGGAAATTATTTCAGTACTACCACTGTCTAGAATACTACAAAAAGCCATAACAGCAACAAAAAAGAATAGTGTGTAGAAATATAAAACTGTATTTCCTCCTCTTGTGTTTCCAAGGGAGGATTCCCATAGTTGCAGGAAAGTAGAGCCTACTGAGATTATTCACAGTGAATAAATTGAGTAAATTGCAGAGCTGGTGGTATGTGTTTTTTTCTTCTGTGCATGCATCAGTTATTCTTCGACAAGGTCCAATTTCTGTCAATGGAAATATTTGTTAATAAGTATTTGCAATAAGTATTTGCTATAAGTATTTGTTAAACAGCTTGTACTACACATTTTCAGTCCAGTGAGAGGTTCATTTTGGATATCCACTATTCATTATTCACCGTATGCATGTTCACACAAGTCATATGGTATTGTCACTACTCCTTACTTGAATAACTCTAGTTAAACAGGAGGCTAATGAATGTTGGAGCACACATGGTGAATAACTAATAACGAGGAACATGCTCTCTCACTTGCACTTGTACTTAGCTATAACCAGGGCTGTCTGACAGCCTGGGGTGGTGGGGCCTGTAATCTGGGCCTCCCAGCTCCAAGGGCCTCTTTCTCCCACTCTGGCACTGTGTGTGCTGTGCATGTGCCATACAAGTCACTCTGGACTTGTTGCTGTGTTCCATGAGACTCTTCATATCTGGACTTGAGGCCTTGAGTACCCATACATGGGCTCTACCAGTAGACACTGCAATGCAAACCTGATAACTTCTCAATATGGGGATAAGGAAATGGGAATCTGGCTATTTAAATGTCAGGAAACAGAAGGAACATGGGGCAAGTCCATAGTCAACCTGGCTCCTTAAACTTTCCCCTAGCAGGGAATCCAGCTCCCTTGCATTGTGCTTCTGGTGCAAAGGAACCAAATGCTCCCGTGGATGTACCTCCACAGCAAGTGTGATTTTAGCACAAGATGAGGAACCAGTGCCAGTAAACCAGCATGCCTATCAGTATCTTTGAAGGTGCACTGCAGAGGCCTCCAGCCCCTCTGGCAACCAGGGATCCAGGTGTGTCCCTGGTGACCAGTTTGCAGGTTGGACTGCAGTCAGATGAGAGAGGCTGTGCTGTCATATGGCTGTGACCACCACCTTTAATGTGAGAGGCAAAAGCATCCCTGATCTTGTACCATTTTCCTTCTTACCACCCTTATTCATCTTTTTTGCTCAAGTTCGCTTGTGTCTTCCATGATCTTATGCTTGCCATTACTAGGTTAAAGCTGGTGTGCTCATGGTATTTATCACCTTCCTGAACCTGCTTTTTACCTTGTCCACTGCTGCCCACACCCAAAAGTTTCTGAAACTGCTGAAAGTTGGTTAAATATACTTCACATACACCATCACAGTTACTGATGAAAGAGCATGGAGAAAGATGTTTCATCTAACAGTGATGGTGTTGCCATCACTACTGCCTTCATATTTTTAGGTGTAGCATCACCATGTAAGAGGGTTTTATGCCTCCTTGTTCCTCAGAACCTGTTGGGGTAGGACTACAGTACTATATTGCTTTTGCCTCTTCATAGATTTATGCTTTCCCAACTTCTGACTGCTTCTGCCCTTCTCATTTCTCCCTGGGGAGACTCCAAGGTCTTTTGGTGCTGGAGCATTTTTCCTCATGTGCTTCCAGTGTCTAGCAGAGCATAGCCCTGATCTCTGCTGGTGGATACTAGGCACTTGTGGAATTCAAACAATAAATAATCCTCATTCCTGCTGCATTGCTCTACTTGTGCTATATATCAGGTGAGAGAGGGTGGCTCTTAATCTTCTTACTGTCAGGATTATACAGGTATATTTCTGATACAGAACTTTTAAACTACCATACAGTGAAAAGTTGGAAGGTCTCTTGTAAATCACACTTTACTCACATATAAACATAACTTAAATCAAGTTGATGAGCAATACCCTCCATAGGATAAATGTCTGATACGGGATTTATTTCAGATCTGTTTATGCAAAGGATTGATGACGATCAATATCTGCCCTCAGGATGAGCAGGGAAACAAAAATGCTGGTGATCAGGCCACTTGATGTCACTATTGCTTGACAATGTGCACGGGCAACTGAGAGTGCAAATGGGGTTAGTTCAAAAGGAGAGCCGGACAGGGGGTTTAAGGAAGGCCTCTGGACCATCTATTAAAAAAGAATGAGAAAGATACATTATTTAGGATTGAGCATAAATTCTGCCTCTGTCCATTTAGCAGCGTTAGTGGAGAACTCCCTTTCCTTCTGCACTCATGGCTGAAAGTGCTCTGACTAAGTTTGGAGCAGGATTCACACATTTTTCACTTGCTCAGTGTAAGGAAAAGACACTTTGTCTCTCTGGCACCTCTGTGTGGGGAGCATTGTGGTACTGAGCAGAAGGCCTGTCTGATCCAGTGGTCCAGGCTTATGTTAATAATCCTTGTATTTTACCATATGCCAGACTGGTGTATGGTAAGACTAGGTCCATAATGATAACTATGAAGCAGAATACTTTTGTCTATTGCCATGATGTTTTCTGGCTACCTGGCTGATTTTTACAAAATGCAGTTTCCCTTGAAGAAAGGGAGTAATGGGTCCTCACCTGGGCAGTCAACAGAGTTTCTATCTTACTGCAGAGATTTCACCATTCAGCGAACTTATTAGTTGCAGCTGAACCGTAAATTATTTATCAAAGTCCATGGTGAATAAATATCTAATACTCCTACCCACACAACTTCATCTAAGTCCCATGAAACCAGGCAATGGGTTTCTTCTCCTTTTGGAAGGCTTAAGGCCACTAAATAATTCAGAAGCCTCTCTCCTGGCTGTGGTAGGATGTGTGGCTTTAAACTACCTCAAAGTGCTTTTTATTAGGAATTGATCTGTACTGGTCACTCCTTTGTCTACTGGTAAAGTGAGTATTTACTTGGATGAAAAGTGGGTGACTGCCTTTATGTGTGAAACTGTGGCAGCAATTAAAACTCAAATAGTTTGTTCTTGGAATGAGTAAGACCATGGGCAGTTTGGGTATCTCTTTCTTGGATCATAGTCATTTACAGAGAGCTCTTGGAATTGTCCTGTTTGGAAGGAGTTGCAGGTGTGCTGTGCTTGCTCAGAATATTTATATTTTATCTGTTTGGAGCAATTAACTTCTTTTTGGTTTACATTTTCAATAATCAGTTCACTTTCCCCCTGCTGTTAGTTCTCTCCCTTGAGCAGTAGTGTTATAGCTGCTTACATGGCTCTGACTACAGGTGAGCAACACAACAGGCAATATCTAAATTATTTGCATGCACAGGATACTCATGAGTGGAATTTAACCCGCATCTCCTAAGCCATGAGTCAAACTCTTTTAGCATGGGAAAAGCTTCCCTTGCTGTTAGGAAAGTAAAGCTTGAATCTCACCAGGTTTCCAACAGGCCCCATTTCTTTGTGAAAGATGTTCAGCATCACAAGTGATGTTTGTAGGAACCTGGCTTTATTTGTTAATTTTCCTTATAGATGACCCTATATGGATGACGAAAGTAACAGGTGCTGTCTTTCTCCTTCCCAGGGAAAAGGGAGATGAGCTCTTCCAAGGTAAGTGATCATCTATCACTTCAGCAGCTTGAGGACTCCCGTTCCTAAAACCTGAGGAACTGGTTCAGGCGTGTCTTGGCCCTTCTTAACAGAAGATCAAGATACAACCTTGAGTAAGTTTTAAAGCTGAGGTAATTTGTAGTGACTCCACTGACATATGGTCTGAAGGTCACTGAAAAGAGTCAATTAAAAATAATGGTGCCCTGAATCAAAAATCTGCTGGTCTATTTCCAAATCTTTCAGTCTGGGCATCACCTTGTGTATCAGCTGAAGAGCTGAGGTGGGATCCCAACTGGCACCTCCAACAGAAGCATCGAGGACAAGCCTGTGCACCCTTGTGGCATGGTCTGCTCTTCTTTGCTGTTAGTCTAGCTGGCCCACTGGAACTGCTCATGCCAGTGTAATCATGATTTAATCATATTAATAGTGCTGGGCAATTGATGGAAGTATGGTACAAAAGACAAGAATGTGCAAAAAGTACCCTTTCTGACAAGCACTTTATTTTCTGTACAAAAAATTGCAACCTCTTGTGAATTTTAAACTACCCTAAAGAATTTAATGTTGAGGCAACTGTTCTTTACAGAGTTCTGCAGCTTATTTAAAAACACCAGTAGAAAGGTTTTTTTCTCTATTAAACTGCATATGTTTTAAGAGTAATTTCCATGGAGTCCTTATTAATTTCTATAGCCCTCTGTTTAATTTTCTTTTTTTCATAAAGAACATTGTAAAACTGAAACTAGTATGGTTGGTGACCACATTTCAGGGATGTGTCATAGCATCTCTAAACGAGTTGGCTTTAGTTTAATTTCCTTCAATCCATTCTTTGGCAACCTCCAACCAACTCTACTAGCATGGAAGAAAGATCTGAGCATTTATGATAGATTGTAAGTGGGAAGGAATTGGAATTGTCTTTAATGAGCTGCAGCCATTTGGTTTTGCTTCTCCAACAGTCTTTAAGTACTTTGTGTACTTTAAGTAAAAGACAGAATTGAGCACTTTAAGATGTCTCAGAGTCACCCCATTATTTCAGTATTATCTGGGCATTCTGGTGTGCTCTCCCATTACAAGACCACTCTGGAATTGAATGGTCAGTGATGATAAACAGTGATAATGGATTACTGAGTAGGGGGAAGGTAGGAGATATTAATAAGGTAAGATTTTTAATTAATTTTTCAAGTTAATTAAAATGTCCAAAAGCACAATAAAACTGCAGAAAATCTGGCAAGGGAATGGCAGCCTGTCTGATTAATGCAAGTCAACTGTCTTCTGAGGGTAATAGTAATAATGATGAGATTATGGATATGGAAGAACCTGCTAAAGAGATATGAGATGCATGTGGAATACAAACTGTGTCCTAGTTACTATTTTATGGTGCACAATGGATCTTATTAAGGAGGAATAGCAGTAAGAATTACCAGTGAATTGCTCAATAAAAGTATTGTGTAATTAACACTGCTGCACCATCAGCTTGAGTGCTACCTCCCATTGATACTCCATATCCTCCATTTACTTTTAGTTTTTAACTAAAGTATGGGAGTTTTAACAGCAGATGCAGGCAGCTTGAAAAACATGTTGCCATGTGCATGACGATACTTGAAGAAAGACAAGCAAGCACTGAAGGGCTGGAGTGGAATATGATGTTCAGAAGAGACTGGCAGGAACTTCCACAAGTGAGAGTTTGGTACTCCATTCCCTCAGCAAAAAATAACATTGAAAGAAAATAACAATAACAACCATGATAGAAAGAGTAAAAATACTTTATTTCTGGCATCCCCACTCTTGTCCCTAATGAGGTTTTGAAAGCATGTGTTCCCCATCCAAGCAGAAAACAAGTCCCACTGGGGCTGGTGCACAAGCGATGAATGGGATTCACTAATGGATATTTTTTCACAGCATTCAGTTTCTTATTACATAGATATGCCATGTGCCTGCTGCAGTGGTGCTCTGCTCTTGGCTGAGTACTCCAGGCAGTCTCCAATAGAAGTATCATAACATCTTAATTAGAGACATCAATATCATACAGGAGATGACACTTGCTATAGTTCCGTCCTAATGGAAAAAGAAGTAGTCAACACCATCAGGAGGAATATGGTACTGCAGGTCTTATGGTAGCTCACTTAACTGTCAAAGAAATGTCCTTGCTGTTGAAGAGCAGATGTGAACCAAAACTCACACACCCTGAGTGATGCCCATCATTGTTCTCTACAGAAAAACAAAATCTGCTGGCTGCAAAGCCAAACTCCTCAAAATTAATATTGAAAGACCAGTTCAACCACAGATTTGGCCAGACCAGAAATGAGATTTGAACTGCCTATGTGTTTCAGGATGTTTGGAGCCTGAGTTATGAAGTTATGATAAACCAAGCCTGTGCTCAAAATGAATCACTAGGTTTTTTTCAGTTCCTGGCTACGTCATGCTATATCCCATACTCATTTTATTCAAGCTCCTTTCTGTCAAGAGCAAAATTCTTAATTCCATCTTCAGTGTTTACCCAGGCTGCTCTTAAAAAATGAAAATAGTATCTGGAGGATTTTAGTCTTGGTGAAATAATAAAGGAAAGTAAAAGCCTCCTGTCTTGAATTCTGAGTAGGCTGTATCACCACATGCAAGAGAAATGGTTGCTATAGATTGCCTTGTTATTAAAATGGGAGGGTGAAAAATGGCAAGGAAGGTTTGAAGCTGGCTGATGTAAACCAGAACCAGTTTATGGGGAGCTGGCTGAGGACTGCAGTTTTATAAGGTGCACTTTAAACAACCATTGCAGTGTACTAAAAATATCATAAAAACTATAGCTTCTAGCCACAAGTTTCAGAAAATGCTTAGTGGCAAAAAGAGAAAAAGCTGGAAGATATAGGGCATAAAGAAAATATCATACACAGAATGGAGGAACATTTAGGTTTAGGCTTTTTCTTCAGGCTCCAGCTCTGTGCAAGCACAAGATATCACATGCTGTTCAGTAGGACAGGACTCATCTTCATAGTGTTAAGAGTACATAAATGCCACAAAACAGCCAGTATCTGAGACTGACTTAGATCTTTCACTCTACCCTCTGCAGATCCCATTGACACCCACAGAAGGGCTGCCACCCATCCTGCTGTTTTCTCCTGAGACCTCACCAGATTCATCAAAGCAGCCTAACTGCTCATCAGTTGTCAAATCCCATTGGTTCTTTGCTCCCATTTTAACAGGAAAACACTACCTGCAGAGGCTGAGGTGGGTGGTTTCCTACATAAAACCATGCTCCCTGAATGAGCTGCCCAGCTGCTGGAATAGCAATGGTCCAAAGAGATGATCTGCCATGTTGCAGGCTTGGAAATCAGTTAAGAAAGGCATCAGCAGAAACCAGCCACTGGTGCTGCTCACACCAGAGTTTTTTTTCAAGGCTTCTCTTTGTGGCTTTTTGTCCCCAGCATTTCCCAAAAGGAGAGGTCATGCTTGGCTGGGTTGTTTAGTATCTCATATTTACCTGTGAGCTGGTCTCTGCAGCTGACTGCTCTTGAAAATAAGAGGAGGAAGAGACCAGAAAGGGCAGGAAGGTTGCCATGAAACAGAAAAACTTGCATGGATGTCATGAACATGTGTCATGCTCCCTGGGATATTTAAATATTTCCTTAGAAGTGTATGGCATGGCCCTGTCAGTCACAGGATTTTAAGGGACCCATCAGGGACACCTCTCTGAGGCAAAGTGCCTGCCTCACCCCCTCCTGGCTGTGTGCCATGTCAGGAAGGTATTAACTTGCCACTGATCTATGAGGGCAGCAAACGGAAACATCCCAGTGTCAGTGCAGCCATGCTGAGTGGGACAGATGGGATCAAACTAGGGATCCTTCTCTTCCACCCCACTTTTGGAGCCAGCTGTTTCATCTGATTTCAGGAGAGGGAATGATACCTTGGTCTACAGTTGCAGTAGCAAATATCACAGCGTGGTTGCAAGACAAGGGGAGGAAATAATTGTTCTGAAAACCATCACAAGTATTTTTTTTACAGGATGTTAAAAGCAGGCTTTTAAATACTCCTCTCCCAATCCTCACTTGCAATAGCAGGAGCCTTGCAGAGCAAGGCTTTCCTCTGTGACTCTGTGTCTGCAAACCGTGGCAGAATCTGAACTTCCCAGTTTTCTCTTCTGCTCAGGCAGTCAAGTCTCCGACGGCCACCTCTCGCATCCTTGGTTTATGGCAAACATAAAACAGGAGGCCATTTAAAAAAATAAGATAAATCAGACCCTAAATTTAAATTGTGTTGATATAAATCATTCATGCAACAGATTGCATTTATTTATTGCCTTTGTTTGCAGAGCAAGAAATCTGTTAGATGCGCCTCGCAGAATTCATAGATTAAAAAATAAAAATCCTTATGAGATACAGGCTTTGTGCCCAAAATGCAGCACTTTCCTATTAAAACCTTTATTTGTCTTCAGAGGGAATACTTTGGCACTGTTTTCCCCCTTCATCTACTTCCTCCTTCTCACCTCTGAAGCTGCTTTCCAGTCACTGGGATGCATTTCATGCTCCAGCACCAGTGACTCATGGCCTTTCTGAACTTAGCTCCAGCCTGTCAAGCTGGATGGACAAGCTGGCAGCTCTTCTCCCAGCCTGAAGGACACCTGGCAGCAGCCTCATGGGCAGAAGAGCACTGGGGAGGAGAAAGTGACCTTGTATCTACTCTTGGGACCAGAAAGAGAGGACAAAAGTTCATTTTAAAAAAAAGTCTAAGTGGGACAGTCTTTCAAAGACCAAGAGTCACCTCTCAATAGTGGGACATCTGGTGACATTAGCTGAAGTTTCATAAAAGCTCCCTATGGCCTTTTCAGAAATAGAGCAGATTTCAGAAAGAAAGAAAATACAGAGCCCTGTGTGTTAGTGTTGGTTTATTTCCATCTTCTATGCTAAGGTACTGCTAAAGCCAGAAAAGGACCCTAACTTGATTTTTTTCATCTCTGAAACAGGAGAAATGGCTAGTCATGAATGTATGCTATTTACAAAGACATGGTTTTGTCCTGCTTTCTTCCTTTATTTCATTATTTATTAAGTAAGATAATAGCTTATGGTACTTACACAGAGCCAGCTGTTTGCAGGATGCCAAGAGCAGGTGGTCTGGGAGGCCTCTGATGAATTGCAAAAGACACTTACCAGCTGCTATCGCTGTGTGAAATGAGCAAACCTGCAAAATCTTTATTTTCAATTGGATTGTACTTTTAAGTAAGCAAGAGAGACAGCCAGTATAACTACAGACCATGACCAACAACCCACATAAAGTGTGTGCAAACACAAGTGATTAATGTACCAGGATTTCAAAACATCCAAAATGAGTGAGTCAGGTTTAATAGGGTGCGTGAGAAGGAAGGGGAGCAGGAAGGGATGGGTGGGAGCTGGGGTATGCACAGAGGGACTGCAGAAGAAGGGGTTGCTTACATGACATGAGGAATACGGCAAAAAGGAACTCTTTGAAGAATCTGAGTAATCTACACTGTGTTCTTAGCATCTCCCATATTTTTATACCCCCTTGTAAACAATATTGTTAGTTGAAAGTTTTCATGGTCTTTTTTCTTCTTTCTCTCATCACCTCCACTCCTCTTTTTTTTTTTAATTTTTCTTTTTTTTTTTTTTTCAATTATGTAGGGCACTCTCGTGTGCTGCCTCACCAGGGCACAATCCTTTGGTGGTAACCACATCCTCAAATGGTCACTGAAGAGATGCAGGGATAATGGGTTACAAAGACAGACATTAATAAGGTAAGATAAGAGAGGGGAGGTTTATTAATTTTTCAAGTAAAGTTAGGATGCCCAAGGGCACAGTAAAACTGTAAAGAATCTAGTGAGGGATGAGAGGCCTAGCTGATTAATGCAAGTCAGCTGTCCTCAGAGGGTGATTGCAATAATGATGAGATTATGGAAGAACCTGCTGAAGACAAATGAGATGCATGTGGAATAAAAACTAAGTGTCCTAGTTACTCTTTTGGAGTGCACGATGGATTTTATTAAGGAGGAACAGCAATATAAATTACTGCTGACTGAGATGCCAAAGTGAGGAGCTGGGCTTGCTTTGCTGGAGTTTCTTTGCTCGAGAGGTAGCAAGCAACCCAGGGTGCCTCACTTGAAAACAATGCAAAGAAAACATGAAAAAGTGAAATGGGGGCTTTGTCCCATACTGCAAAAGAAGAAATATTTCTGCTTGGTGTCTTTGATGTGCCTTTTCCTCCACTCCCCGTCTCCCTCTTCAGCTCCATTACCTCATTGCTTCCCTATGCTGGGGTGGATAATTCAAGGCTTCCCAGTTTGTCCCAGGAGCCCTTACCCTGTCCAGAGGTGGCTGTTCTCCAGACAGCCCCATTGTGTAGTGCATGAATAAGGCAATGTTTCAGAGGGCATCAGTTTTCCAGACTGCCTTCCTTCCTTTTCTGACCAACCTTTCCATTTTCTATTCCTTGACACTTGCCACCAAGATTTTGCTGCCCCTGCCTCCTTGTCCTTGGTGTCCTAGTTTCTCTTACCACCTGTTTTTTCTTTTTCGTCTATATCCTGAGTTGGTAGGATGGACTCTCCCACCAGCCCTCCAACCCTCACCCTGGCTTCCCTGCCCCTCACTTCTCTACAATAGCATGACGACCAGAGGCACGATGATTACTGCTTTTGTGGGGGTTGATCAGTACACAGAAGACTTGGTAGAACGTCCTCTGCAGCACCTAAAAGGTGTAGGAATGACTTCCTGAAGCGGGAGGACAAGGGATGACTTCCAGATGCAGGGGGCTGGCAAACCTGCGCCAAGTCGCGCAGCGGGAACCAAACTGTAATTAACAGCACTGTAAGAAGTGGCATGACATGATTTCTTGTATAAATTTTCCAGGTCCTCTGTTTCTTTCCAGTGTATTAACTGTCCATGGTAACGGGAAACAAGAAATTATAATAATGACTGCTCGTGTTACAGTGCAAAGTCAGCATTTCCATTGGAAAATCTGTTTCTAATAGCTTTGAATAATATAATAATGAACTTTTATTCAGGACTAATCCTGGTATTTAGAGGTCCCAGTCAGACAGTGATTTTTTCCCTACAAAATTTAGTAGATAAGTCTCAGCATTATAAGGCTTCACCACCTCCCCACAGCTCAGAATTTGCTTTCTCCTGAAAGCTTGAATCTTCCCTTTATTGTCTTTGTAAAGTCATGGTATAGGCTTCCTGTCTCTTTTGCCTTGATGATTTCTTTTTAATGGATTTAAGTAACTACTGGATGTCAAAACAGCATTTTCTCCCACAGGCTAAGTATGCAATTACCTGATAGATGGACATTTCTGTATTATTAAGATGGTCTAGATACATATTTATGCAGCAGACAGTAATGATTTCATTTTAGCAGCTCCCTACATACATATTTACATGACAGACCATAGTGTTCTGCAGCTTCAGCCCCCATAAACCTCATTTGTGACATACAAATCTGCTGCGTTTCTTGCACAACGCTGCAGACATGCAGAACAGCCTTACGTGGGGATACCCTCACGGGGGGAGTGGTCACTACTGGACTAACAGAAAGCAATGTTACATAAATAGAATGTATTTTCCAAAGGAAGGGAGAAAACTAAATTGCAAACATACAAAAATAACAGCCCTAAAAGATCATGTAAGTATCGTGCCTCTGATTCCCAATAGCAGATGTTTCGGGTGTTGAAACTCCCACCAGAACAGCTGCAGGAATGTAGAATCACATCTGGGCTTGCGACGGGGCTGCATCATTACCCACCAACAGCAAAACAGCCAGATGCTCCCAATTCATTTTAGGGACAGAACTTAAAGTTTGAGTCCGTGAACATCCCTGCTTTACAACCGCTATTTACCATTGGCCGCGGCTGTTCCTGGATGCGCGGCTGAGGCGGTGGTGGGAGCCAGGGCTTGGCCGAGCTACTGGGTGGCATTGCAGTGTGGTGGGGTCATCTGACATGAGGGGCAGGGGTGGGGCAGGGGTCTGGGCTGTCTCAGTGCCAGCTTTGGGAGCTGAGGATGATCTCTTCAGCCCCATGGAAGGGCAGTGGAGGTACTGCTGCTGTCACTTAGTGCACACCCCGCTCCCTCGTTGTAATGCCTGCAGTACCTTCCTTCTCCTGCCACTTTCTGCCTCTGGCAACCATTTTCAACACACATGTTTTGGGATGGTGTTTTAGCTTCATGTGCTATTGAAAGATGTGTAATGCCTCAAATCTAGGGATGAAGGCAAGGGAGCGCAGCTGGCTTGATACTTGAGCCCTGGTGCTCACCTCTCCTGCCACCCCCTTCCCTGTTCTGGCTCTGGTGGACAGAGTGAGCTGTATACTGAAGGTGTCCCACTCCAGCAGCACTCACATTTATGTGTCAAAGCTGCTTGGAAGGAAGGAGTTTTGCTTTTGCTCTAGCTCCCTGCACGATTTCCTGTTCAGAACTCTAGCTCCCATTGCACAAGTATGTCAATTGGAGACGATTCCTCCAAGTGATGGTTACTTGGTGTGCCAAGTACCTAAAGCATGGCTTGGTTCCTCTCTACCAGTGCTTTTCCATTTCTCTAATGGGACTTGCAAACTGTGCGGTGGCAGCTGTATTGTGCTATTTCATCATTTTAGAGAGGGTTGTTCTTACTTGTCTGTTGAACCAGATTTCAGCACTGGCTGATGCCTGGCAGTGGGTATCCTCTCTGTCAGGAGGAAAGGGTGCCCTTGGCTCTCTCCTTCTACCTTGTCTCAGTAGGAGTGTAGGTGTAGGCACAGACATCCACTTCTTCCAGCCTCATATTCAAGATAGAAATAGTCTTGTCATATAAGCTTATATGACACAGGTATTAATGCCTGTACCAAATCTACATCTGGACCTGATCAGAGGTGGATACTGACCCCTGGGCCACTAGGGCAACTCAGATAGTCCTGCTCTCACCACACTATTAATATGGTAATTCTTTTTTTTTTTGCATGTAACCATACATAAATAACTGGAGAAGATTAATTACATTATTTGCAATAAAATTATCAACTTAATCAAAGGTTGTTACTACACAACCAAGGATTGTACAAAAGCTTTTTAATGAAATAAGCTGTACACAAAATAAAATAACAGTAACAACTTTTACGAGCATGTGCTTATCCATCACCTTGTTGTCACTTGTCCATAGCCTGGACCACAGGAGGGGCACAAAAAGGTTTGGATATGGCTCCTGATGTGCCTACAAGAATCACAAAAAGGCTCCAACTGACAAATGGGACTGAGGTGGTTTAGCAAAATGTTCAGTGTCAGATGGTTTAAAGGACAGACATAGAAGCAGATGGCCTACTTCTAGGATGGGGGCCTAATTGTCAGTGGGGCAAATGGCATCCATACTCTTGAATGAGAAGGAGACTATTCTCTGCTTTCTTGATGTCAAACAAGATCACTTTTACAGAAATGGGTGACAATTTTTCTTTAAAAAAAATCTAATCTACAAATCAGAACATCCCTCTCCCTAGTGGGGGGGGGGATGTTGTGTGTTTTCGTATTGTTTAGATTATTGCTGGTGAACATCTGTTATGACAGTAGCAGTGAGGTTTGATAGGATTAGATAAACTTCCAGTACTGCTGAGAATGTGAATTTCTCTCTCAAATTGAACTGTTTAACTAAGATTTATCACCCCTCACCAGCATCACATGAGGAGGAGGAGGAAGAACAGAACTGTTCCTGAGTCAGACAGAAAGAAGATGCAGGCAAACCCTTCCTGGTGCAGGAAGCCCCATTTTCTGTGTCTGTGGTCTTCAGGACAGTGGCTTGCGAAATTGGAGAAGCTCCATGGAGAGGGGTCTCCAGTCCATGTTGTCTGTACCCCTCTTTCACTCTGAATTTCCATGACAATCACTTCATCTCTGTCTTTTGGGGTTTTCAGAAGCCTCTGCCTTCATAGCTTTACTGAATGGAAGTAAATGTTCTGAGGGATGTTCTTCTGAGTGCTGTGAACTCCCAGAAGGGTTGCACTGACCCTCCAACATGCAGCTGCTGCTCTTCAGCTTCTGAAGGAAAACTGGGAGGCACAAAAATCCAAAAGAGACACAAATGCCTCTGAAATAAATTAGAATGTAATCTCCCCATGGGTAACCACTGCCAAAGCAGAGCTTGCTTAAAAATACTTGCAATATTTCTTATGAGATCACCAATGAGCGCAAATCCTTTCACTCTCTGCAAGGTTCGTTGATGTCATTGCAGCGTTGTGTGAAAGCAAACACAAGGGCAACTAATGAAAACAAAGATTAAATAAAATTTCCCAGCTTCCCAAGGGAACAGGTTTTTTTCAGGAAACAAATTTCTGTCTATATGTGAGAAATTGTGCAGCTTCCTTTTTTTACCCTTTCCATAAAATTTTACACAAAACTTGATCATAAAGAGGAAGAACATAGTAAAATAGTGTCTATTTGCAACAGAATATGGCATTATAGAGTAGAGTACATGAGAAAAATCAATAGCTTTGTATAAGCGTGAAGTCCATAATCACTCTGCAGACATACCTTGGAGAATTTATGCATTTTAACTGTCTTTGTATAAGACCTTCCAGGGAACTGCATATAATAATAATTAATCATGTAATTAATACTTAATTTACAAAGGAAACAGTATGCCCCACTCTCCTGCAGAGGCACTTGGGGTGATAAGCAACAGAAAAATAGAATTCAAATAAAAATAACTCATTAAAAGGAAGTCAAGAAAGATTATAAATGAAGGAGGAAAGATGTGCCACTGCAGATGCATAAACGGAACAGAAAGTGCTTAAAAACTCCCAGCCTCATCCTGCTTCTAACAAGACTCCCATTTGCTTTGGTGGAGACAGGGATGTCATTGAGAGCCTTGGGAAATCCTCATGTGATGCCTTATGAAAGCAGAAAAGATATCCCTCTTCTATCAAAGCCTGGTGGGTTTGGGAGCTGGAAGTCTGAGCACACTTTGTAGTCATGAATAAACCCTATTAAGTGAACTGAGCACCACTTACTGGGGAGCTTATTGCCTTCTCCAAAATAGATTCAGGAAGACTAAAAAGGTACTGACTTTTTCCAAAATTGGCTTAGCCCTGTGTCTGTCAATTCCACTCTTTCCTATGGCTGTAGGTATTTTCCTGGTGCCAGAGTAAGGCTTACTGGTCTGTAGTTTTTGAAAATCACCCTTGCAAAGCTTTCCTAAAGACTGTGACATGGCTGCCATTTTTCAATCCTGTGTTTCAAGATTAAATATTCAAGCTAAATTTGTTGATGATCAACTTAATATTGAGTTCTTTCAGAGCTTTTGGGTTAAAACAACAACAACAAAAAACCTACCTCCTGATCTGTTACAATTTGAATTACTAGTTTTTTGAAGCATCGTCACTGATACTTTTTTTGTGATATATTTTTCAAGCTGATTCCCCATGTGTGAGGAATGAGCTTTCTAGCTTCTGATGTGCATACTAGTACAAATAAGTCGGGTAGATTTTGCAATGTGTTTCCCTTTGATGAGTTTTGATCCCACAAACTTTCTTGTAGGTCTTTTTCCTTTTTTCCCTTTCTTTTTTTTTCCCTCTTTCTAGAGGCAGATGCTTCTCAGTCTTTCTTGATTTCATTAGTATATTTTAGCATGCATATATATAAAATTTAGATGAATATTATAAATTTAAATGTTCATATTCTTACCGGTTTCTTCACCTATGCATGAAATTCCCTTTTTTTTTTTTTTTTTGAGAAATGCCTTTTTTTTTCTAACATTTATCCACACTGGTATGTTTGAATCTTTTGGAATAATATGTATTTAACTTGAGCCTCTGATGTGTAATCCTTAGATATCTCCTACAACAGTAAAAGCACATTTTATATTACAGAAGCCCTCTTTATTTTGCTTTAAATTATTTGTTGATGTTTCTGTAGCTGTACTTTTAAAAATCAAGTGTTACTTAGTGTGATCTTTAGAAATGTTTCCCTCTGAAAGGAAAAGACACTGAATCTGAATGTGTTATAGTCACTATTATAAGGTCACAGCTGCATCTTGAACCTTCTTTTAAAACCCTACTTAAAACCATGGTCAAACTAGCTAATCTGAGGAGTTGTTTCCCGTGTCTGAAAAACAGCCCTTGTGTTACAGCTGACAAGGACATGCAGCATGTGGGAGCATCTGATCATTGTGTGCTTTCCCAGATTTGTTTATCTCCCTTCCCCAGTGGGATGTGGAAGACTAAAGGTCTGCACTGCTTAACGTGTGTGTGGAATTCCAAGCCACATCACAAGTTATTTCAAAGGTGATTATTTAATCCTATATTCCCTAGTACTTTATAAACAGAATGAACTTGTTGACTGAGTCTCCTTTGCATCACAGCATCACAATGGGTCACTGAACATCTTTGTTCTTCCATTTCAAACCTGGCATTTCAGCTTGTCCATCCTAGCTGTAGGACTCCTGATGTTTGTTTACAGTCACCAATATATCCACAGTGATATGGTGATCACTATGTAGTGATCTAGCCAGGCTCACATGAACTTCATAGACTGTGCTTCATTGTGATCATTGTGATTTTTGTCTTACTGCTATCCTAAATTATGACTCCAGGACTTCAGCACTATAAAACATCTTTCCCCACATTGTGCTCATCCACTCATGTTTTTCCCTGTGCTGGCAAAAAAAAAAAAAACCCAAAAAAAAAACAACAACAAAATTAAAAAAAAAATCACTTTTGAGCTCTTTCATATAGAAAATACTTGAGAGCCTTTCCCAAGTCTTTTTTCTCAGAGCTTGATCAGGCAGAGAGACTTCTGTGCACAGCAGCCAACACAAAACCCACAAAATGCCAAATGAGCTCCATCTCCCAGTGGAGCTGACATCAGGGAACTCAGCAAAACTTATCTTCCAACAGCAGGTCATGGTTTTGGGAAAAGTTAGCACCTACAAGACCATCTGAAATCCCAGAATTTGCAGGATATATGAGACAACTGTGGTTTGATGCTTTACATCATTCTTTGGAAAACCACAAAGTGCTACACACCAAGTGATGAAATCCAATAGACTTTTTTTTTAATGGGTTGTTTTTCCTTGTATTTCTGTACTTCCTCCACAAGCAAATAATACCCTAGTGAGGTGCAAAAATGAAGTCAGAATTTGCAACTGTGGCAGAGAAATTATTAGAAGTCTATAAATAAATATTTTTATTGCAACAGTGCTGCATGAGCCAGTACTTTCTGGAAACCATAGTCACATCGAGATGGGCTGGGGGACTGTGTTGGGTTACCAGTGGTGGTTACTTGGAAGTGTTTGTCTGGGAGATGTATGCAGCCTTCTCAATATGCTCATTCAGTTGTGTAATTCCAAGCCCTGCAGTGTTGTTATCCCTTAAGAAAACTTCTTTCTATTTCGGAAGCACCAACTCTGAATGTTAAATTGAAAGGAGACAAAAGAATCGCTGTGGTAAAAGCTGTGCAATTTCTGCCCTCTTCATTACACAACAAGCTGGTTTAGTATTTTCTTCTTTACATTTTTATGCAGATATAAAAGGCTACTTTGGGAAATCTGTAACATTATTATTAAATGTCGCTGAGCAGAACTGACTATAGTGATGACTCATCCTCAAAAGATTTGATTTAGTACACATTAACTTCCCAAGTGTTGGGTTCTCAGTTTGGGCTATGCCAGCCAGAATGCCCAGGTCTAAACTAAGGACCATTCACATGAGCAGAAGTCCTTCCTCCAGCTTCAGTGGTCTTTGGATCAAGAGCTTAGTAAGAAAGAATGTTCTGGAAATTTCAATATTCTTAATTATGAGTAATAATTATCTATAATAACAAGGAGCAACTTAAAAATCAGGCCTTATTGTGCTACACTGTCCAGACAGTGGAATAGTCCATGCCATAAATCTATAAAAACAATCCAGATACAGTATTGGGAAGGGATGTGGACCACCATGAAGATACATGCCATAGCAGAGGTAAATGGCATGTTAGCTCAATTTCTGTTTCAATAGGTTAAGAAAGAAAAGAATAAGGGAAGGAAAAATATTTTTGAAGGAAAACAGGATAAAAGAAAGCACTAGCAGAAGGAAGACTGATAGTTTAGAAGTGAAATAAAGGTGGAGATCCTAGAGAATGGGAAGAGTGTGGGTGCTGAAAGCATCAGCATGGAGTCTGGTATATGATTGATCAAAATATTCCTACCAATAAATTAGCAGAGAGTCCTTAATTTGAACAATATTAATCTGAAATGGCCTGCAAAGCCTCAAGTGTCCATGGACTTGCTTCAAGTATCATAGATAATGCTCTCTGCAGCCCTGATGCAATTGCTTCCAACTCAAATAAGTCTGCACCTAAGCAGCCACAAAACTTAGAGAGTGACATGAGAAAAACTCCACTTTTAACCAGTAATGTGGGCACATTTAAGCTTTTTGGAACTATGAGTTTGGATACAGACTTTCAGGAATTCTGTGGTCCTGGGAGGGAAAGCTTGTTTTGTTTTGTTTTGATATTTCAGTGATATTTAAATGATGGACTTAGCCTGGAGAAGTTTAGCTATGAAACCCCAGTACACAGCTAGTGAAATGGGAAATGTTTATAGCATTCTAATCTTCCTCTATGTTTCAGACAAGCATAAGAGATCTGCACAAATAGCTAAAACATTGTTCAATAAGGAAAGGAATTTTCCATCTTACCCTTTCAGAATTGAACATCAACACTTTCCCGAGCCGACTAAACAATTATTTCTATGAAGAAAATGGACTTGAGACTCTGTTACTCTAGGGAATCTTCGTATTTACTTGCTTAGGCTGAGGGGCTTTATGGGCAGTGGATCTTCACAGTAGGATGTGGCTGTTGCATTCAGAGACTCCCCAGTTTTGGTAGATACTCATCCTTATGACTTCTGTTTCCCTTGTAAAGTCCAAGAGATATCAGGGAAGGAAACAGGGAGAAGAAAATGGACAATACTGGAGAGCTGCTCCCTCGGAGGCAGTGGGAAGCACAGAAGAAATTAGAACAGCTCTGAGTTTCTGTAATTTTCACAGCAGGTTGGACATGCAGAGTTGCTGAGAATTAACACCTGTGTTTCTGCAGAAGAAAATCCTCAGGAGAGCTGTCACAGACTTTGATAGAGATGGAAGCAGCAGGGTTCTGCAGAAACTGAAAGGCATCCCCTGGAAATGTTCTCAATGCCTCAAGGATTTAAGGTGAATGCTATTCTCCTTGCAACAAAGATAATAATTTTAGATACCATGGATGCATGAAGATGCTATGACACTAGCATATAAATATGGAGGTGAGTGTTTATGTCTATAAAATACTCCAAGAAAGTGGAAAAATTAAACTTTAAAAACAGAATTAATTGCTAAATTACAAAATTAATTTAAATTAAATACCTTTTTTTGAGAAGGGATCTGTAACATAGAATGGAATTGCACATGACAGCACTCATTGATTGACTCCCTATGGATCTGTGAAGGTTTAAATCTGTGGATAAATTCTTCAAGGTCAGAGTATGTCACAGGAAAGGCTATTTCAATGTCTAACAAGCAGAAGGATATAAATCAGAAATGTTTGATGGCCTGAAGATGTCCAGAGATTTTCTGTGATAGTCTTGAGAGCTGCTTTCTGCCTCGTCCACTCTGCATGCTGCTTGGCATGAAAAGTAACCACCAAACTGGACAACACTGTGCTTGAACCTGGTGTCTGCTCCCTTGAACAGATGCTCTTAACTGCTTGCAGGATTCCTTCAATTTTATCATGTGCACTGAAGACATTTAGTGATTTTGTTGTGCAGTTCACTGTTGTGATGCCCAGGGCTGTGCTACTGTTTGAGGATTTGGCAAGTTACTGCTGGTGAAGAGGCCAAGGACAGGACAACTTGCATATGAAGCCTACTTGAGATGAACAAGAGGTGTGAGTGTTAAGAGAGAAGTGATAAAAGATGAGGAGACAAAAAAGCATTCCTAAGATGAGATACAAATAAAGCACATGATAGCAGTAGAGGCTACAGAGGAGGTGGCAAAACTTTCAAGAGTTAAAAAGGGACAGAACCAAATGTGGGAACAAACAAGGAAACAAGGAAGGCATACTACACATCAGGCCTTAAAATGCAATTTTTCTCATTTAATTTCATCACTGAATCCATTTCAGCACATTTAATAATACAATGGTTGAATTAGAACACCCTAATTGCATTCACTGTGAGACCTTGTGGAAAGATTATTAAATTTCCCTGTTTTTGAGCAATTCAGTTACATCATGCCAAATGTGGGCAGAAAGGAAAAAATAATCACTTTCCCTGTGCAGTGTTAGTGATATATAAAGCAAAGGAGAATCAATTTAATACATCACCACTGCAATGTGAATTTCTAGAATCATTGGGTTGAAAAGTACAATCCCACCAGTCTGGTACCATGAAAATGAAAGTTGATGTCTGCCTGGATCAATTTTATCATGAAAATAATGGCATCACTCTGAGCACAAGATTTAAAACCTTCAAGGCTTTGGGAAAGACACACTCAGTAACCTACATACGAAAGTAGATTGATTGAGAGTGGCTGGAACACACATAAAGCTGACATTTTTACCCATCGTGGCCTTTATCAAGACTGATAGGCTGAAACATTGTCTTTCTGAATGTTCCCACTGCTTTCATGTGTAAGCTCCAGGGTTTGCATTAACTCTTGAGGCTTTCACAAGGTGTGTGCATGGCACATCTGATATACCACTGGATATGTCTTGATGATGTAAAGAAAATTACCTACATTCATCCTACATTTAGATGCCTCAGAAGGAAGAGGTTATTTTCAATCTTTAGGGTTTTTTTTTAAACAACAAAGTCTAGACACGATTCTGAGACCAAACAGCTTTTTGTGCAGATATAAACTTTGGACATGTACACCCTGCCTTGATTGTGCAGGAACTTTTACCTGGGTAAAAGGGTTGCTGGGTGCCTGACCCTGGCAAATGACACACATACTCTACAATCTCTGAACCTCTGGCCCCTCTAGATTCACAGAGAAGTTGTACCACTCAGCCAAGACTTTGGATCATAGAATAATTTAGGCTGGGAAAAGACCTCTAAAATCATCAAGTCCAATTGTTAACCAAGCACTGCCAAGTCCACCTCTGAACCAAGTTCCCAAGTGCTACATCTACATGTCTTTTAAGTACATCCAGGCATGATTACTCAAACACTTCCCTGGACAACCTCTTCCAGTGCTCAACAAACCTTCCCGAGAAGAAGTTGTTTTCTAATATCCAATCCAAACCTCCCCTGGCACAACCTGAAACCATTTCTTCTTCCCTTGTGATATGGGAGAAGAGACTGCCCCCCACCTGGCTACAGCCTCCTTTCAGGTGGTTGTAGAGATTGATAAGGTCCCTGCTGAGCTTCCTTTTCTCCAGACCAAAAAAATCCAGCTCCCTCAGCCTCTCCTCATCAGACTTGTACACCAAACCCTCCACCAGCTCCACTGCCTTCTCTGGACACCCTCCAACATCTCAGTATCTTTCTTGTAGTCAGGGGTCCAAAACTGAACACAGGATTCAAGGTAGCCTCACCTGTGATGAGTACAGGGGGACAATCACTGCCCTGCTCCTGCTGGCCACACTATTCCTGATACAGGCCAGGGTGCCATTGGCCTTCTTGGCCACCCGGGCACAGCTGGCTCTTGTTCAGCTGCCTGTTGACCAGCACCTCCAGGTCCTTTCTGGCTGCCAGCTTTCCAGCCACTCTTTCCCCAGCCTGTAGCAATGTGTCATGGGGCTGTTGAGGGCCAAGTGCAGGACCTGCTTAAACGGGTTCCAGCTCTAAAGAGAACTTAGCTTAAGGCTGTTAATATTCCAGCCTAAAATAAAGCAACTTGTTGGTAATTATTAGTATGAGAAAAAGTTAAGAAAGCAAGGAAGCAAGCTAAAATGAACTTGGGTTCATTTTAGGAAGTAAACAAAGGCTAATGAAAATGCTAATAAAGAAGAAAAAAACTTAATATGCTATTATGAAAACATATAGTAATTATGAACATGAACAGCATCAGAGGCTGGTGCAAAGAGAGTTGCTTGGTATTTCCCTGAAGATAAAAAGCATCTGTGTGCATCAGGAATCATCATTTTTTGTTTCTCTGGGGTAGAGGATGATATGCAATTGCTAGGCCTCCATTTACTCTATACAAACATTACCCTATGCGACAGTGGCTGTCAAAAAGTATTCCATACCTAATGGCAGAAAGCAAATGTCTAATAAGATACATTCACATGTTACCAATTAAGTGAACAAATCCATGGGAAGAGTTCAAGTAAATGAAGTAAAATCTGTGGAATAAGCTACTGTTGCTCAACACTTTCTGCTACTTTGCTCCAAAATGTCAACAAGCTTCCACAGTATTTCAAGAAGGAAGAAGGAGAAGCCTGATGTGCCCCAAATTATTTACTCATGAAAAACCTCAATCTAAAATAACAAAATGTTTGGCAGAAAATTGTAAAAATGTCTAACTGCATATTTTTAGAGAAAAGGGGAATTGTTGCAGATTGAAAAGGAGAAACTGTGGCTTGTGCCAGATCTTAGTATTTTTAGTGCTTTGAATCAGACTAAACCAAAATGTAGACAGAACAAAATGTGCTACATAAAATGAGAGATGAATAGTGTGGCTCTTGTGTCCCAGTACTGACAGTTTTGCCCTACAGTTAAACAGCTGTTGGGCCAAATTACTTGCTGGTTTCATTTGTTTTGCCCCAGTCATCTCAAAATGCAAGGAAAGAAAGCAAGAAGAGAATACACATGAAGAAGCAACTGAAGGGTAAAAGCATCATTTGTATCATGAGCAAGCAAGCTTGGAATAGTTTGTTTTCTGGTTCCCTGTTTAGAGACCACACACTAAATGGACAGCATTTCTTTGTTATCACTTGTAAGTTAATACTACATTTGAGACAGTGTCAGAGTGGTTTTAGTTTACCATGAAGGCTAATTAATATTATCCTAAAAAATATGGACATAATTAATAGTTTTCCATGGTCAGCATACCATTGAACAAACTGTCCAATGCATATATTGACAGATAATCAAACATGATCATAATAGAAAACCCATCTGTTTACTAAAACTGAAGGTTAAACTAAAAAGAGATCAAGGGAAAGTATCCATGAGTTCAGAACTGTCATTGAATACATTACCTCTCCAGAAATAAGCCCATATATTCCCTTTTCAATGAGCAATCAGCCTAACCAAAAATGCAAACTCAAAGGCTCAGCAGTGAGTGTGTTGTAATTATTTACACACCAATGGTCTTGCCATATATTCTTGGTTGTGTTTTTTAGAGCAAGAAATGACTCAAGAGCCTTAGGGAGCTGAGAGCATATCTTGTCTTCCCCATCAAATCATCAGGTGGGTAAACTGCTATTTATTAACAAGTTCTTATAAATAGTGAAAGGGTTTTAAACTGCAATGTTGCACACATTTTGGGTCATCCCAGCTCAAGAAGGATGAACTTAGCCTAAAAAACACATTGTGAACTGGTTCTATGATGGCATGAAGAATGTGGGAGCTCTTTGCAATAGAAAAGACTGGAAGATTTTGACTTTCTCATGCTCAGAAAATGAAAGCTGGGAGTGAGTTAAGCACATACACATACAAAAAAAGGGTTTTTAGTAAAAATAGGTCCTGGATCAGCTCTTTAACAATGAAGTAAAAAATCCTACCAGACTGGAAGATGGCATTTGATGAGCTTCTGGAAGGGCTTTTCAGGCAGTAGTATTTGAGAGAGCTGTGGACTAGAGCTAATGAACCGAGAGACATGATCTACTTTCAGCTTCCTAAAACTGTTGTTTGTGTTCATACACAAGGTCTGTTTAAACTGTCTGCCCTGGGGAGCAGATGGAGGAGCTGGCTCTGGCTCCCAGTCACACACCTCCTGCCCCAGGGTGGAAGCACTCTGTGAGAGACTCCGCCTGCTGCTCCACCTCAGCACTATTTCTTGGAGCATCATGAAGTGAGAATTGCAGATCAAAGAGTCAATTATGGTACTGTTCTGATAATAGCAACAGTGGAACTGGTTTATGCATTTATAGACATTATGAGGCCAAATAGCAAAGGAAAAAGGAGTCCCAAACCCAGCTGGTCAGTGTAATCTCTTCCATATAGGACCTATTTTCTCCATCCCCCTGTGCCTCTCCTTGACCGGGCCTGCCACAGTATTATACAAAACTTACAAATCTCCATACTGACACCCCAGAACGTATTTTAAGACTCTCTTCCAAATATTTATAGGCAATCTTGTGCCCTTCCTCTTCTCCCGTTTGAACAAACAAGCAAATACATGTTGCTGAAATAAAATCTTTAAATTGTAGAAATGCTCCAATTCTTTGTTTCAGCTGACTTCTGTGCACAATCAAATTCAGAGGCATTTTGAAATCTACATTTATCACATGTTCCTTACAGGCAATCTTGCAATTTTCTGACCCAGCCTCCACCTGTTCCCCCAAAAGCTTTTTATCACTTTATACATTCCCTCTGGATATTCAGCTCTATCAGTTGCTATTGATGGAGTTGTTTGAGTTTCTTTCAAACTGTAGTTTTTGTCACGGACATCTTGCATTCTAGATCTGTACGTGATTTATCTGAAAAGCTGTCAAATCAATAAAATTTCACTTCAGCTGCCAGAAAAAAAAAGGAAAAAATCTATGTGTTCGTTTCCCCCATGAGGATTTAACTAGTCATTATGTAGCTGGTGATAAGTGAATATAAAAGAAGGCCTCTCATACCACATGGCTTTTAGTCATGTTCTTTCTTCCAAGCTGGCCTAGACCATGACCATGGACTCTTCATTTCAGCTTGCTTCACTTAAGAGTTCCCCTTTTCTTTCATGTCCTGAGGAAAAAAATCCCCACAATGTAAGTCCACATGTCAAGCTGGTCACCTTTGTAGCAATCACATTTTAATGTCATTCTAGTACCAAGGCCAAGCTCTGCTGGATGCTGTCACAGCACGAGCTGGTACCAAGGAGGGAGAGGCAGCTTTTCCAACCAATTCAGTATTTCTCAGCCACTTTAAAATGTTTCACACTCTCTTGCTCTGGCAATGGGACTGTAAACTTCAGAAATATGCAAGAGTATTTCGGCTACGAATACTGAGTTCTACTGCTTCTGAGATTATTTATTTATGTACTTGAAAGTGAACATATGTGAAAAGTTCCTGATTAAATGCCCTGGCTGTAAGTTGTTCATTGACAGAGGAATTATTGCATGCCTGGGATGTAGTCTGCATAATCCATTTAAAATCACATTAAAAATCAAGAAGGAACACTTGACAGATAAAAATTGACCTTTTTTTTCCTCCTAAAGAATGGAAAAAAAGCTTTACCAATTTTTTTTTTTGTAATTTTGTATCTTTCTTCGTGTATAAAACCATGAAAAATCAGCAGCTACTTTCCCTCAGTAGCCCTAGATGTTTGATGCAATTTATTCTGTGGACTATTGGTGTACCTGAATTAAATCTACGACAACTCAGGGGCTGCCTGAGCACTAAATGACAAGTCTGAAACTCATTTGACAATGACAAGAGTCTGAAACACTTAAATGACAACAGTCTGAAACTCTTGTCTCCAGTGAGTTGAGAAGGAAGAAAAATGGTTCAGTCACTCCAGTTTGCAATTCACAATAAATCCCCAGCTCCACCCCAGACTGTCTGGAAGTCCAGGACATGGGAGGCTCCTCAGGATTCAAGCACACAGCTTTCAGCCCAAACATCAATTTTCAGAACCTGTGATAGTAGGTGTTTTTAGCATCTAAATATCTCCCAGGGAGGGTTCAAAGCAGCTGAGCTCCTGCTGGGCCAGCACAGCAGAGCTCTCACTGAAGTAACACTCTTTTCCTTAGCACTCCCAGTCCTTAGGTCTGGATTAGGTGTGCAGCCCTGAGTTTGGTGTCCCACGCTTCCCCAGGGGCAGAATGGGGTTAGCAGTGGCCCAGCAGAGCTGTTCACTGTTCAAGAGGTGCCAGGGTGGTGTCCAACCCCCTCCAGGATGCAGGAACTCTACTTTGTGCCACAAAAAAAAACCAACAAAAAACCAACAACAAACAAACAAACCACAGAGTAACAGGTCCAAATCCTCAACTGTCCCCTACAATGGAGCACTGGAACCTCTCTAAAGACCAGTGAGAACCTCCTCCCTCTTGTGCAGCACAGACACTGTCCTGCTCAGATCCCTGGGGACAATGTCTACTATTTCCTTGGATGCATGGTGCTGCGTATATCTCTTCCTTCTCCATCCTGCAGTGAATGTTGTCTTTTGCACAGAATGCACCTTACCCAAACATTCAACTAGTGAGTTTTTTTGCTGGAAGAACATCCTGAATTCAAAGCAATCCTTCACTGAATGATACCTAAAATCATGATTTTCTTTCCCTCTGAGACCTCTTTCATACACAGTTACCCCACACTGAGACAACTTTCCCAAGAGGAAAAGAGTTCTCCTGTCCTCCATCCCTCTGCCATCACATAGTTGTTTCCAGGCTGCTTCCAAGGTTTCTCCAGCAGAGGAAGGGATAGATTACTCCTCTGTCTCCCTGTGATAACATCTTGGAAAAGTAGCACAGGGTGGCACAGGTACCCTTACTAACCACACTGTTTTTGAGTGGCCTTTATGTAGTGTTCACCTTGCTGACTGGCACGCAGACCAATTTTAAGTTGAGTCACACAGAAAGGTGAGGTGGGGATGGATGTCTGCTCCATGAGAAACAGCCAGGAGGATGCATGAAACTGGTGCCAAGCTGCTCAGCTCTGTCAAGAGTACAGTGCTCAAGGGCAGCCCTTCAAGGCTCTTAATGAAATTAAAACCAAAGATGTAGACAATTCTAATGAAATCTCCTGAAAAGTTTGAAGGAGCTGAGAGGCTGTGACTGGATGATCCAAAGGCGGAATTTTGGCACAAATGGCTGCAGCACAAAAGCCCTGCATGGATTTTTTGAACAACTTTGGTTAATAAATCTTACTGTAATCAATAATGAAGGCACTTGCCCATGCTTAGGGACCTTCATTATAGGGCAGCACATCCTCACCTCCAGCATGGGAATGTACATAACAAGGTGCTGGGTGGAGTAGCACTTCCACACTTTGGTGGGAACAGGAAGTGAGGAAAGCATGTGAAGAGAAACAGACTGGCAGGGAATGTGAGGAACCACTGGAGGCAGAAGATGTGAGTGCTGAAACCAGAGATACCCAGCAGCAGATTTTCACCTTGGTTTGGCCCATGAGTAAACCCCTCCCAGACTGCCCCAAGACATGAGATGTCCTGAAGAAATCTTGTATCTTCTCACATCATCCCAGTCTCCTGGGGAGCTGCTGCTGGTCACTATCAGAGTTATCAGCCCTGAAGTCAACATATAGTAGCTGCCAGAGTTCTTCCTGCAGAGCACTCCTCAGCAAATTACCCAGTAGACCTCAACAGAAATTAATTAAATAGCTGTGGCTTAGCCTATAATGTAATCAATGAGTCACATCACTATGTTATGTGGATGTAACTGCCTGGTTGCAGAAAGATTATCCAGCACAATGTGGTTTGGGTTTATATGTCATTATTTAATGATCATTAGCCCCCCCAAGGATCAAAAGCTACCTTAAAAATCCTCCTGGCAGTGATGCTGGAATATTTGCCCTTCATACTATATGAACAACTGGTGAAAGCTTCTATATCTAAGGATCAGCATAGAAATTAGTTTCTTTCAAGTTTTCATGTTGGAGGAAAATATTTTGCAAATTATTTTTATTACATGAAACTCACCTTCTGGTTATGGAGCTAACACCTGTCTGAATGTGAAGTGTTTAAGAGAGCACAAATCAAAATCAATTTCAAGCTGACTGACCTGCCTTACCAATAAATCATCCTGCCCCAGTTTGAATGCCTCATATACCTCAGCTGGGGCTTGTCTGCCCTGGGGATTTGCTTTTGCCCCACTGTGTCGATCACTAATCCAAGCCACTGGCTGCATTCCATCTTTGGCAGTTTACTCTGCTAGGAAGATGTTCCTGTGCAGTCCTGCCAGCACACCAACACTGGGGTGGAAGGTCACACGAGGAAGGGGGACTGGCCTTCTGTCTTAAAAACAGTAATATTTTTGTTGATGTGGGTTCTGCTGGGTGTGACCAGTGGCATCCACTGAGCACGGGACGCAGCCATCCGCCCTACACTGCTGCTACTGCTGCTCCTGCTTATCAGGGTTGGCATAAGCACTGGGATTTAGGCCTTGCTGACCCTTCTATTTTGGATTAAATAGGATATAAATTTAAAGAACAGGTTCTGCTCCTAAGGACCTTCTCAGGGAAATAAGTCTTGAACTATTTACAGCTTGCTCTATAGCTGCTGTTACTGTCAAGAGAGAAAATGTTTCCTTTGAAATGGCATTCTCTTTCCAGACTTTGATAAGTGTCGCCATGTTAAGTGGGAACTGTGACCTTCATGTATAGTGCAGGGAAGCAGACAAAGATGAAATACAGATGTCATTTGTGAATGCTTATTTCTGCAACATATATTCTCTTTTTGACAAGGTAATACTTTTTAACAGATACATTGAAGCTCATTCTAGCTATAAAATTCAGATTCAGATCAGGAACTGGACTTTCTGAAGCATCTTCTTTTGGATCATACTGGGGCTTAAGATTGACATTATCTGATACAACAAGACTAGTTGCAGGGTATGTAGAAGGTATTTACTTTTCCCGGGCTTTCAGAATAATTCAATGTAGTCTGTGATAACTATGAGCATCTCATTGTCCTGCTTTGTAACACACTAAGTACAGCAGTTTGCCTGTTTCCATTCATCTCTCTGTGCTAAACTATCCCATTCTCTTTGGTTTCTTTCATACCGAAATGATATCAGGCTCCTATTCATCTTGTTTCCTGCCTCTGCTGTATCCTTTCCAAAACTGGGTGTATAAAATGCTGTAGCTGCAGCATGAGGATTATTGATGCTTATTGTGGGACTGTGTAATCTCTACTTTCTTTTTCTCTCTTTAAAAATCAGGATAGTGCTCACCTATTTTTCATTTAATGGCAATTAAATTCTAATCAGATCTTTACATTAAATGATCAACAGTACTGCTCGGGGACTTCTCCTTAAACATCAGCGTGTTTGCATTCTTCCTGCGCCAGTACAAAATGCCTGAGATCACACTACACAGCCCTCCATTTTCTTGTGTCAGATATTAGCACTTAAAATTTAACAACTGATGAGCACATTTTGCAATTGGCTGCATTTCTCCATTTTATTTCATCTGGGATTTTGATATGTCTAGCAAGGGATGTAGTATATGAAGGAGACCGTCCTCCAGACTGTGAATTATCCAGCAATAGCAATAAGACCTGCATCAGAGGAGAAGAACTAGGCATCTTTTTAGTCTGGTAGGGCTAGCCACTATAACAATCCCAAATGTAGAGGTATGTTGTGGTTTTTTTGATGTGATGAAGAAATAAATGCATTTGGTTTGTGTGGCAATGTTTTGGTAGCAGGGCAGCTGCAGGACTGGCTTCTGTGAGATGAGACCAGGAGCTGCTGCCATGAGGGGCAGACCCAGCTCCAGCCAGCTCCGATGTAGACCCAGGACTGCCCAAAGCTGAGAATATCAGCGATGCTGATGGCTCCTCTGTGATAATGGATTGAAGATAGGCTGAAAAATGCCACGTACTTCTGGTCAGCTTCCTTTCTACCTGGTCTTGACTGAATGACCAAGCACAAATGTAAGTCAGAGGAGACTTTTCTTTTAATATTTCCTCCCTTTTCCTTCAGATCACATTATATGAACTCATGGTACATGAACCAAGCAGGAAAAGTACAGTAGTAAGAACTCTGAAGGGCTTTAGTATTGCATTAGTGCGCTTCACTCCCCTCGGTATAATATAAAAATGGCAAAGATGGTATGGAATGAGCATTTTTAATAACTCTCCTAAGTGTTCTATTAACTGCCGTGTATCATACAAATGAGATGCAGAAACTAGGGAAGCATTTTCAGTTGCTGAGTAAAAACAATTTAGGGTGTAAATGTACTTCCAGATCTGCACGCAGGAATCCTGCCAACCAGGCTTGTGTTAATTTTATTATTTTTTTAAAAAGTTTTAGTAGAGTAGTTCATGACATAAAAGCACTGGAAATACCCTTGTATCAAGTTAGTGTGTTTTTGAGGCTAAGAATAGCCTGCAATCTGTGCCACACTGTAATGGCTGATGGTCACCTCCCCATGTTGGACAGAAGCCAGGGCTCACGCTGGCTCTTTGAGATGTCTCCTGTCCCAGGTTTTCACCTGAATGCCTTCAACCTCAGTGTCTGTCAACTGCCTGGGTGAGTACTGATCTTCAGACACATCTGGAGTCCCTTACAGGTGGTGAAACCAGCTTGGAGTGGAATTGCTGGAAATATATTTATATTTTTACATATATATTGTATATATACGTATATATATAGGAGCATAAAATGCTTATGCAGCTAATTAAAGGCAACTATGACATTTTGTGGCATGTTGATATAATGCCATTAAAGTGAAATGTCTGTCAAACACCTGCTGCTCTCTGTGCCCTCCTACCCGGCAGCACTGCAAGGACAGAGATTATAGGCATGCACAGCAGAAAAGCTGCTGTGTGGCATGCTTTTATTTCAACCAGTTTATGCCACACACAGCACAAAATACTGCAATTTTTGTTTTCAATTCTCTTTTAAAGTCCTCGGTGATTGTATTTATCTTTGTTGGTACACAGATACCATTGTGAAGAGGGATGATACTTCTTAATAATGTATGTTTCTCCCTTTCTCTCTCTCCTTTCTTATATGTATTAGGCAAAAAATAGATCAAAGAAATGCAATTTGCTTAGAAGGCACAAAAATTCATGATCATCCTGATCTTTTTTCAGGAAGGCTCAGAGGAAGACTTATACATTGACCCACTATTGATTATCTCTTTCCAAAATGTTATGCTGAAAAACAACTTAGACTTTCTGTACAGAATCTGACCTTTAGCAAGAAGCTAATCATGCCCTAGATAAGCCTTCTTAAGATTAGAAGATATCATAATTTTAGGTTCCAGTGTAAGCAGGAACACCATTGTTGACCAATGTGAATGTCTGCTTGGAATGTGAAATAACAGAAATGTAACTGCAGATGCCGGCATCATGTAGTTTGCTTGGATACTTCCTAGGAGTCACTAAAACCTGCACCAGATCTGAACTGGGACTGTGGGCAAATGCATTTCTGAGAAGGAGGAATTTGTATGATGTGCATTTCCCTGCTCATGTGCTGCATTCCACCAGGCAAGTATCTTCTTGAGAGCAGCAGTATAGACAATGAGATTTCTTGAGATGCAATGGATCATTGGTCATTGTATAAAATGTCTTTATGGAATTGGTAAATGGCAAGGATAAGGATAGGCTACCATCTAGTGGATACACCGTAAAATTATTACATTTGTATTTAACCCATTTTGTGACTTGAATGGCTAAACTAAAGAAAATCAATTCAACTCTTACATGCTGAAGTGCCACCTGAAAGCATTCTAATCATTTGTGCATTCAGCCTGATTTTAAAAAAACCTTGCTGTGCTTTCTTCTGGTACCTCAAAGTAGCTCTGCTTGTCCAAAAGCCAAAAGAGACAGGACAGAGAGTACCATATTGGTCAGGTGTCCTTATTCCTTATTGGCCTTTAGGATGCAAACATACAATGCACATTAGTATCTGTATGGCAGTTTGAAGGTGTAAAACTCAGAGAGAGGTCTAAAATAGACAAAATAGAAGAAAGAAGACTTTTAACTCAAATATCATGGCACGTGTCTAAAGGCATAACATAAAATACCCAGTGTACCTCAGCAATTAATGCAGAAGGAGAACAAGTCTAATTTTCTTTATAGCTCTGCTCTACCCAGCTGGCTTCAGCACAGTGATTTCTCACCTGAATTGCCATGCTGGCCTCTGGAGGAATAAGGCCCCAGAAGCATCTTGATATGCTGATGTACACTGAGCTCTTTGTGTGATGTGGGTAGGAATAACAAAAGTAAGTAATGCAAATTATGACTTCTGAGTCTGATCCAGGTTGGTGGAATCATCGGTACAACTGGACAGGCAGAAAGGGTATGGAGTTGTTGGATGCATCCGTATGTCTTTGTTGCTTTGAGATCAGCAGCTCAGTTACAAGGAACGTGCACTAAGTGCAAAACATGGAAAAAGAGCTGGGTACCACGTGTCTTAGATGAACATTCTTGTTACAGGAAGTTCTTGCATCAGAGAATGAGAGATAAACACAAAAATAGAGCAGCCTGGTCTACTGGGCTTGTGGATTACACCGATGGTGCTCTGATCTGATCAGGTGATGTAACTCCCCATGATAGCAACTTCAGAATAATTTGTTACTGTCTGATAATAATGAGACATGACATAGATCTGCCTCACTACCCAAACCACAGGTATGTCTACAACCCATTTTTTTAAACAGTGGAAATATGAACTGTCCTGTGTGCCAAATGGCTTTGTGCTGCCCGCCTTGACCTTCCATATCTGCACAGAGAATATCGTATGTGTGCTGTGGGATGAGCAAATGTTGTGTGCCTACTTCCCCGTAGGGATGTGCCATGGGCTGAAGGGAGGGTTGGAAGGAGTACTGGGGAAGCTGGAACCTTGCTGCTAAACCTAAACTGGTACTGGAGCAGGGGGCACTGAAACTGCCATTTGTATGGACCTGTAGCGCTGCATCCTCTGTGGAGCAAGGACAAGGTAGGCTGAGGACATGAAAAAGAGTTCATGAGACATATTCCATTTGGCTTTAAGATGTCATCTCCAGTGGTGTTAGTAATGCAGCCATGGCAGCATATAGTTCAGTACAGATACTTGCCAGCTAGTTTTTTACCCAGATCTAAGGCCAAGGAATGCCACTTGGGCTGTTACAGTGAAAATGAAACTAGCCCAGGCAGACAGTTCTATGTTATAAATTCTTTCCTAGACTTAATAACATGAAAAATACAAAGCTCTTATCTGCCTTGTTAAATGCATCAACAGCTGCTCTCTTTAATTCATTACCTGAGTACATTTGGACCAGCCTAGCTCAAGGTTTCTCACCTGCTGCAGCTGTTTTGATAGCTCAACTTCTGTACCTAAGCAGACACACAAAGCAACAGAGAGCGGGGAGGTTAAAATGGAAGCTTGATCACACTCAAATTCAGGTGGACAGTTGTAATTCTGCCAGACTGGGGTAGCAGTCCCTCCCTAGAGGCAGCAGTCACCTTTCTGGTCCTTTGTTCTTTTGCTGGAAGCTGGAATTGGAAGGGAAGTCTTCTAGTTGAACAATGTTTCCTTCTATCTCTCGGTGGCAGGAGACAGCACAAAAAGCAACAGATAAGCAGGCAAAGTCCCAGTGAAGAGTCTTTCAAGTTAAACAATGATATGCAGCAAATGCCAAGGCCTGAGGTTTATTGTTAAAGCCCATGGGACTCAGTGAGGGGCCATTAAGACTACAGAAAAAGACAAAAACAAAATAAGAGGTGGAAAGTCCTGCCTCTGGTAAGGTAGAAACTCTCCACTTTTATAGATTTTTATATTTCTCTCTACAGAAATGAAAGAAATCCTCTTCCAGATTTTTCTAATAGTCTTTGTCCAACTGATCTTAGCCCACCATGATCAAACCAGTGAAGTTTGGTTCCCAAAATAATGTGCTTAACCTTCATGAAGTCTGCCCTGGTAGGATATTTTAAGACAGCTCTGTCTAAAATGATCTTCTGTAGAGGTTTCTCTTCCACCTGCATCACCTGCTGCCTATTACCCATCATGGCACCAGCCCTGCAAAACAGGTATTCCTGAACCAATACTAAGAAAAACAATTCTGTTTTATAGAGGAATAGGATATGACTACCCCTGGTGTTTTAGCTACCACATTATCCAAAAGGTAAAAATTAAGACTAGTGCTACCAAAAAGGTAGCACATAAAAAGGCACAAATTAAGAACAAATAATAACATTTGCTCATATATATGGGTGTTTTTTTGCAAATAATAAAATTCTTCCCCAGAAAAACAAAAAAGTTACCACTACCCACAAACCACTCAAATTCAATATAGTGACGTGTAAACATGGAATAGGTTCTCAGAACTCAACCAATCAAGGATAATACATAATCAAAGGACATATTTTTGTGAACTGGGGTGTTTTGTGTGCAAGATGTGAATAGAAAATTTACTGGCTTGGAAGGGATTTGGCTGGAGATTCCCCAAGACATCAGATCTGAGGGATGCAGCTCATACATCTCAAGGAATAAGAAAGAAAGGACAAGGTGTTGAAGAGGTAATAGTCCTTGTGCTGACACATTGATAGTCAGCTTCCCAGGATAGGAATGTTTTCTTTTGACCATTTTACTTAGTGTGGTTTCGGTCTCCACTTATGAAGATTTACTTCTCCTGAATGGACATTTCTATCTGCTGCTGCATTTTAATTTTCACCCCATGATTGCACCAGCTTGCAACCATGCGTTTATCTCTGTTTTGGAGAATGGAAACATTTAAAAAGCCTTTCCCCCACCCAGTGCCTGTGACCTTGCATTGAGCAGAGCTACACAAACATTCAGAACAAAATCCAAATGCAAACCTGAAACCTGCCTTTGGGTTTTGTTATGAACGTGAAACTGAATTTTACCCCAAGTTTTATGAGCCTTGTCTGAGTTGGAGGGGACCTGGTCTGATTTAAGGTTTTACAGGGAACCATTTGATACTCAGAGGCTTAATGTGATTTTGGCTTGAAAAAGGCAGTTCTTGGCTCACTTCAGGCATTTGAATCCCATATCCAAGGTGAAATCCAAGGGCTGTGTAAAGTTAGGACAAGCTGAACCTGATGTGTGCACATGCTCATGCACAAGCAAGTTGTGTCCTAATGCACCTCGCCAAATTCTGCACGGGATTGTGGCTCCATTGAGGAGCATCGGGCACGATGTGTCTCCTCAAGTTCCAATCCAGAGCTGAGCAGGCTGGTGAAATCTGAGCTGTAGACAACTCAAGCTCAGACCCTGGCCTTTTGTAAACAAACACCTCACTCTCCATATGTTTGTGGAGTAATAGTGACATCCTGTGGCCAGTCCCGATTAGTCCCAAGCACGGACAGGCTGTTTATTCCTACTAGTGCTAGACATGAGGAGCTGCCGGGACAAAGGATGAAAGCAGAGCCGGAGAGCAAAAAAATTTCAGCCTTCCTTAATCTAGATGTTAAATTTCAGTGGAGAGGAAAGAGTTACAACCCACTTGCTCTTTAGTCATAATCCAAACATTAAGGCCCTTAGCTAATTTAAATGTAAAGTGATTTTAAACATGCTTTCAGAAGCTGAGCATAGAAATGAATACCCATGGGAGGCGCTGGGCACAGCAACTGGAAGCAGGAATCGGGAAACTAAGCTCTGAGCCTAGAGCAAGGAGAGGCCATTGGTGAGGTGGGAGTCAGGGATGTTTGAGACCATCCTCCAGAGCCTTCTGAGATGATCCAAATAAACCAAGTATAAAGGTACAAGCAGAGGTAGCACTGAAATGGAAGAGCAGTTTCATTTCCCAAGCACGCTGTATTTTGATGTTAACAGGCACGGTCGTGGTGCTGTGGCAGGTTCGGTGAGGGACGTCTCTTTTTTCCCCTTGCAGCTGACACATTCTCGCTCAAGTACTGAGGAAATATACTGCCAGCTGAGTCAAGTATAAGGATTGCCCAGAAAAGAGAGAATTTAAGAGGAAAAAAAAATGCAGGTGTAGGGCAGCCAATAAATTGTCAATGAAGAGAGAAAGCAGGCAAAGAGAGCTGCTGGCTAGAGCCCAGCAGAAGAAACTCAGCGCCTGGGAGACCAGCTTTCTGTGCTACATTATTTCAAAAGCCAAGAAGCCACTGGAGTTCAAGGAGAGAAGGAGCTGGACAGCCAAGGTGACTTTTCTTACGGGTATTCTCATTTTTATTGCCTAAATTACAGTAACTCCTGTGATGTGACAGAGATGCTGTTCCTGCCCTGAGGTGTCCACTGATGTTGTTTTATGCCTCGGACAGTGTGATCCAAGGCCAGCCAGACTCAAGGAAGCCAACTAGACACAAGGAACAGGGTGTGCTGTGGGATTATGGCTGAGCTGAGTGGCAGAAGGGAGATATGAAAAGGCAGAGAGTGCCAGAGAGAGAAAGCGGTGTCCCCATTGTGCAGGGGAAAGAAGCAGCAGGGAAGAGGTGAAGTTGTGATGTTTTCCAGCGACCATGACTTTTTCATAGAATTTGATTGTCCCAAGATATTTCCTGAATTGCACAGGCTTGTTATATGGGACAGAGCTCATGTTGTATCTGGTGTTTCAGAGGGAACATTCACTCTTGCAAATATTTCATTTGCGTTTGGAGCCTGCAAGGTAGGGGTGGATATAATGTCATCCCTTGACATTGGCTTGAGGTTCAAGTACTTTTCCCTACAGGGTGAGGAGCTTGTTTCATTGGACATCTGGCAGAAGCAAATGATTTAGTGAACATGAAGACTTTTAGACTATTCTCACAAGATGGGCTGGATTTCAGGTGATGAGACAAGTCTCACCTTCTTCTCAGATGGCTGTAGAAAACCACAAATATACTTTTGTTGTATCGGGGATCTGAATAAAAAAGTACCATTTCCCAACCCAAAAAGTAAGTAGAAGTTGCACAAACCCCACATTAGCTACAAACCAATCTATTTCCCTGGTGGCTGGCACACTGGTCTGTAATTCAGTGTCTCCAAGAAACAGCAGAAAGAACAGAGCAACTGAGGGAAGAATCAGTGAGGTAAAACAAGACAGATGCAAGAGTGCTACTAATGTGGCCCTGAAACAAAACAGCTACCTGGAGAGAGGGTTTGGGGACTGAATGCTTACTGGAAGAAGCCAGGAGCCATAAAAAGTGAAACAGGCTCCTGTTGTCTGGTTCTCTGCCCATGCTCTGGGAGGCAAGGCTTCATGTATTTCTGCAAAATAAAAAGAACTATATCCAAAATAGTAGATCATCATGATTTTCTTACTCTACTGGGGACAACCCACAGGGCTTTGTTTTTGATCTAGCAACTTGGCCAATAGCAGCTCTGGCCTGATGGATTAGCAAAGTCTCTGTGGTGAGTTTGTCATCGCTGCAGATTCAGTGTCCTCCAAATACCTGCCTCTCATCACTGTTCTGCACAATTCCCAAATTAGGCTGTGGTGCCAGCTAGTGAACTCTCCCACTTGCTATGCTCTGATTGAGTTTGTAGGTCTTAAAAACACAGAGGTAATGCTATTAGTTTTCAAGAGTGGGGTTCTTCGATCTGATCATTAACTTTCTCCATTGCTCCCTGCCCCCTTTGCAGTAACTCTTTCCTGCCACATCTACAAACTGCCGTGTCTGCTGGAATGGTAAGAGACTCTTAACCAGTCACTGGAGCTACCTACACCTTCCCAAAGCCTGAGGTTTACAAAAGCAGCTTTCAGGATCTGTCATGTTAGGAGAAAGAAATATGCTAAGGTTTAGCTCTCTTGCTGAGAATTTATTTTTGTTACATGGGAATATAGAGTTAAAATCAAACATTTGCTTACAAGGGTCAAGTGCCTGCAGCTGGACCATGCCTGATCCTAAATCTGACCTGCAAAAAATATTGCTGCTAAACAGAGCACATCACAATAAAATTCTATGGTTCTTTTCAAAATATATAAGCATAGCTAGCCACTAACATAGTAAAGATGTTTCAGAGGGGACAAGAATTTAAGAGAAGTCCTAGAGAATCAGTTCTCCCCTCCCTTGAGATCCTTACACTGGTGAAATTGATTGAAGGTCCTTTTTTTTTCATATTTATTTCCCCCTGCTTTTCTCTCTCTCTCTCTCTCTCTTTCCTTGTTTTGCAGCTACTCTTCACTGTAGTTTTGAGTCCTCAGTGCACAGCTGTCTCCCTGCCAATAACCTCTACTCCTGGAGCAATGCTGGGTAAGTGTGTGTGTGACCTGGTTCATGTGCACCATGGCCCAGCCTGCTTATGGTCCATGCTAGGCTGATCCATTTACAACCTGTCTGTGTCTCAAGCTGCAGCGGCGCATCTCTGATGGGCCACGCTGGAATCATTGCAACTCCATTACTGGGTCCTCTGCTGTGGAAGAACCTTTTCTCTCAAAGTGCCTCTTTCATTTTATCCTACTCAGTGCACCCAAACTGTTCTCTGCCCCTTGTAGATTGGAGGATTATGGTATCTAGGATCCTCACTGTTTGGAGCAATGGGCATGCCTAGGGGTGGCCCTGGGGGAGGCTGTTTATGGAACTGCTGGAGGAACCCTCAGGGCACTGAGGATCAACACCAGACAAACACATCAGTGCCTATTAAATGAAATAAGTAATTAATTCAAGTAGTCATAAGTTTATGCCAGTACTTTATTCAAATAGCTGGCTACCAGCATACCCCCAAATTGGCTTAACTAACACAAGGTGCTACTATCTCAATCTAGTTTTCTTTGTGTGAAAGCTGGTGGAGCTACATGAGAAGGAGCTTGTTCCCAGGCAGAGTGCATGTCTGGACTTCACAAAAGGCAGAGGAAGAGCACCAAGAGCAGCCTGGTGCATGTCTTCATTAGGGAGGTTTCACAGAGCACAGTCACGGTGCTGGTAACACACATCCGACATCGCTTTCTGCCTCACACAATTCATTGCTTCCTGTACCATAACAGGAGCACTGGAAAAGAACATTTTAGAGCAAGATGTGAAATCTAGCAATTCTGTTAAGGTTAGAAAAATTCTAGCTGAGCTGCAGCAAGAAAACAAGTTTTAAAATGCCAGATGAGGCAGAAGGTTTTGTCTCATTGGAACTCTACTTTTTCCATGCTTGAACAGCTCTTGCAGCAGCAGGAACCTCAGTAAACCTATGTATACAAAAGACAGGCTTAGAAGATATGAAGCTGGTATTTGTTTATTGAAATGAATTTTGGCTACTTTTCCTATTTCTCTCCAGGATGCCTTGTTGGTGGCAGGTGGGAATTAAGAGCTGTATTTCTGGTACCTGTATAATTTATCTATAGTCTAAGCTGAAAAATTAATAGGGACACTTATTGACTAACACTAAAAATATGGGGGGGGGTTTGAAGGACTTTGGGCTACTTTTTATTATTTTATTTTGATACCCTGAAATAATGCTGTGTTTGATTCCTATTGCACAGAGGAAAATGAAACCCTGGGATGAAAATATTGGTCCCTAGAATGCAATTCCTGTAAACAAATTAATACTACTCAGGCCTACCTCCCCTACATTTTGTTCCTTTTCTTGTGCAGCCTATTGATTGATTTACCTGAGGGAAGAGATTCCTCTGACTCAGATACTAAGCAAGATCTTAAGGAAAATATCAGCTTTAAAAAGGGAGCAGAAGAAAGAGCAGCAGTTGCAAAAATTGCTAATCTTTCATTTGCAGGAGCCACTGAACATCTGGATAGTATGAAGCTCCTTTAACCCCCTGAGTGCAGAAAGAATTAGCACCAAAGGGCAGCCCATGCTAATTCAGTGCCATTAAACTTGTACAAGCTAGAAGAATGTGATGTTATACTTCCATAGGGCCATATGGATACCACTTTGCACTTTGTATCCATCAGAGGGACTAGCAAAACTGGTTCAGTATTGTACAGTATGGTTCTTAGAAAGATAAAATAGCCCCTGTGCAATATTATACAGTATTACACATGTCTATCATATCACACCTTGGAACCAACCTACCCTTTTAACTGTAGGTGGAGAGACTGTCCACTGACATGCAACTTTTGAGCTTCCATATTTAGAAGAGTGAAAGACTGAATGTTGCAATAAAAACAGAGATTTAATATATATTTTTTTTTTAACTAGCAACTCTTTCTTATTTTTTAAGGAACCTGGCATTTTATTAATACTGTTGACTAGAGACTTTGTTTTCAGACAAGTTTTTATCTTATATCGCCAGCTTTAAATATGACTTCCTGCTAATCTTTCTGCTCCCTTCATTCATCTTTGTCCATAACAGGGGGGAAAATGTAGCACTTCCCTTGGAGTCCCCTTCATAGCTTTCATGTATTAGCCTTCAGTTAAGCCCTATTTCAGTTCTCTCTGAATATAATTTTTCTCAACAGTGAAAAGAGAATAGGCTTTGCTTTCAAAGTCGACATTATCTGCGTCAACAGTAACAATATACTATAGATTTTATAGTGATTTTCATATGTAGATTTGAAAATGCTTTGGCACAAAGAACAGCCAGCACAGAAGTTAAGACTGAGATTTTCTAATTTAACCCCACCCACAGTCCATCAGGGCCTGACAGCCAAGATGCACAGCCCTGAGTGACCCCTTTGCTGTGAGTCAGCATCAATGCCTTCCACTGGAGCCACTTTGCTCTGTTGCAGGTCTGACTTAGATATGGATGATTCCTAGCAAGATCAGTCATCATACACCTTACATCCTTCAATATATGCTTTCACGTATTAGGAAAATTAAAAAAGATTCTAAACCAGAACTGTATTTTAAACACAATAAACAAGAAGGGGAACACAGTGGTTTACAAAAAAAGCCTCTTACTTCAAACTCCATAGAATTATGCAAAATCACAGTGATCCTTATCATCCACTATTGCTTTAGGAAGCCTCCTCACTGAAAATGTGACTGCATGGGAACAAGTCTCTGGATAGTGCTTTAGAGACTCAAGGATTGCCAAACTCCAGCTCTTGGAGTTCCCTGGGGCTGGGGGTTTAGGTAAGGACTCTGCACTTGGATCGAGGCTCAGGATGTGCTTGTTTTCTCTCCTACAGTGGTGAGTCAGATCGGATCCGATTCGCAGGCTTAGCCTCCCGCTGGGCAGTAAAAACACCGCTCTCCTTTTGGGTATAGTTTCCAGCTCCAAAATAAACACTGAGAGCAGCCAAACTATGGTCAAAAAACATCTAGAATGAGCACACTGGGTTGCAAGGGGGATGTCAAGAGGCTGTCGCTTCAGACAGTGCACCCTGCCGAAACTTCTCACATGACCTTCAGCACACAGACAGGTCTCTGCTCCCGTCAAACCCAGGAGAAATGTTTGTACATTCCAGTTAATTGTGAAGCTAGGCAGCAGAGCAGCAGAAAATGACTGCCAAGCACAAAAACATCAGGGAGCTGTAGAGTGGCCTGCAAACTGAACAAGTTTAGGGGGGTCTTAATTCAACACATCCAGGCCCGATTCAGAAGAAAGTCTGCTAATTATAGCCCCAAAAAATTCCAAAGTTGGATCCCAATGTTTTTGTTTATTTTTTTTTTTTTGTTTTTGGTTTTGTTTTTTTTTTTAGAGAAGGTAAGCCTGAAGAATACAGCCTTATTATTTCCCCTGCATTATTTGTGTGCTTTGTCAGACTTGCCATACAGTCCTGCCCTCTAAAGCTCTTTAAAATAACACGCCTTATTGTGGTAACTTGAAAGGTAATTCCACAAATCCCTGGGGAAACACTCTTCCTTTGGCACAGGGGCTCTCAAAAATCATCTGTCACTTGGAGCTTCCAGGCTGTGCCTCCCATCCTGTAAGGCCCCTAGAGCAGGCTCTGCTGTGTTAATGAGAATATCAAGGTAATTGCATTGCAAAAGCCAAATGTCTTGTTTTGAGCTATGTTTTCTCTCAGGTGAGTATCCAGATGAGATACTCAGTCCCATGAGTGTTCGTTCCCAGCACAGCTCGCAGGTTTCACTGGAAACACAGTCTTTGGTCCTGGTACACAGAGTAGATGCCTTTTTTGTGTCTGCAGACCACAGAGAACTTAGTGATTTCTTTAACAGTGAAGGAGAGTTGACATGCAAACCACAACGGGCTGCTTTTTTTTGAGTGAATGCTCCACGGACTTAATCAGGCTCTGGGTTTGTCCATAACAAGTTCAATAGTTGCTATTTGCTCTTAGATCCTCAGCTTCATTAAATGTAAAAGTTTCAGCTTTTGCCAGCAGTTAGTTGCATCTAGATCTATAAAGGCTGTTCTGTCTCTCTAAGATGAGACATAAAACTGAGGCCTTGACCATCTGTGGTCATTAAGGATCCCATGACATGCTTCAAAAGGTGAAGATGGTAGCTTTTGTCTCAGGACCAAATTCTATTCTGAGTAACTGAATTCCTTCAAACCTAAAATTCACCTCCACCTTTTAATATCAGGTACTGTGTTTTCTTAAGTGTTCATAATAGAGTGATGGACTGCTAGCTGATAGCCACATTCTGTCCTAGGAATTATAGTATTATAGCAGTGGATTAAATGAAGTGTGCAGGTACACATGTTTGTCCTGTTGGTCATAACATGACACAGAGCAAGCCTGTCTCAGCACAATAACATACACACACACATGGAAGCACACAGCCCAGAATTACAAGGTTTTAATTTTTACTTACAAAATTAAACATCTGGTATCTTACCAGATAGATCCTGAGCCCTTGCTGATCAATAGAGAAGTGAATCCCACTGGAAAACAGATAAGGTTGGCTGCAAAGGGAGAATCATTCCTCCCATGTCTGGAAGCTAAAAACAGTGTGTAAAACCAGAATAAATTATCTACCATTACCTCGGTGAAGTGTTTTTAATTTACTGCCCTGCTGGATGCATGTGGTGGAACATATACATGAGAAAAATAAGAAGGACTGTATTTATCTTGAATGTTCTTTGTATCCCATAATGCAATACATTGCATGTTTAACATCCTTCCATAATGGGTTGGCTTTTTTTTAAAATTCTGCTAGGAAGGGAATACATTTAACCCCAAGATACCTGCAAGTGAGTGAACCCACCTGTCTGGTTTGTGTGTCCCTGCTGAGGTCCTGTACTGAGCAGAACTGAAAGATTGCATTAGCTGTTTATTTCAGAACATGTTGCAAGTACTGAGGACTTCATGCATTTTAGCTCCACAGATCCTTTATCTGTGGGTGGAGCACCCCTGAAAGAGAAGGTAAACTAGTGGAAAAATGGAGAGTCCACTTGACTAAATATGATGCAATTATTTGTAGTTACATTTCTTTAAAACTCAGAAAGGTAGAATGGAAGATGGGCTAATTGTAGCAGTGCATGCTGGACATTGCTTAGAGTACAGACCTCTCAATAAAAAAACCCAAAAAACCTACTAAAGCTGAGAAGTTACTGCCTGCTCTTCTGTCTGCTTTTGTGGAAAGTGGAATTGTAGGTCTAACCATTGGAAACAATTTTTCTATAAACTTCAGTTACTTGTAATACAATAATCCTTCAGATGGGCTATAAACTTTTGGTTCCTCTCTCTTCCAAGCTGCAAGTCTGAAGTGAAACTTGGCAGTGCTCTGTTTGTTGAAATGAAAGGCCCAAGGTCAGATTCTGATCTCTCATTGGCCTTACACCTGTCAGCTCACTTTGATGGTGTAAACTTTTACTTACTCCAGCATAAGCAATGACAGAATCAGACCCTGCATATGCTTTTTATCTAAAGCTGTGTTCCAGATGTGTTTATGTAGCCTGGTTTTAATAAAATGTGTGCATTTTAAGATGTAAATGGATTTTTCTTTAATTATAACCATATGGACTGTTATTAAATTTTCATTTTAAAAGTGCAGATACAGCTAGCCCAGCCATATTGAAGCGTCACAATGGGTTCACTTGACCAGTGCAGCTTTCACATAGCACCCAAGCAAATGCAAGACTCTTAAAGCTGGGAAAGATGGGAAAAACACGAGATGACATCAAAGTGAGTGTGGAAAACTGTGACTTCTTGGTTTTCCAGATATTAGAGCGCCACATCCCATTGGGTTATTTGCCTCTCCTCTATTCAAGATAGGCAAAATTAAGTGCAAAGCTGGTTCAGCATATTCCTTCAAGCTGAGATATCACTACCATTTTTGTCTGCCTGTGCTACAAGTCAGCAGCCCTACTCAGCACTCTGCTTCTCTACAGGTTCAGGCTGTGACTGGATGCCTTGAATCCAGTAAGCCCTCAAATCCAGAGTTACATGGTTGGATTGTTGTGTTACGAGAATCTGCGCCTATCTGGGGTTGGGGGCAGTCCTGCAATGAGCATATTCCTTCCCCCCACTTCCAGCCTCTGTGCTGTGACACCACATGCTGAGGCTCCAGGAAGGAAAGGTCAGCCTGCTGCTGCCCCCAGCCCAGCTTTGTGCTCAAATCAGCAGTGCTGCCTGAGGGGACAAGACCTCCCTGATTCTCAGGCTTAATGCTGGCCATTCCTGAGGGTCCCAGTACCCCCCACAGCTTTTGTGCATCTCCACACCTAAGGGCTGCTTCCCAGCCCGGAATGGGAGCTTGATTTTTCCAACAACAGAAAGGTAGGGGCAAGTAAAAAAATTATGATTGATGGACTCTCTAATAAAAAAGTCAACATATTTGTTAATGAATAAATACTTAAGAGAAAGATGTCAGTGTTGATGGAGTTTTTAGTTTAATCTTCTTGAAATTAAGTATTTCAGTAAGGTAAAAGAAAATTCACTTGGAAAATTTCTTTTAATTGTACATCCACAGCTCCATGAAATAGGTGGCTGGTATAGTCATCATGCTTATGCTTTTCCTTAGCATATTTTGACATTATGCAATTGAAGGTTTTACACTACACTTCCACAAGAATGTTTTTATTTATTATATTTATGTGTGTGGTTTGCTTGTCTTTGTGGAATAACTATTTTCAAATGAAATTGATTCTGA
Source organism: Passer domesticus (assembly GCF_036417665.1). NCBI lineage: Eukaryota > Metazoa > Chordata > Aves > Passeriformes > Passeridae > Passer > Passer domesticus. The sequence goes on from NC_087474.1 coordinate 115,116,548, forward strand.
AAGGGAATTTTGTATGCCAAACCTGATAATGATTTGAAGTTCAGTCATACTTCTGTGCTATAAGGATGCTTTCTTCCTTGGACAACTGAAGAACACAAACTGTGCTTCTCTCCTACTGTCATTATTATTTCCTCACTCTTTAATTTCCTTCTGGCTATGTTGGATACTTATGTTTGACTCATGTCTTCTTCAGAATACAGCTGCCACTTGGTGGGGAAGTTCAGTCATCTTGGACAAGTTAAAAATGTTTTTTCTCCTGGATTCAACTATTGAGGACTCCTGGGTCATGGTCAGCTGTGCCCCAGTAATGCATGGTAAAAGGAGGATGATTGCACAGAACAACCACAACAGTCAGAGTGTTCCTGTGCTGTCTTGAGGAGGGAAGAGTTTGATAAATGGAAGAAAAAAAAGTCTATTCTTGGCACTGGAGGATAGACTCCTTCACTGCGGGGCTCAGTCTTTCCCCAGACCTTCCCAGGGCTGCAGTCATGAATGCTTGGTTTGGCTGCACTGTGGTGTGTTATGAAGATGTGAAAAGTGAGCTGGATGGCTGAGCTGCCCCATCTGCATTTTTTTTTTCATTTTAAAATTTAATAAAACCCCATGTGGTTACAATTGAAAAAAAAAATCCATTAATGTTCCCAAAATGCTTCGTATCTAAAGCAAAATGTATATTAACTTCCCATCCCCCATCTCTAGTGAACAATAAGATATACTTTTTCATTGAATCAGTGAAAATCATTAAATAACTTATTACATCATCAACCCAAACCATGTACTTTTACTTACTTTTCTAATGACTAACAAATGATGTTAACATATCAATGTCTTTATATGCATCAGGGAAGAAAGGGTGGGGTACGTAAATGTGCAATCTAAATGGAGATTCTTTCATATTTTTCTATATTTAAATAGGGGTAGGTGTTTCTATCTGGAGACCATATGTTTGGGGTTTTTTTTAACAATCTGTATGTGTGTAAAAAAAAAAAAAATTAAGTGGGGTGGATAGCTACAGTGCGGGCTCTGGAGTTCTGGTGGGTTGATCTAGATATGAAGAGATGTCCACATGAAAAATCCTTTTCCTTCAGGCACATTTTCCATTATTTGGATCTTATCTGAACAGCACCAGTTTGCAAAGCCCTGGATGTGCTTTCTGTGGAGCGGCAGCAGAGAGGAGTTACCATCAAGGGGCTTGCCACTGTCAGTCTGGCTGATGGCGCAGGGGAAAGGCTCATGGGCAGTGCAATGGCACCTGTGCTCTGCATGCAGGGACATCGAGGCTTTGCAGCAGTGCCAGGGATGGGTTCTGCAGCCCTAGAAACTGAAGGGCAGAGTGCAGGAGGAGCTCCCTGCATCCTCTGCACTATCAGGGTGTAACACATAGAGCAGGGCAGTTTTAATTTCACCCAGTCTAGCCAGAGATCGGTTTGCTACAGATACAACATTTCTAGAACAAAATGGCACTCCCAGCTGCAGAAAAAAAAAAACAACAGGCAGTCACCTTTGAAGTCATTCTCAAGCCTGCCCCATGAACAGGATGCCTGGATGCAGAGTTCGTCATCAGGTTCATCTTGCAGCCCGGGGGAGTTGTGTGTCATCACCTCTGCAATGCGCCTGGACCCGACGGCACTCCTGAGCCCGTGTGTGCCACGGTGCAATGTGCAGGGCTGCTGCCAAAACACGAGACCAGCTGGGTTATTCATTTTACACACTGCAAAAATGTTATTAAACTGCACCATACAGATAAGTACTAGAAAAATTGCTAGGTTATTTTTTTTTCACATAAAATTAGCCAATTTGCTGGTGTATGTAATTGTAAAGAATGCAAAGCATCCCATTCAAGTGATTAACCTCTTAGTTAATAAAAGCAACAATTGCATATGTATAAATAATATAGTAAAAGGAGCATTCATATCAAAGTAATATAGCTCATACTATCCTGTTTCTCTCCTTAATTAGTAAATAATTCATCAAATTCTGCAATGAATTGTGCTCCCACCCACATTTCTTCATCCAATTATCGTGAAATAGGAAAGCAGGAGCCTTCCTTCTTTGAAAAGGATGTGATAATGAAATTGTTCAATAGCTCTTCTCAGCTCTCTGCTAGTCTAAATTAGTACTTTCTTGGGCATACTGTTTCTTTTATTCATTTCTTCCCTTATTCACTACTTTTTTTCTTTTTAATTGAAGATACCTTCTATGTTAAATGTCATTTTACACTGACACACTTTAAAAGAAGTATATCCACCATGCTTTGTTTTCAGCACAAATGAAATTAATTCTACAGTACAGATGAATGGCAGTGTTTGCTTGCCAAAGTGATCCTTTCATGCTTCAGATTGTATCACACAAACAAAATTAAAATAATGTTATAGAATACAAGATAAAAAAGAGGATGCATAAGCAAGCATGTATTAAGATCTCAAACCCAGAATCCAGACTGTCCTTGAATGAATGTCGTGTTTAAATAAGAGTCTTTGTTACCTGACCAAATTCCATTTCTTCCATTGGATCTTTGCAGGACTCAGTGTTTGAAAGAGTGAACAACTCAGCTGATTGGTGTGTGGTCATGTGTTTTATGTATTTCACAACATTCAAATACTGCTCAGAAGATGGCATTCCTCATCTCTTTGTAGTCATGTTTATGGTACACCTCACTGTAGAACTGGATAGTCTCAAACAGTAAGGAAGAATAATTTCACAACACCGATATAAAATAAAGAAAGACTGTTGTCTTTATGAATGGTGAATGAAGGCCCACAGAAATAAAGATCCAAAGTATTCAAGAATTTAAAGCCCTGAATTTGAGGCACAAAGAATCTGAACTTTCAGAACAACCCATGTGCGTCTCTGCATATGAGTCCATATGACTCTTTTATATGAGGTGTGTGCATAGGAAAGTAAGTATTATGCATGTATTATACAAAGGACAGCATTTATTTAAAGGACTGCCATCATGATGGTCCTCAACAGCTCATTTCCAATGAGACAGCAAAATGGACACATGAGAACAACTATCACTGAGCAAGGCACTGGTGCTTTGCTGGGAGTCCACTGTGAGCGTGAAAGAGCTCCCACGAGCTTGCACTGAGTCTCTACCCAGCTCCAACCTATCCATGCCAGGAATTTGAAAACTTTGAGAAAATGCCTTTTGATCTTTCTCTGGACCATGCCTAATGGGAACCAGAGCTTGAGACATGAAGCTTTTAAAATCTAACACTTCAGAATCTTGATGCTTCACGTTTTGAAGGGTTTGTATGGTAAATCACCTCCTTTTGTAGAGGTCACACTGTGCCAAATATCAGATCCCTGTTTTGAAGCATAAGGCCTTCAAAAGCCTCAAAGTTAAGACTAGCAGAATTTTAAATTTGGGAAGAACAATACCCTTCCTGGTTTTTTTTTTTTAAGTAGATTGGAAAATAGCTGAAAAAAATTGGTAAGAAAGATTTTTAAAATCGAGTCAGCATGGGTAGACACCTGGTATTGAGAACTTCAGCAAAAATGTCTGGGTAGGGGAAGTTAATAAGCAGGCACTTTTGTTTTAATAGAACTATATAACATGTGAGGCCACCAGCTTTGTTTATTATAAGGTCATTATGAAAAGTACATTTAGGGACCTATATTACTATTTGCTTTATTTTTCCATGTGGGAAAGTAAATTTCACTATAGAAATAAAATGATGAAAAAGTGTAAGCTGGTCTGAGTTGTTGTTGCTGCTTTTTTACCTTTATGTGTAATCTTCTTAGTACTTATTGCATTTTAAGTAATACTTGGAGCATTATGAAACAGATTTTTTTACAGAAAAAAAGCAGAAATCTGCTTCAATTTACCTAGTAGGGATACCCTCACCCTTACCCTGAATATTGATACTCAAACCTCTTCTTGAGGATTCTTTGAGACATATAATGTTGTATGATTTAAACACAAAAGGATTAGAAGAGACAGATTGTCCTCTTCACTCTCTCTATGGCGTCAGCTGTATTTTTTCTTGTTTTAAAAAGAAATCTCCTAGTGTTGTGATAGGAAAGAAAATCTGAAAAATATGACCCCCAAGTGTCAGTGGTATCCACCTGAACAAATAGCCATACACCCTGAACTTCCACACTCAGGCTGCTGAGTTCAAAGGCTGCTAAATCAGATGCCACTTGTGTGGGTTTTTTTAAATGAAGTTTTTATTGCTCTTTAAAGCAAAGGTCTCCTCTTACAAAGTTCTGTTCTATCCACTTTGATTGACTATTCTTGTGGATAAACTTTAATTGTAGCACAGAGGTGCTGAAGTGAGGAATTAAAAAGGGTCAGATGTCCGTGCCTGATGATGTGAGCCCAGAAGCAGGCACTTCAAGAAGAGCACACAAGTGCACTTTGAGGAAATCAAATGTGTGGTTGATACTGAGGTGTCATTGTGAGGAAAACCAGACCTAGTTTTCTTCTAGCTATGGAGGTGTAGAGCTCTGTTTTGAAGACATCAGATTGGATGGAAGACTGTGTCTCCAGTTCTTCAGCAATTCTGGTGACAGAAGCTGTGGTAGATGGTAGAGGATTATATTCTGGTTTTTTTTTTCTTTTTTTTTTCTTTGTTTTGTTTTGTTTTGTTTGTTCGGGTTTTTTTTGGTTTTTTTGTTTTTGTTTTTGGCTTCAGGCAAAGATAATTTTCATCACAAAGTAGTGCTTAGTCTCCTGGGACAAATGCAATGACAGTTTTCATGGTGCTGTGTATTTCTTGTAAGCAGAATCAGGCTTGGACTGAAGGTGTAGTCCTCTGAACCATCAGCTCTGAAAAAATCAGTTGCCCTGGCTACCCCACATAAAGTGAAATGGCACCATTACAATGAAAGCACACATAAAATGGGAGCTTTCACAATAAAAAAGGATGTAGTGGAAGACTTGCTACATTGTCTTACTATGAGAAGACAGAATATCAAACACTGTTTTTCAATAAGCCTATGACTCCTCCCCCCAAATAGTTGGATCTAAAGCCTGATAAATTAAATATTACTCACTAGACAATGAAAAGCTTTAGTCAAAGGAATTTAAAGATGTGTTAATTAGTCAAATGAGAGAGTCCATACAGACTTGTAAATATTATAGGAGAAATCTATTAACTCGAGTGAGCAGATATTAATTGAAAACATTGTATAAGAGCTACAGAGTTCACAGAAAGTGCCTTTCACTTGCTATTAAAGCCTGTGTATATGCAAATTCAGTAGCTAGCACATTAGCTTGCACTCTGCTATGATGGCTGGCTGTGGATAACTGGAAAATGTCCTCACAAGTTGGCTGCATATCTACCAGCAAAGCTGTTACCTGCTGCCCGGGTGTGAAGTGTAAAATAACAGGTGAGGGGCTGCTGGGCTTCAGTGGCAGTGTACAGAACCTCCACTAAACACTGAGGGAAAGTCTTCTGAGACAGATTTCCTTCCCTCTGTCTTCCTCTGGAAAGGGGCTCTCTCAAGATGCTGAGGCCTTGTGCCAGACTTTGGCTCCTTTCTACAGTCTGGTTCACACATGCCCATGGTCCCTGATGCTCCAGTTCCTACAGCACAGTTTCTTTGCTGTGGGAACTGGAGCATCAGGGACATCATGGACTCATCTGGGCTGTGGGAGCTCACCAGCCCTCCTGGGTGCTCCTCAGATTAGACTTAAGTGGCTGCCAAGGAAAGTGGCCTCTTAACCATGCTTATTTCACCAATGGCATCTCTAGGGAGCTGAAGGTGTCCCTCAGACATCTTCTTTTCCCCACTGACAAATTACTTGCTGCCTTGCTTCTGTCTGCTCTGAATGACAGTCAGAACAGCTTTTGCCAGTTAAGGGTGAGGAATTAACAAATAATCAATCGCAATCATTAATTCTAAACTTTCCTCTGGCCTACCGTGTGGCCCTGTGCCACCCTTACCTCCCATTGTCTCTGTTTCCTTGCCCCTAAACAGCAGGTACTGTCTTTCACTGGACTCCCAGGGGCTGGCAGACAGCAGGCAGCTCCACAAGAGACAAGCCCTAGCAGTACACAGGGAGATGTCTGGATGCCTTTCTGCAGCAAAATTCACTGAGTTTATTTCCTAATAGTCCCTTGTAGCCTTGCAGTAACTTGTGAGGGTGTCTGAGCTTGAAGGGCTGGATTCACCTAAACTGCAATGATCAAGTCACCTATGAGGTCTCCATGAAGCCGGGGCAGGGATAAAAGCTTTAGGCAGCCATTCAGATCTCAGTGGACTTGAAATGGCTCCTGAAGGGGCTCCTCTCTGACTCTTATTTCTTGCCCGTACAGAGCCCAAGATACCTGCACTCCTAAATTTGTTGCCTCATGTTAACTAAGCTTAATAACAATTCCTCCTTCTCCCCATCCTCCTGAGCCCTCCAGTGGCAACCATGAAGCTCAGGAGTGACCAAACAGTAGTTTCCCTATCTTTTTATAGGAGCAATAGCAGTCCTAATTTATAGGCCTTTTTTAAACCTCCCACTCCTCCTGCAAAGGCAGAAGCTCCTGCTCCCATTGTGCCCACCAAAATGTGCCTCTGCAGCACAGGGGTTTGTTGGTGGCTGGAAACACACAGCTTTGGCTGCACCAGTGCCATGCTGTGATCATCACATCTGTGTGTGCACATGTGTTTCTGGAAGCACTTTGGATGCTCCTTGCTTATCAGACTAAACCAAGTGGATGAAGAGGGAGGGCAACATCACAGCTTTTTCAGTCCAGTGGCTTCAGTATAAAATTGTGTTTCCTCTAAATTCCCCAGCACTGAGATATGCATACCAGGTCTCCAGACAAATCAAATGGCTGAACAGGCAGTTAAAATCCTGGCTTTACTGCTGGGGCAGCATCAAATTTCCCCATCTTTGCTGGGCCAGTCAGTGAGTATGAAGGCTGTGGTCCTCCCAGATCCTGGCCTGGATAGAAGCCAGTGTCATCTGTAGTGTAAATTATAGAAATCCCAAACCAGACTGCAGCTGCTCAAATGCCACGTTTATGTGAAGTCATTACCAGCCAAAGACCAGGTCACACACCCATCTATGATCTTAAGCCCAAAGCCTCAGAAAAGGTCTGCCTAGGTTGTTGCATAGGACTTATTCCACCCATGGATATAGCCAGTAAGTGCTGGTAGGAAGGTACTCATTTTTGATGATAACATATGGCAAGTAAGATCTTCCACAGCCTAAGAGGAAAGCCAAAAGCCATAGTGTTTTTAATTCATAACCAACCTGAGATACGGTCTTGAGCTTGAGGTACATTTTGTGGTGTGCACAGCTTCCTCCTCCAAGGATTCTCTTTTGGGAGTCTGTACCCATCAGTCTCCTTCAAACACCATACCTTTGCTCTCCATCAGACCTGCTGCAGGTATGAGTATATGAGTATATGTATTTGATGTATTTCTTTCAAATTTCCCAAATTTGGAACAAGGACTACTTGAGCAGATGAATCCAGGGAATGTTGAGAACACATCTTACTTATCCTGGAACAGATTCAAACTTCTGAAGAGGCACTACACTGGGTTACCTCAGATCCAGACCTGGTTTCACAATCACCAACCTTCTTACTATATTCATCCACCAGAAAACAGAGAGTGTTACAGTTTGGTGCAGTCATAAGCACATCATTGCCAATGGAAAATTGTGTTGGCAGATTCTTTTATACCCAGCCAAATATACAGAAATGGAAAGGTCAGCTGTGCAGGCACTGGTTTTACATATGTGCATTAATTACTACACAGTTGCCTTTTGTTATTCATTTCATCTGCTCAATATGTATCAAATTGAATGAGAAGAAAGAGGGCCCACAGAAAGACAGAAAAGGGAAGCCAGGACAATCTATGAATGGGACTGGTCCTCCCTTTCTGGATCACACACTGGAAAAGATTCAAAACTAGCCAATTGCAGGGAATGGGAAAAGCAAAGAGAAAGGTATCCCTTGTCAGCTACAGCTTTTTCTATAAGGCTTTCAGAGGTCTGCTGCAGAGACACTGGAGTAGTTCAGTGAGCTTGGCTTCTTGGTGAACCCCTACAATGGAGATTTTCCCAAGCAAGTGTGTTCAGGCACTCTGGTATGTTAGCTTCTTAAGTATACAGCCATGGTCCTGATTTTAATTAGTCAAAAACGTTTTTCGTTAAGCACCATGACACATGCACTTTTTGGGGATACCTGCCGTCAGGCAACACTAGAAACTGTGTGAAAGAGAATACTCAACAATGTCATCAGAAAATTCAGAACATCAATTTGCATTTATGTGTGGATTGAATACTTTGGCTATGATAATGTCTGAAAAACAGACAGCATCATTTAAAATGTGGTTAAGAGGCTGAGTACAACTTTCATGATTCTAGCCTGTGCACTATTCCTCTCACAGATATATTGTAACTGTGTACTTACCTGACAGTGCTGTGCCCAAATACCTTAGGTAAAAGGATTTCCACTGTCAAAGAAGCACCACAGAACCTGGTTATTCTCTTCCCAGAACAAGAAAGATGAATGTTGTGAAAGAATCACAGAATAGGACACAACTTCCCCAGGGAACACACGGTAATGAGCATGAGCTCTGCAATTAGACTTGCTGAGACCGAGTTACCAAAGCCTCCTGGCCAGGCCAACCTCCTTCTGCAGCTTCACGTAGTGTGTCATGGTGTTGAGTTGTGCGAGTCCCCATTGCATGCACCTAGTTAAACCCTTTTAGCCACAGGAGCTTTGTTCAAGCGAGGAGAGCTTTCTGCTGTGTTATGGCTCCCTAAAATCCCTGAGCCAGGGGCTTCCAGGATTGCCCAAAAAATAACAGTACTGTAAAAGAGAAAAAATTGCAATTAATAATTGTCACTTAAAAACTTACATCCTCAGACGATTAATACAAAGTGAATTCTCCATGGTTTATAAATTATATTTCATTAGATACATATGAAATAAGCTGTATAACCAGCCCTGTACCAGGACTTCCCCTTTCTGGTCTTGTAGGATTACCCAACAAAATGGCTTTGCTGACTGCTGAGGTAGTCATTTCATAGGAAGGCTCAGTCATGCAGTTTATACTGGAATCTGCTATTGACTTGTAGGAACACAAAAGAAAAGTGGCAATGAGCTAGAAGCTTTTTGGCAAGTAGTTCAATAGACCTTCTTCCTGAAACTGTTCCTGTCTCTTTCAACCTATCCTGCAAGAACACCAGATAAAACATCAAGTCCATGGTGAATACAAATTGGGCTGTGCAGTTGTAGCGGTCTGGTCAAGATAAAATTAGTATGGATTTTCTTTAATCCTTTGATCTATGTTGCCATGCAGGAGGGCAGGCGTTTACCATAAGAAAGGTGGGCTATCATATTAAAGTTTTCCTTGTGCTCTTCATTGGTGTAGTAGTTTCAATTCATTGCAGAGCCCCACAAGAGCTGCACTGATATCAGCCTAATAGGAGGTGCTTAGTCAGAGAGCTACTTTTTAGAGTTTCCCCATGGTGGGGATTCCTGCAGCCTCCAAAATAATATTAATTGTATGCACACCAGCAATAACATGATGCCTCTACCCTGTTCTCTGTAGGTTGCAATTGTCTATATGCTCTATACTTTGCTAGCCTACTTCTAGTTAGCATGCTTTGTATGCTTTTAAGGGATGGCCTGAATACTGATTAGATACTTCTTTGTGTGTTATCACAAGCAGGTGACAGGTAGTTAGGAGTTTCTTGGAGTAACTGATTACTAATTTGATGTAAAATTAAATAACCATACAAGAAACTAATGTTTAGCTGCAAAAGCACGACTAAATAACAAGGAAGGATTTGGACCTTGCATGCCTCCCTTACCTGCTGCTAACTGAGTGAGGTGTCAGAAGCAGGTAGCAGCTCTGTGGTGCCAGTACATCTTTATATGCTGTTCACATTCCATTGCAACATGTCACATTTGATATGGCATAATGCAATGTGACTAATTTAATCAGATGTGAAGTGCACTACAGCAACGTATCAAGTCTGAAAATTTGGAAAAAAAAAAGTTGGAGTAAAAAATAAAGCTTTCTCCTATCCATGGTTGGATTATTTTTCTCAGCTGGAGGGCTACATTTTCTGAGCTTGGCCTTTTCTATTCTGACCTTCCAGCCAAGGGCATGTGTCAGGAGGCTTGTATTTCCCAAAGGCAGTGACACAGTCTATTAGGTCATATGAGCTGGATCATCAAGCCTTTGTCCACCTCAACTTCTGGGCCACCATTCCTTACCCACCCCCACATCCCCCAGCACTAACTCATGATACGATGCCCTTGCCTTTGACAGGTCGGGAGGGGAAAAAGCATTTTATTGCTGAACACGTACACAGCAGAGCCCAGAAATGAAGCGAGCTTTCTGTGGTCTGGTGCTACTCGCTTAGTAAGTCTGCATTTAATTAGCTACTTCTGAAATGTGACAAGGAGAAAACACAAGATTTACAAGTCCGCTTGCATTTCTAACCCAGGGCTAAGCATTGTTTTGTTTTAAGGTGATGATTATAATCATAAATACCAAAAGAGCCCATGTCCACAGGGAGTTCATCAAGCTTTCAGTACTTTTGGGAAGTGTATCCACCCTCATCCATTCTGGACTATCTCCTAGCCTGGGAGTGTGTGGATGGACAGGCTGCCATGCACAGACATTAGCAACTTTGCCCTTTCAAACACCGAGTGACAAGAGACTCAGAGATGACTCTTTCTTTGGTTTAGTCCTTTATTTTAGATCTACCTCTTCTCTTTGTACATTACCAAGTGTATGGAAGGCAGTGCAAATAATAATTTGCTTCTTCTTCACTACAGACCTGAGGGTTTTTTTGGTGAAGTGTTGTGGTCCTCAAAGAGTTGTGAAAAGGTCTCAGAGGAGCATATATAGTGCTAGAAGAAGCCTAAGAAACACTTAAGCTGGTGAAAATCTATGAGCTTGCTGAACCTAAGGGGTGGGGGGCTGTGGAAGGGTCACATAGTCCAGAAAGAAGACTATATTTTCACAAGATCTGGGAAATAATGCCATGGGAAGAGAGGAAGATGTACCTACTCCAGTTACTGTGGCAGACATTTCCATAGAATAAAACAGAAAGAAAGTCTTAGAAAACAGTATGATAAAATATGCTTATATGTTACAAAGAAGTAAAAACTATTTATTCTACCCTTGTCCCTGTGCTGAGCATACCTCAGCCAAAGGAGACGTTCACCCTTCTTTTTTGCCTCTTTGAGGACCAAGGAAACTTTGTGATGGTGTGCTCCTTTAAGACCCAAACATCACAGACAGGTTTTGTGATCTCTCTTCTCATTTCATCAGGCCTGGAAAGGTTTTGCTGATTACAAATGAGAAGATGCTGTGTTAGCTCCTCCTCCAGTGGTTGGTTTGCTTCTTATAGCCCTAGTCCCCTCCACCTCCCCTACCAGTGGAGCTTTCACTGTATTCCTACCTTGGAACAAGGAAAGGGGACCCTTTCAAAAAGAAGTAGGGCTAAATTGCAAGGTAAGGTCTGGTTATGCTGGGGAAGGTCTGTTGGTGTTGGTTTAGGCCTTAGACTACTTTGTAATGTATGAGATAAACATGAGCTTTTATAGCTCTTGGACTCTGTGTCCCATTTTCTTGTGAAACCAGTAACTTTGTGATAGATCTCCTGTTCATTGACTTTTACTCTTAGCTTTAGGTGGACCCTATTCAAATGGCTCAACAGACCAGCCTCAGAGCCCTGGGTCCCCCTGAGGAAGGGGATGCTGCAGCAGACAGCCAAACCCAGCAGCCTGCCAGACCTCGGAGAGCTAGATCCCGGAGAAGAAGGCGTAGACAGGCAGTTCCTGCATCCCAAGGAGAAGATAAACCTAAGACCTTTCAAGGTGACTTGTGCGAAGGGGGTGGTAGTATTGGCTGAGGAGGGGGATGAGTGCTGCTTAATTTCAGTTGCTATTCCTTGTTTGTCTTGTCTGTTTGCCTGTAGAAAGCTCCCTCAAAATAAGGGTTCAAAAGTAAAAGAGCTCTAGGTGACACCACTATGGCTGTCTTGTTAGCATCTTCAGAGCTGCTGTTTGCTGACCTGCACAAAATTGTCTCGTGTCCTTGTGTCTGGCTCTCTTCTCCAAGAGCTAAAACCTCCTGTTAACTCACAAAGAAAACAGAAATATTATCTTAGAGGGCTCACTCTAGAATTCCTTCTTTTATGTGACGTATATCGGGCTTTGAAACTTAACTCACGGCATGTTTATGCAGTGCTTAGAGTTCAGGCTGGTTCCCTATGGTTTGAATGGAGTTACTTGCCAGCCTCAGCAGTGTTACCCTCCCACTGTGCAGATTGGCTCTGCAGCTCACCAAGAGCAAATGCCATGTAGGATCTACTGGGTTTGTACCCACCCAGTGTGGTTCGGAGTTAGAGAAGGTGCAGCACAGTAGTTTCATACTGGCTCTTGTTCTGAGGAACCCAATGGCTTCTTTGCAGCAGAACTGCTAGGCAAGGATGCTGCCAGGTGCCTTTGCTATAACAGGTAGGCAGGTAGTTTCCAGAACTTACAACCAGCTTACATGTGCAGGAAGCCTCCTTCTAAATTGCAGAGATTTTTTTTAAACACATAGACCTCCTCTCATGAGGAGGCAATTTTCCTGGCTAGCTCATGGAACACTCCAAACATCCTTCTGAGCTTGCTGTTCAGAGTGGTGGGAGTTCCCATAGCCTGGGAGCAGTTTGATCGTGTAACACAAACCCTTTTCAAAGGCCACAGCTGGGCTGTGATAAAGATTGTCTGGGAAGATTGTGTAGCAATATTTCAAGGTCAAAACTCCCTTTCCTTAGTACTTCTGAGATGATAGACCACAAAGAAAGAGAAACCAAAACCAGGTATATTGGAGGGGTGGAGGGTGTGAGAGAGGCAGACGTGATAAAAGGAGTCAGGAGTAAATTAAATGAGTTAAGCTCTTGAATGAAAGGCAAAATAAAGTATTGAAGCTCAAGAATGGTTTGTAGTTAGTTTTTTAACCTTCCTTCAAATTTCTTTTTTTGTTTTTTTTTGCTGTAGTTTTCTCTTAAAGTTAGCATGCTAGATGGATTGCAGGACTATTGCAGTGGTTTGTATGGAGCTGGGAGAACCCTGAAATCCAAGATCATTGTGGTCAATTTCCCTGGCTTTAGTTCCAGCCTTAGTTAACCAGAGCATGAGGTCTCTCTGCTCTTTCTGGGAAGACAAGAAGAACTGTTTTCAAAACAGTAGAGGTTGGCAAAATGGAGTACAATTAATTCTTAATTCTGACCTTGGAGAAATGATGCTGAGTCTTGTGATAAACAATTTATTTTCTCAAAGGCTTAGGGTGAGGCTGGGGGGAAGTGGTGTGAGACACCTTTAAAATATTTAGTGATTAGATAATGAAAGGACAATCAGACAGAAGCTTTTTTTCTTGGCTTTGGATTTTTGTTCTGTTCTGCCTGATCTAATCTTGTTACTTTCCCCTGCAGTCTACAAATTTAGCAGTCATTCCCCACCTGTAAGTGCTCACTGTAATGGTGGAAGCTCTCGGAGTCCTGCGTTGCCTGATGATGGAGATGTTATGGGAATGATGGCTAGGGCTGCTGGATACTGGGGGAGGCGAGAAACTCCTCAGTGTTGGGTCAGAGGCTGCACTTGTGCTTGTTCAAAGGCTGAAAGAGAAGAAGGCCATCCTTCCAGGAGCCGTGTGCTGCCATGTGATCTAGATGAAGATGACAGCTCCACCTCCATGATAAGAGAGGGATTATTTTCAGTGGCTGAAGATGCTGATGGCAGCACTGAGGACACTGGGACAGCCAGATCTTGGGCTGGTGCTAGAAGTGATGATGGTCCCAGGAGTTTTGCAGAGGAGTATTCACTGGTTCCCATAAACAGACGAAAGCAATATTCTGCCCAGACTTTTCATGATGCAGTAGAAAGATTTTTGAGAGGGTTCTGAGCTTTGGCACATCCATTTTGGATTTGGGAGACAAATCTGTGGAGATGCAAATGCCTGTCATCATATGCACAGTTTATTGTAATACAGGTTGAAGCCTGCAGAAAAGCCATGAAGGTTCAAACAGAGTAAAGCTCAGTATATTGCTCTTAGATTGATAGACAGCTAGAAAGTTATTTGCATTCCAGTTTTGTCTCCTTGATATGTGTTGCTGCCTTCTTCAGGAGCTTAAAAACCTTTAGTAATCATAAGGCATTAACAATGGAAAAATTACGTTGACTCTAAGCTAATGTAATGACTATTTCTTTTGCAATGTTGAGAGAGGCAAAATGCAGCTTTTTTATTATTTCTCTGCAGTAGAGTCTCTATTTAATAGCTTCTTGAAGATATTTGAAATTCAAAGCCTTTGTTTATGCTAGAATTTCTTTGCACTAAATGCTTTAATTTACCCTATAGAGGCCTAGAGGGTTTAGTATTTTTTTTTGTGTGTGTTTTTTTTCTTTAACTTGATCTAAATCTAAAAATTGTATTCTGCTGCATATATTTGATTATTCATATATAAGCAGTTATGTATGATAATGTGAGATAGCTAGAGCACAACCTGCTTAAAAAGTCTCACACCCTTTAGCTGTTAACTTGTCACATGAATTAAAAATAAAAAAAAATATTCTGAAGACCTTATCAAATTTTTCAAATTTTTTTTTTGAGATGGGGAATAATAGAAATAATTATCTGGATTTCCTAGCTGAGAAATTTTGGCTTAGACATTTTTCCTTTATTTAGTTAAGGGCTAGATTTCAGGAGTATATACCTTAGCCTAACAGTAAAATGCTAGTGAATGGTTAATGGAAAATGGCTATACTTCAGGAACCTGATCCATGAGGATCATTGAAGTCTAGCTCCTGGCAGGGGTGGGCCCCAAAACTCCTACTAGGTGCCTGAGAATATTGTCCAAGTGCTTCTTGAACTCTCTCAGGCTGGTGCTGTGACCATTTCCCTGGGGAACCTGTGCCAATCCTGAAGCACCCTCTGGGTGGAGAACCTTTTCCTATATATAACCTAAATTCCCCCTAACATAACTGCATGCTGTTCCCTCATCTCCTCTTGCAGGTGACCAGGGAGAAGGGCTGTGGACTGCTTTGAGGTTTGCCCTCAGTCAAAAAGAGTCCATTTCATGGACATTCTGCAGACATTTGTGTTCTTATGAAATGTACTGACAAATAAAACACCTAACCTCTAGGCTTCTTGACTTTAATATGCCTACAAGCTTAAAATTAAGCACATGCCTACCCTTGAGTCAGTCTCCTCCTTTCACACTGGAGGCTGTCTATATATGAGGTAAATATCACAAGTGTTACACTAAAGAGAATCAGGCAACTTGTGCTTTATGCAATGTTCAAACTGAGAAAGGGCTGCTGCTCTAGTCAGAGCAATTTGCAGAGTCTGAAAATTAGAGGTATGGGGTTTTTTGTTTGTTTTGGTTTTGGGGTTTTTGTTTGTTTGGGCTTTTCCCCCTTCTCTAGCTATCTGTTAGAATACTGAAAGGTGAATGGTATTTCCATTTGTTTCCAGAAAGAGCAAGTCACATTCACCTTTCTTCCCTCTTCATCTGAGCCCCAAATTAAGTCTCATTCCTCTGAGTTATAACTGAGCAGCTTCATAGAGCAAATCACATAAAGTTCTAAGTTTTGTGGGTTTTTTTTTTTGCATGTGTGGTTTGTTGGTTTGGGGTTTTCTTTGTTTTTAAGACTATGCTTAACTACAGTGAGATTTTTTTTTTCTTTACCTGTCAGCAAGGCATTTGGCAAATCTTTAGGACCACATGGTGCAGCAGTCTGGGTCAAGCATGTGATAAAAAAATATTTGGGCTATGCAGCATAGTAGTAGTTGCTTATTTCTTCTTGAGATGTGTGTTATTTTCTACTTGGGTGTTTCCAGAAATACTTGGAGCTTTTGCACTCAGGTCTTTTAAGGCCTCTAGACCAAAAAATGGAAAATTGTCCCCAGATGAATCTAATAGTGTCTTTTTTTTGGTCCACATTACACCAAAACAGTATTGGAAGTATGCATAGCTCAATTCACCTGACAAGCCTGCTCTGTGAAGGTACTGCAGGGTATAATGCAGAATTAAAACTATTATCTTGTTGTTATAGCTGAAATACTGTAAGGCATCTACAGACACCTCTAAAATTATGCCCTTGATTGTATAAATTTCAGAAAGTGATATGCTCATGAAAGTCAGCCTGGCAATGTTTCATGTAGTCTTTCAAGAGCTTTAGTTTTCAGGCTTGTGAAACGTTTTTTTTTTTTTAATAAAACAAAACCCCCTCATAAATGTCACCCGTAGGTAGTAAGATACCAAGCATTGTAGAGGTGTCAGATTTTTGACAGCATGATTCAGTATTGTGCATTTTCAATTTGACAACTGTTTAGTTTTTCCTTGTGGATCTGAGATCCTGTAAGCATTTTTGTGCATACTTGTCTGTTTTTCACAAATGATTCTACAACTGGGATTTTTATCACATGTTGAGTTAAACACAGGTAGAAAGGTCTGAAAGATCAACACCTCTGAGGAAAAGTCCTCTTGTGGTAACTTCTGAGGAAAGAAAAGCTTGTGAGGCAATAACTTGAGATATCTTCTAGGAAAAATAGAACAAGCAAAGCTGAGGAACAGCTTGGGAAAAAAAAAAGAAAATCTGTCTCTTGAAAAAAATGGATCAGAGGTAAAGAATGTTTTTTCTTTGAGAATTTTAATTTCTGTACTCATTTTGCATTTGGCTCACACTTATCTGCCTGTTTGTATATATGAGTGAATTCAAAGAACTCAGGACCAAAGTCTAGTGCTGAATAGCAGCTCACATGAGTCCAGAGTTTCTCATGTTGCTGAGCTTTAATTAATCATTTCCTTCCAGCATGGTGGTTATAAGGTCTCATCAGCTCATTACATGGGCACAGTAATAAGACGGCAAGATTTCTTTTTCTAATTGTTCATCCCAGATAGATTCATAGATAAAACAACGTGGCACAAAGCTGGCTAGCCCTTAGACTATGAATGTCTAAGGGTTCTATGTATGTGCTCTGTCTAGAGGTACATTTTAACTTTTACATCACTGCAGCATCACTACAGCTGGCCCCCTTCCTTGATCCAGCCAAGAGAACTTGAGTATCTGGATGCCAGAGGACTGTTTGCTCTCTCCAAATATTTTCTTTTTATTTTCTCCATTTGGCTTCCTTTTCTGAGTCTGATCAAGTATCTGTGAGAACAGGTGTCCCAATGGTGCTCTTTTATACCTTGTCTACATCTGTAGAGGTGTCTGTATTTTTTTCAACTAAGAGCTGGTAGGAATTGGAAGGTTTGAGAGAGGAGAACAATCTCAGTGAACTTGAAGACCAGACTAAAATCTCTTGAGTGCAGAGGCTGTCTTTTTTCTGCCTTTCCATCATAATTAATTCAGTGGGGCCCTGATCCATGACTGGGGCTCTAAAATAATATAAATTACTGTGACCTGTTGGAGTGAGTTCAGATGAGACCACGAAGATGATCAGAGGGCTGGAGCACCTCTCCTATGAAGACAAGCTAAGAATTGGAGTTGTTCAGTCAGTAAAAGAGAAGGTTGTGGGGAGACCTTAAAGCAGGCCTGCAAGAGAGCTGGAGAGTGACTTTTTACAAGGGAACGTGGTAGGAGAGGGTGGAATGGTTTTAAACTGAAAGAAGGCACGTTTAGAACAAATTCTTATTTGTTCTTATTATTAGGAACAAATTCTTAGCTTAATGAGAGTGCAGAGGTGCTGAAACATGTTTCCCAGAGAAGTTGTGGGTGCCCCACAACTGATGTGTTCAAGGTCAGGTTGGAGGGGGCTTTGGGCAACTTGGTTTAGTAGGAGGTGTTCCTGCCCATTGTTGTAGTAGTTGGAACTGAATGATCTCTAAGGTTGTTTCCAAGCCAAACCATTTTATGATTAATTATTTGGTTACAGTAGTGTCCTTTCCCTTCCCCATGTTCAGCTGACATGTAGAAAGAGGGTTCACAGTATTCAAAACTACTGATGGTTTTCTGAGCCTTTCTCTACAGTCAGTAGACTTTTTATCACTGCTCTGAGCAAAAAATCAAGACAATCTTCAGTAAAGGATCAGGAGCTATGGTGTTTTGAGGTTTTTGTCTATTTAAACCAGTCTGTCCATGCCTACTTAGAAAGATCCAAAGAGTGTGTGTCAAAGTGTTAGCTGAAGAGCTACAAATAGCATTTTATTCCTTTCTCCCTACCTCCTCCCCCCAATAACTCTATTGTTCTTATAAATCCACAGCATTCCAGCTGTGCCTTGACAAGAGCCCTGACAGTCGCAAAAGCCAAATCACAGGAGCAGTGTTCTTGTTCCCTGAATTATTTTACACAGCTAAATTTAATACTTCCCCCCACTCCTCCACCTTTCACTCTGGCAGATACTTAAGCTGCAAATTAGAGATGCACCGAATTAGCCTTCAAACCTCGCAAACACTGTCAGAAAACTGACTCCATAACGATGTGGCTTTGATACCAAGCAGATTATTGCTTATGTACGGCGGCACTCACAAGCATGTGTGTACTTGTAACTCCTGGCCCTGGTGCCGCGGGTCGTTAACGCACAGGACAGAGCCCCGCGTGCCCCGCCATCGGAGAGGAAGAGCCAGACTTTCCAACAGCCAGTTGGCAGGGCTGTGATTGGAACCATGTGACAGTTTGAGGCAACGTACCACAGGCAGCCAATTTATTACATATGGCGATATGATTAATGGTATCAAATGTTTTTATAAAAATTGAAGGAAAAAAAAAGTCCAAGAATATTGCCACGGCCAATTGCACGGAGTCCAAGGTAGTACAAATCTGTTCCATGAATTTAAAGGCAGGCAGATGAGGTTAAATGAGAGGGAGAGAGCCAAGATAATGATTACAAAGTAAGTTTCAAAAAGAAAACTGTGTAGAATGTGCTCATGAGCAACAGCCCCTTTTCTCTCCTGTCTTACATCCTTAATGGATATAAGCTGGAATAGGTCTCTGAAACTAAACTGCATCCTGCTCTTAACCTCTCTTCCTGTAATCCAAAGACTCATTAATGGTATCCAACAACACTTACAGGGCAAAGAAGAGGAAAAAAGGGCTATCATTTTGCTTTGATAATGACTTTCTCTTTTTTTTTAATCAGATGTTCTGGTTTAACACACAGATGGTTTGTTTCTGTCAAAACAAACAAAAGTGTTAAAGGTAAAATTATTGAGGGGAAAAAAAAATCAGGAAATGCAAGTGTGGAGGTGGTGTCTGCATATTGCAGTATTTTTCTTCCCCAGTTTCTTGCTGACCATCCTGCTGAGTCAAGAAGCTGTGGTACAATTTTGGTCTGTGTTGGGTGCCCAGACAGGAGCTGGGTGCAGTCTGGGAGTCTGCACAGCATGGAGGCAAATCCTCAGAGTCAGTCTGCAGAAGGCTGTTTTGCTCTGGAGGGTAGGAATGGATGCAGGTTGGGTTATGCTCACGTGCCTCCATGCCACACAGTAGCCCTAAACACCTCTCAGTTACTAGTGGTGGCACAGCTAAAGTTATGAATTACACTCATCTGAAAGGTTTCACACATGCCACCTTTCTTGTGCTTCTCTGGCTAGCTCCTGGGGCTTCATATTTGTAGGCAGGGATATGTACCCTCCTAATCTCCTTGAGTGCAGCTGGGCATCCTGTACATGATCAGTACCTTACCTGGGGTGTAGAGCAAGTGAGGAATGGAGGAGCTCACCTGGATGTAGAGGTGCAAGGTGGGAGCTGCTGTCCCTCAGCAACAGCTCATATGTACCTGAGCAGCACTGAAAGAGACCTACAGGGGTATCATCCTGTGTTCTCACCTAGCCAGGGCTGTGCTGGCCCCATCTTAATTTGTCTGTGTAAAGATTGCCTGACTATTCCTGGCAGTGCTTAGACAGTGCCTCCTTCACTTCCACACAACTGCATGATGACAATATGTGTTAAGACTTGTGTGTTGGATGGGTGGCTGTTGGGATTGCTGCTAAAAACTGTACATGCATTAGACTTAAATCTCAGTGTGCCATGGAAGAGAAACCCAATGCCCAACACCTTTTGCCTAATAACTACAGCAGTTGCAAACTGCTGCCTTCCCCAGGGTAGCTTTGAAGGTACAGAGCTGCTAGTCCTGAGTGAGCACAGCTACAAATATTTGGCACCGAAGCATGATTTCTTTTGTCTACTCCTTTTCCTCTTTTCTCACTCTGCTGCTATTATCGATGGTAGCACAGCCCTTTTGTTAATACCCAAGACTCCTTTGCCAGAGTGCTGTAATACACTGCATGAAGAGCAAGGTATTTATACCTCTCCTACCTCAGCACAGAGCATACAGCAGGAGGTCTGATATGGCCTGCTGCTGCATTCCGTATGGCTTGTGGCCACATGGTTCCTCTTCTCTGTGTGTGTGTTTATTATTGTTGGATAATGCTAAGGCTTGTAGTCATGCGGCCTGCCAAGGGGATTTTGAAAGGCTTATTTGGTCTACAGTCAAGGAAAAGATTTCCTATACTTTGTGCTAAAGGAATAGTATTTGATGTAGATGCTGAAACTTGCCCTTCAGAGGTGCCCAACTTTCTCTGCTGAACACAGAGGGAGCTGACTGCCCTGACCACAGGATCTGCACCCACCCTAAATTCCAAAAGCGGGTGATGCAAATTCCCCCTTCCCACAGGTGCCCCAGTGTGCCCCTCAAGGCCCTCTGAGCTCCTGCTTATGGAAAACAGGCTGGCTGTACGTGCCGTTGCATTTTAACAAGACATGGAAACCTTTGAACAAATTGCCAGAAAAGTTTTAGCAGGGCGAGCGTGCGTGAGCGCTGCCTGCACCAAGTGACCCTCTTAACGCCAGAGAGGGAGAGACAAAGTGTGGCACAAAGAACGAGCAAATGAAAGAGCTGGCTTGCAACTCTGATCCTTATGGACTTTTCTTGAGCTCTAGCAACAGAAAGTGTAACTCTTGTGATGAATACAGTCCTACTGTTGTATTCCTACCTTCCAACAATAATTTCAATTGAACCCTACAGCATGTGGAGTCCCTTTGCTTTTTAGGTCATAAAAGCAGTATGTGGAGTAGAGACTTAAAAAATGGACTTTTAAAAGACTCCAATGCCTCAATCTCTCCAAGAATTCGACTGATAAATCTCCTGTGTAAAATGATCACATTTTATAGAGAAGAATCTTTGTTAGACATTCATTAGCAATAACATGTGAGCCAATTTAGGGAATGAAACCTTTCTTCTATATAAAACCCACTGTGGTCACTAAAACTAATGACTTTTTCGGCCTACCACCCTTTAATTCAGTGGTGAAGCACGTGAATTTCCTGTATTGCTTAGTTCTCCAACAATTTGTTTATCTTTGAAGAGCAGGTCCCTGACTGTGTGAACGCAGGCACATCCAAAAGGTTAAGTAATAATAAAAAAAGTAGATCAGGGCCATAAATGTGGTATTTAAAATCATGACAAAGTTCTGACTGTATTTAGGAGGTCTGGAAGAAGAATGGTTAATGGGCTTACTTCTATTTCAGCTCATCTCCACATGAGAAACAGCCTGAGCAGGAGAGAATTGAAAATATGACATGAATTTAAGTGCTCTGAGGCTGATCTGAACCCATCAAAGCTGGTGCAAAAAATTCCACGGCTTCAGTAGCCTTTGGAATACTTGATGCTCATTACCAAAAATAAAAAGAAAGAAGAAGCAGAAGAAAAAAAGGAAAATTAAATTTTTTTAGCCACCATGCAAGAAGGAGCACTTCTGGTTCAGATAGAGGTTTTTGTGTGTTTTTTTCTTTAGATACTAAATTTTTTAACAATGAGATACAAAGATGGTAGAATTAACAAAAAACTCAAACAGGCTGAAAAACATAGAAAGGCATTTTTAAAACAGCTGACAATGGGAAGATTTACTCTTATGTTCTACTAAGGCAAGTTGTAAAGAAGGAAAAGAGGCAATTGGCCTAATAATTGTAAAACAAATTCTGTCCTGCTTTTGACAAAGCTTTATCTGTGTTTCTTAGGGGATGTTAGCTGTAATGTGCCTTGCCTGAAGGGAAGACCAGAGTGTTTCAGGGCTGCCTTTCTGCTGGAGTGCCAGGCTTTCCTTACTGCTTAAAGGAAAAACTGGAAACTGCCTCTGTACATCTTGTCCAGATGTGGAGCCAAGGCATGAACTACTGCCTAGCAAGTGCTCTTGGGTCTTAGAGCTTAGGAAAAGACAATGGGTTTCTTAGAGGTCTCACAGATTTATTTTTCCTTGAGGAATACAAAACTCGAAGCCTGTTTTGTTTTTACATAGTCTGCACAAGAATACAAGCATCTCTATAAGGCACAATTCCTTGGTGCCTAATTTGCTTCTATTATATTCTAGACAAATTAAGAACAAAACCATATGGGAATGCATGCAAAAGTGTCAGTGACTGAGAGTAGATTTCCTGGGATTTTAGCTGAAATTTTAGTTCCCAAGTTGCCTCTAAAACATGAATTAGGTTCCTGAGTCACCCAGGAACTAATGAAAATGTTCCTTTGAAATGTGATGGGGAGCTCAGACAGAGCAAGAGTGACACACAATCCTTGGGGCATGACTGCCCAGAGGGAGTGATGGTAAAATGCCTTTCATGTTAGCTGTAACATTTTTAATGCAACTTATTAAAAAATAACATTAACAGCACTGTGCAAAGAGGCGATAGATCTGGCTGGATGAAGAGGTTTTAATGGTGCTGGAGTGCGCTCAGTGCTCAGAGTGGTGAGACCTCAGAAGTGCTGGAGTGCACTTTGGTCCTGTAGAAAGGTCTGGTCCAACCTCTCCAGAGCAATGGCACATTGTAACAAGAGCAATGGAAGTCTGTGTTGACACCCACTGGATGCTCTCCAGGCTGCCCTGGTATGAGGAACCCCTTTTGTTGATTTTCCCAAGTTTGGGAAGCTTGGTAGAATTTCATGGTCCCTAGATGCCAAGGTACTGCCAATGTGTAGGCTTCCAGTAGAAGCCTCCTCAGCTGTGTGCTCCTGTGGCCTCCCTCCTTTGTGCTGACAGGAGATGGGTGATGGGATTGACTGGCTCCAAGTTAATCCAGCAAGAGGAGATCAGGAGTGAAAACTGATTTTTATCTAGAACAGTTTCTCCAGCTGGCTCATATCATGGCTGTGTGGGGCTAATGCTGGCATGAAGGAAGGAGCCAACCCTTACACCGGGAGCCTCCAGCTCCACCAGCTTAAATCTGTTGCAGAACTGCACTGTAACTAAGACCCAGCAGATGAATTTTGCAATATTTTTCTCTGTTACAGCAGAAAGACTTTTAATTTACCCACATATTATGACTTCTTCATTAATAAGGAGGAAAGTAAGTAACGAGACAATGTGTACAAAATGAACAGCTTCGTACCATAGCAAGTTGACTGGTGAATTCTTTCATGAATGCTCTCTGTGTGATATTTCTATAGTATAATAGATTCTGGCTGTTCACTCTAATAATTCTGAGCTTCAGGGTAAGATTTTATTTCTCTTTTGAAAGTAATATAATCAGTGGTGCTAGCACAAAATTCCCTGCGTGTTTTTGTGCATCCTTAACACTTCTTGGGATGAAAGTGAAACTTATATTATTTAGAGCAGTTCAAAGAAATAAGTTCCTTCTGTAATGGTGGTTCCTGCTAGAATTCCTTATGAAAAAACATTAACCAAGCTAACTGTACTACAAAGCATCGTAGGTATTATATGTTTGCAGAAGAAATAGGTCCAAAAAGCTTTAAAAAATGTTAGATTCTTTGTACAAAATGCGTATTTTAAAAGTCACCTGAGGACAATGTGGATATTTGTC